>NC_091856.1:31451285-32071442 GCF_037783145.1 Equus przewalskii
TGACGGTATTAGAATAGAGCCTTTTGGCCGTGTAGATGCCGTATTGATTTAACCAGTCCCTTCCTGATGGGTGGTAAGCACACTTCCTATCACTATTACAATGCATCTAGGGACATCTACGTACCTAGAACTTTCTGCAATCTGTGCTAGAAAGAGTCCTGACACTGTACCTGCTGAGTCACAGGGCAGAAGTATTTTAAATTTTGGTACACATTACCAAATTACTCCTGAAAGGGTACATAGTTATATATTCCTACCAACAGGTGCCCATTTTCCCACAACATTGCCAATACTGGTAGTTATCTTTTTATTAATTTTTGAAAGACAAGGAAAAGTCATCTCATTCTCCTCTGTATGACTTTCATTATTAGCGAGATTGAGCATCACTTCTGCTTTACCAGCCATTTGGATTTCTTTTTATATATACATACACACAATTCATGTCAATGGCCCAATTTTTCGGTCATCTTTTTCTTATTGTTTTATAAGCATTCTTTATACATCATAGATATTAGTTCTCAGTTAAACATATGACAAATATTTTTATCAGTCTATCACTCATTTACCGTCCTTCCCTCCATGCAGAAGTTTCCCCTTTTTAGTTGGGTCAAGTCTGCTGATTTCTTCTCTTATAGCTTCAGAGTTTTATGTCACATGTAGAAAAGCTTCTCCAACTCTCACTTTCTGTAGTCATCAGTTCCGGCTCACGAACAAGTCTTATCTTTATCCACCCACTGCCCCACCAACTGCCTGGCCTTTCAATGCCCTGCACAACTCTCCAGCCCCAAGCCAGAGCTGGGCCCCTTGGAGTCCCAGGGCCGGCCTAGACCAGGGAGCTGCTGGGTGCCCGGCTCCGGCCTCAAGCTCTTCTCCAGCTCTGCTGCCACCCGGGGGGCTGCGGCCTGGATGGCATCCTGGATGCTGTGTAAGTCCCACTGGGTCCTCAGGAGGGCGTCATCGAGTGTGAAGAAGCCGTCACGCGTCCGCCGCACTTGGGAGCAGAGCGCAGTGGTCTTCAGCTCTAGGCCGATTTCATGCACCAGCCTTCGCAGCTGCTTCTGCGTCTCATGCATGCACTGCACCTCTGCCAGGGACACACAGGGACGGACACAGTGGGCAGGAGCACAGCCTCTGGTGCCTGCTCATCTAGATCCACACCCCTCGATACTTCCCGGTTGTGTAATAACTTTAGCAACACCGCTTAGTTCTCTAGGGCTTTGCTATTCAGTCTCGCCCAAGGGCCAGCCATTAAAGTCTGTTAGACAGGCAGACCCTCAGGGCCCTCCCAGACTTGCTAATCAGAATTTGCCTATTAGGGGCTGGCCCGGTAGTGCAGCGGTTAAGTTTGCACGTTCTGCTTCTCAGCGGCCCAGGGTTCGCCGGTTCGGATCCCGGGTGCGGCCATGGCACCACTTGGCAAAAGCCATGCTGTGGTAGGCCTCTCACGTATAAAGTAGAGGAAGATGGGCACGGATGTTAGCTCAGGGCCAGTCTTCCTCAGCAAAAAGAGGAGGATTGGCAGCAGTTAGCTCAGGGCTAATCTTCCTCAAAAAAAAAAAAAAAAAGTTGCCTTTTAAGAAGAGCTCCAGGTTGGGGGGCTGGCCCGGTGGCACAGTGGTTAAGTTCATGCACTCCGCTTCAGTGGCCTGGGGTTTGTGGGTTCAGATGCTGGGTGTGGACCTACATACCACTCATCAACCCATGCTGTGGCAGCGTCCCACATACAAAAAATAGAGGAAGATGGGCACGGATGTTAGCTCAGAGGCAATCATGCTCAAGCAAAAAGAGGAAGATTGGCAAGAGATGTTAGCTCAGGGCCAATCTTCCTCACCAAAAAAAAAAAAAAAAAAAAAAAGACCTCCAGGGGATTTGTGGATAGGTTAAAATTCAAGAAGCGCTGTGCTAAGCCTTGGCTGGCTCATCTGTAAAAACAAGTGGTTGTGAGGAGTCTAAGAGATGATTTATATAAGATGCTTTGCATTGGGAGAGTCTTGGTCAGTGCTCAAGAAAAGGTTAATGTGATCTACAGAAAAGAAAGAAGTGGGGGGTGGCGGGCTGAGCTGGATGGGACTGGGGAGGTGAGAGTGGTGTCTGATGGCCCACAGCTTGAAGCCTGGGTGGCTCTGGAAGTGCACTGCTCAACACAGCCTTTGCTTGTTGAGGTCTGGCTTCAAAGAGCAACTTGGCGGGAGACAGGACAGTGTTTGTGTGATCGGCCAAGGCCAGCCGGCAGAGACTGGGGCTGGCCTATGTGGGTCTCCACAAGGGCAATCCACAGTGACTCCCCAACCCCACCTCCGCTCCGACTTCCCAGGGCGACTCACCCAGGAGGAACTCCGGAGGTGCAAAGTGGAGGCATCGGATGCCGGTTATCAGCATCGGGGACTTGTCTGTGGGCCGGATCAGACCTCTCACGGCCATCTCATAGGCCTCCTGGGTCTGCAGGTCAAGGCTGGAGTACCTGGGGATGGGAAGGGGGCTAGAGTCAGGCAGCTGGTGAGCAGTGGGAGCTGGGCTCACTTTACCCCAGCAATGCCCCACCACGAGACACCTTTCCTGAAGCTCTTCATTCACTTTCCATCTTCCCTGCCCCTCCAGCCACCTGTGCAGCTGCCTTTTTCTGTTCCCTCAATCCCTAAATGCTGGCTCTGTTCTCCTCTGCACACTCTCCCTGGCTTCAACAGTCACAGACGTGCTGTCTCCTCCCAGCCCCCGGGCTCTCTGCCATGATGATACGTGTCCCTGGCTTTCCTCTCCATTAGAGCATATGCTCCCCAGAAGGCCAGCCGGGGTCTCTTGTTCCCTTGGTCTCCCCAGGGGCTGGCCCAAGACCTGGCACACAGAAACACTTCTGCGTGCTGTGGAAGGAACGGGTGGTTCATGTCTGCTCTGGGGCTCTGAAAAGACGATCTGTGGAATCTGTCCCAGAGCGGGTGGAGCCTAGAGGGGGCCCTATGGGCACTTCTTGCTCTTGCAGAAACTCGAGCGCCCCTTCCAGGGAGGTGTGGGTTGGGCCCCACTTACATCACCAGGGCCTTCTGATGGGAACCTTGGATCAGGGCGAGGATCCGGTCCAGCTTCTCTCTGGTCACGTGGTCTGGAAAAGCCAGCAGATGGTCAGCACACAGGTGCTCGCTGGGGATGGGTGACATTAAACTGGCAAACAGCCTTCCCCCAAACCAGCCCCGTCCTTGGAACCTGGAGCAGGTACCAGAGCATCCTCTGGTCTCAGGGTCCACTTGGTGGGTGGAGAGGCCTTTGAGAATCTTATGAAAGCTCTAGGCCCTCTTCTCAGGAAGATACACATGAACTCAAGATTTTGAGGACATTTTCAAGAGGCTCGCAGACTCCAGGTTAAGAACACTTCCTTCTGGAAATGAGGTTCAAAGATGTAATGTGACTTGCCCGATATTCTAAGCCACGTCTCCTGAGCCCTTGTCTGGGATTTTCCATGCCAGGGACCCTGGAAGGGAGGGTGCCATCTGTCCAAATGCAGAAACATTTGGTGGTGATTAGTGGGAATGACTCTGCCTGCTGGTCCTGCCAAGTGACTGTGGGGCAGGTGACAGGCAAGCCTATGGACGCTCACAAACTCTGCTGGGAGGCTGATCCTGCAGTCTAGCTGGGGCAGGCGCCAACTTCCGGCTCCAAAGGCCAGAGTTCTGGGAGCAGATGTGGTGACAGAAGGCTTGCCAGCCTGGAAGAGCCTAGGCCTCTCATCCCTCGGGTCTGGCTTCATTCATGCTATTGTCCTACCTGGAACACACCTGCCACTCCCTCCTCCCCCTTCATTTATGGCCCAGCTCAAATGCTGCCTCCTCCTCAAATGAAGCCCCGCCCCCGGAGCATGTTGCTTCTTTCTCCTGGCTCCTGCCACTCTACACCTGGGTCTCTTTCCCAGCAGTTAACTTTCTTTGGTTTTTACACGACTTCTTAATTGATACATGAATCTTCTTTAAGAAATTTAGATCAGCACCAGCAAAAATCTCCCCCCGCTCCAAATTCTGGCTTCCTCTCTCCCAGAACTGTCAACTTGGCAGTTGTCTTCAGGCATTTTTTGGGTGTTGACACACACCTACATGTGCAAATACACAGTATTCCTCTGCCACCTGCTTTCAATCTTCTCCAGAAGATGTTATGTAGATGCGTAGAGGTGTGTGTCTGCTCTCCCTGCTAGATTGTGAGTTCACCAGCATTAGGGACCCCATCTGATTCACCGTATGTGGCCCCAGTGCTGGCACATAGCTGGTGCTCCAAAATCATCTGTCAAATAAGCAAGTGCATTAGATCCTACGGAGAGTGCGAAGTGAAAAACGAGCCAGCCAGCCACCATCCAGCACCTCAGCACCTCTCACATCCCAGGCCCTATGTGTGACCACAGTCCCTGTTCTCACGGGTGACAGCCTGGTGGGGATACAGATATTAAATAATCACTAATCATCAGTTGATTACTATTCTGAGTCTACTCAGTCCGAGTCTGGGGGCTAAAGCAGGTTCCTTGGGCAGGCGACATTTAAGCCAGGTGAGGAGGCGAGCACAGGGCGTTCCTGGAAGACAGAATGACCCGTCCACAGCCGTCCACAGCCAGCCGGGGCTCGGTGTGTCTGAGAGTAACTGAGAGGGAGCCCACGTGGAGGTGAAGAATCAGAGAACGCAGATGCGGAGGCAGCCGGAGCAGCCCCTTCCACTGCCCTAGGCTCTCACCATATGTTGTCTTCTCCACCAGCCGCCCGTCCTCACAGAAGTCATCTGTGGCTTTGCCCAGGAGGCCGCGCACCGTGTAATCCTGCGAAGACAGGGAGGGCAAGGGATGCTCAGCATCTCCGCTCTAGGCTTCAGTGCTGAGGAGGGAGGCGTGGCTCGGCAGCTCCTGCCCCAGAGGTGCTAGACTGGGGCCAGGGGGTGGGGGCCCTCAGGTCTTCCTCAGGAAGCTCAGGCGCTCAGCCCCTACCCAGCTGCCCCACTGTCCCCTGGGGAAGGGCACCTTTCCCACAAAGGGCACAGACAACCACCGTGCAACCACCCCAGGCCTCCACATCTCTCCACTCTAGCCAAACCTGACTTCTCGTGCCAGGCCCCTCCTACTATGCCCTGTCGGCTTCTCTCCACCCCTCTAAATACGATCTGTGCAGCTAACTGCTTCTGCCACAAGTAAGAGTAATGACGACGATGACAGAGATGACGACAACGGTGACATTTACTGGGCATTTACCATGTGCCAGCGACTGTGCTAAGTTACATGTAGTCACTGATTTAACCTCCAAAGTAACCCTATTGAGGAGGTACTATTATCATTCCCATTTTAGAGATGAGGAAACTGAGGCACACAGATATAAGCAAGCCACCCAAAGACACATAGCTGGCAGAGAGGTACAGGCTGGGTTTTGAATCGAAGCCATTTGGCTCCAGAATTTGTGCTTTTAACCACTAAAAATAAAGGCCCTCTAACATGGCACCTCTGCAAATTCGTGGTGCCAGACTCCACGGCCCCAGCCTAGACAAAGGTTCCCTATGCCTGGAAGGTGATGTCCACTTCTCAGTCTTCAGGAAAGAATGGAGTGGTGTCGTGATCAAGATCTGGTGTTGGACAGATCCAGGTTCAAATCCCAGCTCTGCTCCTTAAAGGCTGTGTGACCCTAGGCAAGTGACATCCCTTCTCTGCACCTCAGTAAAATGGGTTAACCACAGATCCTACTTCACGGTGGAGCTGTGAGGCATCCACGGGGGAGTCCGTACACAGTGCTCAGCTGGGAGCAGCCAGCAGTAACGCCCACGGTCACTACTGCGTTACTACCTCTCCCCTAGCACACGACCATAAAAGGCTGGCTGATGGCCTGGGTGTGCCCCATGGAATCTTCTCAGCTTCAGAACCCTGCCAGTGACCCCCAGAGAAAGGACCAAGGGGAAAGCAGGCTGTCCCCAGCGCCCCATCCGTACCTTGGTGAGGTGAGCGTTGTACATGTCGGTGAGGAGCCTGCGTCCACGTCCCACGCCGAGCACTGAAAGGCACCCAGCCTGATCTCACACCTGGCTCCCCTTCCCATTCCCTTGTGACCCCCCCACCCGCCATCAGAATACTCCCACCTCCAACGCTGCTAAAGCCAGCAAAGGGGAAGGAGAGCTTCTTCCAGAGGGAACAAGCAAGCTCCCGGGAGTATACAGGAAAATGCACGTCTGCGCCCCACCCATATGTACGGACTCTGAGTTGTCATGGGGAGGGGACCTAGGATCCTTAGTAAGCTCCCTAGGGGGTTCTGATGCACTTAAAAGTAAGAGACCACTGGCCCAGACACAGAAACCTACACTCGAATCTGGGGTAGCTCTGAGCGTGTCCTTTAACCTCCTTGGGTCTCAGGCTTTATCCTCATCAGTAAAACAGGGATAAAAATATCTCCTGATTCCTGTGGGGGTTGTGATGATTAAGACAATGCACAGGAAGTGGTCAGCACAAAGGATGGGCCCAACAAACACAGCATTGTGGCCACTCCCAGCCTTTGCCTAGGTCTGTTTCTCCCTCTGGTTAAAAACAAGAATGACCCTCCATTCACTCCTGGAGAAGGGGTATGAGATCACGTCTGCTTGCCTGTGCCCCAGGATGCAGGACAAGGGCATTGGGACTGTCGTGCATGGAGGATATGGCCACCGCCTGACCCTGGGGACACAGATGGCTCATGATTCAGGGTTTTGTGTGTCCAGCTCCAGCAACATCCAGACCCTGGCCAGTGGAGCCAGAGTCATGCACTTGGCTACCCCACACAGGCTATGACAGTTTTCCCTCCCTGGACCAGGGGCATGTGACCAGGATGAGTGACCCTAGCTCCTGGAGCCTTATTGTATTCATCCATAAAATCATACACTGTCTACCCAGTAAGGCAGTTGTGGTGAATCCACGTCACAGGCAGGAATCACTTGATAAAGGCGGGCAATTGCGATTTCCATTCTGTGACTTCTCTGCTCCACCGGTCATCTCCCCAGCTGATCAGACTCGGGGTATCAAGGGAGGAGGGCAGTGTGGGACATGGCTGTTAGGTTACTAGTGGGCTGGGCTCCTAGTAGCTCCTCAATGCTCCCCTGTGCCCATATCACTATACCCCCAGACTCACCACGTCACCTACCAAGCACCCCAGAAGCCTGGGCATCCAGCCGATGTCCTACGCCAACCTTCAGGCTGGTGAATGTCGGTCCACACACTGGGAAGAAACAAACGGGGTCCCTTTCCTCAATGAATGAAGCAGCCCCGAGGATGGGTCTGGGCCATGTGGTGACCTCATTCCAAGGATGTAGCCTCACGGAGCCCAAAGCAGGAGCAGGTTGGACTCTCGGATTCCTCACCATGGAATCTGGAGCCCAGAATCATTTCCTCAGTTCCCTGGACCCAGAGAAAGGGCATCCCAAGATGCCTGTTACTCTGCTATCGCCATTCCCCCAGTGAGAGGCTTCACGTGGACTGGGCATAATTCTGGGAGTCAAGACTGTGGGGTTCTCTATCCAGCTCCCGCAGGACAGTCCTGGCCACTATCCCAGTGAGAAAATGGAGGCTGTGAGCTCCTTAAGGTGGGGCCTGGGTCTGTCTGTTCACAGTTCCACCCCCAGAGTCCATAACTCACCAGGTGCTCAGCAAATAACGTTTGGTTTTTTTTTGAGGAAGATTAGTCACTGCCAATCCTCCTCTTTTCGCTGAGGAAGACTGGCCCTGAGCTCACATCCGTGCCCATCTTCCTCTACTTTATATGTGGGATGCCTACCCCAGCATGGCGTGCCAAGCAGTGCCATGTCCACACTCGGGATCCGAACCGGCGAACCCCGGGCCACAGAAGCGCAATGTGCGCACTTAACCACTGAGCCACCAGGCTGGCCCCAGCAAATAACTATTGCAAGAATGAATGAATCATCAAAATATACTCATTAAATATGTGTAGTTTTTAGTATATCAACTATACCACGATAAAGATGTAAAAAAAAAAAGTGAACGCATAATGAGCCGGAAGCATTTACGTTCCTGTAGATCAAGAGGAAACGAGGGAAAGGGTACGGGGTGGTTAAGAGCCTGCTGAATCCAGGCTATGACACTTAATCTCAGCAATGAGCCTCAGTTTCCTCATTTGTGTAGTGGGAATAAGATCTACCTGGCAGGACTGTGGTGAAGATTCAATGAGATGGCGTTTGGGAAGAACTTAACACAGAATCTAGAGCAACGTCTCCCTCACACACCACACTTGTTACTTGTTATACAGTGGAGTCACTGCATATCACTGTCAAAGGGGTTTTAGAGGTTTCTGGTCAAGCCCCTCAGTCCTGCTACAGCCTCCCCCAAACAGGCCTTAATCACCTCTAGTGACGGGGGGCTCATTATCAAAACTAGTTCCACTGTTACGCAGCTTTGTTGGCTAAAAAGTCGCTGTTTCCCAAGAGCCCAAAACTCCCTCTTTAGGACTTCTACCTGAGGGTCTCAGTTCCTCCCTAGAGTCCCAGGATAGTAAAGGGGTCCACAGGTCAAATCTTCAAGCCTATTTTTTTTTTGGCCCACGAGTTCAAAGGGTTTTTATATTTTTCAATGGTTCAAAAAAAATCCAGAGAATAATATTTTGTGACATATGACAATTATATGAAATCCAAATGTCAGTGTCCCTAAATAAACTTTTACTGGAACACAGCCAGACTCACTGCTTTACATATTGTCTACAGCTGCTTTCACACTACAATGGCAGAAACGAGGCTACAAAACCTAAAACATATACATATATATACATATATATATATATATATTTTTTTTTTTTTTTTTTTTTTGAGGAAGATTAGCCCTGAACTAACATCTGCCGCCAATCCTCCTCTTTTTGCTGAGGAATACCGGTCCTGAGCTAACATCCATGCCTATCTTCCTGTACTTTATATGTGGGATGCCTGCCACAGCATGGCTTGACAAGCAGTGCGAAGGTCCCCACCGAGGATCTGAACTGGCAAATCCCGGCCCCCAAAGCAGAACATGCAAACTTAACCGCTGCGCCACCAGGCTGGCCCCCAAAGCCTAAAATATTTACTATCTGTCCCTTTCCAGGAAAATTTGCCAATCCATGGTCAAATATTTCATCCCCACTGTGGCCCTTCAAGTGTCTGGGACAGAAGGGAGTCTGAGCCCTTACTGGGACACTGACTCTGGGGAGAGATTCTCGGGGAAGCGACACCCAGGCCCCTGCCTGAATGGGCCTTACCCAGCGGATGGTCGGTGAGGGTGGGCACACTGGCGGCTGTGAGGGTCAGCTCCTTCTCTTCGCTGCCTTCCACAGGGCCCAGCAGGAAGCGAACACGCTGTTCAGGGGCAGGAGGCTTCCCAGCATTGAGACCTGAGCACACATACGTAAAAGGACATCTTGTCAATTCTGTCCGAACACCTCGGGGAGGGGGACAGGGAAGTATGGAGATGTGGAAGGCAGACAAATCCCAGGCGTAGCGAACAGAAGAGCAGTACTTAAGAAACAGACTTGGTTTCAAATCCTGACTCTACCACTTATTAACTACTTACGACAAAGTACAATACTGACTCCGTTTACCCATCCGAACACAGGGAAAAGTGAGGAGTAACGGAATGTACACAACAGATGATTAGTAAAGTGCTCTGCCGAGGCGACTAGGTCACGTGACTTTATTTTGTGGGAAGGATCAGAAGCGGAGATGGTATCCCGGGAGAACGGGAGCGGGATCGTGGGTCTCGTTCAAGGCACTCACCCTTCAGAAGCTGCAACTCCACGGTGTCCCGCAGATGCTTCCATTTTAGCCCCGGGGGCTTGTAGGCCGCGAAGAGCCCATGCAGCCGCGCCAGACCACCGGGCCCCATGCTGGAGGCCCACCGCTCGGGCTCGCGGAAAACCCCGCTCCAGCCGGAAGTGCCGTATAGTCCCGCCCCCAAATAGACCTTACAATGGGCGCCGCCATGTTTTGCAGCCGGAAGAGGTTCGCGTTTTATTGTCCTCGGGGAAAACGTGCTGCGGCCAAGAAAGTAGGGCCCGGCGCTGAACCCCTCTCCCTGAGTCCCCCACCCAAAGCTAGCGGGGCTTACCTGCTTTGGGAGTGAGGTGAAAATGGGAAAGTTTTATATCGGTGGAAATAGGTGTAGGCAGGTCGCCTGCTTTCCTTCTCCTACTTAGAATAGGGCGCTTTCCTGTCTGTGCTATGGTTTTTCCCCTTAAAAGGACCTCCGCCCAGTAGGTATCAAGTCCTTGTGACTTCTCCGGCGCTCCGTCGCCGGAGAAGTTTGGGGCGTCGGCCTTGCCCCGCCATCCTTCCGCGGACGTCCGACAGCGCCCGCTGCCATGGCGACGCTGCTGCGCCGGGCCCTGCGCCCCTTCCCCCCGCTCCAGGGCCCTCCCGGGCCTGCTGCAGGCAAGTGGCCCAGGCGGGAAGGAGTCCTGGGGGCCCCGTGCATCTTTGACCCGCGGCCTTTTTCTTGCCCTGCAGATGTCCCCCTCCGAGCCGCGAGCCATGGCGCTGGCCTGCTTTACCCTGAACACATCCCCACCTCCCCACTGCAGAAGGCGCTGCTGGCCGCCGGCTCTGCCGGAATGGCGCTTTACAACCCGTATCGCCACGGTAAGGCAGCCCGTGCCTGACGCTCCCGGGGGCCCTTGAAACCTGGGCGGGTCCTGATCTCTTTCAGAGCCTCGGTTTCCTATGGGTAACTGGGGACTAGACCTGGCTGCACCTCAAAATCACCCACAACGTTCATGAAAATGCAGATGCCTGAATCCCACTCTAAACTGACTCAATCCTAATCTGCCGGGAGTGGGGAGCGGAGGGAGCAGGGACGTGGAATCTGAGTTTCTGCCTTTTTTAACTACTCCCCGGGAGATTCTGTCATCCAGCCACATTGAGAACCTCTGGACTATTTAAATAGATGATTTATGAGCACCTATCAAATTATAACGTCGTACTAGAAATTAGCTTTATGAGGTCAGGGACACGACTGCCCCGTTCTCCTGTATTGGCAGCGTTTTGGATAGTGCATGGCATACAATAAATGTTTGTTGGATGTATGAACAGAACATCCTAGGATCCTACAGGGTCCTTCCCATGCCTTCCAGGATCTTAAGTCGGAAAGTACTATTACTCCTACTAATAAAAACAGTAATGCTAAATGCTCACTGAGCACTTATGCTAGCTGCTCACTGCACCAAGCGTTTTATATGCATGATGTTCTTGATTTCTCACATTAACCCTATAAGAAGGGTGTTATCTGCACTTCATAAATTAGGACAGGAGGCTTGGAATCGTGAAGTGATTTGCACAAGGCCACCTAGTTAGTGACTGCACCTGGGTCCAAACCCAGCACTCTCTCATGCCAAAGCCTGTACCCGTCAATGGAGACATGATATTCTGTTGTGATAATGGGTGTGAAGGTGATTTATAAACTCTTTCAAGCACTGTGCTGACCAGAGCCACCTCATCCTTTTAGATTGATAGCATTGATGATAGTAACTCTAGATATGCTGAGCCCTTACAGTGTGCCAGGTGATATGCTAAGTTTAACATGAATCCTCATAACTAAGAGGTAGGTAGATATTTTATCTTGTAGGAAACTAATGCTCAGACTAGATCAGGTAACTTGCCTAAGATCGTATCCTCCATTTATCTCCATTTCTTTCCTTTCAGACATGGTCGCAGTTCTAGGGGAGACCACAGGACGCCGTGCCTTGAAGGTCCTCAGGGATCAGATGAGGAGGGATCCAGAGGGTTCCCAGATCCTGCAGTAAGTCCCAGCTCTGCCTGAGCGATGAGGAGCATTCTCTGGGGATCCTGATCTCTGTGGGGTCACATTGTGCTCCTCTCGGGAGCCCTTCTTGTACTCTGGCCATGGATGGCTGCACAGGCTGGGCACTGCCCAACTCCGGGGGTACTGTTCATATAGACATTATGATGACCCCTGGGTAGTGCCATGTGGTGGCCTCAGCCCAGTTTCAGCCACAGGGCTCTGTGCCTTCACTAAGCTCCCATAACACACGCCAGCTGTACCCCACACCCTTACCTTCAGTGCCCTTTGTGAGTACCCTGATCACATGTGAGGCCTGCCTGCCTAGATTGTATCCTGACAGGCAGGAACCACATCCTTAGCTTGTGGTAGTCTCCTCAGCCCCTGCCACTGGTTTGGCTAGTAGAAGGTGCTCCATTAGGACATATGGCCCCATTGCTGCTCTCTGCCCCTTCACGAAACCCACCTGCTCTAGCTGGACCTTTCACCTGCCTTTGCTGGTGCCCTCCCAGTAACTAAGTCCTGCCTTCTGCCTTGTAGAGAACGACCCCGAATCTCACTCTCCACCCTTGACCTGGGCAAGCTCCAGAGCCTGCCTGAGGGCTCCCTCGGCCGCGAGTATCTCCGTTTCCTGGATGTGAATGTGAGTTTCTAGCTTCTGTGCACTTTGCAGTCACCGGGAGGGCAGAGGAGTGGCACAGGAGTGATGTCCTGTGGAAGGAGGAACCCTGAGCTGCCACTATGGGCAGGAGTGCTTTTCAATCCTTTGTGCCAAGGCTTGTCATTTTCCCTGGGACAGGCAAATAGTCTGGGAACGTTACTCCAAGCAGTAATACTGGCCAACATTTATTAACCGCTTGCTGCATGCCAGATGCCAGGCTCATACATGATCTCACTGCGTCCTCCCAGCAACCCTGTCAAGTGTGTTCTATTATTATCCCCGTTTAGTAGATGAGGAAACTGAGGCTCAGAGCAGCTAAGCAACTTGCTGATCTCATACAGCCAGTATTAATGGAGGCCAGTATTAATGGAGTATTCAAACCCAGATTGTGCTCTTTAATTGCTGCACTGTATCCCCTGTTCCAGGGACAGTGCTTTCCCTAGAGTATGACACGTTGTGGCACTCTGCAGCCCCAGGCAGGGAGGACAGGGGCTGGGGGGTGGGGGAAGAGTCTCAGTTACTGAGGAACTCATTCATTTGTTCAGAATCTGCCGTGTGCCGTCCATTGTTCCAGGTGCTGGGATAGAATGATAACTAGATGGACAAGGTCCCCCCTCATGGAGCTAATATTCCAGTTGGGGAAGTAGACAATAAAACAGTAAAAGAAAAAATATTCATATAAAAATTAGGCAAGATATTTATCGAGTACTTAGAACATACCAGATACTGTTCTCCGCAGTTGGGATACAGTGAATGAAACCAGCAGAGAGCCTGCCCTGGTGGAGCTTCCATTCTGGCAGGTGGTGCTGTGAGGACAGCAGTCAACATGATAGAGGGCTGGGCTGGAGCGGGGGCACTTCTGATAGGGTGGTCATTGGAGGCCCCTCTGAGGAGACTTGGAAGATGAGGAGGAGCCAGCCCTGAGGAGAGCTGAGGAGGAGCATTCTGAGCAGAGGGACTGGCAAGTGCAAGGCTCTGAGTGTTTAGGAACAGGAAAACTGACCACTGTGGCCATAGAGGAGTGAGTCAGGGACAGGCAGCCAGGGGGCCGGGAGGTCAGCTGGGCCACGCCCTGCCAGTCATGAGAAAGAGTCTGCATTTTGTAATAGGAGCAAATAGGAAGCTATTGCAGGTTTCCAGCTGGGTAGTTGCATGATCTGATTTATAAAGGGACCTTAGGATACAGCTTGGCCACCTTCCCTCTCCCTACCCACCTCCAACACCTACACACCCGATCAAACCACGTCTGCCAAGTGGCTGTCCAGCCCAGCTGCAGGAGCCAGCCAGCTGGAGGAGGTGAGGGAGTGAGCCAAGGTGGCTTTAGAACTGCGTGTCTCAACCTTAGCACTGTAGACTTTTTGGGTCAGATAATTGTTGTGGAGGCTGTCCTGTCCATTGTAAGATGTTTAACAGCATCCCTGGCCTCCACCCACTAGACACCAGTACCTCCCTAAGTTGTGACAACCACCAATGTCTCCAGACATTGCAAATGTCCCCTGGTGGACAGTTGAAAACCACTGCTCTACAAGGTTATTGTCCCTGAAAAAATAATCTGTTCCTCGTACTGTCCTGACACTTGCCTCTGCCCCATTTTATACCATCTCCTTCAGATTTCACCAGGATACAAGTTATTTCATCAGTGGGAAACCCATCAGGGTGACCTGCCCCAAGTGCCACCCAGGGAGGGACAACCTTCTGAGGTTCCCCAGCGCCTTTCGTCCTGTTGCTATGGAGGAGGTGGGACTGCCAGGGCCTCCATGGGCACCTTGTCTGGTCACAGCCCTAGAGATTGTGACACTTGTAGAACATGGAAAGCAGCAGCACACAGAATGGGAAGGCATGCCTTTGTCCCAGCAGAGATTAAGTCAAGGTTCAAGGTGAAGTCACCTCCCTGAGGCTGATCTTGGCAGGAGGTATGGTCATCCTGGTGACATCAAGATTACAGGTGGCTCGGCCTGGGCTCTGGAGTTCATCGTAGCCTGAGTCAGAATCCTGCCTCTTTTCCCAGCTTTATGGCCCTGGGAAAATCATTTGATCTCTCTGAGCCTCAGATTCCTTATCTGAGGTAAGGAGACCTAAAGTTTATCTTCCAGGGTACTTAGATGGCTTACTAATAATGGGTATTAAGACTACTGGCTTTGGAATCCAGCAGACTTTGTTTCAAGTCCTGACTCAGCCATTTGATTAGCTGTGTGACCTTGGGCAAGTTACTTTATCTCTCTGAGCCTTATTTTCCTTTTCTGTATCTGAGACTCATACCAGTATCTACCCCCTAGATGATCATGAGGGTGAAGTATGATAATACATGTAAAAGACATCATACACTGCTGGCACATGGTAGGTACTCAATAAATGTGGCTGCTCTCGGGGCTGGCCCCATGGCCAAGTGGTTAAGATCTTGCGCTCTGATTCGGCGGCCCAGAGTTTCGCAGATTTGGATCCTGGGCATAGACCTAGCACTGCTCATCAAGCCATGCTGAGGCGGCACCCCACATAGCACAACCAGAAGGACCTACAACTAGAATATACAGCTATGTACTCGGGGGCTTTGGGGAGAAGAAGAAGAAAACAAGTAGCTGCTCTCACTGTGATCGCCTTGAGGTTCGTATAGCACGGAGAACCCTGCAGAAGAAATTAGGACCTGGTACCCAAGGAGGCCACAGACCATGGCACTGAGCCAGCAGCCCGAAAGCCATGAAGATGTCAAATCTCTCGCCCTCTGGACAGGCTGAGGCCATGTTTTGGGAACAGGAAGACCAGGTTCTTCCCACTCTGGGTGCTCCTGAGCACTCAGAAGGGTAGGTAGGTAAAGGAGGATGGCTCATGTTCCTTCCTGGATCAGGAAAGTGCCTGGGGGCTGGCCTTTTACTCACGCAAGAGGTGTAGATCCACCAGGCCCTGGAGCTCCTACAGTGAGCCAGACAGAGCCAGCCCTGTCCTCGCGCCTGACAGGCTGCTGCGACACTGTTCATAGAAACAGAACTCAAGCCACAGAGGTAATTTTAAGTCTGCTGCTGGCCACTTTAATAAAAGCAAAAAGAAACAGGTGGAATTATTTTTAATGACATATTTTATTTAACTCAATATATCTAAAATATTATCATTTCAACATGTAATCAATATTTTAAAATTATTAAGATTTCACATTATTCTCTTCATACTAAGTCTTCGAAATCCAGTGTGTATTTTTCATATGCACAGCACATCTCAATTGCAACGTGTCACTTTTCAAGGCTCAGTGGCCTCATGTGGTGTGCGGCTGCTGTACTGGACCGTGTAGGTCTAGCAGGGCACCTTAACGCTCACACGCAGTAAACATTATGGTACGGTCATCTTGGGCGCCAAGGAAAGGTACAGGATGCTACAAGAGACCGTAATGTGGGCCTCATCAGTCTGAAGGGCAGGGACAGCCTCCCCCGAGAGGGGACACTTAAGCTAAGTCAAAAAGGCTAAGTAGGAATTAATCAAGGTGAAAATGAGAGCACCCTAGGCTGGGAGCGGCTCATGCAAAGGATCAGCGGCCGTGGGGGCTTTTGTTTTTCATTTTCTTTCTTTTTTTTTTTAAGATTTTATTTTTCCTTTTTCTCCCCAAAGCCCCCAGGTACATAGTGGTGTATTTTTAGTTGTGGGTCCTTCTAGTTGTGGCATGTGGGATGCTGCCCCAGCATGGCTCGACGAGCAGTGCCATAGTCTGTGCCCAGGATCCGAACTGGCGAAACCCTGGGCCACAACAGCAGAGCGCGCAAACTTAACCACTCGGCCATGGGGCCGCCCCCCCATTTTATTTCTAATTATGACTAAAAAAAATAACACAAAATTTACCTCTTAACCTTTTTGGTTTTTTGAGGATGATTAGCCCTGAGCTAATATCTGCCGCCAATCCTCCTCTTTTTGCTGAGGAAGACTGGCACTGAGCTAACATCTGTGCCCATCTTCCTCTACTTTATACATGGGACGCCTACCACAGCACGGCTTGCCAAGCAGTGGCATGTTCGCACCCAGGATCTGAACTGGCAAACCCCGGGCCGCCAAAGCAGAACGTGCACACTTAACCGCTGCACCATTGGGCCAGCCCTAACCATTTCTAAATGAACAGTTCAGTATATTCACATTGTTATGAAACCAGTCTCCAGAGCTTCTTCATCTTGTGAACCTGAAACTCTATACCCATTAAACAACAACCACTTCCCCCTCCCCTCAGGGGCTGCTTTGCCATAGATTCCAGCAGGCTACATACATTATGTGTGAGTTGGGGTAGGCCAAGGGGGTGCCAATTCTACCACCTTCCCTGCCCAAGGACTCCTGGCGGCAGGTATGCACAGAAACAAAGTCCCCAGAGATACTTGGTGGGGCATGAGTTTGATGAGAGTTTGGTAGAGCCAAGGAGCGGCTGGCAAATTGGGTCCTGGGAACGGTTGGGAAGGGGTCTAGGGGAGGCTCATGGTTGTCAGAGGGTCTCCCCAGATACCCGGGCACCCACCCGATTCGTGGATGATGAGGAGCTAGCGTACGTGATCCAGCGGTACCGGGAGGTGCACGACATGCTCCACACCCTGCTGGGGATGCCCACCAACATCCTGGGTGAGTGCCACCCTCCCAGCTGCCTCGAGAGTGGAGGGTGGGTGGGGCGAGGCCCTCCAGCCAGCCTGTCCACCTGGCTCTGTCTTCAGGACCAGGGCAGGGCTCACCTATCTCTGCCACCCACCAATTAGCTGGCTCAGTGCCTCATTTTCTACTTAACCCGAACATCTTGGTAGCATCTATGCCACGCGTGCCCTCTCCTCTATCCCCACTGCCTCTGTGGCTCCTGTACTGATGTGGCGGCGTCCAAGCATCAGGGCTCCCTACTCTGAAACTCTCAGCAGCTCCCTAAGACCTGTAGGTACCAGCCTGGCTATTGGGAGTCCTCTGCATTCTGACCCAGGCTTCCTTTTCAGCCCTTGTTTCCTTCTGCTCTTTCTTGGACCCTCCCCTTCACCTCAAGGAAGGAGCCCAGCACAGGTGGGGACTGGGCATGGCCGAGCCCTGGTAGAGGTCAGAGAGGAGCAGACACCTTGCTGTGCCCTGCCATGCACACCACTGGCCTCTCCTCCTGGCCCCTTCTCACTTCCCACTCCCCCGCCCTGCCTCCCAGGAGAGATTGTGGTGAAGTGGTTTGAGGCTGTCCAGACTGGCCTGCCCATGTGCATCCTGGGTGCACTTTTTGGACCAATTCGACTGAGTGCCAAGTAAGTTCTCAAGTGGCGAAGGGCCGGGGGAGAATTGAGAGGGGCTAGGGCTCCAGGAAATGGGAAGAGCATGCAGCCTTCCTGCGCATACCCCAGTGGTTCTCCAGGAAGCCAGAGTGGAAAGAATGGGGCAGAGAGGTGACAGTGGCCTGGCACAGGGTCTCTGGGGCAATGAATGAAGCATGGACGTTTCATGGGACCCTGGGGTCTCTTGGGCCAGGCCTCAGTGGCAGGTCAGAATGATGGAGTTGGGGCCGGGGGGACAAGGTAGCGTTAGTTTCTGGAGCTAGGTGGCCCTCACATTAAATCTGGGTTTTGGCATGTTCAAGATGTGTGGCTTTGGGCACAGGATTTTACCTCACTGAGCTTCTGTTTCTTTATCTGAAAAATGGGAATAATAACTACCTCCTCCTTAGGTCTGTGTGGGGATGAACATGAAAATGCACAGTAACTGCTGGGCACACAGTGTGCCCAGCCCTCGGACCTTATGTCTTCTTTTCCTCTGCTGCCCCACAGGAGCCTGCAAGTGCTGGTCTCTGAGCTGATCCCATGGGCAGTTCAGAATGGGCGCAGGGCCCCGTGTGTCCTCAACCTGTACTACGAGCGGCGCTGGGAGCAGCCCCTCAGGGCTCTACGGGAGGAGCTGGGCATCACGGATCCCCCCTGCATGTCGAGGGCCTGGCCTAGGCCCTGAGCCGCTGAACCAGGGGGGCCTGGCCTGGCTTCCCCTGGGGGCAGAGGACTCTTTTGCCAATACCTTTGTTCCTTTTCTTTGAACACTGACTCTGGGACATCATTTATCAGAATTTGTCGTAACCACTGCTGAGTGGCTTTGAGGGCCAACCCAGGAGGGAGCAGTCTGTGCAGTGGGGTTCCCAGGCAAGCCAGGACTTAGCCAAAGAGAACCACATGTGACCAGGAATCAGTTGTCTAGGTTCATATGAGATGTCTTGGATCCACACCCCCTGTTCCAGAACCCTCCCTGCCAACCAGGGTTTTCTGGGTGCCAAGCTAGGTATCCTCGCAGGAGTGAGGGCTACACCCAATTCCAGAGGCCTAAGTAGGGGGAGGTGAGTCCCCACTGTCTGAATAAAGGCTCCCATCAGGTCACGTGTCTGTTTCTCCCATGACTGGCAACCTGTGGCAGACTTTCCCTCCAGCCTGAGCTTCAGCTGCTTGTCCTGTCTCTGGTCTGAAGTCGGCCGACTGGGACTCAAATTCCTAACTCCTCCACTGTTTTCTAGCAGAACGACTCAGGACAAGTCCCTTCCCCTCTCTGAGCCCATATCATCATCAGTAAAAGGAGAATGAGAGCAGTACCCACCTCCTGGGGTTACTGTGGGGCTTTCGTGAGGTGACACTCAGAAGAAGGGCTTCAGAGGAAGGACCTAAGGGGCAGGAGCTGTTTTAGTCTTGCTGTGTTTGCAGGTGGAGGAGGCAGCTGCGAGGCTGCAGGGTCATTTTCCTTGGATCAGAGCTAAGGAGTGGGGACGGGCAGGGTGACAAGTATGGTTGGAGGAGTGGGTGGCCCCATCTTGGGACTTAGAACCAGAAACACTCCCAAGATGGCAGAGCCTTTAGAGCTTTTGGGGGGCCAGCTCCTCACTGTGTGGATAAGACAACTAAGGCCCAGAGAAGGGCAAAGAATTGCCTGGAATAACTAGAACACAGGCCACAAGCCCTCCTGGTTGGTTTTCCTATGCTTCAGTTCCCCATCGATGATGAGAGCTGCAGTGTATTTACAGGTGTACTATGTGCCTAAGTACTTGAGAGGCATTCTCACATTGACACCTCCAACAACCCAAGGAGGGAGGTGGTACTGTTACTTGTATTTTACTAATGAGGCAATAGGAGCAGAGCTGGGACTGGAACCAGGGGTTGTCCGAGGACCTGCCCAGCACTGCGACACCAGTGCCTCAGCCTTCCTTGTGCCACTATATCTCAGTCCAGGGCTCCCAGTGGCAGAGAGAGGGTGTGGAGGGTGTGGGAGGCCGGGGGCCTACCTCAGAACCATGGCCTTGTCAAGAGGGAAGCCTCATGCTGAGCTCTTGGAATTCCTGCAGAAAGAGGAGGGGATGGGGATGAGCTCCCCATACCTCAATGATTTTTTTCCAGGCCTTTCCAGGCCTGCCAGCTGTTTCCATGGCTTCCCCAGGGTCCCAGGGACCCCCACCCCCAGGTCAGTAAAAGTCAGTGGTGCCAAGGTGGGGGGAGGGGTATAGGGGAGGGGATCAGATTCTCCTGGCCTCTGCCCAGCTGGGGAGCTCACCTGCTATGCCACTCGGTGCCTGGATGACCCTGGGCCTTTACAGCACTGGAGAGAGCACTGGGCATCCAGATTAGCTGAGAATGGATGCCGGTTTCCAGACCATAGTGTGGCATTTTTGTCACCAGCTCGCAACTGGAGAAAAATACTGGCAATAGCTACCACTTACTGAGTTCTTCTGACAGTCTATGAGGCCCTGCCAACTTCTGCCTAGAAACTTCCATTCTTCATCTCAATATAATGTGTTGACCTTCTTCCTGTCTTTGGGAACAGCACTCTGTCCCCAGGTCATTTACATGGTCATTTATTGTATTTACAATTACATGGTCATTTCCTTGTCATTCACATCTGTGCTCAAATGTCACCTCCTCAGAGAGGCCTTCCCTGACCACCCCATCTGAAGCAGTCCCCTCCCCTCACTTCATCATATCACTTTATTTTCTATAGAATGCTTACCACTCTGAAATTATCTCATTTGTTATTTATTTACAAGTTCTGTGTCTGCTCCAGGAGGGCAGAGACATTGTTCTTCCCCTTCACTGCTGCAAACAGTGCTTGGCACACAGTAGGGGCTTGCTGCTTCATTGTGGAAGGAATGGATGCCAAGCTTCGTGCTGCGCATCCCCTGTGCAAGACTCGTCTGGTCCCCGCAACAGCCTCACTTCACGGTGAAGACCCCAGGTCTCAGGTTCAGAGCGTGTCCTAGGGTCACACAGCTGGGATATGGTGGAGCCTGTCCTGGGACGCACAGGTCTTGAGTGCTCTCCCAGAAGCCAAAGGAAGGCTCCCTTTCCCTCTGTCTCATCGCAGCCATATGTAGCTGACCCCAGAGCAGTGTTTGGGAGTCCAGGCTCTGAAGGCAGATGGACCTGGGCCTGCTGTTGACCAGCACTGCACCCTTGCAGTAGTCACGTCACCCCTTTGAGCCTCTGCTTCCTCATCTGGAAAATTGGAGCGTATATATCTGTCTCACAACAGGGCCATTGTGCACACCTAGGGCTTTAGCACATAAGCACTTAGGAAATGGAAGTTGTCATTTGGCAGGAATGCCCTTCATGGCCTCTGAAGTCAGCATGTACACAATCAAGCCAGAGGTATTTATTTTGCATACACCCAGAGTGGGAGGACTTATAGAGCTCAGAGATCCTCATGTTAAATGCACCTGATATCTATGGGGTAAACACCTACTCTGTGGCAGGGGTCAAAACACTTCAGTCCCCTGGGGAGGTTTAATTCCTTCAAGTGACTCCAAATGTCAGTCTCTGATAAGTCTGCTGGTTTCAGTGCTGACATTAGTTCCCTAATGCAGGGCAGATGGGGGTCATGTCAGTGGAAAGGAACCCACTGTGAGGTCAGCCTAAGCTCACCCTGTCCCACCCAGCTCCTGCCCTTCTTAGGAACCCTCAGTGGCTCTTGATGGCAGCAGGATCAACAACTCAGCCTGGCAAACAAAGGCCTTTCCAATCACTTTTCCCACTACATAGCCCTCCTGTGCCATGTACTCTGCCATGTGCTCTGATGCACAAGCCCCTAGTCTTCAGTCATTTCACAAATATCTTCTGAGCGTTTGCTGAATGCTGGGGATTCCGCAGTGACTGAGACAGCTGCCTCCCCACCCTCTTAGAGTTGAGCAGTATGGCAGCTGAGGGCCTTCCATGTGCCACCCTGTGCTGAGAGCTTGATATGCATCATCGCACTGAATCCATACCCAGCCTTAGGAGGCAGGGACGGTGATGATTGTATTCCCATTGATGACAACTAAGGACACAGGCTCCATGGGGAGACGTGATTTGCCCAGTGTCTCACAGCTGGGGCTGGGAGTGCAACTCAGATGTGTCTGACTGGAAAGCAAAAAAGACAAATCACAATAGTGTGTGGTGAGTGTTGACAGAAGTACAGTGAGCACTTGGTGAGGGACAACCTATTCTAGTGACCTAATCTCCACCCACGCTCTCTGTGTGTCCAACTAGACTGCAAGCAACTTGAAGGCAGACTGTCTTGTTCCCTCTGTCCTCTCACACCTCCCCCCTCAGGCCTGGCCCAGAGTCTGCGGGGCACTGCTTTGGCTTCACCAAAGTGACCTGCCTGGGTAGAGGAGAGCCTGGGGGCTGGTCGCCACCGCCTTCCTCCAAATTCTCACTTTGCATATGACCTCACAGTCCATGTGGAAATAATCATGTTTATACCCATGGATCCTGGTACAGATAAAGTCAGAGCCTTCAATTCACTCTCCCTGTCATTCATTCAACAAACATTTATTGAGTTTGTTATTTGCTAAGCCCTATGGATACAATGAGATAATCTTCATGTCTAGATATTGTATGTGCTTTGTAGTCAATGAGTCTGTAAACTACAATAATAAATATGTCAAGTGCTAATTCAAATGCTCCCCATGACTCTCCACACCAACCCTGTGAGGTAAGCACTATTAGTATGTCCTCGTTTTTGTAATATAAGAAGAAATGGGGACTGAACTTTCAACTGAAAAGTTAACCCAAATGTGTTGGATGCCAATGCCCAGGCCCATAACCACTGCACCACACCGCCTCCTGAATCTAATACCCGTGGCAGAGGTGGTGTTTTAATTTACCGAGGTCCTCCAAAAGGATGCACCCTATCTGGAAGAAATAGGTCCGAATACTTATCAGACCAAAATTTCATTTTTGATCCCTATGAATAGAGCCTGAAAAATGCCCCTCCCTGCCTTTAAGGACTTCTACTGGACTAGGGGATTAAAGGATCTATTTAAGGACAAGTGGCAACTGTGGATGCCCAACGTGCGTGATTAACAGGGAACCAAATTTTCAGAGGCCCAGAGTCACACAAGGCTGGGAAGCTGGCCAGTGGACCAGGGCTTGGCAGGTGGCATGACAAATATGGTTATAGCTTTAGAGGCCAACCGATTTGCCGCAGAGTCCAGAGGAGGCAGAGACCGAAGTTAGGTACAGGTCTCCATATCACCTCCCTTTGTATCACCAGGTGTGCCAGGCTGCTTATAAGATACCTTGGATGGGAAAGGATTCCTATGCAGTAATCCCCACGCCAAGTTTATTGCTGTCCCAGAAGCAGAGGTGGCAGCCTCAGGTCTACAAGTCTTTTGAACCTCATAAAGTTACTGGAGGCCATAAAATATGAGAATGCGAGTGAGTTGTCAAAATTTGACTCTGGCGGGACTCGAACCCACAACCTTTGAATGACCACACCAGGATCAGCTAGAAGTCCAATGCGCTATCCATTGCACCACAGAGCCAGCCACCCAAACTTGTCCCCTGACTCACCTCTCCACCTGAAACCGCCGTTTCAGAGTTCTTCTAGGTGTCGCTGGCTAGGAGAGGCTTGCTGAACTCTGCACCGGTCTGGACAGGGACTCCTGATTCTGCGCCGTCAGTGAGGGTGGGGGTACTCTGCCCCACGTCCAGACGCCCCAGTACTGGGGAGTCGGGGCCGAGGTAGAGTTCACCTGTCTCCTCCCGACCCTGGAGGTGTCCGCAGCCGGGCGGGACTGGGAGGTGCGGACTACAACTCCCAGGGTGCCGCGCGAGGCGCCGCCCGAGGCCGTCGCGCGCGCAGGACGGGCTGGGCCGGGTGGCGTCGGGCGTGCTGGGGCTGTGCCGCTGGCTGAGGTCGCTGGCCGTGGGGAAGGGGCGAGAGGCGGTGCTGCCGGCCCGCGCAGCCGGTTTGGGTTGCAGGAGGCGGACGGGGGAGGAGCGCCGCGGGCGGGCGGGGCGGTTCGGGCGGCCAGGCCATGCAGGACGCAGAGCCGGCGAGTTGCGGCTGAGACCGGGCTCTACGCACCTAGAGGCAGCTAATGCCCCTCGCTTTCCCCGCTCCGCCACTGGAGTCGGGCCGCATCTGGACGGGGCGCCGCGCGGCGGGGCCGACGCCGGGTGAGCACAGGCCAGGCCAGTGGGTCCCTGGGCGGAGGAATATCCCGGGCCGCGTCGGGGAGGAGTTGACAGCGCCTGCCTGGGGTGAGGCGTCGCACCCTACCGCTCTGTCTCCTTGCCGGGCGCTCTGCCACCCTGGCTCTTTAGGGGCAGAGCGGTCTGCAGTGACGGACGGGGGCCTGAGGGAACTGGGTATCCCCTTCCCTCCTAGCCCCAAGCCCCAGCCTTCCGGGTCGAGTTCCTGCCCTCTGCTCTGGTGGGCTGTGGGAGGCCAGAGATCTGAGGGCCTTGGAAACCCTTGTGTTGGAGTTGGGGACGCTAGTTCGGCCCTCCTCCCGGCTTTCGCTGTTCTCGTGGAGGAGGGGGAGATGGTTCATAAGGGCTCCTTGTGGTTCAGAACATATCCTTATCCTGGTTTGGAGACTCTTAGGCTACATCACAGCCTTGACCTTCAGCCCCCTCCCCAGGAACAGGAGAACCCGAAGGAAAACTGAATCCCATTGGCTGCCCCCTTGAGCAAGTCCGTAAAAGCGCCAACAATAGAGCCCAAGAGTCCTAATCTCAGCCCAGCCGGGCCGTTCCCCTCTCCCTAAACCCCAACCCCCAAAGATTCATCTGAGTGATTTGCTGAGTGTGTTTGTGGGGAGTGCCTTCAATGCCTGCTTCCTCTCCCTCAATTACCTTTCCCCTCTGGGCGGTCACCTCTCAGGCACCCCCGGGCTCTAACCTGTCTGCTCCGTCGCCCTCTATGGGCCAGCCGAGGTATGGCGCTGCCCCCCAGGCCGTAGGCAGGGACTGAGCAGGGCCCCTCCCCAGGAAGCTGCTCCTTTGGGTGTTGTGGTTTAGCCTGGTCATCCACAGAACCTCCCTCGGTCTCTAGATGGGGAGTCGAGCCAGAGGCACTTAGGTCAATACCTGCCTCTAAGCCATTTTGATTAGGGACCCTGGATGTCAGGAGAGTAGACTGATCTGTTTTAGCTGGAAAGGCCTCTGAGAGCGAGTCTCACTACACCCATCGCGCAGAGGGGAAGACTGAGGGCTAAAGTGGGAAAGGAACTTGCCCAAGGTCACTCAGAGTGTCGTAGGCAGAGATGGGACTAGGAAGTTAGAACCCAGCCTCCTGCCTGTCACCCCTGGGACTCCAAACCTCAAGTCCCATGCCTATAGCCTGCCCCTCCCAGACAGCCCTGGAAAGGGACCTCGTTCTCAGCCACCCTACTCAGTATGGCTAAGCCTCAGTATGGTAGACCCTTTGGGATCATAGTGGCCTGGCTGCCTGGGTCAGGAGGTGGGAGACCCAGACATCTGGGTCCACTGACTGCCTTGTGCCCACAGGCCACAATGCTCCTCGGGGCATCTCTGGTGGGGATGTTGCTGTTCTCCAGGCTGGTGCTGAAACTGCCCTGGGCCCAAGTGGGGTTCTCCCTTCTGCTCCTCTACCTGGGGTCTGGCGGCTGGCCCTTCATCCGGATCTTCATCAAGACCATCAGACGCGATGTCTTGTGAGTACCTGAGGTCTCTCACACCAAGCTGGGCTCCTAATCCCTAAAATCTCCCCAGACCGGACTCTGTGGCCTCTACCAGCACAGGGCACGTGGGCCCTGAAGGAGCAGCCTCTGCACCATACCTTGCTCCTGGCAGTAGCACCTGGCACTTCCATCTCCAAGGTCAAAGTTTCCTCCTGGGAAATCTCCCTAACTTGGTGTCCCTTAGCCTGGGGCAGACTTGGGGGCCCAGGATATACGTCTGACAACAGATGTGTTGAGGAGCCATCTGCAAGGGGTCCCCAGGACATGCTCTAGCTTGTGAGAGGGTGAAGAGGAACTCTGTGGGAAAGGCCTTGTCTTCGGGTTGGCATGAATCTGAGAGGGCACCAAGTTCTACAGCAGGGCCTCAAATAGATGTCTGGGAGAATCTGCTCCCCAAAGAAGGTCAGGTAAGGTCCACAGGGATACCCTGTACCAGAAACACCCACTGCCACCTGCTCTGTGCCAGGTAGTGTGCTGGCTCTGGGGCCCAGAGAGGATCAAGGCAGACCCAGTCCCGGGCCAAGCTCAGACTGATCAGAGAGATAAGAAGGGGGCACAGTGAATCCCTAACTGGCAGCGCCATGCAGGCAGAGACCCTGGCAGCCTTGCTCACAGTAGTGTCTCAGCATCCAGCACAGTGACCCACGTCCAGAACAGGCAGCTCAGCGTTTGTCACTCTGAGTTGACTGCAAAAGGCGGTATTGAGTGGCCACCGCAGGAAGGGTGGAAGCAGCAGAGAGCTGTGGGAGCATGGAGCAAGGGGAGACAGCTTCAGGCCGGGGCCTTGGGGAATCAGAGAAGCTGGAGGAAAATTATTTGTACTTGAGAGGCACCTCAAGGTGGTAGGAGCAGGGGATTCCAGGTAGAGGGTACAGCATCAGCAAAGGCATAGAGGCCAGGCATCTGGGAGAGTTCAGGGGTCAGAGGTGGCGGGGGGGGGGGGCAGGAAAGGGGGATGTTGCCAGCGATTCCACAAACACTGACTGAACATCTACCCTGTGCCTGGCCCTGGGCAGGACCTGGGGGATGAGGTGGTAAACAAGAGAGAGCCCTGCCCTTGCTGGGCTCACAGTGGGGAAGACTGGACAAATTGCCAACTTGTCCTTTATTTACTGTGCTGATTGTGGGGAGGTATGATATGGGGCTGTGGAAGGTCCCGAAAGAGGAGTTTGGACTTTGACTTGGGGAGTCCTGGAAGGCTCCGACAGAACAGCAGACTCAGAGCAGAGCTTAGAGGATAGTAGGAGTTGAACTCTGGAGCCAGAGGGGACTGAGGTTCAAGTCTTAGCTCGGCCACATTCCACCCACGAAGTCTGGGGCAAGCCATGGCACTGGCAGAGCGTTAGTTTCCCCTCCTGCACGAGGGAGGGAGTAGTTGCCCAGTCCCTAGTGTTACTGCGTGGCATCGATGAGCTGGTGCGTCTAATGGTGCCCAGAAGGGGAATGTTGCAAGTCATCAGGCTCAGGAGCCTCAGGCCCATGGAGCCGCAACCTGGACCAGGGTATCGAGATCCTCACTCCCAACCCCACAGTCACTGCTCCCTTGCTCGGTCCCATCCAGTGGCGGCATGGTGCTCCTGAAAGTGAAGGTAAAAGTCCGGCGGTACCTGCGGGAGCAGAAGACAGTGCCCCTTTTGTTCGCCTCTACGGTTCGCCGCCACCCTGACAAGACGGCCCTGATCTTCGAGGGCACAGACACCCACTGGACCTTCCGCCAGCTGGACAACTACTCGAGCAGCGTGGCCAACTTCCTGCAGACCCAGGGCCTGGCCTCGGGCGATGTGGCTGCCCTCTTCATGGAGAACCGCAATGAGTTTGTGGGCCTGTGGCTGGGCATGGCCAAGTTGGGCGTGGAGGCGGCACTCATCAACACCAACCTCCGCCGGGATGCCCTGTGCCAATGCCTGACCACCTCCCAGGCCCGGGCCCTCATCTTTGGCAGCGAGATGGCCCCAGGTGAGCCCCAAAGTGTCAGGGGACAGGCAGGGAGTCCCATGGGACCTTGCACACACCACAACCCCTCTCCAGCCCTGGGGGAGGCTGCGCAGCTCCGTGGGTAAGGGCATGAGCCCTGGAGCAGACGGCCTGGGTCTGCTGCTGGTCAGCCGGAGATCCTGAGTGAGAGATGGTATTCTCTGGGCCTCAGTTTCCTCACTGTGGTACCTACCTCATACCTCTTTCAAGAAGATACTTCACCTGAAGCACTAACAGGCTGATGCTACTGTTATCTGGTGCCCTCAGATATAATGGTAACCATTCTTGTGACTAATTAGGCCTCATTTGCCTCGTCTATAAAATGGGAACAAGAATCCATTCCCTGCTTTCCTGCCGAGCTTATGTTTTATTTGCTGCCACATTGGGTACTGACCGAGCACTGAGCTTGGTGCTTTACAAAAGCAGCTTTCATCTTCACAAAGCCTGGTGAGGTAGGGATTGTCATCCAGGCTTTACAGATGAGGAGACCGAGGTTCAGAGTGGTGTGAGGAACTCACCCAAGGTCACATAACTGGTAAGTGGCAGAAGCGGGCTTTGATCTTGGGCTCAACCACAGTGTCCCTGTTCTTCTTGCCCATGCCGCTGTGGTTGTGGAATGATAGACAGGGAAGGTTATTAAGTTGCTGAAAGGGAGGAAGGAGGATGTAGCAGGGAGAGCAAGGAGGATAGAGTGAATCAAGAGGAAGCCAGAGGAAGTGGAGCCAGGTGGGCCAGGACAGGTCCGCGTCCAGGGTGAGTGAGTATCTGGACGTCTGTAGTGCTCAGGGGAGCCTGAGAGAAAGTTCCTACTCTCTGAAGAGGCTGGAGGGCTGCTGGCCTCTGACCCCGACTCCTCCCTTCTAACGGATCCCCCACAGACCAGCACAGTACAGTGGGTAGGAACTCAGACGTTGGTGTGAGATAGAGGCGGCTCTGAGTCCCAGCTCCAGCACATTCTAGCTGTGAGCAAGTCCCTCCCATTCTCAGAGCCTCAATTTCCTCATCTGTAAAACAGGCTGTTATTGGTCTCTGCTTCCTGGGTGTGTGAGCAGGAGAGTGCATGGAGAGAGCCTGTGGTGTAGTTAGCCAGCAGCTAACAGGAGCGGTCACTCCTATGAGCATCTTCCTTATATTGAGTGCCTGTGCTTCACCCATCTCTCTCCCTGCATCCAGCCAGTCTCCCCTGACAGCATGCCCAGTGCTGACACGAGCAGAGGTCCTGGGGACACAGGGTTTCCTGGCCTGCCTGCTAATCTGCCCTGTCTCCCAACAGCTGTCTTTGAGATCCATGCCAGCCTGGACCCCTCACTCCTCCTCTTCTGCTCCGGCCCCTGGGAGCCCAGTGCAGTGCCCACTGGCACAAAGCACCTGGATCCCCTGTTGGCAGATGCCCCCAACCACCTTCCCAGTCGCCCTGACAAGGGCTTCACAGGTGAGCTCCCCACTCCCACAAAGGGGTTCTAAGATGACCAAGACGGAGCACCAGGCTGAGGGTCAGCGGCTTGGGTTCTTCTGCAAACTTGCCTTGTCACCTGGAGTGAGTCATGTGACCTCCTTTTTCCATCTGGGAACATGGGGACAGTAACCCTGGGGTTACCAGGAAAGTAAAATGAGCTGATGTGTATGAAAGTGCCAGGCCTGGTGCTGAGCACACAAGAGCTCACAAAACCTGAGTCTGATTTGTTGAACAAACCTTTGCTGATGCCTGACATGCAGGATCATGTGGAGCTCAGAAACCTGCTTTGTGGGAATTTCGGCTGGGGTTGGGCTGGGAGCAAGGTCCTCTGCAGATTCATCCAGCACATGTTTAGTGCTGGGCTGCCTGCCTTCCCCTCCATCCTCGAGGCAGCCTCCTGGACCCCCTTGCCTCTCTTCCTCTCCACTCCAGCCTGCCTTGTGAAGCAGACAGCCTGTTGCATCACCTGGTGGCTCAGAGCTTGGACTGAGTTCACATCCTGGCTCTACTGCTCCCTTTGTGTGACCCTGAGCTGCCCTCTGAGCCTTGGTTCCCACAGCTGTAAAACTGGGAATAGGGGCCAGCCCAGTGGCGCAGCGGTTAAGTGCTCACGTTCCACTTTGGTAGCCCGGGGTTCGCCGATTCAGATCCCAGGCACGGTCATGGCACCGCTTGGCTAAGCCATGCTGTGGTAGGCATCCCACATACAAAGTAGAGGAAGATGGGCACAGATGTTAATTCAGGGCTAGTCTTCCTCAGAAAAAAAAAAAAAAAAAAGCTTGGCAGATGTTAGCTCAGGGCTAGTCTTCCTCAAAAAAAAATTGAGGATAGTCAGGGCCAGCCCGGTGGTTGGGTGGTTGGGTTCACATGCTCCACTTCAGCGGCCCAGGGTTTCACCTGTTTGGATTCTGGGCGTGGACATGGCACCGCTCGTCGAGCCATGCTGGGGCAGCATCCCATATAGCAGAGCTGGAAGGACCTACAACTAGAATATACGACTATGTACTGTGGGCTTTGGGGAGAAGAAGAAAAAAATTGGGGCTGGTAACAGCACCTATTTCATGGAGTGGCTTTGAGGATTGACAAAGATATAGTAGGTCGAGTCCTGGAGCTAGAGTGTGGGAGGAAGTACTCAGTCGCTGGTCATTGTCATTACTGTCATTTAACCTCTGCCACACTGAGATCTTATCTCCTGGGTGCTTTGTAGGCTACTTGAGACCAGGGACTCTGACTGGTTCAGCCTGGTGGCCTCATGGTGCCTAGCACAGGGCTTGCATCGGCAGGCATCCAGAGTGTGAGATGGCTGATATAAAATGTGCAGGATCATCCAGTGGCATTCCTGACTTCCTGGAACCACCAGCCTGGTGGGGCTGAGCCTTGTACAGAAACTGTAATGTGACAGGGTAGGATAAAGAAGAAATGAAGCTGGAAGCCCTCCCTGGTGCCACCTGCCCTCCCGCAAACCTGGGTCAAGTGCTGCTGCTGGGCCTTACCAGACCCTGTGCTTCCCATCTCCTCCCGGCACTCTGTGCTCAATATTGTGATTACCTGTGTCCTCCCATCTGCCTGTCCCACTTGGCTGTGACCTCTGCCAGGGCAGGGGCTGTGCCCGTCTTAGTCACTGATATCTCCCTGCACCTGACACAGAGCGAGGGCCCAGAAAAAGTTTGTTGAAAGAATGGATGCAGGCATTCGAGCAGAGAGTGGTGTCTGGGGTCAGCAGAGTCGGCTTCCTGGGGTAGATGTGATGGGAGTGGGTGTTGGTTTGTCCTTCTGTCTGACTCCATGCCCAGGCCTGTGCTGGCCCCTCACGGCTGCTCACGTGTCTGTTTTCTTCAGATAAGCTCTTGTACATCTACACATCGGGCACCACAGGGCTGCCCAAAGCTGCCATCGTAGTGCACAGCAGGTAAGGGGCAGGCGCCCCAGGGGGAGGGCTGGAGGTGGCAGGGCCTGGGAGCCTCTCCTCCTGCCTTTCCAGGGCCTCACTGAGCCCTCTGCCCCCTACCCTCCCAGGTATTACCGCATGGCTGCCCTGGTCTACTACGGATTCTGCATGCGGCCTAACGACATTGTCTATAACTGCCTCCCCCTCTACCACTCAGCAGGTAACCCTGGGCCCACCTCCTCAGCCTCCAGTGCCCCCAGAGCTTCAGGAACGCCACCCCTCTTGGCAGGCAGCAGGTCATAGTAGAAACACGTGAGCTTTGGAATCAAATCTGGGTTCAAATCCAGATGTGGCCATTGACTGGACTTCTCCTCTGAATGAGGATGGCTACACCAGCCTGATGGTGTGGGTGTCTGTGTCCCGCAGGGCCCCTGGGCTGGTCTGACAGTTCCGTTCATTTCCAGAGGTGTGCACAGCCTGGCTGCTTGCTCTTAGGGGCCTAAGGGAAGACAGAGATGGAATAAATATAGTTCCTGCCCTCAAGCTGCTTAAGAGTCCAGTGTGTATTTGGGGCAGGACAATGATGGGAGCCCACATGAGTCTGGGGAGGGACAGGGAGCAGGAGCTCAGCTCAAGAGAAGAGCCCAGTGATGGCCGGGAAGGCTTCCTGAAGGAGGTGCACCTGAAGCAGGCAGATATGAAGTGCAGAAGCCAGGTGGTCTAGCTCAGTGCCCACTGGCTGAATGGCCGCATTACGAGCATGAGAGCAGGAGCTTGGGACCGGCTCCAGAGGCCCCGGGGGATAGTCTAAGGAATGTGCACTTGATCTCAGAGGCACTGGGGAGCCATGGAAGGTGTGTGACTAGAGAGAGACAGGATCAGTTAGTTTTGGAGGGACAGGACAGGAAAGAGAGAGACCAGGGGAAAGGGCCTTTGAGGAGGTTGGGCTGGGCCAGAGGAGGCTCTGGAGGGAAGGGTCTTCCGTCTCCCTGACCTCCAGGGCCCACCCCTCTGCCTTAAGGGAACATCGTGGGAATCGGGCAGTGCCTGCTCCACGGCCTGACAGTGGTGATCCGGAAGAAGTTCTCGGCTTCCCGGTTCTGGGATGATTGTATCAAGTACAACTGCACAGTGAGTGAGAAGGGAAGGGCAGGAGCTGTCCCTCTGCCTGCTGACCTCCCACCAACCCCACTCGGGGACGTTTGTCTGACAGCTGGAGGCAGCCAGTCCTTCATTCAGGGCAACATTCCTGTTGTGCAGATGGGGAGGCCCAGAGGACACAGATGGCACAGCGGGCCCCTAGGGGGGTGGGGTCAGGACCAGTAGGGTTGGGACCTGAGAGATTGAGAGGTGGTGAGTGACAACACCTTGGGGGCCCAGACTCACGTCACACTTGCCCCCAGATCGTGCAGTATATTGGGGAACTCTGCCGCTACCTCCTGAACCAGCCGCCCCGGGAGGCAGAGAACCAGCACCGGGTGCGCATGGCGCTCGGCAACGGCCTGCGGCAGTCCATCTGGACCGAATTTTCTAGTCGCTTCCACATCCCCCAGGTGGCTGAGTTCTATGGCGCCACTGAGTGTAACTGCAGCCTGGGCAACTTCGACAGCCAGGTGCGGCCCAGGTCGGGGCGGGGCGCGGACGGACCAGGGAAGGCACTGCAGCAGAGGGGAGGGCAGGGTTCCAGCGAGGGAGTGTGGGTGGCAGAGCCCCCCACCCCTCGAGTGTTGGGCCCATGGTGGGAGAGCACAGGCCCAAGTCTTGGCCTTTGCAGGTGGGAGCCTGTGGCTTCAACAGCCGCATTCTGTCCTTCGTGTACCCCATCCGGCTGGTACGTGTCAATGAGGACACCATGGAGCTGATCCGGGGGCCTGATGGCGTCTGCCTTCCCTGCCAGCCAGGTCTACCCTGGGGTTGGAATTGGGTGTTAAGAAGGGGAGAGATTGGCCCAGGAGGGAGATGGGACAGGGGTCAATGAGTAGGGAGCCCTATTCTGACCAGTGGCCATCACTTAGCTCTTTGCTTAGGACTACAAGGCATTTCTTTCTTCATCCATCCATCTACTCATTCACCATCCCATCCATCCCTCAGTGCATTCATTCACTTTCATGTTGAGGACCCTGGGTCTAGGCCAACTAGGATTGATCCTAGGTCAGCCCCTTAGCTTTATGCCCTAGTCCCCTCATCTGCAAGTGGGGCTGATGGTAGCACCACCTCCTGGGGTTGCCCCAAGGATGATGTGTGGTAAAGAACACAAAGCTCTTTGAGCAGAGCCAGGGGCCCAGGGAGTGCTGGCTTTCGTCAGGATGTCCATGTAGAGCTTGGCCACCCTTCATTTATTTATTCATCTTACCATCTGTTTGGTGACCAGACATGACTGAGTGCCTACATGTACCAGACCTGCTCAGAGAAGCTCCCTGCCCTCGGGGCTCCTGGGCTGGGGGCAGAAATGGGTGTTTCTAGGGGAAGCAGTGTGAACAGAAGCCAGATCAAGATGCAGGGTGCATTGGGGAGTGGGGGAGCTGGTGGAAGAGGCCACTCAGGGCAAATCTGACTCTCATTTTCCTGCCCCCAGGTGAGCCAGGCCAGCTGGTGGGCCGCATCATCCAGCAGGACCCCCTGCGGCGCTTCGATGGCTACCTCAACCACGGCGCCAACAATAAGAAGATTGCCAAGGATGTCTTCCAGAAGGGGGACCAGGCCTACCTCACCGGTGGGTGGGCATCTCTCTCCAGCCCCTCATAGCCCCTTTGAGCTGGGCAGGGTGGAGAGGAATAAAGGGGCCTTCCCCCACCTTCAGAGAACACCTCCCCAGGACTCCCCGAGTCCCAGCCCTTATGGTTGAGCAGATCCTTGGGATCCAGCAAGGACTGCCTGGCCTAAGTCACTGGGCCACAAGCCAGGCCTGCCCACGCCCTGCCTCACACAACCCCTCCCTAGGTGACGTGCTGGTGATGGACGAGCTGGGCTACCTGTACTTCCGAGACCGCACGGGGGACACGTTTCGCTGGAAAGGTGAGAATGTGTCCACCACGGAGGTGGAAGGCACGCTCAGCCGCCTGCTGGACATGGCCGACGTGGCAGTGTATGGTGTCGAGGTGCCAGGTATGTATGGGAAGGCAGGAGGTGCCAGGGATGTGTGGGGAAAAGCCAGCAGGAGGCACTGCCAGCCTCTCACCATCCACCCTGCTGCCCCCAGGAACTGAGGGCCGGGCCGGAATGGCTGCTGTGGCCAGCCCCGCTGGCAGCTGTGACCTAGAGCACTTTGCACGGCTCCTGGAGAAGGAGCTGCCCCTATACGCCCGCCCCATCTTCCTGCGCTTCCTGCCTGCACAGGAGCTGCACAAAACAGGTCTGTCTCCTCCCCTGCGCCAGCTCACAGGTTCCTGGCCACCTCCCATGTGGTCATCATGCCAGCCCCTGCCTTGCTGGAAAGGCTTCCCTGACTGATGTGACCCCTGCCCAGTATCAGGCCCCTGGGAGCACCTGAACCAGCTGAAGTAGGGGGGGCCTGACGGACTGCGAGCCCCCTGAGGATTGGAGGATGGCCTTGACTTCTCTGTCCAGGAGAGGCAGGGGAGCTGTCAGACCTCAGGGTTCAGAGAGGCAGCACAAATACCCCACTCTTACTTAGGGCTTAAAACAACCATTTTATTTGCCCGCAATTTGGGAGTGAGTGCTTCTTTGTTGGCCTCACTTGGGGTCAAAGAGCTGCCATCCCTCAGTACATACAAGGAAGGGAGGAATCTGTAGCCATTTTTGTCAGTCTATCATACCTGGGTTCAAATCCCAGCTCCACCACTTACTAGCTGTGTGATGTTGGCCCAGAGGTGTGCCTCTCTGAGCATCAGTCTTGTCCTCTGTACAGTAGCTAATATGATGGACTAAAAGATGCATAATTTACATTACATACTATTAAGAAAGAAAACCACTGCTAATTAAACTATTTCAGAGATGTTAAAATTTTAAAACACGTGCATCTTAGAACCTATAGAATTAGGTTGAGCCCCTGTCTCTGGGGTTGATGTGCAGATTAAATGAGATTATGCCTGTGCCTGGGAGGTGCTTGAACAAAGGGAGTAATCACAGGAGACCCAAGTTCTGGTCCTCTCAGTATGTGGCCTTGGACAAATATCTCCCCTTCTTCAGGTCTCAGTTTCCCCATCTGCGCAAAGGAGACGGGTAACATGGCCCCCACACCCCTTTGCCAGGGCTGCTCTGAGAAGCGAGACAAAATGTGATGGAGCCTTTTTTGCAAACTGTAAAGCACTGTGCTCCTCCTCCCATGCATGCCCTTTCCTGTGTTCTCTCTAGTCCTCCTTCTCTGCCCATCCTCAACTCTGGCGGTCGGGTACCTGGAACTCGGGCCTCTGCACTCTACCCTCTGACTCTGACTCTTTTTCCCCCCATCTCCCCCGCCCCCTCAGGGACCTTCAAGTTACTGAAGACGGATCTGCGGAAGGAGGGCTTTGACCCAGCGGTTGTGAAAGATCCGCTGTTCTACCTGGACACCCGGAAGTGCCGCTACGTCCCACTGGACGGAGAGGCCTACAGCCGCATCCAGGCAGGCGAGGAGAAGCTGTGATTTGCCCCGAATCCCTCTGAGGGCCAGTGGAGGCTGGACCCAGAGCCCCAGCTCCTACTCCAGAGGGGTCCTGGGCAATGCCAGACCAAAGCAAGCAGGACCCAGCACCTCGGCTCGAGGTGCTGACCCCCTCCCCCTCAAAACTGCCAAGTGACCCACTGCCACCTCCCCCCGAGGCTTTCTGTGAAAGCCTCATGTCCACATATGTCTTTGAGGCTAGGCGGGGCCTCTGGGCCCCAGGCTGAGACTGACTGGGCCCCTCAGGATGATGTCTTAGGTCTGGGCAGGGGGAGGTGGAGGGTTACCAAGGACTTCCCAGAGAGCAGGGAGCTGTACATGGGACCAGGGCAGAAGCCCCCAGACTCAGGAAGCCAGCAGAGTGGGCAGGAGCAGCAGTGGCCGACAAACATGTGGCCAAAGAGGATCCTGGCCCACAAACTGCTCAAGTGTCACTCTGCCCTGCTTCGGCCTGCAGAAGGGCGGACCCCAACCTGCAGCAGGTGGCTTGGACAGAACACCTCCTCCTGTCCTCCTCTCCCTGGGTGGCTGCCTGGCTATCCCTCAGGCAGCGCCTTTCTGTCTTTGTGGGTCTGTCCATGTCACCTTCTCCATCTCAGTCCTGGCCTGGCTATGAGGAGGGGTGGGGGGCGCTCAGGGGCCAATAAACTCTGCCTTGACTTCCCCTAGCGTGTGCATGCCGCCTGAGCTCACCCCCAGCCTGCTCAGGCCCTACCTCCTGCCCCATTCACTCACTCATCCATTCACTCACTCACTTGGACTTGGGGATACAGCAGGTAAGACCCCATAGCCCCTGCCCTCAATGTGTTGTCTCAGGTGGGAGGCATTCCCCACCTGAGCCTGGCAAGGTATTTAACAGCATGAGCTTGGAAGCCCAACCAGCTGTGTCACTTATGAGCTTATGGCCTTGGGCAAGTGACTCAGTTCCCTCGTCTGTGAAATGGGAATAATCAGGAGGATTCAGAAAGCTGAAGGTAGCCATTATGAGGGGAGGGCCCTAACCCAGGACAGGATCCCATCTCCACACCCTTGTTCCTGCTGTTCCCTTGGCCTGGGGTGTATTTCCCAGGGGTTTGGGGGCTGCGCGACCAGGGCAAGGCTGCCTAACCAGCCCTGGCAGAGTCCAGGAAAGCTTTCTGGAGTCTTATGAAGGCTGTAGGGTCAGCAGTGCCAGTGGAGAGCCAGCTGTCCCCTAGGCCCCATCGCCAGAGTCACACCCAGGCTGGAAGCGCACAGCCCAATGGGAAAAGGGGCCACACGGCCCAGGGCAGCAGACAGGGTGTACCGGGGGCTTCATCCTCACTGTTTAACCCTCACCACGGTCTGTGTTACTTGGCTGAGGTCATACAGCAAGTAGGGGAAGTTGGAATACAAATCCCAGCCCCGTGCCCCTCCCGCTCCTCCACTCGCCTCCTTGGTGCAGAAGACAACAGGAAAGCCCGAAGAGCTTCCATTCCATTCATGCCTGTGGAGCTCACTGTGGGCCACACCCTAGGCCAGCAGCTGACAGTTTGGGTGGAGGGTGGCCAGGATGAGAAATCTGGGGTGCCTCTTGGGGGAGTGACCTTTGAAAGATAAGAAGTGTGATGCCAGTCCTGGGGGAAGGTGGGGAGAGGTGGGCAGAGCTGGAGTCCACCCTTGGAGAGGAGGTTGGGGGCGCGAGGGGCGGGAACTGACTGCCGGCTCACAGGCATAGCTGCAGTGCCCCAGTGTGACCAGCAGAGGGCGCGTGGACCTCGCAGAATCCTGTCGGCCCTTTTAGCTCAACCTTGGGAAGCGCAAAGGAGGGGCTGAGGGCCCACTTCCCCCGCAAGCCGGGTACCCAGCCCAGAAGGTCCTGTATGGGCCTTTGGTCGGACTTCCAAGGGGCTGGACTTGGCTGGCAGTGAAGCTTCCTGTCTTTCACTTCCAGCAATAAGTGCTCTCCAATAGAAAGGAGCCTCCCAGGGGGCCCTGTTCCTTCCTCCAGGTTGAACACAGTCACCAAAAGGCAGTATGGAGTGGTGGTTAAAAGCTCCATCTTGAGAGTCAATCAGGCCTGCGTTCAATTCCATTTGCCAGGCTAAGCCTCGGTTTCCCCTCCTGTAAACGGAGGTCTAGGAATCCCCACCTCGGGATGGTTGTGAACATGCAGTGAGATCGTGTGTGGACACTAGGCACAGGGCCTGCTGCTGCTATCTGCTCAGAACATGGTAGTTAAAAGAAAGAAGGAGAGGTGACTGGCCCGGTGGCGCAGCGGTTAAGTTCCATGTTCCGCTTCGATGACCTGGGTTTCCCTGGTTTGGATTCCGAGTGCGGACATGTCACCGCTTAGCAAGCCATGCTGTAGTAGGTGTCCCACATATAAAGTAGAGGAAGATGGGCATGGATGGTAGCTCAGAGCCAGTCTTCCTCAGCAAAAAGAGAAGGATTGGCAGCAGATGTTAGCTCAGGGCTAATCTTCCTCAAAAAGGAAAAAAAAAAGAAAAAGATATATTCAGATGTTAAGATCCCAAACTAGGCCTGTTTCCCCCTTCTGCACCGCCGTGCCCCCCCCACAGCCCCTCCATGAAACAGTAAACTCGCGGGCCTCTGGGCTGCACGGGGCTCTTCTCTGCCTCTGGTCATCTCCATGCACGTAGCAGGTGTTCAACACGTGCTCGTGAAGTTAACTGACAAGAACTACTGTTTATTAGGCATTTCCTGACGTTTATATGGTGCATGATGGTTTACAAAGCACCGCGTGCGTAAGTTCGTCTATGGAGTCGATTTGAAAGGCCTACTCTGTCAGGAGAGGGGATTGGGGGGGCACAGGGAGTAAGCTGGAGCCCCAGGCCCTGATCCGCCCTCAGGGAGCCCACTGTCTGGGGGCGGGGAGAGGGGCTAGCAGTGAAGAAGCTAAGGGTGTGGGCTTAGCTGCACCCTTACCCAGCATTGGGGGGCGGGGGGAGGGGGCGTGTTTCATGGTCAGAGAGGCGTTTCCAGGAAGAGCCATCCCAGAAGGGGGCTGGGGGGAGTCCCAAACAGAAGGCACAGCAAAGTCATAAAAGCTTGGAGGTGAAGGGCCAGCAGGTTAAGGAGGCTGCAGGGGTGGGGTGGGGCGAGAGTGGAGGCAAGATACAAAAAGTGAAAAGTGAATCCTTTGTGGGCACTTCTACTTGCACGCCTCCAGAGACTGGGTGCTCTGCTAGAAAATCCTTGTTTCAGGTCAAACCCACTTCCTGACACTTGGGATGGCCACCACGTATGGAGCCCTTCCTATGTGCCAGGTGCTGTGTGCAGCGCTTTATGTGCATTATTTCATTGAATCCATAACGCAAAGCAGCTGCTATTTTTATGCCCATTCCACAGACGAGGAATCTGAGGTGCAGAGAGCAAAGTCCCTCCACAGACCACAGAGTCTGTGAATGGCAGCACTGGGATGCAAGCCCCCTCCCCGGAGCTTCCGTGTTCCCATATGCAACCTACACCCGGGGACGCTGGAGGGGCCTTGCCTCCAGCGTCCCCGGAGGTCCTACCGCCCTCGGGACAGGCAAGTGGCCGCCCAGGCCAGAGCTTGGTGTATCACTTTCAATTCCTGGGAAGAAGGTTAAATACCTCCGAGAGGCCCATTGAGGCGGTGGCGACGAGGGGCGACCGAGTGACTTTCAAAGGGGCCTGAATGCGTGGCTGGCCCCTCCCCCCCGAGGATGGGGCCCTGCTTCCTCCCCGCCTAATGATATTCTGGGCTCAGCCCTCGTCTTTGGCGGCAGTTTAACCCAAGCCGGGGCGGATTTCTTTCTCACTGATCTCAGCTTGACACCCAATTAGCACAAGAATGGGAGGAGGAAGCCTGCGAGAGGCGCCTCCCAGCCTCCCGGGGCGCGCAAGGCAAGACAAAGGGCAGCGGGCATGGGGGCACCCGCGGCCTCGCCGCCCCCGTCTCCAGCCGCCATTGTCTCCCTAGGAGCTTCAGAGGGGATAGAGGCCGACGCCCGGCTGGCTGGCCTGCTGAAGGGGACAGAGGATGGGGTGCAAGCCCTTCTTCTGCGTGGATCCCGGGGAAGGCAGATGGCTGAACCTGGGCCAAGGGAAGGCAGCGAGGGTCAGTGAGTGGGGTTAGGGATCCTGAAGGCGCCACAGGCTGGGGTTGAGGCCTCATGGGCCCACAGGCAAGCCATCAGTTCTGAGCCTCCGTGTTCTCATTTGAAAAATGGGGATGATAATAGTCCCTGCGAGGAATCAATCAGGCAACGTATGTTCGGCACCTAGCAGGTGCAAAGTGGGTGTTCAATAAATACTCGTTGAATGAATGTATGATAGACTTATTGTTACTACTTTAGAGGTTGAGTAGGGTAGGCTTAGGGGCAGGAGAAGGAAGGGCTTTCTGGAGCGAGAGCCAGGCATTCACAGGATAGGTTGATTTACCCAGAAGTGAGCTCCGAGTCTTTGGGGCTATGCAAGAAGCAGCTGGAGGACTCCCTGCCTCTTGAGATGTGCAGGGAGGAGGGAATGCCTCTGGCTTTCCCACATGCCCCTCCATCTCCCACAATTCCTTGGGACTTGGGCTTAGAGGTGACTTCCTCTGGGAAGCCTTCCCTGATCACAAAGGCTGGATGAGGGGGCCTCTTCCAGCTCCACAGCCCCCCATGTGCCCCCTTCATAACACTGATTGCACTTTGTGGGCCATTTTTTACTGTGGTTTATGTCTTTTCCTGGAACATCAGCCCCAGGAGGGCAGGGACCCACTGGTTTTGTTCGCCATTGTGTTCCCAGCACTGGCACTGGGCCTGGCACTTAATAGATGCTCAATGAATGTTTGTCAAATGGATGAAGCTTTTCCAATGCTCCCCAGCTCTCCTGTTCCAGACCCAGGAGACAGCAGCTCCCAGGGTCAGAGGATAGTCAATTCATGGAGGTAAGCTAGGAACAGAAGCTGTGAAGGGCTCTGAATGCCCTCTAGGTAGGCCTTTACCTCGCTGGCAAAGAGAAGCCATTCAATGACTTTGAGCAGGAGTGATATGTGTTCACTCCTTCATTCATTCAGCAAGCACCTACCAAACCTCTACAACTATAAAGCTCCTTTCTATGAGCTAAGGATCAAAGATGAATCAGGCAAGGTTTCTAGAGCTCAGGCTTGGAGGAGCCATTGGAAGAATCTTAGAATATTTTTGCTGAAAGGACCTTAAGAGATCATTTGGTCCCATGCCTTCTTTACAGATTGGGGAAACTAAGAGAGCGGAAAGTGACCTAACCACACAGCACGGAGACTGTGGGGCCTTTCCATTTACCACAGGATTCTTTTGTACTTTTCGAGGACCAGGGCTATGTCTCATTTGTCCTCAGTTTGCCAGTGCCCTGGAAAGATGCCTGGTACGTTGAAGGGGCTCAGGGCTGTCCCAGGAGTTGAACTGCACAAGGAAGCCAAGGCCAGAGGGAGGGAGGTGGGAGGCAGGCAGGCCAGAGAAGCAGGTGCAGGTGAGAGGTGATGGGAGTGGTGGTGGTGGAAGAATTTTGGGTGCTAAATCAGCTTAGAAGCAAGACAAATCCAAATTGGTGACTGTCTGGATATGGGAGAGAATTAAAAACAATGTCCAGGGTTTCTTGCTTGGGTGTTCCAGGGGATGGCAGTGGTCTTCTTGAGATGGGGAAGACAGAGGAGAGCCTGTTTTAGGGAAAATGGTGGGACCTGGATATAAAGCTGGCAGTTGAACTCCTAGCTCTTAGTGATTACAGATCTTCCTTGACTTTCGATGGGGTTACCTCCCAATAAACCCACTGTAAGTTGAAAACACTGTAAGTCGAAAATGCAGGGGCTGGCCCTGTGGCGAAGTGGTTAAGTTCGTGCGCTCTGCTGCAGGCGGCCCAGTGTTTGATTGATTCGAATCCTGGGCGTGGACATGGCACTGCTCATCAAACCACGCTGAGGCAGCGTCCCACATGCCACAACTAGAAGGACCCACAACAAAGAATATACAACTATGTACCGGGGGGCTTTGGGGAGAAAAAGGAAAAAAATTAAAAGAAAAAAAAAGAAAATGCATTTACTACACCTCACCTACCGAACATCATAGCTTAGCCTAGCCTACCTTAAATGTGCTCAGAACACTTACATCAGCCTGCAGTTGGGCAAAATTATCTACACAAAGCCTATAATACAGTGTTGGATATCTCATGTAATTTATTGAATACTGAAAGTGAAAAACAGAATGGTGGTCTGGCTACAGAGTGGTTGTAAGTGTAGAGGTTGTTTACCCTCGTGATCCAGCTTCTAAGTGGGAGATGAGGCTTCCTGCCGTTGCCCAGCATCACAAGAGTACTGTACCACACTTCCCCTAGCCCAGGAAAAGATCAAAATTCAAAGCTAGGTTTCTAGTGAATGCGTATTGCTTTCACACAGTTGTAAAGACAAAAAATTTTAAATCCAACCATCATAAGTCGAGGACCGTCTGTACATCATTATATCCGCCCTTAACCACCAGGCTACACGACCATACTCTACCAACGCTGAGTTCGGTTTTGGAAGTGCTGTGCTTAAAGACACCCTGAGACATCCACTTCACTCCATTTCTGCCCTGGATTTTTGGAACAGGCTCCAGTGGTCTCTCTACCTCTTTCCTTGTTCCCCTCCAAACTATTGTCCAAACTGCAGCCAGAAAGGATATTTTAAGACACAGTTCTAATGTCACCCCGTCCCAAACCCTTCAAAGGCCATCCATCGCCCTTAGAGATTGAAGTTCTTACCTGGCTCATAAGGAATAGTGTGACCCCTGCCCACCTTTCTAGCCTCATCTCTTACCAGGCCCTCTGCTCCCCGATTCCTACCTTCCTCTCATGATGCTCCAGCGTGTTCTCCACCCAGAGTCTCGCACCTTCTGTTCTCACTGGAATGCTCCCAGAAGTTTCTCTCCCTTCATATCCACCGAGTTAACTCTACTCAGGCTTTAGAGCTCAGTGCAAATCTAGTCCAGTCCGTTTTCTTTTTAAAGTTCCTTTAACTTCAGATCGTTTCTTTCAGTTTGAGAATTTACAGTAGTATGATTGGTACGTTTATTTGATTAGAGCTAATTTCCCCCACTAGACTGCGAGCGCCCTAAAGGCAAGAACCTTGCCCACCCAGTTGACTTCATCCACAGCACCGACCAAAACGCCTGGCACACGGAGGACGTGCAAGAAATTATCTGATGAATGAGTGAAGTCCAGATAGACAGCGAAAGGGGCGGTTGGATAGCGAGTCGATAGCGCAGGAGAGAGATTTCTGGGCTGGAAATAAAGATTTGGGGGTCGTTTATACCTCCGGTCAAGACGAGGGGACAGGCTCGCCCAAGCGGTGCGCGGACTGGAGAGACATTTGTAACTAATGCAAATAAACAGTAATATGGCTCACAGTCGCTATGCTCACAGTCACACTCCCCTCCACCCAGCGATAGCTCGTACAAGTCCCAGCCCACCCGGGCTCTCTGCACTGCTCCATAAACGGCAGACGGGGAGCAACTCGAGCCCCCAGCAGCGCCCGCGGCCTCCCGTCCTCCGCCCCGCGCTCCGAGGCTTCCTCCAATAGCTGAGGACGATGGCTCCCCCCCCCGGGTGCCGCCTCTTCCGTTCGCGGCGACAGGAAGTGGGGCGGGAGGGCCGGAAGTTGAAGGGAGTTTCCTGCGAGCTCGGCTTCCTCAACATGGCAGCGCCCTTGTCAGTGGAGGTGGAGTTCGGGTGAGTCATAGAGCTGGGGCACCGTGGGGATGGATTGAAGTTGTCGGGCCCGGAACTCCCCTCCCTCTGCCTTGGGGCCTGTCACGACCGAATCTCCGAGCCTCCCGGCGCCTTCCCTGAGCTACTCCACCAGCCTCGCGGAGTCTGAGAGGCTCGGTCTCCCTTGGCGACGAGGCCGTATGTCCGGGAATAGAGGCGCACGACCGCGCGTGGAGGTACGCTTCGGGCACTCCCTGGTGCCCTGTGCCCTGCTGGACTCGAAAGGCGTGAGGGTTAAGCAAGCAGTCTCCCTACCTTCTTTGCCAGTCCCGTTTTGGACCAGGCCCGTCTGTCTGGCATCAGAGCTCCTAGAACCGAGAAGGACCATCGTTCACTCCCTGATTCTTCCTTCAGGCAGCAATTCCACTTATATGGTTCTTGGAGCTTTGTTTCTCGTGGGATGTGTGGCCAAGACGGGACTCCTTTCTTCACTATCCCAGGATTTGGCGATGTTAAACAGACCTGAACCCCATTCAGGACATTCAGTAAACTTGCTGAGTGCCTTCTGCAGACCTTGAGTCAGGTGGAGCGAGGGGGATAAGTAAGATAGCGCAGCGGAGGAGACCTGACAGTACGGTGTGCACAGGATGAAAAGTGCAGGAATTGGGGCGCACACACCAATAACTAAAGAAACACGGGTCAGAGGAAGTCTCCTCAAGTCACTGTCTTCTCCCCACTACAAACAGAATGTCTGTCATTATTTCAGAGCTGAGAGAAATTGCAGAGCTTAGAGAGAAGGCAAAGAGACTGAGACCCAAAGAGATGAATAGTATAATTTCCAGAGTCATGTGGAAAAGCTGGGACTGGATTTGATGTGTGTGTGTGGTGAAGATAAACAAGCCAAGGCTTATGTGAAAGGGAAAGTCTGGGATGGGAATCTAAAACCTCTGCCCGTAATGCCTTTCCTTCCCTTGGAGGCCCCCAGTTTCTTTCATGTCTTCCCTTCACTGGCTAGTTCATTCACCAGTCATTTACTGAGTGTCTCCCATGTGCCAGGCAGTGAGCCAGGCCCTGAGGATACAAAGATAAATAGAACTCTGTCCATGCCCTCCAGTGTTCAGCGTTTCTGTCCCTTAGAAGGGGGTAGTCTCGTGAATGTTAAGTGCATTTTAATTAACGATATTGTCTGGCCCCTTGGATCTGATGGTAACGATACTGGACTGGCCCGTGGCCCAGCCGTGTCCCCCTTAGCCTGGGGATTCTAGGAGGATCCCTGTTGCATTGATAGACCTCAGCAGAGCTGAGAAGGGAGAAACTGCACACTGCTTGTGTTAAGGTTTATCTATAGTCAGCTTACCTTTCATTCTCACTGAGTCAGACATGGTGTTTGTTCACTAGAAATGTCTTTGTCTGCCAGGTACTGTGCTGGCAGCTGTGAGGAAGTCATATGAGGGAATATGGTTCTTGCCCTCCAGAGCTTACATACTAGCTTAATTACCCCTTTTCTGGCCTGACCACCTCTAGCTTCAGCCTCCCTTACCCCCGAGAGCAATAGTGAGCCCCGGCAAGGCAGGTCAACATTCCTCCACCCATCTGCCTAGCTCCTAACACATCCACCCACCACCACAGTGTCCCATGAGAATTCCAGCTTCTCAGGGAAACCAAGAAGGCCCAAGATGTGTGCCAAACCCAGATTCCTTCTCTCTTTGTCTTTGTCTCAGTACATAATTTTTGCCTCTGGCCTTTTCTTTCATTTCCTGTGTCTCTTAGCAGACTTCCTTCACCCTTCACTCTGAACCAAGGGAGATTTGCAAAGAAGCAGCCTTGCCCATCATTCTCTCCCTTTTGTCCCTGACTTCCACTTTGAGCCTTGAAGAGTCTGGGTTAGGACTTTCCCTCTTTCCCCTGAGCAGATGTGTCCCTCTCGGCCCCACCAGCTCTGATAGGCTCTCCAGAAGACCTCTCACACCTCTCTCCCTCTTGTCGGTGGTCAGTACTGCCATCCTTTGTCTTGCCTCCCGAACTGTCCCTAGCAGAGCATTTTCTCAGGCCACACAGGATTCACAGTATGTAGTACAGGTGTGTTTTGTGTCCCTGCAGTCCAGATGTGAGATTCCTTCTTCTCCCTTTTCCTCCTTCCTGAGTCTGGGAGGTATTGGCAAAGGGAGGGAATCCCATTGAGATTAGAGAAGAAGTGGAAGCTGTGGGCATTTTCATTCATTCAGCAACTATTTCTTGAGTGCCTACCGTGTGCCAGGCCATTTTAGGCAGAGCTTGCATTCCAGCAGGTAGAGGGGAAATAAATAAACAAAAATTTTAAACTATAAGATAAAAGGATGAAGATAAACTAGAAAAAGTGATGGCAGTTTTGGGAATGTCTTTACTAGTCCCTGGTACCTACAAACACTCCCACCAAGAATTGGGGAGTGGAGGGAAGATGAGGTATCTTAAGATATAATTCTTAATTGAATTTGAACAGCACCTCCTTAGGACATAAGAGAGTCTAGCTTTGATTCTCTCCTGGGGCCAAAACAGGTCCCTTGCCTGCCTCCTTGAATCACTCCAGAGGCTGGACATGCATGTACCTTCCTCTCCTCCAGATGTGCTGACAGCAGAACTGCCAACCCCTCCCTTGGGGGCTAGTGAACCCAGCGGTGACAGGTCACTCTCTGAGCCAGACTGGTTCTCCCTTTATCCACTTGTAAAGAGAAAAACAGCCTCGGCCTCCGAGCCTGGCACCACCAGGTTTGGCCACTCTTGGTTGTTTGCCTGGGTCTCAGTGCCTCCAGTTCCCACCCCTCTTCTCTGTCCCCCAACTCCTGAGCCCCTTGCCTGTCGCCCTCCCCCACCCCAGCTGCTGCATGTGCCAACCTCCCCCCAGGAGAGAACGGGGCTCTTGGAAGGGGATAAATGGAGGCTCTGTGCCGGCTTGCAGCTGAAATGGCCCTGCGTGCGGCCACAGATGGGCCTCCTCTCCCCCTCCACATTTCTGCATCAACAAAGTGTGACCTTGTTTGGATGACAGTCGCCCCATGTTTTCCCCGTGACAATGCTTGCCTTGCCTTGGCCTCCCAGTGGACTGTCTCAGGACATCTCTGTTCTCTGAAATTGGGAAAGAGTGGTGGGGTGGGACGCAGCGCATCCATCAAAAGTCTGTTAAGGCCTTCTCGGTTAAGATACACATGAAGTCTGAGATGGGAATCAGGAAACCTAGAGGGAGAAGCAGTGGGGGACACTGAAAGAGCCCTGGTGTCCACATCATAAGCCCTGGCTTCTGGACTTGGCTCTGAGCATCTCTGCTGTCCCAGCGTCCCCTTAGCTGGGTGACACACACAGAAGTGAACCAAACTCTGCCCTCAAGGGGCTTTCTGACCTTTGGAGAGTCTTAGTTTTTTCTGCCAAGGCTGCTGGGGCTGAGCAGAAACCACTTAGAATGCAAATCCTACTTCAGCCACTGCCTGTCTGACCTCAGGCAAGTTGCTTAACCTCTCTGGGCCTCAGTCTCCTTCTCCATTGGATGGGGTTAATAATGTCTGCCTCCCTCCCTCCTTCCCCGGGATGCCCTGAGAATGAAATGAGATGAAGAATGATCTTGTAAATAGCAAAGTTGTTGCTAAGCCCAGTGGAGTCTCTTATCCTCCAGCACGGTGGTGTGCCCACCAGGCCAGCAGTGGTGGCACAAGCAGGGGCATTTCACACTGCCACCTCGTCAGAGGAAACCTCTAGAGACACAGGGTCTCCAGCCTGCCTTATGGTGGCTTCTCAACATTTTCACAGATGGAAAGACTGAAGCTCGAGAGGATGAAGTCATGTGCCCAAGGTCTTGCCGTCAGGCAGAGGTGGACCTTGGCTTCCGTCTTGGGGCAACAGCCCCAAGGCCTGTGCTATATGCACCTGTAAGCTAAGCCGCCTCTTGAGAAAGCAAAGGAGTAAAAACAAGAGTCTGCAAATTTGAAGACTTTAATCTTAGTAAAAATTATTTCTATCCTACTTTACCACGTCAGGAAGTCACGTCTGAGAATCAGGTACTGGTACCCAAGGTATTCTCACATGTCGGTCTCTGCGTCTCTTGGGCCTCTGGTACCAGCCGCCTCCTCAGTTTTCGGTCTCAGCTAGGCATCTGCAGGAGCTCACCTGGCTGTCTTTCTCTGGCCCTCCTTTTCAGAGGCGGCGCGGAGCTCCTGTTTGATGGTGTAAAGAAACATCAGGTCACCTTGCCTGGACAAGAGGAACCCTGTGAGTATGGGCTTTCTGAGCCCCTCTCTGGGGGCCATGGGCAGGAGTTGCTCTACAGGGGTCACTCAGCCCCGTTCAAGTGGGAATGAGTAGGATTTCCCTGGACGGTGCGGAGGGAGGAGAGAGGGAGGAAGAGAGAGGATCATCATGTACTCTCCCCTCATCCTTTCTGGGATCAACCAGCTTTGTCGGAGGGAGATGGCGTAGCTTAGTCCTTACAAGTGCAGGTTCTGTATTCAGACAGACTTGAGTTTGAATGCCCTTAGAACCTTAGTTCAGCGAGCGCACCTTTCTGAGCTTTAGTGTTCTTACCTGTGAAGTGGGGATGGTAATCCCTGTCTCAGGGTTGCTAAAGGGAGTACTCTATTATTATTATATTATTGTAATATAATATGTTAATATAATTATATATTAATTAATATTTATTAATATAATTATTTATATAAATGCAATATAATTATATTAATATAATATCGATAATATAGTATATTATATTAATTATTATATGTTATTATATGTGCCTCTGTTATTATTAGATGGCAGTAGACAGATGTTCTCGTGAAGGTGGTAACTTTCACTGAGAATGGAACAATGCAGATAGGCTTACATTATGGTAAGAGGATTTAGATGGGAAGAAAAGTATCCAGCCAAAAAGGAGGTTGGAGGACGGAGGTTGACTAAAGGAGACAGTGGAGTTTTTTCATTTGTTCATTCAAATATAGTCATGCATTGCTTAACAATGGGGATACGTTCTGAGAAATGTGTCATTAGGCGATTGAGTCGCTGTGTGACCATCAGAGTGTACTTACTTACACAAGTAGGTGGTATAGCCTACTACACACTTAAGCTATATGTTACTAATCTTATGGAATTACTGCCATATATGTGGTCCGTCGTTGACCGAAATGTTGTTATGCAGCGCATGACTGTACTTGTTCATCTTTCTTTAACCAATATATACTAAGTACCTCCTGTGGGGCAGACCATGTACCAGCACTGGGGAGACAGACATGAACGAGAGTCAGTCCCTGCCTTCAAATTGGAGGGTTTGAAGAGTTCACTTGCAGAGGTCCAGCTTGGTAAATATCAGAGTAGCTGAAAGGGATGTTGGATGTTGCAACTGTGGAGGTGCTTTGCAGCCCCAGCGGTGGATCCTAGCGAGAGCAGAATGCTCAGGAATGGGAGCCCAGCTTACTTAAGGCTGAGATACTTCTGGGAAGAAGAGGAAATCAATCCTATGAAGAGGCAGGGGAATGAGTTCCTGGAGGCAGGCACCAGAAAGTGGTTAAGTAAGGTTTGACAGGATTCTTTTGGAATGGGGCACACATCTGCCAGAAATCAATTATTGCCCAAATTCACTGGCTGCCAACGCTGCCTCTGACTCTCCCTTGGGTTGGAGAGCCGTAGCACAGGGTGGGTCTGTGTGCCACATTCAGAGGCTGGGGGACACTCACCAAGGAACAGGATACTGCCCCCTTGAGCTAAGGGTGGGCATGAGGCTGGGGTTAAATGTCAGGGTTGTAGGATTGGGTGTGTCCCTCATTGGGGAAGACCCAGGGTGATAAAAGTGACTGTTTCTTACTTTGACAGATGGCCACACAGCCTTGGGAGGGAACAAGGGGCTCTAGAAGAAGCCTCACAAAGATTCAGCCTTAAAGACCTGGCCAGGGAATTATTAAAATATCACAACTTATGATTTATTTCTCCTGCATTTGCTTGACTTGAAAGTCCACAAGTGTAATAATTCCTGCTCTTTTCATTTATCCATTGGCTGAATGCTCACCAAGTGCCAGGTGTGGTAGTAAGTACTTTATTCTTCCCTGTAGTTGGCATGTATTTTTTTGAGTTCTTCCTTTGTACCAGCCACTGTACTGCTTGCTGGGTATACAGTAGTGAATACAGATGTGGTTCTTGCCCTAACAGAGCTTATAGTGTGATAGAAGGGGAGCCAGGCAGTGAACAAACACACGTGTAACTGTATAACTGCAAGTGGTGGTCAGTGGCATGAGGATAAGAAACGGTGCTCTGAATGAGACATCAGGTGGTGAGCACAGGCCTCTTTAAGGAGGTGACTTTCAGGCTAAGGCCTGAAGGATGAGAAGAAGCCAGCCTAATAAACTGAAGGGAGAGCAGAGGTGCATGGGGTCCATTCCTAGCAAAGGCGGCGGCACTTGCGATGGCCCTCTGGGCGGAAGTCCTCAGGGTGGTCAAGGAACTGAAGGGAGGCCAGTGTCATGAGGGGCACAGGCTGAGTTTGGCATGGTAAGCAAAACCCCATTTGGTTGTACAAATAATTGTCACAAATTCCTTGGTGTTATTATTCCCATTTTAAAAAGTGGAAGTGGGGCCAGCCCCATGGCCGAGAGGTTAAGTTCGCGCTCTGCTTTGGCGGCCCAGGGTTTCGCCAGTTTGGATCCCGGGTGTGGACATGGCACCACTCTTCAAGCCATGCTGAGGCGGCGTCCCACGTAGCACAACCAGAAGGACGTAGAATTAAGAACATACAACTATATACTGGGGGGCTTTGGGGAGAAGAAGAAGAAATAATGGCAACAGATGTTAGCTCAGGTGCCAATCTTTAAAAATAAATAGCTAGCGGCTGGCCCCGTGGCCGAGTGGTTAAGTTCGTGCGCTCCGCTGCAAGCTGCCCAGTGTTTCGTTAGATCGAATCCTGGGTGCAGACATGGCACTGCTCATCAAACCACGCTGAGGCAGCGTCCCACATGCCACAACTAGAAGGACCCACAACGAAGAATATACAACTATATCCCGGGGGGCTTTGGGGAGAAAAAGGAAAAAAATAAAATCTAAAAAGAAATTTTTTTTTAAATAGCTAAATAAAAAGTGGAAGTGCAACTCAGAGATGTCAAGGGTCTCACCCCAAGTCGTCCAGTTATTTAAATGGCAGAGCTGCGATTCAGAACCAGATTTCAGGGTCTCCACAGTCCTTGCACTGTGCCACTGACCCATCATCATTTATTCCGAGAGGTTCCCTGAGTCACATAACATCTCATACCTGCGATGTCTTTTCTGGTTTTTTACACCTTCATTCATTCATTCATGCCTTCAACAGCTATTTATTTTGATTTTCCTAATAACCCCAGTAGATATTATCTATCATCAAGGAAATCAGACCTCAGAGAGTGAGTGACCCGTCGAGAATTGCTCCAGTAGGGAGGCTGGGCTCAGACTGGGTTTGTGAGCCCTCATCCTCCCTCCACCGACTAGGGGGCAGGTGGGGGCCTCTCTTCCCCTCTCTGGGATGAAAGAAAAGGAAGCAGAGGGGGCAGTCGAAATGGCCCCTTTGCGCAGTCTTTGGGCCCTTGGCTGTGGATCTCTACCTCTTATTCCCATTTTTGCCCTGCTGTGCCCAAGGCATGGGTCACATCGCAGCCGCAGAGCCAGTTGGCGGCTGCCAGGCCTTACCCTGGCACACGGGAGCCCAACGGGAAGGCAGGGCCTGGTGTCACTGGGAGAGTCTTACTTTTCCCCCAAGCTTGTGCCCAGATCTGTTGTCTGGCAGCCTTCCCAGCCCAGGGGCTGCCACTTGGCCAAGCAGGTCTTGGAGACTCCAGCAGAGAAAATAGCAGCCATAAGATTGTGGATTGTGACAAGTCTTACAAACAAGGGGACTCCAGGGCCCTGGGTTCTGGGCCAGGGGAGAGCTTCCAACCCAGCCAACTTAGGAGAAGATGGTGGCCAAGGCCAAAAAGGGATGAGACTGCAAGAGAGAAGCCCTGGCCGTGAACAATTGCAAATCAGTTATTTCTGCAGGCCTCTGTTTTCCCATCTGTAAAACGGGGGGTTGGGCTAGATTTAGTCTTTAACGAGCTGGTTATCTATTTGACACCTACAGTTCAGAAAAGTTGCTTCCAGATGTAAGTATTCAATTCTGTGAAGCAGGGCACGCTGATCCAGTGAGAGGTTGTGCGTGTAGGGGGAACATCTTAAAAGCCATCTCCTGGAGCAGAGCACCTCCTTCATTGGCAGGGGTTGGTACGTACCCACCAGCTTTGGGCTTGTGGCCGCTCGGAGCTGGTTTTATGCTTTAAGGATCCCCTCAAATCGAGGCTTCCAGCCCGTGGTTGGTCAGTGGCCTAGAGCAAACCCAGAACATCGAGGGACAGACTGTCCCAGTGTGTTCATTACCTGCCCTGGCCCCAGGAGGAGACAGGTCTGCCTCATCTTTCCCTGCCCCTCGTCCTCTGCCCTGCCATTGTGCCCCTTGCTGGCTCCACTCACATTAAAGGGTGGCTGGTAAGGGACGGCAGGAGCTGGAGGGAGCTCCCGGGAGCTTTAAACTGCTTAGCATGCATTTCACAGCCTCTCTGGGGCCAGCTGTTCCTTTCTCTGCTCTGGGGCCTGTTTGCTGATCCCCTCCCCACTGCCCTCCTCTCCCCTCACCCCTCCCAGTCCCTGTGCAAAATTGCTTTTGAAAAGATCCACTTTCTGCTTAATTAAACAATGAGGAGCGTCCCCTCACACATCTGTAAACCTCCTTCTGAGGCCAGTTTAGCCCACAAACTGCTCCTTTCTTACCCCATTCACTTGTAAATGGACCCTCTGATGTTCCCTCTACCCTCTCGTCTCTTTTACTCCCCCCATCCCAGCTCTTTCTTCTCCCTTTTCAACTTAAGGCCTAGGGTGGGCTCCCAGAGGAGCCCTGTCTTGGAGCCTGGTGGACTTGCTGGGGACAGGAGCAGGTTAACCTATGGAAGAGAAGACTTAGGGGATCCATCTCCCTCAAAGCTGAGTGGTGTGGGAAGAGGGGCCACATAGGTTGGTGTGGTCCCCCTGGACCAACCAGGCTCAGTGGGTGGGAGTGACAGGAAGACAGATTTCTGGTTGGGAGAAGAGTCCTCCCTGGAGGTCTTCAAAGGGGGGCTGGACGAGGGTCTGCTGCAGCCGGATTCAATATCAGATAAGACCTTGACATTATTCTCTTTTGGCCCGAGAATCTAGGATTGACGTCGTTGGAGGCCCTGCTACAGTGGGTGGTCAGTGGCCCCAGACAAGGACAAGTCCACTGAGACCAGGGCTTCTGGGGGGAGCCTCTGTAGGTGCTCTCTAGGAGGGGCGTGCATGGTGCCCCTTTGCCAGCAGCCTTTGGGAGAAGGATCTGGCAGCCCAGAGGGTAAAGAGTTCTGTCACTGTAGGCAAATGGACCTTTGTCCTGTGACTTTGATGCTGTGCCGGGCCTGCTGCTGGCGTTGTGCCTGAATCCTCACAGCCTCTTCGGAGTTCAAATTATTATCCCTATTTGTCAGAGGATGAGCCTGAGACTTAGAGAGGGAAGTGACTTCCTACCCAAGGCCACCTAGCACACAGCCCAGAGCCTTCCAGCCCCAGAATCCGAATTCCTGACCACCGCCCTACAGAGCAGCAACTCCCACCACTTGTTCTTCCCCAAATGGGCAGGCTAGGTCCCGGGGAGTCCTGCACTGAAAACCTCGTATTAGGGGGCTTGTCTCCCTCCTCTGGTGCTGCGTGCCCAGGGCCGGTATAGCCTCCAGCATCCACAGCCTCGCGGAATGTGGTTCCTTCCACCTGGTTTGTCCTGGGAGCATCTTAGGGGTCTGAACATCTAAAATGGAGGGAAGGCCAGTGTCTGGGGCCCCCTCACCACTCTCCCAATCCCCTCATTCCCTCTCCAGCTTCTGATGGAAAGGTGGTGTATTCCACAGAAAACCCCAGCCAGTCCCAGCACTGTCTGATTAATGGTTGACTACCCCATCCTCCAAAGCTGTCTGAGCATGTCCCCAGGCTGCCAGGATTCTGCTGCTGGGCCGTGAGCCTGCCCGTCCCCCTTCTGGGCCAGAAACAGCAGGTGAGGGTGGGCTAGGCTGAAGCCACTGCTGCCACCACTGTCCCTGTAATAAAATCTGTGAGCACTATAGGGGCGTGTGCTGGTGTACTGTGGGCTTGCCAGCCTCCCACTCTGGCTAGCTGAGGAAGGTAGTGATGAAGACACGGTGAGTGTGGCATGCCACTATCGGTCAGGGAAATACAGCACCTGGTGGCGATTGGGGGGGCGGGCACGGGGATTAGTTGGGGGCTCTCAGGCCGGGCTAGCCCAGTCTGGCTCCCTCCTGCCAGCCACTGACTTCTCCAGCCTGGTTGGTTTACTCCAGGGGCCACGCAGATGGTGCCAGGGCCTGGTGTGTGTCCTGGAGCCGGGCCAGCGTGGTCTTGTCAGGATAAAACTCTGGTGTCTTCTCGGCGTCAAGAGAGGTGGAAGGGTAGAGGTTCTTCCTCTGAATCATAGAAGCAGCACAGCACTGATATTCCAGGCACAGTGCCAAGGACTTTATATGGCTCATCTTATTTGAGCCTCACAACAACCCTGTTAGACATTCTTACCGCTCCCGATGTATAAAGAGGGAAGCTCAGAGAATTCCTTGCCTAAGGTCATATAACTGGGAAGTGATGGAGTCAGACTCAGAACCAGGACTGAGTCCCTGTTCTTAACCTGTCCCCCCTTCCCTCCACAGTTGTCCCCATGCTTAGCAAACATCTCAAGGGTGTTTTATCTGTAAGGTTCTGTGCTGTGTGCTGTGGCTGGTGCCGTGTCCTCAGAACACACTCTAGTGGTGATAATGCTGTACATTTCAGCCATTTCTTTTTTTTTTTTTTTGAGGAAGATTAGCCCTGAGCTAACTGCTACCAATCCTCCTCCTTTTGCTGAGGAAGACTGGCCCTGAGCTAACATCTGTGCCTCTCTTCCTCTACTTTATATGTGGGACACCTGCCACAGCATGGCTTTGCCAAGTCGTGCCATGTCCGCACCTGGGACCTGAACTGGCGAACCCCGGACCACCGAAGCGGAACGTGCGAACTTAACTGCTGTGCCACCGGGCAGGCCCCCAGCCATTTCTTGTTACACGTGTCAGGGCAGAGAAACATGGAGCACAGGCCTGGGCAGTGCAGTTCTGTACCCAGAGCACACACTTGGTAAATGCACCTGGAGTTTCTGAGGAGGAAGAGGCCTCTTCCAGAGCAGGCCCCTTCTTGAGGCCCACCCATGCCCTGGGTAATCTGACCCCTCACTGCTGCCTGCCTTCGTCCCGTGCTGATCTTCTTGCCTTCTCTGTTCTGAATCCTTGAATCTGCCAATTCTATTCTGCCTCAGGTCTTCCTGTATGTTCTTCCTTCTGCCTGGAATGCTCCCCTATCCCACCCTACTCATCCTTTAGGCCTCAGCTTCAATGTTAGCATACTCAGAAAAGCTTTTACTGGTCCCACACAAAGGAGAGAGCATTTGTCACAGCTAATTAAATAAGTAACGTCCGTCTCCCCTGCTGGCCTGTTAGCTCCGTAAAGGTAGGCTCTGTGTCCGTCTAGCTCGCCGCCATTTCGCTAGCACCTGGCACATAGTAGTTGCTCAATAAATATTTGTCTTGTGAATGAATGCATGGGATCCCAGGAGGGAAACCCCTCAGTAGGAGTGGGAAGGCAGGAGCACACAGGGGAACATGAAAGTGAGATTCCCCAGAGCCGTCCCCAAGCCACCAGCTTCTGATTCTGCTTAACCCTTCCTCCCCTGGGTGCCTTTGGAAGCCGACCATCTGGCTTGGAGACTATTTGCATATTGTCTGAGCCTCAGCAAGCCTAGCAAGATGTCCCTGGGGGTATGTTTCAGGCCAGGCCGAGTGCCCCTTGTAGCCTGCGAAGGGAGCTGCTGAGTTCCACCTCTCCCCACCCCCAAATCCAGGCAGAGGGGAACAATACGGGTGGTGATGTGGTAGCCTCACCATGGTAACAGGCCATCAAGAATGTGGACTGGCCTGGGGGGTGCAGAGGAGGGAGGGAATGACCTCAGCAAAGAGGAGCATCATGATAAATGAGCCAGCACCGGCAGCAGACTCACCCCCTAGCCCAGCCCTCTGGGACTCCATGATGGTGCCATCACTTGGATGACCTCAACATGACCACTAGCCCTCCTCCTTCCCCCGAGCCTATCCAGAGTGGAACACAAGTCCCCTCCTTTTAGAGGGAGCCAGGGCTGTTACCAAACTGGATCCTGGTTCTGTACAGGCCAGTCAGGGTTGTGGAGGTACAGCTGGTGGCCCTCAGGCCAGGCACTGCCCAGTCCCTCTCAGTGCCTCTGTACACACAGGCACAACCCCGCCCGCCAGGGCTGGCTGATGGATGTGTCAGACCCCAGCGGCTCTATCGAGCGGCCACAAGATGTATGGGCTGGCGGCACACCAGACAGTGCCAAGATGGAGGCCAAGGGGAAACCTCTGAGACGCAGGCCTCGGGGAGGAAACCCAACCAGGAGTCCACATGGACTGCAGCTAGTTGGAGGCAATACTCCCTATCCTCTGCCCACTCCAGGGACTGTGAGGATTCCGATCTGCTTTGTTTAAAAGTAGGAATTAAAATTGAAAGGCAGCAGTCTCAGTCCATGAACACTCTGCCTGTGGCCCTGTGTTCTGCTGGCGTATAATCCAGGGAAGTTGGCACAGAACAGAGTGAACCAGTCCATCTGGAGGGCAGCCTGTTTGCCTCTCGGAAGGGTGGCATGCAGGCCAGCGAGGGTGCCTGAATACCCTGCCTAAGGCTGGTGCTGTGTGTGTCACATGCTGCTGGATCTAGATGGAGGCGGAGCTCAGCCTGTCCTTGTCCAAGCAGCCTTTCCCTCACCTCCACGCCAGGACTCCAAGTCTAAGCAGAGAAACCCTTCTCCAGTGTAGCCACTGAGCTTTGTCTTGGCCATGGGTCCAGGACAGCAGACCCCTCTGAGATACTGACTCAGGATGGGGGTAGCTAGCCCCAAACCCCTCCTGGCTTCCCAGAGACTAGGGGTCTCCCAGGACCTTCCGTCCTCAAGTTGCCTCAGGAGATGGTCCGTTTGAAGCGTGGATAGTTGAGAGCCACAGGTTTCGAGGAGTTTAGCAAGTCAGGGTTCAGGGTGCTGTGGCCTGGGACTCTGCTTTTAGGAATGGAGAGGTGACCCTGGGGACAGGTGGCTCTGAAGCCCCACGTGATGTGCAAAGAGCTTGGTGGCTGTACCAGAACCACAAAGAGGCAGATCTCGGTGTCTAGCTGAGCAGGAGAGGCCCTTTCGACCCTGAACCTCTTGCCTCTTCAAGGTGGCTGCCCCCAGCCTAGGGGGCTCTGTGCAGGGGGAGTAGAGAGCCAGTGATTTGTCAGCATCTCTGGCTGGTGAAGGATCCTTCTTTCCCTCTGCCGGAGGAAATTAACTGATGTTATCAGCTCAGCAATTGTTTTTCTTCCCTCACAAAGGGAAATATATGCAGACTTCTCCAGTGCAAAGTCGAGTCCTCCCCATCTGGGACTAGCTGGAGAGATAAAGGGTCCTCTCAGAAGCCTACCCGTGGCAGTTTCAGACCATCTTCCAGGACTTGTGGGTTAGGGTCTGTCTCCCAACTGTTCCAGATGTGACAGTCCCTCCTGCTGTCTCCCTTGAGTCCCCATTCCCTCTTCAAGCCTTCAGCACTGCCAGGTGCCACTTTCCCTGAAGACCCCTCTGGCAGGTCACTGGCCTCTCCTAACCCATCTCCTCGCCTTGGGAATCCACAAGTTCAAGGGCCATGACAGCTTGGTCTGAAAGAGACCCTGTGAGCCCCATGTTCACTTTCTTCTGGTCCAGACAAGGCTCTAGAGACCAGGAATCATTTGGATTTGACAATAGGTTGTTCTGTGCTTTCCTCTCCAGGGGACATCCGGAACCTCCTTGTCTGGATCAAGAAGAATTTGCTGAAAGAGCGGCCGGAGTTGTTCATCCAGGGAGACAGCGTGTGAGTCCCTTTCTTCCCTTCTGTCAGAGAGCTGGGCAGAGGGCAGGAGGTTGGGGCCTGGCCTGGGTTCCACCGCAGCCTCTGCAGTCCCATTCTCTTCCTTCTCCCCTTCTCCTTGGAGGAAAGAGCTGCTACCCAGCTCCATCAGAGGGTTATTTTCAGTTTTCTTTTTACCACACTGGACTTTTGAAAAGCTTAGGTCAAGAGACTGGTAAATTTCTCAAAAAACTTGAATTCCCACTTCTAGTTGCTACAAACGTACTGTGGAATCTTAGGCAAGTTATTTCACTACTCTGGGCCTCAGCTACTCTCTCCATACAGAGAGTACTGAGAAAAAGATGCTGCCCAAGGTCCCTTTTATCCCTCGACAATCTAGGACAGTGCTATCCCAGTAGAACTTCATGCAGTGATGGAAATGTTCCATATGTGTGCTGTCCAATATGGTAGCTGCTAGGCACGTGAGGCTGTTGAGCCCTTGAAATGTGGCTGGTGTGACTGAAGAACTAAATGTTCAGTTTTACATCATTGTAATTTAAATTTAAATTTAAATGTGGCTAGTAGATGCCATATTGGAGCATCTAGTGCAGGTCTGGGATTCCAGGGAGTCACTATGCCCATGTGCACATGAATGCATGTGTGCACATGCACACACGCACATTTGTGCTCACTGGGGCACCCCTTCCCCCAGCCCAAAGCTTCTACACCTGTTCCAGGCCCAGCTCAGCCTCCTAGGAAGAGAGCCAGGTTCCATGTGCCAAGAAGTCACTTTACTTCTACAGCAAGGCCAGCCTAATGTGTGAAAGAGGCGGGCAGGGCACTTGTGGGACTCATTCATCTGCGTTGAAGCAGAGGTCACCAGCAAGCCCTGGGGGCTAGGGCTGCTGTCCAAGCCCTGGCTCAGGTCATGGTCCAGCAGTCATGGAGGCCACCCCCAAGGACAGCAGTTCTCCTTGGGCCACTGCCAGCAGGAGCCAGGCTGAGGTGCCCATCCAAATGTCAACCTAGCCTGCCTCACTCCAGGGAGGGCTGCTCTTGGGGGCTCCGGTACTCGGGGCCTCTGGCAGGCTTCCCTGATCCAGAAAAGCCGAGAGCCTCCTCTCCAGCACAGGCCTGTGGGAGGCCTAGGAGAGTGAGGGTAGACCCCTGGAGGAGATGCTGCTGCCCCTGGTTACCATGACACACACTGGCAAGCAAGCACCCACGCGTGATCCCATTACATCCTCACAGACCTGAGGGGAAGGCACTGTAATTTACCCCATTTTCAGATGAGGAAACTGACACTCAGAGAAACAAATGACCAGCCCGAGGTCTGGGAGGTGGTGCTGGAATTAGCACTTTTCCCATCTGGCCCCAAAGACCATGACTATCTGACCTGGTTTCCTTTAAAGATTTTATTCTTCCTTTTTCTCCCCAAAGCCCCCCAGTACATAGTTGTGTATTTTTAGTTGTGGGTCCTTCTAGTTGTGGCATGTGGGACTCCGCCTCAGCGTGGCCTGATGAGCGGTGCCATGTCCACACCCAGGATCTGAACCGGTGAAACCCTGGGCCCCTGAAGCAGAGCGCACGAATTCAACCACTCGACCACTGGGCTGGCCCCTAACCTGGTTTCCTTTAGACTCAGACTGTCGCCTCCACTTCCTGGGACATCTTTAACCTGAACCTCAGGAAGAAAGGCTCCCACCACACTCTACTGCAGCCCAAAGGTCCAAGCCCCTCCACCCCTGCTCCTGAAGCCTCCTGCCCTTCACTCCCTGCTGCTCACCTCCATCTTTCCCACAGGCGGCCAGGAATCCTGGTGCTGATTAACGACGCCGACTGGGAACTGCTGGTCAGTACCTCAGGGGACCTCCCTCCCTCAACCCTCCCCTCAGTGCTTCAGTAGGAAAGCCTTGGGCCTCTCATCAGGCCCAAATGGGGCGGCTAGATAATCCTCTCCCACCCTGGCCTCCAGACTGAGGCTACTCAAGTCTCCCACCCCAAGTGAGGAAGGACTGGGGAGCTGGGGGGAGTGGGGAGCTCTCCTCCCTCCTGGAGATTTGCAAGTTAATGTATAGGGTACCCGTTTTTCTGTTAGATTCTTTCTCTCCCAAAGCAGCCAGGCCTTCCCCCTTGCCCTCCCAACACCTAGGGAGAAACCTAGGGAAAAGCGCCCCTGATGGTCTCCTCCCCATTTCTCTTCTGGACCAGGGTGAGCTGGATTACCAGCTTCAGGACCAGGACAGCATCCTCTTCATATCCACGCTGCACGGTGGCTAAGGGTTCCTCTCTGCCTCGGTCCCCTTGGGGTGGCGAGAAGAGAACAATCAGACATTCCCTTGGGCCCTGCTTCCAGATCTCCCTGTCCCCCTTGGCTGCTTTCTTCCTTGCTCTGTCCCCTGAGCTCCCTCCAGGCAGGGAAAAGAGGCCAGGTGCTAAAAATGAGCCTTTCTCAGGCACGTGAGCAGGGAAGACAGGCGGGCAGGCGCCTGAGCCCAGCACTTCCTCTCCCAGCAGCCGAAGTGGGGGAGGGTGCCCTTGGTTTGTCAAGAGTGGAGGGGCTCTGCGCCCAGGTGACCCAGCCACCTTCCACTCCTTGTGTCTCAGCCTAAACACTGACCATTGACAAGTCGCACCAGCTCTTGGGCTGCAGTGTCTCAGTGGGGAAGACGAATGAACCTAAATAGCTCGTGGGAGGCCCCTCCCTTCTCAAAGAGTACAGGAGTCTCCGCCTCAGTTTCCCCATCTGGACAGCCAAGGGCTCTGCCTGTCCCCCACTGATATCATTATAGAACCCCAGCTGGGGTCCCCTATTCAGTGCTGACCCCCTCCCCCCACCCAGCAGCTGCTCTTCCAACCACACCCCTCCTCCTGCTCCCCTCATCCCCAGCCCTTGACCCTGGCTGGCCTTCCCCCCCACGGGCCACCAGATGGGCTCCTGAGACCCTCCCCCAGCAAAAGGCTGCCTGCAGCTCATTCTGGAGAGAGGGAGGGAGTAGGCTGACCCTTGGACTGGCAAATAGAGGCCTGGGGGGGAGGGTCAATGTGCCTCAGTTTCCTCCTCAACAACTGAATATTTATAGTATCTGAAAACTGGGGTGATATTTGATGGCACAAATGTGGACTTTCTCTCCCTTCCCACCTCCTGCAGGAAGCAGGATCGGGGCAGGCAGTACCTGGTAGGCAGGATGGTTCTCCCCTCCTCCCTCCACCCCTTCTGGAAGTCTTGGGACCTCAGTGCCTGCAACAGCTGGCCTTGGGCAAATAAAAGACTAGGTTGTTTACTAGCCTTGCCTGGAGCTTCATCCTTAGAAAGTAGTGGCACCCCACATGCCCCCAGCCATGGTCTCTGGTCCAGCCTTTCTGCCCTCAGCCTAGGGCTCTCAGAGCTGCCCTTCACCCAAAAAGGGGGCAGGGCTTGAAACCCAGACTACCCAGACTGTCTGGTAGGGGGTGATCTGATAGGGCCATCTGGAGAAAGGGGTGGCAGAGCCAGTCTGTGCTGACCAGTCTGGGTCCCAGAACACTTCCCTACCCATCTGTCCAAGGCCAGGCTTTGTCCCACCAGCTGCAGCCCCAGAACCCGGAATGGGAGTGGCATAGATAAGACTGCTGAGCCCCCCTTCCCATGAGCTGGAGGAAAAGCTTTGTTTTCTGGAGTGAGACCTCAAAAAAAAAAAAAAATAGGGCATGAACATCATCCTGCCCAAAACGTTGCTTTTCATTAAGTGTCAATAATTTAAAGTGGAATTTCTCTCATTGGGTGGAGGTGAAAATGCCAAATGGTTGTACCAGCAGTGTTGGGGGGATGTTATATACATCACTATCAAGGCTTAGAGGACAGAGGACCCTCTGGCTGGTGAGCTTCTCTTCAGCACTGCTGCAGGTGGAGGCAGCAGGGGGCTCCAGGGGATCCAGGGGTGGGTGGAGGTAGCCATTGTGGGGTTAGTGGTAGGAGGTGTTTAGGTGCAAATCAAGGTCAGTGTTGGGGTGCAGGTGGGGTCTAGAGAGGCTGTATGACCAACTTGCACTAGGTGCTGAGGTCAGGGTCTCCATGTTAGGGAACAGAGAAAGGGACTTGAAAATGGCCCCCTGCAGCCTCACTGTAGAGGATTGGCCTGTCCCCTGATTCCTGTAACCTGGACGGCCCTTCCTGCCTCCAGCCCCACTAGAGTGGCCTGTTGTCCCACCGGGGATTCCAAGTCCTGCAAACTGGGCAATAGGATTCCTTTCTCTCGTGCACTGGGTGGGGGAGGGGGTGGATATGGGATATCCCTTCCTCCACTGCACCCCAATTACTGCTGAGGAGTAGGGCAGGAGGACACACTGGGAAAACCGGGTTCTCCACTGTGGTGAGCGATGCCAGTGTCGTGGCTAAAATTAGCCAGGGCCACGCTCTCTCCACAGCATTTCTGGTCATTTTCAGCCCTGAGCCCAGGAGGGGTCGAGGACAGGTGACCTGGGCTCAGCCCCAGGAACGCCCAACTGCCCCCCCTAGGCAACTCCTAACCCCCACTTTTGAAGAAATAAACGAATAAATAAACCCCACTATCTCGGAAGATTTGTCTTTAATGTAAAGGATTCGTTTGTCCAAGTTCTGTTTCCAAAGCCAAGGCGATTGCCCGGCTGGAGCGCATCATTCCCGACGCTTCTCCGACTCCGGCAGCGGCTGGAGGTGCCTCAGCCCATCGGTCCGTCTGGAGGGGCTGGCGGGAGGAGTCAGTTTATTTGGGATTTAGGGGCCAGTTTAGGCTTTTTTGTTTTGAGGGTATTGGTGGGGGAATAGGTTAGAACCAATTCAAAACGAGTTGGCGAGCGCATTCCGCCGGCATCTTATTTCGCCCCCGTCTTGCTGCGGCTCAGGCCGAGGGCGGGCTCCCCGGACCACATTCAGGCCCCGCCAAGCTTCGGCGTGCCAGCTTCGTTCCCGGCCGAAATTTGAAAAAGGGAAAAACGACGCGATCGACTGGAGAACCCCGCCAGCCAGGACTGGTCACCCGCAGAGGAGGAGGAGAAGGAGGACGACGACGACGACAAGGATGAGGATGGCGGCGCTGGTGGCAGGGACCGGCGTCCCTCCTTTGCGCGCCCGGCGGGGGCCGCGATCCTCGCGCTGGGGCCAGCCAGCCGCCGCCCCGAGGGGTCTCACCCGCGCTGAGCTCTGTCCCTGCGGCTCCCGCCCCTGTTGCGCCCGGAGCTCAGCCACAGATGTCCAGCCACAATTCTCGGTTGGCCGCAGACTCGTACAAGAATTGCGTTTGGACAATCAGTGGCGAAGCCCCTGAGTTCAGGGTCCCGGGTGTCCGGCGGGGTTCCGCTTTGCTCCTTAAAAGCGCCAGACCAGGAGATCTCCAGAGCTGCGCGTCCGACTACCTCGCAGGACGCTCAGCAGTCGCGGCCCATCCGGCGGTAAGGTGGACGAGCAAGCACGCGGATCCCGACCCTGCGTGGGGATCCCCATCGCCCCTGGCGTGTCTCTCCTTCAGTCGCGGCCAGGGGTCCCTAGAGTAGCCCGCGTTGGGTCTCTGCGCCGCCCCAGGTCGGGGGAATCTCCTCTGTCAGGCTTGGGGAACCCCGACTCCCCTCTCCCCGCCCCCCGCCTGGGTTCCCTGGATTCGCCGGGAATCCGGAAAGCAGGGGCCTCGCCGAGGCCGGGTCGCGTTTCCGAGCCCCGGGTCCGGGCTGCTGCACTCGTGGGTCCCCCGTCCCCGCCCAGCCCCGCGCACGCACCGGCTCGGGCGCTCTCCGCTTCCCTGTGGCTGAGTCGCGGCCGGGACGCCGGCGGTAGCGGTGGCGGCGGTGGCCCGGGCAGCGGGGAGCGCTGGAATGCGCCGCCGGGTCACCTGCAGCGCCCGGGGAGCCGGGCTGGGAGCCGGCGGGCTGACGAGGCGCAGGGCTGAACCCGAGCGGGCGCCTCTGGCGGCTCGGGGCCGGGGCGGGCTTTTAGTGGGCCGCTCCAACAATACGGGCCTGGCGCGGAGAAAGGGGCTCGGCTGCAATTGGTACTGGATTTGAATAACGCCACGGGGCCATCAATGGTCATTGTGTCGGCGGGTAATGAATCTCCGCTGTCTCTCGGGCTGGCCAGGCAGCTGCAACCTGCGCTCAGGCAGCTCTTAAAGACATAGCGTGCCCCTCCCCGGGGGCTGCCCCCCCTCTGCACCGACCGGACCCCTCGCCCTCCCACCTCCACCCTGCGTCCTAGACTCCCAATGCCCTGCCTGCTCCCTGGGCTGAACCCTTTGCCCATCGCCCCCTCCCTCCTCCTGGGCCAGGCACCCGCATCCCTGCCCTGCACTCCCCGTGGACCTAATTCAGGCCTCTGGCCTTGGCTGAGCTCCCCAAGAGTGCCTAGGGGACCCCAGAATCTTTTAAGGCCTCCGATCTGCAGCTAAACCTGAGGCCTCTAGAGCCCTTCTTCCTTACACTCTTGCCCCAGGGGCTTCTAGCTGGAGGGTGAGGGGGAACACCCTGTAGGTGGAAATCAGAGGGTCACCCCCTTAAAAGGCTATACTGAAGGATAGGGGAGGAAAGGAGGCAGTCCCAACCTCCAGGCTGAAGATGAGCCTAGAGACCACACCCCCCACTAGGCATCTCAAGACTGCCCTCTCCCTGACCAAGGACAGGAGCTTGACTCCCAAGATACCCCCTGCAGACTCCTAGATACCTCAACTCTAGCACTGGGGTGGGGATGGGGGGAGAGGGGTGTGGAATCTATTAATTCTTGTCTCATCATTTTCTCTTCCACTGGACAGCCCATGGGTGCAGGAGGGCAGGGGCTCTGTCTAGGTCTGATGTGCTCTCCACCCCCACTCAGCCAGGTCTGGTGCAGAGAAGGTTCTCAGTCTACTGGGGGCATACATGCCCAGTTTCTCACTTCTACGAGGCTCTACGCTCAGCCTTTCTTTCCCAATGGATCTCACACCCTGCAGGAGAATGCGTGCCCATTCTTACCAGACATTTTGCCCTCCGTGCACCCCAGGGTTCCCTGGCACCCAAACGCCCTTGCTCTACCTTGAAATCTCCTATCCTTACAGTCTGTGGGCCGCCCTGCCATGTGCCCTCATGGGATTGTGATTATTGGTTTGTCTAGTCTCCTCATTCAGACAGGAAATGGGTCCTACTGATCTTTGTGCCTCCAGGGCCCAGGACAGTGCCCTCCTCCCAACCAATCATTGAACATCCATTGGTGACTTAAAAATGAACCACATAAACTTCTTGGAGTTTCTTATGAAAGTTGAAAAAATATGGCTTCTGAGTCAGGGTTTTATAGCGAGGGAAGGCGCCTGCTAACCAGGTCCCAACTCCCGATAATTCTCCATCTGATAATACTAACAACTATAACCACAGCGGGCCCCGTGTGTGCCACCACTAAGTGCTTTAAAGGCAGTAGCTTGTTGACGCCTCACAACAACCCTAGGGAATGGGTACTATTACCAGCGCCATTTTACAGATGAAGAAACTGAGATTGGTGGCAGTTAAGTCCTTAGCCCCCAGCTGGCAGGTGATGGAGCCAGACTGGAACCCAGGGCTGTCAAACCCACTGCACGCTATCGTTCCCCAGCCTTTACTGAGCAGATACAGAGGGCACAGGCATAAATGCGCACTCAAGACGGCGAAATCCGGGAGACACCTGTGTCTGCTTCTAAATTATAATCCAGTCCCAGCCCCAGCCCGGCCTGGCAGGAACACAGCCTTCACGGAGCAGGCCAGAGTGGTCTCTGCACGGGTCAGGCAGCTCCATTCTAGGAGGAGGACTTTTCCACCTCCAGGGTGTATCACAGCTACGTAAAGCCTAAAGCCGGCAGTCCTGGGCGGAGAAGGGTCAGTTCACCTCACCCTCACCCACAGGGAAACTGAGGAGCCTAGAAGCATCCTAATGCTAGTCATTGAAGGAGATGTTTACAGAATGCCTACTGTGTGCTAGTCAGGGACTCAGCAGTGAGCAGATAGCTGTCCCCAGAGGAAATGCACAGCGGAGGCCGGAGGCCGATCATGGGGGAGGCGAGCGGCCCGGGGAGCCGGGGTTAGGTGAAGCGGGTGGGGTGCTGAGGCAGGCACTGCTCCAGGTGGGGGGAGCGGCCCACTCCAGCACTAACAGCACAACAGAACTTGGTGAGTCTGGGGAAGGAAAGAAATGCGGGTGGCGGCAGCACGGAAAGGAAGAGGAAGTGCGAAATAAAGCTGGGGTTGACCCTGCCAGGCCCTGAAGGATGTTGAGAGGATTTGTGATTTTATCCTAAACGCAGTGGGGATCCTGAAAGGTCTGACAAGTTCAGATTTACATTTTTAAAGGTTTACTGGGGCTGGAGTGTAGAGAAGGAGGGGCGGGCGGAAAAGGGGCAAGCTAGATGACGACAGGAGACGGATTAGGCTACTGCTGGTTTACAGGTGAGCTGGTGGTGGGCTGGGCTTAGGTGACGGCAGAGCAGGGTCTTGAACTGTGTTCTTAACAATCCGGTGACCTCAGGGAGGTCATTGGCAATGAGCAACATTTAGTGAGCCCCTGAGGTGCACTATGTGTGTGCTGGAGGCTGGAGAGCGGGGGACAGAAAGTTGAGCAGAGTCTGATGTTGCCTCGGCACAAGTAGCTGTCCGGTGGACAGAGAGACACACAAAGACCCAGCCAGCCCCAGAGAGAGGAGAGAGCTGCAGGGAAACACTTTAGCTGAAGGCTTAGCAGACTTCTCTGGGACTATAGAAGACTGATTCTTTCCAGCAGGGAGGATGTGGGAAAACTTCTGGAAGAGGCAGCATTGCCTTGGGCTTCCAGCATAAATGAATCCCAATAGACTGAACCTTAGTTATTGCCTCTGTGAAATGGGGCCATTATGCCTGTCCTGCCTCCCTAGAGATCATTGTGGTGTTGGGAGGATCCGAACACACCTTGCATTTGCTGGCAGTAAGATTTTATCATTATCTTCCACTACACACACACACACGCACGCACACACACGGATCCATGTTCAGGCTCACACGTGTGCTCAACTGTTCCTAGCCTCTGCTCTCTACTTTCTCCCTTATTAAGATCAATTCAGGAAGAAGGTGACAAAGTTGTCCACACTACCAGTTAAGCGTGCCCTTCCCCCAGGACTGGGATTTTCCCAAGGATTTAACCAAACACTGTGCCCAGCACAAAGGACGTGCTCAGTAATCATCTGTTAAATGAATGAATGAATGAATGAATGTTTTATTGAAGTAATAATTAAATGAATGGGTGCATGAACAGACAGATAAATGGATGAAAAAACAGATGTTGGGACAATTGAATGAAAGATGAAATCAATAAAGAATTGACAGTGGGTGCATGAATGTAGCCAGTCAGCTGAGGTTCTAGGTGTGGAACTAGGGGCATTGCTGTGGGTGGGGCTCATTGAAGGGGGCTTCCTTCATGCTGCGGCCTCAAGTCTGTGCTTCAAAGGCAGGTCGAAGACCTGGAGTGTGGCAGACAGGTACCCAGGGAGCAGCTGTGGCGACAGGTCGGTCAGGCTGCACCTCTGTGCTGAATATTTCCAACCCTGGAGTCATGTCCTCAAATGCTCCCATCAGTCCAGTTTCACTGTGGCCTGGCCTTGCAGCCTGGGATCGAAGAATGAGCCCTGCCACTACTCAGTGTGCATCCCTGGGCCAGGCCCTTGCCTGCTCTAGACTCCAATTGCTTCATCTGTACAGGGTTCTTTAATTAATTAATTAATTAAATTTTTTGGGGGGGAGGAAGATTAGCCCTGAGCTAACATCCATGCCCATCTTCCTCTACTTTGTATGTGGGACACCTGCCACAGCATGGCTTGACAAGCAGTGTGTAGGTCCGCACCAGGGATCTGAACGAGTGAACCCTGGGCCGCTGAAGCTGAACGTGCAAACTTAACCGCCGTGCCATCGGGCTGGCTCCTGTACAGGGTTCTTTAAGAGTAGCCAGTGCTCGGGGCCTGGCCCGGTGGCGCAGCGGTTAAGTGCGCACATTCTGCTTCTCGGGGGCCCGGGGTTTGCCGGTTAGGATCCCGGGTGTGGCCATGGCACCGCTTGGCAAAAACCATGCTGTGGCAGGCATCCCACATACAAGTAGAGGAAGATGGGCATGGATGTTAGCTCAGGGCCAGTCTTCCTCAGCAAAAAGAGGAGGATTGGCAGTAGTTAGCTTAGGGCTGATCTTCCTCAAAAAAAAAAAAAAAAAAAAAAGAGTAGCCAGTGCTCTTATGTGGTGACTGGCTGAGTGGCCTGCCTTGAAAATGAATTGACAAACTGACACATCCCCAGGCTCAGCAAGTGACAAAGCCAGGCCACTGTCCCCACTCAGAGGGGATGCTAAGAACCCCTCTACCCAGCAGAGCATATCTCAGTTCACAAAAGATCTTCCTCTTCATGAGTTGGATGAAGGCGGGGCGGGGGAGCCTTCCAATCTAAGAGACAGACAGTGCCTGACTTACGATGGTTGTGATAGGGATCCAGTCTGCCCAGGGAGAGGAGCCCAAGGCATCCTGGCCTACGTGCCGATCTATATGATCCGATTCATAGCTAAAGTTATACGACTACCCGATAACCAGACCCCACCTGCACTGATACCATTTGACTTTTTACATCATCTTCCTTTGTCTAGTAAAAATAAATCACATACGCGTGCTTTATAAATTTAGCCCTGGGGCCGGCCCAGTGGCTCAGTGGTTAAGTGCGCACATTCCGCTTTGGCGGTGCGGGGTTCGCTGGTTCGGATCCCGGGTGCGGACATGGCACCGCTTGGCAAGCCATGCTGTGGTAGGCGTCCCACATAGGAAGTAGAGGAAGATGGGCACAGATGTTAGCTCAGGGCCAGTCTTCCTCAGCAAAAAGAGGAGGACTGGCAGCAGTTATCTCAGGGCTAATCTTCCTAAAAAAAATAAAAAATAAAAGGGTAAATATAAATTTAGCCCTAACCCTCAATCAACACATTGCAGCTCTTCACTGCCCATGGGTCCTGTCCTCATGCTATTCTTTGAATAAAGGGGCACTACCACCAGACCTTGTGAGTCCAAGAAATCTTTGTTTTGACTCCTCAGCTTGCTCAGCCCGCATCATGTCAACATACGATTTTTCAACTTTATGGTGGTGCGAAAGTGATATGCATTCAGTAGAAACCGTATTTTGAATGTTGCATTTTGATCTTTTCCTGGGCCAGCTCTATGTGACACGATACTCTCTGGCCGCAAGCCACAGCTCCCAGTCAGCCCTGCGATCACGAGGGGCAACAACCGCTACACTTCCAGCCCTTCTGTCCCCACACGACCATTCTGTTTGTCACTTTCAGCACAGTGTTCAATACGTTACATGAGATGTCCAACCCTGTATTATAAAATAGGGTTTGTGTAGATGATTCTTTTTTTTTTTTAAAGATTTTATTTTTTCCTTTTTCTCCCCAAAGCCCCCCAGTACATAGTTGTATATTCTTCGTTGTGGGTCCTTCTAGTTGTGGCATGTGGGATGCTGCCTCAGCGTGGTTTGATGAGCAGTGCCATGTCCGCGCCCAGGATTCGAACCAACGAAACACTGGGCTGCCTGCAGCAGAGCGCGCAAACCTAACCACTCAGCCACGGGGCCAGCCCCCTGTGTAGATGATTCTGCCCAACTGTAGACTAAAAAAAGTCTTCTGAGCACTTTTAAGGTAGGGGAGGCTAAGCTCTGATTTATTTTTTTTTTTTTGAGGAAGATTAGCCCTGAGCTAACTGCTGCCAATCCTTCTCTTTTCGCTGAGGAAGACTGGCCCTGAGCTAACATCCATGCCCATCTTCCTCTACTTTCTATGTGGGACGCCTACCACAGCATGGGTTTTGCCAAGCGGTGCCATGGCCGCACCCAGGATCCGAACTGGTGAACCCTGGGCCGCCGAGGAGTGGAACGTGCCCACCTAACCACTGTGCCACCGGGCCGGCCCCTAAGCTCTGATATTCTGTGTTCGGTAGGGGAAGTGTATTAAATGCATTTTCGACTTACGACATTTTCAACTTACCATGGGTTTATCAGGACATAACCCCATTGTAAGTTAAGGAGGATCTGTAGTCACCTCCACCCACCTGGGATGCCTCATCCCATCGTGCTGTGCAGTTGTCTTCATCGCATGTGTCATTCTCTGAAAGCCTGTTATTTATCCGCTGTCTTATGTGTCTTGCCGCTGGAATGTGAGCCGTATGTGGACAGGGCTCATGTCCTGTTCATCCTTGTATCCCCAGCACCTAGAACAATGCCCGACCTTTAGAAGGTGCTAACTTTTATTAAATGCCTGGGTAAAGGGATAAATAGATAGGTGGATGCATGGATCATTGTAATCCTGTTAACGACTACCAGATATTAAGCCCTAGGTGCTGGGCTAAGCACTTTTCATGGGTCACTACAGCTTTGTGAAAAATGCCATTACTTGCCCCATTTTACAGACTTGGAACTTGAGGCCCAGAGAGGAGGCTATTTCCCCCAGGTATAGAGCCAGGTTTTAGACCCAAGTCTGTTTAACAGCAAGGCCCATTTTCTTAGTGATGCCACTATCTGACACCTCTTAGTCTATTACCCCGGCACCCAGGGAGCTTGGCGCAATTGGAAGTTACGAGTTGGGACTCAGGGGCCGGCCCCGTAGCCAAGTGGTTAAGTTCACGCACTCCACTTGGGCAGCCCAGGGTTTCACTGGTCTGGATCCTGGGCACAGACATGACACTGCTCGTCAGGCCATGTTGGGGCGGCATCCTACATGCCACAACTAGAGCGACCCACAACTAAAATATACAACTATGTACTGGGGGGATTTGGGGAAGAAAAAGGGGGAAAAAAAAAAAGATTGGCAACAGTTGTTAGCTCAGGTGCCAATCTTTAACAAAAAAAAAAGAGTTGGGACTCAGACGTGCTATCTGATTCTATTTTCAGAAATATTCAGAATAGGCAAATCTTAGAGACAGAAAGCAGATTAGTGGTTTGCCTAGAGCTGGACGGAGGGGAAGTTGGAGGGAATGGGAGTGAACGCTTAATAGGTACCGGGTGTTTGGGGGGATTATGAAAATTGAAAATTGATTGTGGTGATGGTTGCACAACTCTGTGACTATACTACAAACCAGTCCATTGTACATTGTAAATGGGCAAATTATATGGTATGTGAGTTACCTCTCAATAAAGAGTTGGGCCTCAAGAATCTCACCTCTGCCACTTACCTGCTGGGCACGTCACTTCACGTCTCTGAGCCTCAGTTTCCTAACCAGTAAAATGGGAAAAGTAAACGTCTCCTGGGGTTAATGTGAGCGTTAAATGAGATAATACATGTTATTATTCCCATTTTATCAAGGAGGAAACTTAGGCCCAGAGAAGGGAAGTGACTTGGCCCAGAATGCACAGCTGGTGAGTGACAGGTGAGGGACTCGGGCCTGGGTCTTTTGGCACCACTTCTTCTCTTAGCGTTTTGTAGACTGGATCAATGTCTGTGCATCCACCCACCCCATGACCACCACCACTCTCTTCCATCTGCCACCTTCTCTTGGGCTCTGAGGCCCTATGTCCCCACTGCCCATGCCCAGAGCAGACCAAGGTAGCAAGGTCCCCCCAGAGCATAAGACGCCCTGTCCCCCAGCCCCTACCCTGCTCCCCTCCTGGGGCCGTGATGCTGTCTTGCTTTTGCTTGTAATAAAGAAAATATCTCAGCTACCCTTCCACGGTTGCTTGGCAACTCCAAAGGGGGGTCGGGGGGAGCAAAGGGGAGGAGGGAAGGGGGAGGACTCTGGAGCCAATCTGGAGACAAAGAGTAGGATTTGGGTGACATGGAGCCTGTTCTTAGTGCTAACCTGGCCTGGCTGGGGCGGCGGGTGGGGGCAGGGGGCTTCCTCCCACCCCAGTGTCTCACACCAATAAATATGGATTAGGGAAATGGGCAGAGTTTTTCCCACGGGGCTGAAAGGCCACATCTGACCTTTCTACCCCCTTTATGTACCAACGTGACAGTCAGAGAGAGCAAAGAGCAGGACCCCCTGAGATGCCTCCCCCATGGCCTTCTGACTTGGGGAAACTTTTCACCCTCCTCCTTCCCCTGGTCTCAGACCAGGTCACAGCCCCGCCTGGGCTCCTGTCCCGGGGATGAGCAGGAGGCTGGTTTTCAGGTGGGAGTCAGGAGCTCCCAGCCTCAGCGTCTGCCTCAGGCCCTGCCCACCTTGATGGCACAGAACTGGGTGCCAGCCCCTGGGTCACCCTGTAAAGGCGCCCCCTGCCTCCTGTGCCAGTTTCTGCCCCGTGGTTCCCCATTCTGGGCCCCTTCTCCCCCCCACCTCTGCCTGGGGCCCCCTCCAGGAGCAGCCCTGCTCTCCCCCAAGCCCCTTCTACGTCCCTCTGTCCCTCTTCTCTTTCCCAGGCTCGCTTCATGGCCCTCTTCTCCCACCACCTTCTTCTCCATTTGGTTTCCCGCTTTCTTTCTTCTACTCTGGGGTGGGCCCCCTCTGCCTCAGTCCCCCTACTTCTGGAGCCCCTCCTGAAAACTAGGAAGCCCTCATGCTGACGTTGCTGCAGTGAAGATGGCAGGAGGGGGTTGCAAAGGAGAGAGGGTAGGGGCGGTGATCTCTCTCCCTGGTGCCCTGGCTCACTGGCTGCTGGCCGGGGGTGGAGAAAGGCCTCTCTGAATGGAGTCAGTGTAGAGACTGGAAAAGCAAACACCTCAGCCTGGGCCGTGCTGGCCTGTTTTGGGGGTGGGGCAGGATGAGGGGGGATGGGGCAGGATGAGGCAGGGGCCTGCTCCTATCAGTCTCCCCAAGTCAGCCCTCTCCATGCCCCTGAGGGCCCATGGCTTCCTGAACCCTTGGCCCACAGTGTCCAGAAAGGGAGTGGATTTAGGGGCTGGGGACAAGCCCTCTAGGCGACACCTCTGCCCAAATCTTTCCATGCCCGTCTGCCCAACCCCCAGCCAGTGCCCTCCTGCCCAGCAGATGCCAGGAAAATCTGTGCCCAGGAAGGGCAGTCTGGCACCTGAGGGCCTGCCTGACTAGCTCTTCTCAGCAGCAGGAACAGGGCAGGGACGTCACCTTGTGCCAGAGACGGCCCCAGCAGTGCCATCCACCTCCCGGGCCGAGGGGGACCCCAGGATGCTCTGCCCAGGTGAGTGTTCCTCTGGCTCCACAGCCGGCAGTGAGGGAGGGGAAGGCTGTCCTTGTTGGGGCTCCCCAGGACCACCCCCAACACTCCACGAGTCCCTAAGAATCTGTGACATTTTCCACTGGACTGTCTCGCCCTCTGTCTGTGGTGCATGTGTCAGTGGTTTGGGGAGGGGAGCCGAAGGGATGGTGGAGAAGCTGGAGGTGAAGTCTGGGGATGAGGGGAGCCAGGAGGGGCTGTAGTCTGGGGAGCAGGACTCCTGGATGCCAAGCAAACTTTTTATTAGACTTGTGGAATCACAGAGGCGCCTGTGATAGTTTCCTTTGAACATCTTGGATTCTAAAAGACTTTTGGAATGAGCTCAGAGAGGGCTAGCAACTCATCTTGGGTAACACACAGCAAGTTGGCAGAGCTGGGACTCAAAACCCACCAGGACTTGTGGATGCTGCCCTTGGCCACCTCTCCTTCCCTCTCCACATGCAGTTTGGTCCCTCTGGATTTAAGGGGCAGGGGGCAGACTCTGGACAGCACCTCCCAGGGCCTCCTTCCCTTTCTGTCCTTTCTCCAGACACCATGCCCAGGGCTAAGCAACCCCTGTCAGGTATCAGAGAAGCTACAAGCTCCTCGGTCCCTGGGAAGCTATGGTTGGTCTTTGCCTTACAGATCACAGAGAACAGGGCCCCCTTTGCTCTCAGTGTCTAACCATAGTCCCTCATGCTGTAGTCAAAGCCCAACCTCTTCCTGAAAAGCAAGGTCAACAGCTGACTGCATGCCAGTGTCCTCGCAGTGCCCACCTTGAGGTGTCCTGGCTGGAAGGACCTTGCCAGATAGGAACAGGCAGCCCTCACTGAGTCAGGCGCTGTTCTAAGGCCTTCCATGCATCTCACCAAATGGGCACCACACTCCTACCAGGTGAATTTAATTTTACAGGTTGGAAAAATGAAGCATAGAATGTTGAAGTAACTTGCCCAAGGACACGCTGCCAGAAAAAGCTAGAGCCGAGATTCGAACCTGTAGCCTGCCTCCAGGGCCCTGAGCCCTTAAATGTCCTCCCACCTTGCCTCTAATTCCTAGGAAGTCTCCACTAGAGGTCATTGTGTCCAATCCTCTGCATCTAGGTGTCTGCGCAGGCCAAACTGTTCACAGATGAGAATTAATCTCTTTTTTAAAGGCACCTGCTCCGGGGTAGAATTCCCTCTGGGGGTAATCAGACATTTATTTATTCATAGCCTTCTGGCTGGGAGAAGAGGCCCTCCCACCCAGGACTCACCAGGGTCCAGCTGCCTCATTGCCCCTCTCTCCTTCCCACTGCAGCATAATCAGAAGTGAACCAGCCTTGCCTCGTGTCTCGGCTCCACGGCCTCCAAGCTGTGTGGCCCTGGACAATTGACTCAACTTCTCTGAGCCTCTGTTTATCAACTGTAAACCGGTGTTAATTATACACCTGCTTTGTGAGGTTGATGAGCATTAAATGATAAAAGGGGATGAGGGCCAGAAAGGGGTTAGCGATCACAGTGTCTGGCACCTAGGAAGTGCCCAGAACTAAACGGTAAATACTTTTCACCATCATCATTATCATTATTACTGAAACCCTCCTGCCTGCAAGATCAGAACATCCTGCTTTCAGCCTTATAGTTTAGCCTCCTTATTACAAATAGGGAAACTGAGGCCCAGAGTGGAGAAGGACTTCCTCAGGGTCACTTAACAAATCGGTGGCGGAGCAGGAAGCAGCTCTCAGGCCCCCTGATTCCCCACTGGATTCCCCCACTCTTCTCCTTTGCTCCCTTCCCACTTCCGCTTCTCCTCTGGTGTGCCCCGGGTCTGGGGCCCGGGTACCCAGTCCTGCCCAGGCAGAGTCCAGGAGAGAAGTCAGCCGTGGTTGGAGGAACAGGCCCAGAGGCCGGCGCGTTCTCAGCCCTGGCTCTTTGTCTGCTGCTTTGTGATGGTAAGTGCTGCTCCTAAATCAGTTCTCTGACACTGTTATTGTTGCCCAGGGTGCAAAGAGTCTAAACTTTTCCCCTGAGGTCAAGAATGTGGCCGGTCCCCAAGCCGCCTGGAGCAGGGGCCTGGGTGGCTGGGGGTGGGGCTGGGGCCTCACCCCGAGCTGGGGCGAGATGTGGCGGGGAGGGGGTCAGTGGGAACAAAACGCTTTGAAATGCCTCCTCTCCATCACTGCCAACATTGTCCGCTGCCCGCGGGGGGCCTGGCACCGCCTCGCCGGGGCTCCGGCCCCCAGCCCTGGCCAGGCCCGGCCCGGCATCTGAAAATGGACAGAAGGTTATTGTCCCTCCTCGCAGCTCTTTGTCTGCCCCAGTTCCAGATGTCGAGGCTGGGACCAGGGAGCTGACCCATGGTGGGCAGGGGGGAGGGGACAAAAGGGAGAGCACGGGTCACTGCATCCTGAGGGGTCTTTCCCAGACCCTGAGATCCCACCCAGCCACAACCCAGTCACCTTCTGGGCTGTCTCAGCCCTGAGATTGTCCCTATTCCCTTGCCCCTCCTTCCCCTCCCACCAGACCAGGTTCTGGCCTCTGGAGAGAAGGGGTGAGGAGTTAAGAGCAGGAGCCTTGGGATGCCCACAGCTCTACCCCAGTAGCTGTGTGGTCTGGGCAAGTTCCGCCTCCTCTTGAAGGAGGCTGTCCCCATGTAGTACTACCAGACCAGGGTCCATCCATTCACAAGTAATGACAGAGCCCTCCTGGCTGCCAGCTGCCTCTGGGCATGGAGGCACACAGAGGTGGATAGGCCACTCAGATCCTTCCAGATGTGGTCACTAGTCATAATAGTAAGGGCTAACCTTTCACACCACTTTCTCTGCGTTGGGTAGCAAGCCAACCACTTTACGTATGTTACCTCCTCCTTTCACCACAAAATCGAGGACGCAGTAGATACTGTTTTTACATCCATTATTCAGTTTTGGACACTGAGACTCTGAGACATAAAGTCACTTGCCTAAAGCCAGGCTGCTGGGAAGCAGCAAACCTGGGATCCTCGCCCGGGCTTACCACTGCCAGCGAGAGGAATGATCTGTTAATAAATGCTTGGAAGGTGTTAAGCACTGAGCCTGGCACAGCCCCGGACTCAGCCTGTGGGAGCTGATCGGGGTGTTAATTCCACCCATCAGTGTTCCCGTTTCACAGATGGTGCTCCTGAGGCCAAGACCAGGGAAAGACAGCCTGGGTGAGGGGCTCTGGGAAACAAATAGCGACACCAACAGTGATTCCAGGGCCACCAGGGCTGGCCTGAGAGAGGCAGGCAGCCCAGTTTCAAACTTCAACTCTGTGGGCTTGGGCCAGTGACTTAGACTCCAACGTCTGAGTTTCCTCATCTATAAAATGAAAATACTCCCTACTTTACAGGGTGGTTGTAAAAATTGTTAGACAACACATTTAAAGCACTTGGCACAATGCCTGGCACACAGCAGTCAGTTGATGGCTCTCATTATTATTAGTCTGAATGGGGTAACATTTATCTCTTTGGACCCTCCTCTCACCTGGGGTCACCTGAGGACAAGGCTCTGTTGTGGGGGGCGGGTTAGCACTTGTTGAGGGGGGTGGGGAGAGCAATGCTTGGTCTTCTTGGGATCTCTAGAAGTCTTGTGACAGGCTGCTCCTGCAGGTCTGGGAGGGGGGAGGCAGAAGGGATCCGGCTAGGAGAGGAAGGGGCTGCCTGGGCCCAGAGGAGTTAACAGCTCCCAGGCCCTGGCTCAGCGGGGCTGCCACGCTGCAGCCCAGCCACAGCAAGGATTTTAGCGGAGGAGCCAGCACTGCTTCCTGATGGGCAAAACAGCTGGCTGCCTGGGAAAAACAGCTGGCCTGGCCCCAGCCTCCTCAGGACACAGGCAGAGCCTCAGAGGAGGATAGCTCCACATCTGGGGTCCTGGGAGAGGAGGGCATGACCCAGAGGGAGAGGGTGGTCCTTTGGAGTGAGTGTGGGGGTTGGGTGGAACCCCTGGAGATGAGGGGGCGTGGACAGATTCCTAGAGCAGAGGCCAAGGTATGCTAGGTCTAAGCAGAATGGGCAGAGTGACTCCAGCTGGGATCTGGTGGTCTCAGTCTCCCCTCAAATAGGAAAGATGAGGGGCAGAGGAGCAGATGGGGGGCAAGCCTGTGCTCAGCCCTGGCTTCTCTGGAAGCGGCCTTGGAACCTGAGGTGGAAGGGAGCCCAGGCAGGGCTCCTGGACTCTTCTCTGCTGAGCTGCACCCAGGACAAGGAGCGGGGCGTGGGCCCCTCCTCTGGCCAGGATCCTGGGCTCCCTTGGCCACCAAGCAGGACAGGGGCCCAGAGAGCCCCCAACCCGGGAGATTTGAAGCTGGCAGCTGGTAAGAGCTCCATCCAAGCATCCTCCCCACTGTGGGCCCCTCTTCCCTGCCTGCTTGGCTGCCAGGCTCTGAAGACCCCCAACCTTGGTGCTCTGTCTGGGCTCTGGGGTACCTCCAGTTTGCCCCCTCCCATTGGCAGGGAAATGGCACCTGAGACCACAAATGAGGTTGGGCAGGGTAGGCAGAGGGTTAGTGGGGGTTTTGCCAGAGTTCACTGGACCAGAGCTGGCTGCCTGGGCTCCTGACCCCCAAGTCCCACAGGCCAGACACCCCTAATTTCTCTCTGACCAAGGGGCCTCCTCTAGCCCATCTTTCTAACTTCCAGGGAGAGAGGTTGGCCCTCATCTTGGGTGTGCCAGCCTCAGCACCCCTCTCCCTGATGAAGGCCACCCTGCAGAGCCTTTGCCAGTGGGTAGGCCTTGGAACTGAGGCCCTCAGAGGGAAGAAGGCCCTGGGGAGGGGGACAATTTTTCCAGGGTCTCGACTGCCCCAAGCCAGAGTGAAGCCTGGGGCGCTGGCGCCACCACCTGGCTTTGGCCAGAACTACAATGGCTGAGGGATGGGAGGGAGGATGCTGTGGGAGGGAAATTGTGCCTAGATGTTGGTCCACAGTGGTCTGGGTCCTATTCAGCTAGAGGAGCCCAATCATTTTTTGCCAGGCATGCATCCTACATGACCTGGAGAATGAAGCCTTAGGCCCCATAGAACAGCAGCTTTAATCTTTAGCCTGTGTCAAAATCACCTGGAAGGCTTGTTGGTTTTACCTTCACTGCCCGAATTTCTGATTCAATGGTATGGGGAGGGACCTAGGAATTTGCATTTCTAACAGTTTCCAGGTGAGGCTGATGCTCCTGGTCCAGGGACCATGCTTGGAGAGCCACCGCTTCAGAATTTCTGTGAATTTGCCCAAATATTACCTTTGCAGACTGTGTCTTAAATTTTGGGGCAAAAAACTGAGTGTAAGTGGGAGTATAGGGCTTGATCAGCCCACCTCCATCAGTGACCCCACCGTATTTCTACTGAGAGCTCACCCTATGCTCAGCTGGCCCTGCTCTGGGGCTGGGGATAAAACAGTGAAGGAGGCGGGCGGGTCCCTGCCTCCAAACTCACAGCCAGGCTGGTCTGGCATGTGATCTTTCCACCTGTGAGTCTAAAAGGCAGCTCAAACTAAAGTCCAACACAGAAGCCGATCACATTCCAACTGTTTCTTCTCAGGTCTTCCCCATTGAGTAACTAGCCCACCATCCAGCCCAGTCCCAAACCCTATGAGTCATCCCGATTCCTTTTCTGTCTCCCACGTCTAATCCCACAAGCCAGTGGGCTCTGCCTCCATTCTACATCTCAACTCTCAACCCTGCCCACCATCATCTCTCTCTGTATGAGGGTCTCCTGTTTCCATCCTTGCCGCCATGGCTCCACCCTCTGAGGTGCAGCCAGAGCAATCTTTTTTTTTTTTTCTTCTTCTCCCCAAAACCCCCGGTACATAGTTGTATATTTTAGTTGTGGGTCCTTCTAGTTGTGGCATGTGGGATGCCGCCTCAGCATGGCTTAATGAGCGGCGCTAGGTCTACGCCCAGGATCCGAACCGGCGAAACCCTGGGCCGCTGAAGCAGAGCGTGCGAACTTAACCGCTCGGCTATGGGGCCACCCCCAGAGCAGTCTTTTTAAGACGAATCATGTCACTCTTCTGCCTACCCCCTCTAATGTCTTCTTATTGCACTGAAAAAATTTTAAATCCTGCCGTGGCTTGCAGGCTCTAGGCGGTTCTCAGCTCTTACCACACCCTCCTTGCTCACGTTGCTCCTACCACACTGGCCTTGCCTGTTCCTACCATAGGACCTTGGCCCCACGTGATCGCTCCATCTGCAACACTCTCCCCCCAGATCTGCTCTTGACTGGCTCCCCTTCTGCTCTGAGATGTCTTCACTGACCCCTCTACTCAACGTTGCCTCCCACTCCCAGCTACTCTCTGTTCTTATTAACTCGTTTTATTTTGTTCACAGTATTTACCATCCTTTGAAACTATCTATTAACTAATCAGTTTGGTTGTTTCCCTTGTGTCTCCCTCACCAGAATGTGCGCACCCTGGAAACAGAGATTGTCTGTCTTGTTCACCCCAGTTCCTTGAGTCCTATCTGCACCTGGCATGTGCTCAATAAATATTTGCTGAATGAATGGGATTATATAGGATTCCACGTGGGTGTGTGTCCCCAGACATGACATTGGGGAAGGCTTTCCAGAGGAAGGAAGTTCAAGCTGAGACTGGAGGGCCTGTGGGATTTGCTCAGCAAGAGAAAGATCTGTTCAAGCAGAAGAACCAAAAAAAGCACGTGGGAAGGTCCTAAAGCATGGAGTGTTCTGGAAACTGCAAATAGTCAATTTGGCTAGAGCAGGAGATGGGGGAGGAGGGGGCATCAGAGGATTGGAGAAGTGTCAGGCAGGCCATGCAGGGCCTCGATGCCCTTGAAGGGTTTGAGTTCTGTGCTGAATGCAATGGGTAGCCCGCGAGTGTTAACATTAGGCATTTTAGAGAGGACCACTGAATACAGAATGGTTTCCAGGCAGAAAGCCTTGTGGGAGTGGGCCTGGAGGGTGCAGTGGCCCAGGTGAGTGGTGCTGATGCCCTGAGCCAGGCAAGTGGCAGTGCAGAAAGAAAGAGGCAGCCATGCCCAGGAGACGGTGAGGGAGTGGTCCTGCCAGGATGAAGTGATGGAGTGGGCTGGGAGAGAGACTTATCATCAGCAACATCCAGGTCTCCAGCTTGTGGGACTGGGTGGGCGGAGCTGCCGTCCGAGTAAGGGCACCATAGGGGGCGCAGGTTTGGGGGAAAGATTGGGCTTCTGTTTTGGACAGATGGAATTTGGGTCAAGGTGCGCAGTTGAGACACATGACGGTTTTCCAGAAAGAGGGAGTGTCCATGTGGTCAGCTGCTGAAGAAAGCCCTCTTAGATGAGAAGGAAGTGTCACTGGGGGGAGTGGCCAGGAGGATGCTGGTCTTGGGAGGAGCAGTTTGGCTGGAGCGGCCTTGGCCTTGGTGTGTGTCAAGCTGTGAAGGGAGGTGAGGAAGAAAAGCACAGATCTGCTTTGCAAGAGGTTTGGAGGAAGGGAGAGAGAGAGGGCTGCAGCTGGGGGCCTGCAGGCAGCCGGGTGTTTTCATGTTTTAAGTTGGGGGAGATTTAAGTCCTTTGGAATGTCAAAGGAAGTTTCCAGAAGAGAGGGAGGTTGGCAGTTCAGGAAGGGTGAGGGGGTGGCATTTGGAGCCCAGGGGGGGTTCTGGTGTGAGGACAGGGGGCCTCTCCCATTGTACCAGGCGGTGGGAGCAGAGGCCGCTTGGGGGCAGGGGTGGAAGGTTTGGAGGCTGGAAATGAGAATTCCCAGGTGATGGCTTCTCTTTTCTCCCAAAAAGTAGCAGGGAGATCCTTGCTGGGGGGAGGGGGAATAGAGTGGGGCTTCAGGGGCTGTGGGGATGTGAAATGCCACTGAGGAGAGAGCACAGGAGCACGGGGGAATGGGCCTGCTGGGCTTGGTGGGAGTCCAGCCGAGGGCAGAGATCGTGAGCTTGCAGTAGCCCCAACCTGCCCCAAAGCAAGACAGTTATAGGGTTTTTCCAGGCAGGGATGATGGAAGAACCCTGAAGCAAGGGAATTAGTGACAGGCTGGACCACGGTGTGGACTGTGGAGGGAGGGAGGTGAAGATGGGAGGGGTCAGTGCATAGGGAGAAGGAGGAGGACTCGAGGCAAGGGAAGAATCTGAAAGCCCCCAAGACCAATAGGATGGGCAGCGGCTCTGGGCTGGGTAAGGTGGGGGACATGCTTTGGGAACCCTGTTCTGGGGTTGGGAGTGCCTTCCGTCCAGAGGCTACTATGCAAGGGAATGGCTTCTTATATTTCCCCTGGATGCCGCTGTGGGGCCTCAGGCCTTCCACTGCAGGGCCACTGGCCAGGAAGCAGCCCCACCTAGGAAGCTTTGATTGAGGCCTGGTGGTGGCTTTGGAGCTGGGCTGGAGACCAGGACTGTGGGGTTCGATGCCCCCACACACTGCCCCATCACTAGGCAAGTCTATTCCTTACTGGGCCCCCACCCTTCCCCTCTCAGTGGAGATAGTGTGCACAGGTTTAGCTCCCCTTCCTGACCCTAGGAGGAGGCTGAAGAGAGACCCAAAGGTGCCATAGGAAAGCAGGTTCCCCGTGGGTTGGGGGTGAAGGGACTAGGAGCCTGGCTCCTCCAGTCCCATCTTCCCACCCCAGTAACTCTTCCTGGGTGCCAGGCTCCATGCAGAGGACTCAAGCATATTCCTTCTCTCAAGGAATCCTCGCACACTCTCGCAGATGGGTGGTGTTATCAGCCCGATGTCACCTATGAGGACCTGAGGTCAGTGGCAGATACCAGCTAGAACCCACCACTGCCTCCAGGTGACCCCCCTTTCCTGCCCTCTCCTAAGAGAGGCTGGAAACCCCCTTCCATCTCAGCAGGGGCCTCAGGACCCCAACTCTGCCCCAGGGGAGGCTGTGTCCCCTGCTTTGGAGTGGGGCCGGGTCACCGTGTGGGGCTGTGTGGTGCCCTCTCGTTCTACAGTCTAATAGTGGGTTTTGCTCTCCTAAAGGGCGGGAGGAGCACTGCCGGTGCTGGCGACGGAGGCGAGGACGACGACACGCGGGGGATGCCAGGCTCGGACCGCGGCGGGACAGCGCGCGCAGGTCAGGGAGACCCGCTCCCGGCCCCCTAAGCCGGTCTTGCTCTCGGGCCCACGCGCGGCCTCGCTGGCCTGCGAAGTTCCGGCGGGCCCGCCAGAGGGCGCCCGCGGGGAGGCGAGGAGGGGCGGGGCCGGGGAAGCCGGGAAGGGCGGCGGCCGGTGGCTCCTCCCCGCCGGGTGTACGGCTCCGGTCTCAGGGTCGGAGGGATGGCCAGGGAATCCTGAGGCAGGGCGGTCGGGCGCTCAGTGAAGCCGGATCCCGGGGCCTGAACGCTCGGGGACTCGGAGTCGAGCGATCTCTGACGCCCGGGCGGCTCGGATGCCGTCACCCCAGACCCTCCCCTCTCCTCCTCTTCCCCCCTCCGGCGTGCAGCCGGGAGGGGGCCGCTCCTGGGTCACGCCTGGGGCGCGTGCCCCCGGCCCAGGAGAAGACACTTGAGAACCCGCGAATAGGGGTGGGGCGTGGGAGCCCACTTTTTGGGGGTATGCTCCCCCGACCCCGGCCGGCCTCGGCCCCGCCCCGGCCCAGGCCCCGCCCCGGCCCCGCCGCGCCGCCCACTCCCCTCGGCAGGGCCGGGAGCCCCGGGGGCCGCCGCCGCCGCCGCCGCCCGAGCGCCCGCCATGCGCGCCGCCCTCGCCGCCCCGCTGCTCCAGCTGCTGCTCCTGCTGGGGCCGCCGCTCGGGGCTGCGGGCCTCGCGGAGCCGCCGCTGCCCGCAGTGGTCCTTGCCATCCTGGCCCGCAATGCCGAGCACTCACTACCCCACTACCTGGGTGCGCTGGAGCGGCTGGACTACCCCCGGGCCAGGCTGGCCCTCTGGTGAGAGAGACCCGGACATTGGCACCCACTGGGCATCTACCCCCAGCCCCACAGTCAGTCCAGGCCCCAGATGGCCCATGGGCTCCCTATCCAGACGCCACCCAGGCAGGCCCCTCCCCTCGCGACAGGCCCTCCACAGCCCCCCACAGCCGCCCCCCCATCCCCTGGCCCTGAAGACTGACCTCTGAGGCCTTAGGCTGACCCAGGGACACCCATTTCTCATTCCGGCTTCTACTCCTCCTCTTGGGACCTCCTCTGGGTGTAAGTTGGGCCCAGCCCCTCATGCCCTAGTTCTCAGAGCCCAAACTCAACCCAGTGGGCCCTGTGGTTGGCTTGATGTGGAGTGGAGCAGACGGGAGAGCTGGCGTCCCCTGGGGCTGAACGTGGCAGAGATCACCAGGACCACGGGTTCCTGGGGAGCCTGTGGAGGTGCCCTCAGCCCCCCCACCATGCTGCTCTGCAGGGGAGTCAGACCCCTCCGCCTCCCGCTGGGCTGATTCCAGCCTCTCTCAGTATGGTAGCGCCCCCTCCCTGGAGTGTCTCCCCCCAAGTGTCCCCACAGGGCACTGGAATCAGAGACCACAGTCTGTGGAAGCCAGAACAGGGAGGAGTCCTAAGCTGAGGCTTGGGATAAACGGAGAGAAATGACAAACTGACCCCCCACAACACACCAAAGTTGGGTTGGGGGGTGGAGCTGTGTCCTGGGAGGCTGCCCACAATTACCACAGTTTGAGTTAGTTAGTTCCCACCCCTGCAGGACTTGACACGTAGTTAGTCTTCACTTCTGGGGAATTGGCTTAAAGGGGCAGCATCCTCTAAAACCTGGGCTCTTGGCTAAGCCGCCTGCACCCTTCTCCACCATGGGAGCCCCTTCCGCGGGAAAAGAGAGGCTGTGCTCTCTGGCAGCGGAACTAGGGCCCATTAGTACTTCTCAGGGACGCTCGGAGTGTGGTTTGGTCTTTTTTACAACCTTCGGGCAGAGGGAAGCAGCAGCTCTTCTGTCATGTTCTGACTCAGAGAGGGGAAGGGGCTGACCTGTGGTCACACAGCAAGGAAGGAAGGTAACTAAGAAAGGTCCCTCAAAGTTAAGGTACTTTTCATCTTTCAAAATGCATTCGCATTCTGTTAGCCCATGAGCTCAGGAGAACAGCTCTAGTCACAGGAGGAGAAAGCAAAGCCCAGAAAGGGCAGGACTTGCCTGAGGTCACGTAGTGGATCACAGACCTGTGATTGGGACCTAGCTGCCTGCCTTCAGTCCATCTTCTGTAGCAGATCTGCCTCTACTGCTCCCAGGAGAGGCCAGCCTTGCAGGTGTTGGTGCTCTGGGGGTCAAGGCCGCCTCGGGGTTTGGCCCTTCTGTGGCTGCTGCCCCTCACCCTTCTTCCTCCTGTGTCCCCAGGTGTGCCACAGACCACAACGTGGACAACACCACAGAGATGCTGCAGGAGTGGCTGGCCGCTGTGGGCGATGACTATGCGACTGTAGTCTGGAGGCCCGAAGGGGAGTCCAGGTGGTGATCTGAGGGGAAAGGTCCTGGGGAAGATGGGCACAGCTGCAACCCAGAGAGGACGGGGCAGCCCTGAGCCTCAACCTCCAGGCCACGTCCCTGTCCACTACCCTCCGAGGGAGAGACCACATGCACCCACCCCATGGGAACATCCCATCTCTTTACCTGCTCAGGTCCTACCCAGATGAAGAGGGTCCCAAGCACTGGACCAAAGAAAGGCACCAGTTTCTGATGGAGTTGAAGCAGGAAGCCCTGACTTTTGCCAGGAACTGGGAGGCTGACTATATCCTGGTAAGAAAGCCTGGCCTAGGATTGGGCTTCCCACAGGTGGTGGTATCTGTCCCTGATACAAATCTTTGTCTGATTTAACCACCTGTAGGTTGGATCCTTTAGTTAGCACCCTGGGTCTGAACCCAGGCCAGATATTGAGCTTGGATCCCTATGTTTGAGCTCAGACTAAGTACTAAGCCTGGATCCCTGAGACAGATGCCAGAGTATATACCGAGGCTAGATTCCTGGGCTAGAGCCCAGAGTATAAACTGAGCCTAGTTCCCTGGACTAGAGTTCAGAGTAGATCCTTGGATCTACTCCCTAAGTCAGATCTCAGATAAAGTTCTTAGATCAGTAACTCTTATCTCTGGGCCCAACCCCTGAGCCAGTGCACCAGATGAGATCCTTGGTCCAGAAACAGATCTACTGGTTTGTAGATTAGACCTCTCTAAGGGAACTCCATTGGATTCTGGGAGCCAGTCTGGGTCTCTGGCAATGGGGAAGGATCTTACCCAGTGAATCCTTGGGGGGCTGCAGCCCAGACAAGTCTGAGGCCTGTGACGTCCCGCTCCCCAAAGTTTGCAGATACAGACAACATTCTGACCAACAATCAGACACTGAGGCTTCTGATCGAGAAGGGGCTGCCCGTGGTGGCCCCAATGCTGGACTCCCAGACCTATTACTCCAATTTCTGGTGCGGGATCACCCCCCAGGTAAGGCCAGGGATGGGGGCCTCGGGAGGAGGGACAGGGAGAGCCTGAAGGCCTCGCGTTCTGTGGGCTGTGGCAGGGGAGCAGGCTCTGGGATGGAGGGGCCCCTCTCACAGCCAGAGCAACCCCCTTCCGCAGGGCTACTACCGCCGCACAGCGGAGTACTTCCCCACCAAGAACCGCCAGCGCCGGGGCTGCTTCCGTGTCCCCATGGTCCATTCCACATTCCTGATATCCCTGCGGGCTGAGGGGGCAGCCCAGCTCGCCTTCTACCCTCCTCACCCCAACTACACCTGGCCCTTCGATGACATCATTGTCTTCGCCTACGCCTGTCAGGCTGCTGGTGAGGGGAGGCCGCTAGGCCTTTGCACGTGCTGTTGCCTCTGCATGCCCTCCCCCACTCTGCAGTTCATCTTGGCTCCTGTTTGTCTTCCGGGCTGTAGCTTGTCTTGAGCCCACTGCCCCAGTAGGTCTCTTCTGTCTGTCTCCATCATGGCACTTGCATATATTCCTTCATCAGGCAATTTTTTTTTAAAGATTTGCACCTGAGCTAACAACTATTGCCAATCTTCTTCTTTTATTTTTTTCCTGCTTTTTTCTCCCCAAGTCCTTCCAGCACATAGTTGTGTATTTTTAGTCATGGGTCCTTCTAGTTGTGGCACGTGGGATGCCGCCTCAACGTGGCCTGACGAACGGTGCCACGTCCCCGCCCAGGATCCGAACCAGCGAAACCCTGGGCTGCCGCAGCGGAGCATGCGAACTTAACCACTCGGCTGTGGGGCTGGCCCCAATCAGGCAATTATTTATGGAGCACTAACCATGTGCCAGGCACTGGGGAGACAGTGTGGGTAAAATCTGGCAGTCCCTGCCCTGCTGGAAGCTCCAGTCCCGTCAGTCAAAGGATCACACAAGTCAATGTCCAATCACAACTGTGACAGGAAGGAGAACTTCTCAATTATAGGTGCCCTGGGAGCTTAGGCGAGCACTGACCTGGTCAGGGAAGGCTTCCTGGAGGATGTGAACTTGGGAGCTGAGATCTGAAGTGTGGGCAGATACTGACAAGGCAAGCAGAGCAGGAAAGAATATTTCAGGCAATGGGACCAGCAGATGCAAAGGCCCTGTGGTGGTGGGGAATATAAGCAGGCAGGTGGCTGGAGCACAGTAGGTTGAGGGGGCATGGTGCAAGCCAAGGCAGGAAAGGTAGGCGTGCTGGGCATGGGGTTAACTTTTAAATAGATAGTGTGTGCCTGCCCCTGAGGAGTTCGTGGTCTATAGAAGATAAAGAATAAATAAGTAATTATAATAAAGGTGACAAATATTGATGAAATAAAAAAGGCCACTCTGGTTGCCAGTGGAGGACAGCATGGTGGGAGCAGGACAGGGTTGGGGTTAAGTGTAAGGATGTGGGCGGGAGCTGAGGGTGCTGGGTCTGGGCCGGGCGGTGGGGTGGGCAGAGGTGGGAGAGGTTTAGGGGGTGGAGCAATGCCTGGTGGCATCCTGTGGGGTGGGCGTTTGCCTGTTCTTTCCTCACCTCAATCCCCGAGGGCAGGGACTCTGTCCGTCTTGCCCACTGCCATCACCCTGGCACCCAGCAGGTGCTCTGACACGTCTGTTGAATGAATAAACCATCTCAGCAGAAAAGTCCCTTGGATATCATTTGGGCCAAGCCCTTTCTCCCTCCAGTCCCACAGGTGGGCACACCGAGAGTCCCAGAGAGGACTCACGGATTGGGTCGCTGGCAGGACTGCGCCTAGGACTTCTCAGCTGGGTTCTGAGAACCCTGCCCCCTACTCCAGCACTCACTCGGCCTCTCTGCACAGGGGTCTCGGTCCACGTGTGCAACCAGCACCGCTACGGGTACATGAACGTGGCCGTGAAATCCTACCAGGGGCTAGAGGACGAGAGGGTCAACTTCATCCACCTGATCTTGGAAGCACTAGGTGAGGGCTGGGTGCCCCTGCGCCCACCTGTGCGGCTGCTCCCCGCCTCCCTGCCCCACGTGCCCCTTCTCCCAGGCCCTGGACCTGACTGGGCAGCGGGCTGGGTCCCAGCTTCAGCCTAACTCACTCCCTGACTCTGGGCAAATCTCTTTCCCCACTGGGCCTCAGTCTCCCCATCTCCACCCTGGAGGCAGGTGGGTTCTGTGATCTCAGAGGGCCCTTCCTGCTGGGCATTCCGCTGAGGGGGGCTGGGACTCCAGGGTTGCCCCTGGCATGTGAGGACTCATGTTTGAGGGGTGCTTTCCTCTGCAGTGGACGGGCCCCCCATGTGGGCCTCGGCTCATGTGTCCCGGCCCCCAAAGAGGCCCAGCAAGATGGGGTTTGATGAGGTAAGCCCCCTCAGCCTGCAGAAGTGGGGCCAGGAGGTGGGTGGGCTCTTCCCTCCCCCTGCACCCACTTCCCCTGCACCCACTCCGCTGCCTCGTCCAGGTCTTTGTCATCAGCCTGGCCCGCCGGCCCGACCGCCGTGAGCGCATGCTGAGCTCGCTCTGGGAGATGGAGATCTCCGGGCGGGTGGTGGATGCTGTGGATGGCCGGTGAGGCTCCCCAGGTCCCTCAGAGCTTCCTGGGAGGGGGACAAATGAGTTGAGTGAGTTTCCTGTTCTAGGAGGTATTCAAACAAGGCCTGAGCAGTTCTGTCTCAGGGAGTCCCAGGGCAGACAGAAATAGGACAGGATGGAGGGAGGAGAGTACAATGGTTAAGGCCCAGGATCTGGAGCTCCCAGGCTTGGATTTCAGCTCTGCCCTTCAGCAAGTTACCCCCGCCTCTCAGCCCTGCTGTGTAAATGGCAGATAATTGTGCCTTGCTCTTTGGGGCTGGTAAGGGTCAGTGAAGATTCAGCCAGGGCCTGACTCATGGTTAGTGTTCCAAAGCTTAGGTGTCTTTATTATGGTCAGGGTTATTCTCTCCATCCTGAACTTAGGTCCCTGGTGGGTAGGTGGGAGTGGGAGCAGGCCAGTCACGTGCCCTGGGGACCCAGGGCTCATATGACCCACGTGCCTGCTGATCTTTGCTGCATGTGCCACCAGCCCCTTTGACCACAGGATTTTGTTTTTTGCTTGGGCCTCTGCCCAAGAAGTATATGCCATGTTCTCCACATTTGTCCTGGGGTGCATCCTTCTCAGGCCACCACCCGCCTCCCCATGCTGCTACCCTCTCCCCTGAGGGTCACCCCTCAGGGGTTCCCCAGGTCCAGTCACTGATGGCTTCAGGCCACACAAAGCAGTAACAAGGCTGAAAGCTCCTTCAGACCAGATTCCAGTGTGACCGTCCCCAACATGCACAGGCCAGGCCTCCTGGATGGGGCCCTGGCTGGCGGCCCTCACCCCATTACACCCGTCTCCCTCAGGACACTCAACAGCAGTATCTTGAGGAGCCTTGGCGTGGACCTGCTCCCTGGCTACCAGGACCCCTACTCAGGCCGCACGCTGACCAAGGGCGAGGTGGGCTGCTTCCTCAGCCACTACTCCATCTGGGAGGAGGTGAGGACCCCGGCCCCTCGGCCCACACCCTCAGGGAGAGCAGGGCCACCCTCACCACTGCTCTGTGTCCAGCCCTCCAATGAACCAGTGGAGAAATGAACGCATGAAGACCCGGTCAGCAGCTTTAACTCTGTGTGTTCAACCCTATAGCTTATTCGTTCTCCAGTCTCTATTGAGCACCTACTGTGTGCTAGGCGATATTCTGCTCTGAGCATACAAAGGGGAACAAGGAAAATGCAGCTCAAGAAAGAACCAAGCTTGTCATGGAGGGGAGATGTCAGGCTATTCTAGAGTGTGGACTGGCCTGCACTCCTGGCTTGGTGTGGGGTCCGGGGGGCCATGCCATCCAAGGGAGGGGAGAAGAGGCTTCTGGGCAGAGGAGAACTGTGTGAGCAAAGGCCCTGAGGCAGGAAGGAGTTGGGTGTGTTCTGGAGGGAAGAAGAAAGGCCTGCTTGGCACTAGGTGGAACCCTCAGCGCAGGGCTGGGGTGTGAGCGCCCAGGAGCAGCCGCTACCTGGAGGCACCCCCCGGGAGGGCTCACACTCACTCTGTGTCTTTGTTTTCTACTGTAACTAAAATAGATGGCTGCGAGCTTATATTTCTATTTTTCTACTGTCTCTGAGCAGGTTGAAGGATGACGTACATTTCACCATTTACTGAGCTGATTTCATGTACTTTTCACATTTCCAAAAGTTACAGGAAGTACCGTTTCTGAGAGATGTTGGGGCCTAGGGTCTCCCCTCACCCCTCGCCCAGCCCAGCCTCCTTTAGGACAGTTCAGGAGTTCGGGATGAGGAGCCAGGCCTTTGAGTCCAGCAGATGCAGGGTCAGATCCTGCTTCTGCCACCACCTGGCTGTGTGTCCTTGGAAAGTGGTTCCACCTCCCCACATCTCCATTTCCTCACTGCAGCACAGGGACATCCTGTGTCCTGCCTCCTGAGGGTCCCAGAGGGCCTTGAATGCCAGAGCAAGGCGTTGGGATTTCAGTCCCCAGGCGGTGAGAGCCCCAGCAGGCTTTGGAGCAGCTGAGTGACGTGGCCAGGGCCGAGCGTTTGGCGCGTAACTGAGGCCAGGGAGAGTCGGTTGGTGTTAGCGAGGTGGAAGGGGACGGCTCAATCTAAAAAGCCATCCCCCACCGTATACCACAGGTGGTTGCCAGGGGCCTGGCCCAGGTCCTGGTGTTTGAGGACGACGTGCGCTTTGAGAGCAACTTCAGGGGGCGACTGGAGCAGCTGATGGAGGAAGTGGAGGCAGAGAAACTCCCATGGGACCTGATGTAGGCAGCCTGCGCCCCCAGGGGCAAGGGAGAGGGGTGGGCCCCTGGGAGCCTGCCTCCACCTGCTTGGAGCCCTGGTCAGCCCTCCCCCAGAACCTGGCCTGTAGGATGGGGGCAGGGGAGGGCTCCTGTGACACAGGACCTACAGTGACTCCTGGGACCTTTGGTGTCACCTACAGCTACCTCGGCCGGAAGCAGGTGAACCCTGAGGAGGAGGCGGTTGTGGAGGGGCTGCCACACCTAGTGGTGGCCGGGTACTCCTACTGGACACTGGCATACGTCCTGAGCCTGGCGGGTGCCCGCAAGCTGCTGGCCTCCCAGCCCCTACGCCGAATGCTGCCCGTGGACGAGTTCCTGCCCATCATGTTTGACCAGCACCCCAAGTGAGTCTTGGTGGGGGCAGGGCAGGGCTTCCTCTCCTGGGAGCCCGCCTCTCGCTGGGCAGGTGGGGAGGCCGAGGCTGGCACGGCTGAGTCACTTCTTCCAGGCCACTGAGGAGTAGCCCAGCTTAGCCCTAGAGTCAGACCAACCCAGGTGTGAATTCTGTACTGCCCATGTGGGTTTTAGTCAAGTGACTTCCCTGTTCCGAGCCTCAGTTTCCCTCTCTGGAAAATATGGATCAGAGAATCCTGCCGCTCATGTTTGTTGTGAGGTCTAGATGGGGAGGGCAGTGAGGTGCCTGGCTCCAGACAGGTGTGCGGTCTGGGTGGAGGGGCCCACCTCAGCCCCCCTCTGCCCCCCTGAGCCATCCTTCTGCCTCACAGCGAGCAGTATAAGGCACACTTCTGGCCACGGGACCTGCGGGCCTTCTCAGCCCGGCCCCTGCTTGCCGCCCCCACCCACTATGCGGGGGATGCCGAGTGGCTCAGCGACACGGAGACATCCTCACCCTGGGATGATGACAGCGGCCGCCTCATCAGCTGGCGCGGCTCTCACAAGACCCTGCGTGACCCTCGCCTGGACCTGGCTGGCAGCAGTGGGCACAGCCTCCATCCCCACCCCAGGGATGAGCTCTAGGTGAGGGCGGGCTGGGAAGAGGGGGCCCTCGGTTGCCTCTCCCTTTTAGAGCTGACTCTCTGTGTCTTGGTCTCAGCCTGTCTTCTTTCTCTCCTTCCCTCTGTCTGCTCTGTCTCTGTCTCTATTTGTGTGTTTGGCTGTCCCTTCGTTTCTCTGTGCACCTCTAGCGCTTACTCTTTCTCTGCCCGCCTCTGTCTCTCTGACTTTCTCCGTGTCTGTTTCTGTCTCTGCCCCTCGCTCTCTGCCCCTAGTTCTTCTATTCTCTCCTCTTGCGTCTCCTGTCTAGGTCTAGGTGGTGACTCCAGAGGAGTGCCCAGGAGCAGGCCGCAGCTGTCCAGGGGGCAGAGTTGGAGATCACTGGCAGAGGCTGCCACCAGCAGCCACAGACCCAGTAGAGACCTGGTTGCCACCTTAGGCATGGCCACTCTGCCCTCTGGACCCATCTTATATCGGGAGAAACCACTCAGAGATGGGTCCCCTTCTCCAAAGGTCACGTGGTGAAAGGGCAGAGCTCACAGGCCCTCTTACCCTGCACGGCCTGACTCAGGGCCTGGGCGGAGGGGAGGAGGGGGCAGACAGGAGCCCTGCCCTCCCTGAGGACCCAGCTGCTGGGGCCCCTCTGCCCCCTTCTACCTCCACCTCAGCCCCCTCCCTGGCTTGACACCTGGGTCCCACCTTCCAGGGCCAACCTTCCTCCCTGGCCAGTGGGAAGTGCAGGGAGGTGGGAGGAGGACCCTTGCAGACCTGGTGCCCAGCACACAGTAGGCCCTCAATAAAAGCCGGCTGGTATTTGCACTTTATACTTTTTAAGCCATGGCTGAGCTTCTCTGCGTGTCACGAGGTCTGGGAGGGAGGATTCTTGATGAAGCAGATGGAGACACAGGAGGGCAGCCTGGAGGAGGAGTCAGGCCGACCTGGCGTCGTCTCCTTGCTGGGTGATCTTGAGTGGGTGCCATCCCTCCCTGTGTCTTAGTCTACTCGCAGGTAGAGTGGAGGTGGGAGAGGAGTATCTCCTGAGCTGGGTGTGTGTAACGCAGCCTGGCCCAGGGACCAGCCCACAGTGAGTGCTCACCCACTGGGGCTGTAGTGGTCATCGCTGGCCTCACTTTGCTGGTCAGGGTGGGCCCAGGCCAGACCCAGGGCTGCTGATCCTCCTAGCCCTTGGGTCTTCACTTGTGCAGCTGGAGCCCCTCCCCTGGCAGTGGCTGGGGGAGACCTGGGGCTCCCCTCCGTCCCTAACCAGTGTGGCCGCCAGAGGGCGCAAGGTGCCGGAACTTGGACTGTGGGGGCCAGGGCGCCCTCTGCTGGTTTGGGGCGACAAGTGGGAAGGGAGCCCCAGCGTTTGGAATCTGCCCCTGGCTGTGGGCTGCCTGCAGCAGCTCCACACCTTCTGCTATTCTGCTCAGGGACTGCTGGCTCTCCTCCCTCCCCCAGCCGCGGTAGGGTCAGGCTTCTGGGCCCAGCAGCTGTCTCCATGACCTGCACTCAGGGAGCTGAGGCGCTGGGGTGGTGGCTCCTTGCCTTGGCCGTGGCTGTCTCTGCCTCCACCAGCACAGGACCGTGGTACTGGCATCACAGGTTTCCTTCTCCAGAGGAGCCCCTCTCCCGTGGCAGCCCCTTGACTTGGTTGTGTAAACCCCCGGGTCCTGGCAGATCGGACAGACACCTCCCGAGGCAGGGCCATCCCTCCTCCTGTCCTGGGGCTGCGGTCCAGCAGGCCCGGCTTTGGTTCCAGGCCCTGGCATGGCAGCAAGAAGGACTTTGGGCCAGAGCTGTGGGATTGTGTTTTGTTTGGTCCAAGAGTGAAAGCACTGATTCTGCATGACTATGACCTTGAGCAAGTCACCTCCTCTCCAGGCTTCAGGTGTCCCCTTCATTCATTGAAATAAACGTTTATCAAGCACCTCCTATGGGCCAGGTTTGGGCATTAGGGATACAGCCTGTAACATAACTGAAAAACACCCCTGACCTCATGGACCTGACGTTCTGGCGAGGGAGACAGACAGGAACAAATAAGTAAATATTACAGGGTGATATGTGCTATAGAGCAAAAAGGGGGAGCTATCAGGTACAGTCTGAGACGTTAATGTCTAACGAAGAGTTGAAGGGGGTAAAGTGGCAAGCTATGGGGACATCTGAAGGAAGACCATTCCAGGCCACGGGAACAGCATATGCAAAGGTCCTGAGGCAGGAGCAGGACTGGCAGGTTCAAAAGACAGCAAGGAAGCCAGTGTGGGTGGAGCAGTGTGAGCAAGGAGGAGCCAAGGTCTGGAGATGATGGAGCCAAGGTCAGGGTCAGAGCAGGGAAGGCCTTGGAGGCCATTTTGGCTTTTACTCTGAGATGAGAAGTCCCTGGAGGGTTTGAGGCCGAGAAATGACATGATCTAACTTATATTGAACATGCTCACCCTGGCTACCATACTGAATGAACCATAGGTGGGTCCAGGGTAGAAGTAGGGAGACTGGTTAGAAACCCACATGAGTCTAGGTGAGATACGACGACGATGCCTCAGACCAGGTGTTAGCAGTTGGGGTGGTGAGAAGGTAGAGCCGAGAGAATTTCAAGAGAAGGAGAGGAGGCTTTGCAGAGGTGATGACGCCACCTCCTGGAGCCCCCCTGTGCTGCCTTGCTCTGGTCGACCCCACTATTCTTCAGCATCGACTGCGAGCCCTTGGGCCGAGTCTCCTTCAAGCTGTTTGCAGACTAAGTTCTAAAGGCAGCAGACAAGGTTCGTGCTCTGAGCACTGGGGAGAAAGGACTTGGTTATGAAGTTTTCTGCTTTCACAGAATTATTCCAGGATTTATGTGCCAGGTTGGTGACTTCACACAGCATACTGGCACCGGTGGAGAGTCCCCCTACAGGGAGAAATTTGATGATGAATATTTCATCTGGAAGCACGTGGGTCCTGGCATCTTGTCCACGGCATGTGCTGGCCCCAGCACAAACAGTTCCCGGGTTTTCACCTGCACTGCCAAGACTGAGTGGCTGGATGGCAGGCATGTGGTCTTTGGCAAGGAGGAAAGGACATGACTCTCACAGAAGCCAAGGGGCACTTTGGGTCCAGGAATGGTAAGACCAGCAAGAACACCGTTGCTGTCTGTGGACGACTCTAAGCAATTTGACTTGTTTTTGTTTTTGTTTTTTTTTAGGAAGATTAGCCCTGAGCTAACATCTGCTGCCAATCCTCCTCTTTTTCCTGAGGAAGATTGGCCCTGAGCTAACATCCGTGCCCATCTTCCACCACAGCATGGCTTGCCAAGCGGTGCCATGTCCGCAGCCAGGATCCGAACCAGCAAACCCTGAGGCGCCAAAGCAGAATGTGTGCACTTAACCGCTGTGCCACCGGGCTGGCCCCTTGACTTGTGTTTTGTCTTAACCGCCAGTTTCCCCAGCTGCTTACACATCCTGTCGTCTTCATGCTCTGGCTGCAGTTCTTTCGGTTCCACGTTTTCCTTCTCCCCCTCAAGTCTAGCTGGACTGAAGAGTTAAGTTTATGATCATGAGGGGCCGCCCGGTGGCGCAGCGGTTAAGTTCACGTGTTCCCCTTCTCGGTGGTCCCGGGGTTGGCCGGTTCAGATCCCGGGTGCGGACATGGCACCACTTGGCAAAAGCCATGCCAAGTAGAGGAAGATGGGCATGGATGTGAGCTCAGGGCCAGTCTTCCTCAGCAAAAAGAGGAGGACTGGCAGCAGGTGTTAGCTCAGGGCTAATCCCCCCTCCAAAATAAATAAATAAATGCTAAAAAAAAAAGTTTATGACCATGAGATAAAAACTAAACAACAGCAAAAGAGAGAGAGAGAAGGAGAGGAATTGAGGATGATGTCAAAGTTTTTGGCCCAAATTACTGGAAGAATGGAACTGCCATTAACTGAAGTGGAGAAGATGGGTGGGGCTGGTTGGGGGCAAGTGAGGAGAGCAGTTTTAGACGTGCGAAATTGGAGATCCAGACGTGGAGGTCAGGTAGTGGTTGGATCCACGAGTCTGGGATTCAAGGTTCAGGTCTGGGCTGGAGACAGAAGCTTGGAATCTTCTGTCCTGACCCAAAAGTCCTGGTCCCCAACCACACCCTCCACCTGGGGGGCTTGTTATAGGCAGGTTCCTGCCCCCTCTGAACTCCGCGGCACAGGGCTCTGATTCAGCTGCTTGTAGGTGAGGCCTGACTACTTTTCAACAAAACCACCCCAGGTGATTCTGAGGAGATGACAGGTTTTGGAACCGCTGCTAAATTTACATACAGTAAAATTTACTTTGATGATTTTTGATAAACATAAGCCGTCATGTCACCACCACTACATGAAAATAGAGAATATATGCGTCTTGCCAAAAAGTTTCCCTGTGCCACTGCGCAGTCAACTCCCTCCTCCTCACAGCCCGGGGACACCGCTGGTCTGCTTTCTCTCCCTATGGTTTTGCTTTTTCCAAACTGTCACATGGATGGAATCACACAGTATGTGGCCTTTTGTGTGTCGTCTTTTATCCAGCACAATGTTTTATTTGGAAGTTTTATACAAAACTGAGCTTTAACATCTTCCCTAATACTTTATGCTATGGTTTCTAATCCTAATATATATTAGGAAGAAAGTGTCAGGAAATTTTCATCAAGACTTCTAAATATCCCCAATACCCTCCAGGCTGCCGGGATGCTGTGCAAATATTTTGGTTTTCCACGTGTGCCCTGCTGTGAAAAGGCTCAGGAAGCCTTGTTGTGAGGCACGCCCCCGCTAGGGGGAGGCATGGACAGCTGAAAGAAAGTGAGAAAGTGGAATGGGGGTGAGTGGGCAAGAACCACGTCTACTGCACCTCCCTCCTGGTGGGCCGCTTCTAATCTGCACTGTGCCCCTCACTTCAAGGTGGGTACAATTGTGTGCAGACCAGGGGCTTTCCTAGGAGTAAATGGCAATAGCTTTTGGGCACCGGCTGTTTGCCAACTGTTTTGCCTGCTCCGGAAGCTTTTTGTCTCACAGTTTCTTAGCCGAATTGTAGATGCTGGAGAAGAGCACCCCCCACCACCACCACCGGCCAATGGCCATCTCGGCAAACCTTGGTGTGGTCCTATTAGCCACAGCATGGGCTCTGGGAGCAGAGAAAGCTGGTTTGAGTTCTGCCTCTGCCCTTTCTAGCTCTGTGACCTTGGGCAAGTGTCCTGACCTTTCTCTCGCCTCAGTTTTCTGCTCTGTAAAATGGGGTTAGCTCTCGTGCCAACCTCACTGGATGTCATGAGGATTCATTGAGCCAGTGCAGGTGAGCATGGTGCCCAGCACAAAGGGAGCGCTGCCCTGATGGTGGCTGGCATCATGGTGACCCTCCCGACAGTGACAGAGGGAATCAGGTTGGACTTAGGAGGTCTGCCTGAGTCAGAAGAAAGAGTGGGGACTCGGCAGACAGAAGATCTAACTTCCGGTTTCACCTCTGCCACTTGGTTGTCGGTGGCACTTGAGCTAGGTCCTCCTCCTTGCTGTAAAATGCCTCAGTTTCCCCCTGTGTAAAATGAAGGAGCATGACGAGATTTGCCGTCTGGGATCCCTCCCCGATGGTGTGGGAAGTGGTTCTTAAACCTCGGAGAGCATCCAAACCCCCAGAGACCTTGTTCAAACAGACTACTGGGCGCCACCCCCAGAGTGTCTGATGCAGTAGGTCTGGGGTGGGGTCCACGCATCCACACCTCTAACAAGTTCCCTGGTGATGCTGACGCCGTTGGTGCGGGTTCTCCAGCACCAACAGCATCGGCTGTTGAGGACCACTTTGAGAACCACTGGTTTGGGCAATTGTAGAACCAGACTCTTCAGCTGAGCCCAGCATCCATCCAACCTCGGAGGCCCAGGGCCAGCGAGGGGCTGTTCAGAGGGTCCAAGAGGAGCCAGACCCTTGATGGGGCCTGCGAGAATTTTCTCTCCCAGCCCCACCCAGGACTTGAAATCTCTCCAGTCACCTGAAAGAAAAGCCAGACCCACTCTGGAGCACAGATTCCTTGTCCCTGGGGCTGTGCTGTGGCAGTTGCATCAGGCCCCTGGAGGAGGTGCTCCTGGATGGAAACAACTGGTAATCAGACCCTTGGGGGAATGGAGAGGCCGCATCCTGAGCCGAGGACTCAGGGGCATCCCCCTGCTTCAAGTGCATGCAGGCTGGGGTCCAGCACTGCAGTGCACAGCTCCACTATCAGCTGCGGTTATTTCTAACTAACAAGGGAAGCCCACGTTCATTGTTGAAATTTTTTAAAAAACAACAAAAAAAACCCCGAGCAAAATAAAATCACCGGTGTTAACATTTTGAGATAGCGTCTTATAGTTAAAAAAATTTTTTTAAGTCTCTTTTGTTTCTTAACCTGGACCGTGGTTCCCTTAGCGTTTATTATACATCTTTAAATGGAATATATGCGTTACGGTGTGGGTCAAACTGGGTCCCCAGCTTCATACATTGAAGTCCTAACCCCCAGTACCTCAGAATGTGACCTTTCTTTGGAAGTAGGGTCATTGTGGAGGTAACTAGTTAAGATGAGGTCATGCTGGAATAGGGTGGGCCCCTAACCCGGTTAATTGGTGTCCTTATCCAAAGGGGGAATCTGGACACAGGCAGGCACACAAGGAGGATGCCACGTATAGACTGCAGCTCTGCTACCAAGGAACGGACTGAAACTGGGAGACAGGCCTGGAACAGGTCCTTCCCTGGAGCCTCGAGAGGGAGCACCGCCCTGCCGACGCTTGGCGTCAGGCCTCTGGCCTCCGAAACTATAAGACAAGAAGTTCCTGTTGTTGAGGGCACCTAGCGTGTATGCTTTGTTACGGCAGCTGGAGCAAACTGATGCAATTACATACCCTCTTTTGAAAATATAGTTCACAAATTTAAAATCTTTTTCAAAAGTACCAAAAAGAATATATGAGTCATATAAGAAACACCCCAAATCTGCAGGCTTTTCTCTATGAATTTCTGTCTATGTCTCTCCCCAGCCCCCAAACACATATATAGGTTTAGACTGAACTTGCTGTTCTGTACCTGCTTTTTCAACCAATATGTCATGAGTATCTTCTCCAACAAGTTTTTATTCTCTTGATTTTTTCCTGACTAGACACACAGGTATTCCTTTCCCAAAACACTTAAACATTACAAAAATTTACAAGTCACTAGTGAAAATCTCCTCTAATTCCACTTTCCAGAAATAATCCATCTGAACAGTTCAGTTGTGTATTCCTCCAGATTCTTTTTACATGCATGTAATAACATACACAGGTTATTTTCATGGAGAAATGGCGCTGTGGTCCACCTACAGCTTTGCACCTTGCCTTTTATTTTTCTTAGCTAGTATATGTTTTGGAGACCTTTCCATGTCTGAACAATAGATCTGTCTTATCATTTTTAATGGCTCTGTAGTATTCCTTAGACTATATGTAATATAATTTATCAAGTGGCTAGGACTTTTCAACCTTCCACAAACATTGGTCATTTTAACGAGGCCTCAGGTTAGACCTGTGTCCTGGGATCTGGGATCTGAGATCCTTCCTGCCCCACCCTAACTATGCTTTGTTCTTAACTGCACCACACCACTCATCCTCACACCAGATTCCAGAGGGATATAAGACATGCAGGGCGTGCACTGGGCGAATGCATATCGCCTATTACCAATTGGCTTTGCTCCAACCCCACGAAGTTTCCTGGTCCACAGCTCTGGACCAGGTGGAGCATTCTTTTTCTCTGGCCTATGGGCAAGCCTGAGAGGGCTCCTTTCTCCCTTTCTCCGAGTCTCTCACCCGCTTGGGAAGGTAGGGAAGGGTCAGTCCAAGGAAAATCCCATTGAGGAAAACGAGCACTGAAAGGGAATTTCTCTTTAAAGTCTAAATCTTTGCATGTCTCCTGGATTATTCCGTTACAATATATTCCTAGACATGAAATTGTTGGGTCAAAGAGGATGTTGGGGAGCTAGTCCAGCGGTGTAGCGGTTAAGTTCACGCACTCTGCTTCAGTGGCTTAGGGTTCACCAGTTCAGATCTCGGCTGCAGACCTACACACCGCTCATCAAGCCGTACTGTGGCAGCATCCCACATAAAAAATAGAGGAAGATTGGCACAGATGTTAGCTCGGGGCAATCTTCTTCACACACACACACACAAAAAGAGGTTGTTGGTGTTTGTTTCGATATATAATATCCCACTGTCAAAAGGTTACATCAACTTTTAAACCTACCAGCTTGCTTCCCAAGGTCCTCATCAGTGCTGGGTGTAGCCCTTTGAAAAAAGTGGCCAGTGCCGGCAGGTTTGCTTCAGAAGACATGGTCCAGCAATCCAAACTAATATCAGAATCACAAACGTTCCTTACTTGCATTTCTCAAACACCGCACATGGGTCAGATACCCGGACCACAGCTATACGCTTAAAATTCCTCTTTGCTTCCCCATCCCACACCCTTCACACACTGCATGTGCCCGTGCCCCTGTCTTCAGCACCCTTCCCCCACCCTTTCCCTGTTACCCATCTTCTGAGGAGCTTTCCCTCCTCCTCCGCCCTGTCACCCAGGTCTAGTGAGTGTGTATGTGTGCGCGCACATGTGTGTGACCTCCATCCTGTCCATTCTCAGATTTTCCATCACAAATACCCCAAGGACCTCCACTGGCAGGGAAGGACTGTGGTCAGCTGGTGGGGAGAGGACACAACCATACAGGTAAAACTCTTCAGTGTGTGTGGGGAGAGCTTTCATCATTTTACCTGGTTACATTAGAGAGCCCGATCATGGGCTCCTGGAAGACTGGGTGGGATGCAATGGTCTAGTGGCCCTTGAACTGGGCTTAGCACATAGCAGGGACTTACTAAATATTGGTTCAGTGAACATGGGAGCACTAAGAGATGACCAACAATTCTGTCTTGGGGATAGCGAGAGACCTTTTCAGAGACGTTTGACCTAGGCCTGGAAGAAAGTTTGTCTCGGCAGCAAGAACATCTCTTCCTCTGAAGGGGGACTTCAGGCTGGGGGAAGTCAAAGATGAGGGACGGTGGGGAGAAGGTGGAGGGAATTCTGCTTGATGCTTTTATTTTTCTCCATGAAAAAGGGGAGTTGGAGTATGGAAGGGGAAAGAGGCAAAACTTTGGAAAAGCCACTGTGGGAGGGAGTCTAGAGACTGTTCTAGTTGCTGGGCAGTGGTGGGGGTTCAGCTGAGGCTGGAGGCAGGGATTTGTGGATTTGGTCTTTGCAGAGCCTCAGGCCGTTGGGTTACAAAAGGTATTGGGGATCCACCATTTATTCAACAGGGAGAAAATGAGCGAGTCAAGAAAACGGAGGATTCCCCAACACTGAGGAATGAACACGGTAGGCATGAGACGGTGAGAGCGAAGGCGGAAAAGCAGGTTCTGTTTGGAGAGGGGAGCTGGAATTTAAGATTTCACGTGGACCAGTTGCATGACGCCGGGGGTGCACGGCTGAGGGGTGGGGCACGGTAGTGGAGATGAAGATGTCCAGGAACTGAGGCCAGGTTGGTCCGGAGGATGTTAAAGCGTCCCAGAATCCAGGGCGGCACCGTGGTGCACGTGACAGCCGCCCAGGATTGGCTGACAGTGAAGCATATTCGAGAAGATGGCGGCCCAGCGAGAACCTCATCCGAGCAGGTCTGTACGCACAGCGGCACACAGTGTGCAGGAGGGCGGTGAGGAGCAAGGGGAGCGAGAACCCTTTCTCCTGTCTGGACAAAGACAGAGGCCTCGTGGGAGGGGAGCGAGTCTGGGTGGTGTGCAGGCTCCATTTCTGCACCACCAGCTGAGTGGAGACAGGGCTGGATTTCCAGAAGCTGCGCGCAACTCCGGGCACTAAGTTGTTCTGCGACTCCCCTCTGGGCCCAAGGGAAGGGGTTCGAAGGTTAGTGTTCCTTTGATTCGTGGGAATTAAGGAGGACCGAAGGCAGGGTGAAAATGGCGGTGGGTGGGGGGACCGGTGTGGTGGCGGTGGCGCAGTTGTTAAGTTCCCACGCTGTGCTTTGGAGGCGCGAGTTCGCAGGTTCAGATCCCCAGCACGGACCTACCCACCACTTATCAAGCCATGCTGTGGCAGGCGTCCCACATATAAAATAGAGGAAGATGGGCACAGATGTGAGCTCAGGGACAATCTTCCTCAGCAAAAGGAGGAGGAGCGGCGGCAGATGTTAGCTCAGGGCTAATCTTCCTCACCAAAAAGAAAAAGAAAAAGAAAAAAAACGGCGCAGGGGGAAGCCAGGCCTTGAACAGCAGGGCCAGCCCTGGCAGGGCGGGCAGGTGGCGTCCGCGTCTCCACGGCGACGAGACGCGTGCCCCGGAAGTGGGCGGGGCTTCGCCGCGGGGCGGGGCCTGTCTGTGACGCCAGGGGCTGGGCCTAAATGGCGAAACCCGAGAGGCTCCCGGGGGGGTTTGAACTGGCCAATGGGCGAGCTGCCGACCGGGTGTCGGAAAAGGAGGCGGAAGCGGGGAGGAGCCGCCGCGGGAGCTGGACTGCATCCGCCGCGGCGTCTCCATGGCACGACCCTGGCCTCCGACTTCAACGACTTCATAAGGAGGCGTTTCTGGGCGCAGCCCTGTCGCTCCTGGTGAGAGGCCGCCGGCGGGCGGGACCCAACGCGCTCCGCGGCCGCCGCCGGGCCCGGGCCCCGCGGGCGGGATGGCCCCCGCCGGGGTCGCTGGGTCCCGCTGCCCCCCGGGCCCCCGCCTGCAGCGCCCGGCGCGCTCGCCTCGCTCCCGTCAGAACCTGGCCGCCGCCCCGCCCCCCGGCGCGGGCCTTCTCCTCCTCCCGCTAACGGGCGGGCCGGCCGCCTCCCTCCGCACCTGGCCAGCGGCAGGGCTCCGCTGCCTCCTCCGCTGCCCTCCGGCAGGGCTCCGCCCTTCTCTCTATGGGCAGAAACTGGGCCCCTCCTGCCCGCTGGTGGGTGGTCGTCCCTCCTCTCCGCCGACGGAGACTGGCCCGCGCTTTCTTCCCCGCCGGTGGGCGTCGCCCGGTCGGCCTCTCCCTCCCCGCGGGCCTCGCATGGCAGTTATTGCCCGCTCCTCGCCCGCAGCGGCATCCCCCGGGGACCGCCTCCGGGATGCCGGGCCCCGCTGGAGCCGGTTCACCCGCCCAGGGGGGGCTTCACCGGGGGTCTGCCCCGCTCAGCGGCCGCTGCCGCGCCGGGGGGGGATCTTCCCTCCGCCGTCGGGGGTCCCCACTCGCGGCCGAGCGCCCTTTCGCCCTGTAGCCTCCGCTCCTTCCTCCTTCAAAACTGTTGGTCCTCTGCGGTACCTATTGTGCCGGGAACGCCCGTTCTCCTAGGAGATACTTGCCTGGCCCCGCCCCGAATATCCCCCCAGCTCCCGCTGCCGGGTCCGGCCCTTTGGGGCCCACTTGGGGCCTAGCGCTTCTCTCCCGCCCTCCACGCACGCCAGCAAGCACCGCAGGTTTTCCCCCTGGTGGCCACCCACCTTCCCTCCCGGGTGGGGTCTGGGCGTGGTGGTCCTTTCCCTCGAAGTTCCGCCCCCTGTCCCTCCCACTGCCCCCCTCACCCGTCTACCGGCCACCCCCCAGCTGCCCTGCAGGTTGCTCAGCCTCTCCTATCTCCCCCCACTTTGGCAGGACAGTTGCTGTGCGACTTGGACAGTAGAGGAACGCCTCCCAAGTTTTCATCCAACTGCCACCCCCAAAGCTACCACCCTCCTCCCCTCAGGACATTTGATGCCGGGCCCCTGAGATTCTCATTGACAAGCCCCTCTGGGTCCCCCTGAGCAGAGCCTGCTGACCCAATTGCCCACCCTTGCGGCTTTGATGCCTAGCCATGTCTGCCTCATCCTCAGGCGGCTCCCCCAGGTACTGCCAATGTGGGGGGCACCTCTGCCATAGAGCAGGGAAAGGTGGTCAGGGACCCCCAGAGCAGGCTCGCTGGAGGCTCTCCTTTTCAGCTTCCCTGTTCAGTGTCCTGAAAGTCTGGACCAAAACAGTTAAAAATCACTTTTAAAGGGAAGGAGGAGAAAAATGCATGCACCCCATCCCAGCTCTGCCTCCCTCCCCCTTCAAGTGCCTCATTTCCTAGTTTTCTGCTTATGAGTTCCTGGTAGCAAACAGGGTCTCTATTCTTGTCTCAATGGAGTACTAGGCTCAGATCCTGTTTTGAAAGGAGGTCAGGTGCAAATAAATAACAGCGATGCAGGAGGTGGATGTGGCAGTTAGCAAGGTGTGGATGGAATCCAGGTGGTTTGATGGGAAGCCCACTGAGGGAGAGAGATTTCCCAAATCTATTGGCTTTACATGAACAGAAATGTTCTAAGTAAGGAGGGAAAAAAATCCCGTCTACTCAGATTTGGTGTTCCTTGGCTAAATGATTGCTGGGACTCAATAAATATTTTTTCTTTTTTATCAAGGTGTAATTTACGTACAGTAATGCATGCAAAAAGCCCGAGAATATTGATGTTGCATTTTCTCCCAATATTTGCGGGGAAGGCGAGGTCATATTTTGGAGCTATCCGGAGGCAGTGGGATATGTCAAATTCCAAGTCCCTTCTCACCCTGGACTTCTTGGATGTACTGCTGTCAAATTTTGGAGATTAAACTTTTGCTATATTTGCAAATCTGGTGATGGGGCTGCTTATGTATAAGCAAGATGATTTACAAGTGGTATAAAAAATAACCCTGTTTCTTATGAACTTAGAGGGTAGCAAGTGGAATATTTTGGGAAATAGTAATTTTTCATCCTCTTCATTCAATATTTGACTGTTAATTTTATCAATATGAGTCAAAGGGACTTTGTTCCTGAGCCTATTACTCTGTCTTTTTATGTCTGTCATTCACCGAGCATTCCTCCAGGGCCTCATGTGCTCCAGGCTCTGTTCTGGGCACTTTCACTCTTGGCCAGGCTAGTACCTTGGCTGCTGCTCACGCGCTGCCTGTTTTTTGTCAGCTGACAGGTAGGATGACAGTTGGGCTTTTCAGCAAAAGGTCACAATATGTGTGATGCGATGGCAGGTTAAAAGGCCAACTCTGTGAATGCCCATTACCCCCTGTTTCCATCCCACAGCCGAGCACACCATGCGTATTTGGTGTAAAGGGAGCCAAGTGATTCCTGACCGGCTCTCCTAGCCGTGAATTTATTAGCCACCATATGTAGTGTGTGATTTTGGGAGAGCTAATAGAAGAGCCCTAGTTTTCTGCTTATAATCTGGTTCTTGTGCCTGGGTGCAGGTTTCCATCGTGTGGGAAGAACGGAGTCACAAGTCTCACGCAGAAAAAAGTCTTGAGGACACCTTGTGGAGCACCCAGTGTGACTGTGACGGTAGGTGCCGTGCTCATGGAGCAGCATTTGGTGTGCAGCCCTGCCGAAAATGCTTCTGCACACCTTTTCCAGGAGCTGCCTCACCCTGCTGGCACCACTGCGGCCCAGCGCTCTGCTAGGTGCCTTCGTGCATAACCTGCTGATTAATTGGGGGGGGGGGTTCGCCTGTGGTAAGGCTGCCGAGTGTGAGGAGGTTGTCTTAACCTAATCCTTCCAGGAAATTCCAAAAACCTTTAGAACAGACTTTCCAAAAAAAAGAAGAAAGTTTAAAAAAAAAGTATGGAGAGGGGATAGGGGCTGGTGGTGGGCAAGGGGTATGTAGCTAGGGTTTTGCTTTAGAATTTCTACAACCATCTCATCTCGGCATTTCCTCCACCTTTCTGTTTTCATCGTGTCTTACCTGCCTGCTGCCTGATTGATTTTGCACCTTAACCATTATGTGTGTTTCTTGTGCTAATCCACATGCCCAGTTTAGGTCCCGGTGTAGAAGGAGTCACGTGCTTTCCGGCTTTGCTACGCTAAAATCTAAGGAGGAGCAATGCATTCCAGCAGGCTTGGAAGGAGATTCAGCTCTGAGGACCCTGGGGCCTGGGTTTGGGCTCTTTGACGGAACCACTGGGTCTTACCCCTCTCTTGAGTGGATCTGGATCTCCCCAGTGGTCTTCAGCTGGGATCTCTGAGGAGCCTGCTGAATGGCACTCCTGCCTTGGTTCCTGCCTGCATGTCAGTAGTTGGTAGCTGTCCTGCTCGCTTGGTGGCTAGGCTTTCAGTGGCCCCCAGAGGCTGTGAGCTCTGTTTTTTATGCCCAATTTACTCATCCACAGATCAGCCTTTTTTGTGTTGTCCTCCCCCGCCTGCCAGAAGCGAACCATGAAGGACCGCTCTTCAACTCCCCCCTTACATGTTCACGTGGATGAGAACACCCCTGTCCACGTCCACATAAAAAAACTCCCGAAACCGTCAGCGACCAACAGCCAGGTAGGAGCATGCCAGTGGGGCCAGGCGAAGACTGTGGAGCAGGGTGACACCTCCCAGCTCCTCACGCTTCTAACTCCAAAGGTTTGAGAGACAAAGGCACTCGCTTTCAGCGATCAATTACCTGGTTAGAAGGTAGGCAGGACTGTCATCCAGAAATGGTAACAGTAGGCTTAGTCAGAAGAGGCTCCCCTGCAGAGTTGGAAGTGGATGCCACCAGAGCGATGCCACGGCCAGCTATGTGGAGAAGTGACCCTGGGTTTGTCTCTCTTCACAGAAATCTCATAAGCGCGGAATGAAAGGGGACACCGTGAATGTGCGGCGGAGTGTCCGGGTGAAAACCAAGGTACCTTGGATGCCCCCTGGAAAATCATCCGCCCGGCATGTGGGATGCAAGTGGGAGGTAGGCTCATTCTTGTTCAGGCTTTTCTTCTCGGACTGGTCAGGTTCTAGCAGGCCTCAAACTCGGTACGATTCAGGGTCGGCCGTAGCTATTAGCAACATCCCAGTAGGTCCATTGACTGAGTGCCTTCCTAAACCCTGAAAGTAGGTGAATCTTCTTGAGTCCTTACAACGCTGCAGTGTGGTAGGTCCCGCTATCTCAATGTAGAGATGAGGAAACCCAGGCTCAGAGAGATGAAGTCTCCTGGAGGAAGTCACAGAGCTGGAGTTAGGTCCCAGTGTTTCTCCTTCTAGAGGCTATACTTGTAGCCTCACTAATTTGTGTGTGAGGAACCACGTGTATATACATATCTAAGAAAGTATGGCCTTTTTTGAAGTAGTCCCTGAAAGAGACCATGCACGTATTCCATAGATGTCATCAAAACCACTTTCGGAACAATCTCCTGGGGAATAATTGCCTTTAGTATTAGTTGTCAGGGTACCAAAAGAACTGTTGTCCTTTTTTAGCCACACTGCGACATGTTTTGCTTGTCCATCCAACCATCCACCTATCCATCCGTGCAGTAACTCATGCGGCATGCATGTACTGAGACTTGTGCCAGACGCTGCTGGGCACCGTAGCTACAGCTGCAGACCGGCTGGCGTGCCCTCCTGTGCCCACAGTCTATCAGTCGCAGTGAGAAAACTCAACGATAAGACAAGGTTTTGGCCGTATTACACAAAGATCTCCTTATGGGGACACGTGAGGGACTTGAGACTGCTTTAAGATGATGATGCCTGATCTATTTTGAAAGATTGAGTCTTTTTCTGATAGTTTATTACTTTTAAAATTAGAAATAAAAAATAAAAATAATTACTCTGAAGTTTATAGTCATACTTCATGGTTTCGACTCCCTGATTTACCAGTTTATCCCTAGGAGACAAAGGGACTGTGGGGAGTCTGGGGTATTCTAGGGAAGAACTGAGGACTGTCCTGACAAGGGTGTGTATATATGTGAGGCACAAAAAAGGTTGGAATTCAAGTGCCATCTTACATTTTTTACTACGTGTACCTCACTAATAATCAGTGAAATGTAAATTATAAACAACCATATTTTAAAAACAAAAACAACAAGCTATCATTTTTATTGAATGGAAAAAGTTGAAAAGATTACAAAGGTCTCGTGTTGGCGAGCATATGGAGGACCAGTGAACCTTTTTAGACAGATTTGAGATGGTCGTGAAACCGACTCAACCCTTCTGGAGGCAGTTTGGCCGTGTCTAAATGATGATTCTGTAGTTTTACATCTAGAAATTGATTCTATAGTTTTATACTTAGGAGCTTACCCCAAAAAAGGCACAGAAGAGTCCAAGGATCCTGTATAAAGACGTTCATAATAGAAAAAACTGGGGGCCGGCCCCGTGGCCGAGTGGTTAAGTTCGAGCGCTCCGCTGTAGGCGGCCCAGGGTTTCGTCGGTTCGAATCCTGGGCGCAGACATGGCACTGCTCATTGAGCCACGCTGAGGCAGCGTCCCATGTCACAACTAGAGGGACCCACAACTAAGAATATACAACTATGTACTGGGGGGCTTTGGAGAGAAAAAGGAAAAAAATAAAATCTTTTTAAAAATGTATTAAAAAAAAACAAACTGGAAGCATCCTAAATATCTATCCAGAGTGTATTTGTTGAATTATGATACATCCATACAGTAGAATACCAAGCAGCCATCACAAAGATCAAGCTAGATATTTACACATGATAATGAAGCGCGGAGCTGCACAGCATGTAGAGTTTAGCACTATTTGCACAAAAAGGGTGTCTGTGTCCATGTGTGTATGCATCTGTTTGTCTGTGCATAACATTTCCTGGGAGGATATACAAGAAGTGATTAGCAGTGATTACCTCTGGGACATGGAGCTTTCATCTGTTTTTTATGGCCAGCTTGAATTTCTTTATAACAAGCATACTATATTTTGTAATTAAAAATGCTTTTAAAAAAAATGAAAAGACTTGGTAGTCTTCAAAGTATGCATCAAAGATACTCTGCTGTGGAAATTGGCTTCCCTGTTGCCACGGGTTGCTAGCAGCTATGGTCTCATCTGGAAAGCTCAATGCCCCTTCCTGTCCTGGGGCCACAGAATCTTGGGATTGGAGATGCCTGGAGAGGTGACTTGTCTTGCAAATAGTAGCTGTCTTTCATGTTACCCTCTTGGGCCAGCCCCTTTCCACTTCCCAGTGGCCCTTCGTGTTTCTGGGAAGCGCCAACTTGACCCCTTCCATTATGGACGAGGAAAAGACCCTAGGAGGAGGAAATTTGGGGCGAGCTGGAGATGGACTCAGAAGATGCTGTGTACATGTGGGGATTCTTGTTCGATTTTTTTGGTACATAAGCTTGTCTTTGGGAGAGAGAAAGTCTGAGTTTTTTCTCTACCCTCTTATTAAAAGTGATCTATTTTTATTACAGAATGTTGAAAATACAGAAAAATAGATAATCACCTGTAATTCTACTCTAACCTGGCTGCTATTTTTAAAGACATTTTCTAGACAAGTGCAGGAAAGTACACACATCAGAAGTGTGTTGCTTGATGAATTTTTACAAACTGAATATACCTGTGTGTCACCCAGCTCATGTCCCTGTCACTACCGCCCCTGATGGTAACCACTCTCCAGAAACTACTAATATTTGGGTCCATTTACTGTCACACTTTTCCCTATACATAGTTTTGGGTTTTTAAAGATAGCATTGTAATCATCCTGTCTATATATTATCCTTTTATGCATTAAAAATAACTTGTTTTCTTATTGAAGCAATGCATAGTCATTGTTGAAAAAATGGAAAATCCAAATCAGCTCAAGGAAGAAAGTAAAAATCACCTGTAATCCTGCCACTCTGGGAAGACCCCTGTGACTTCTAGGGGCAAGCCTTCTGGTCTTTTCTTAGTAATAGCCGCATTCTTTGGATTTTTGTAACAATGGGATTGGTTTTTTTTTTTGAGGAAGATTAGCCCTGAGCTAACTGCTGCCAATCCTCCTCTTTTTGCTGAGGAAGACTGACCCTGAGCTAACATCTGTGCCCATCTTCCTCTACTTTCTATGTGGGACGTCTACCACAGCATGGTGTGCCAAGCGGTGCCATGTCCGCACCCGGGATCCGAACCAGTGAACCCCGGGCTGCTGAAGCAGAACGTGTGAACTTAACCACTGTGCCACCGGGCTGGCCCCTGCGATCATATTTTACTTATCATTGTATGACATTCTTTTTAAGCGTGTTTTGACTATATTTACATTGCACATTATTGTTATTATTTTTTAAGATTTTATTTTTCCTTTTTCTCCCCAAAGCCTCCCAGTACGTAGTTGTATATTTTATTTGTGGGTCCTTCCACTTGTGGCATGTAGGACTCCGCCTCAGCATGGCCTAATGAGTGGTGCCATGTCCGTGCCCAGGATCCAAACCGGTGAAACCCTGGACCTCCGAAGAGGAGCGTGCGAACTTAACCACTTGGCCACAGGGCCGGCCCCACACATTATTTTTTTAAGGCAATGTTCTATTGTGTGTATATTTGTACTATTACCATATTTAACCAGTGCTCTCTTGTCATACATTTATCTATATCCTTGCCTTGAATTTAAATATTGATTCCATTTTTAGATTTTTTTTTTTTTTTGAGGAAGATTAGCCCTGAGCCAACATCTGCTGCCAATCCTCCTCTTTTTGCTGAGGAAGCCTGGCCCTGAGCTCACATCCGTGCCAATCTTCCTCTACTTTCTATGTGGGACGCCTACCACAGCATGGCTTGCCAAGCAGTGCCATGTCCGCACCCAGGATCTGAGCTGGCAAACCCCTTTTATAGGGCTGCCGAAGCTGAACGTGCGCACTTAACCACTGCGCCACTGGGTGGACCCTAGATATTCTTTTATTTTTATTTTATTTATTTATTTCTTTCTTTTGAGGAAGATTAGCCCTGAGCTAACATGTGCTGCCAGTCCTCCTCTTTTTGCTGAGGAAGCCTGGCCCGGAGGTAACATCCGTGCCCATCTTCCTCTACTTTATACGTGGGACACCTACCACAGTATGGTGTGCCAAGCAGTACCATGTTCGCACCCGGGATCCAAACCGGTGAACCCCAGACCGCAGAAGCAGAACGTGCGCACAACCGCTGCGCCACTGGTCCGGCCACCCTAGATATTCTTGATATAGCCCTAGAAATAGAATTGCTGGGACAAAGGGCACATGGCATTTTTTAAATGGCACCTTGTGAGTCCCACTTGTTCCACATAACAGTTACACCCTTTATTGAACCCTCCTTTTATGCCTGATAATCATCGTCTTCTCCTGGAAATTGCCACGGCAGGCTAGCCCCTTCAGCGTAAGAGGAGCAGACAACTGCACAAATAATGAGAAATAGCAACTGCTCAACGCACCAGAATAGACTTACAGCATGAGAGAGTCAAGGTCAATATACCAAAAACCCGTGGAAAACTGGCCTGCAGATTATAGTATACTTCTTTCTGGAGTCTTAAAAGCAAAGTGTTATACAACTTTGCATCACCTTTTCTGAGGGGCACATGCTCTTAAAAAATATGTATGTTTTCATGCTGATGTATTTAAGTAAAGATTTTCCAGACATCATACCATCCTGCCCCTAAATGATTCAGAATGCCTTTCTGATAATATTTTTCTACATGTCTAAGATGACAATGATCAGCCCTAAAAACTTCATTTCTATCATATAATATCTGGTCCATATTCAAATTTCCCCACTTAGCCCTAAAATTCCTTTTTTATAGGAGATTTATGTGCTTTTGCAACCATCCACTCTCACGCATTCATCTTCAGTTGAAAGACTTGGACATATTTCACTTCTACCCTACATATTAAAAGCACTCGTTGCCCCAAACTTTTGATAATTTGGGGTATTATTGCAATTTTTGCTAATTTGTTATATTCTTTATTTTAAACTTGACATTGTGACATAGGCTTTTTGTTTCTGTTAGAAAATCTTACAAAACCTCACGTAAACACGGGTAGGTGATGTTCCATGGAGAAGGTGCGGCATGTTCTTCCTCCCAGGGTCCCCGAGGTTGGTCCCTTAGCAGTTTGAGCTCTTCCTGCCTCCAGTGGACAAGCAGGTGTGGTGGAACTGACGGTGGTGGTTTTGCCTTACGAGTCATGTGTCTCTCCCTCCTCTACATCAGAATCCACCTCATTGCCTGGAGATCACACCACCATCTTCAGAAAAGCTGGTCTCGGTGATGCGGTTAAGTGACCTCTCTACAGAAGATGATGACTCGGGTCACTGTAAAATGAACCGTTATGATAAGAAGATTGACAGTCTAATGAATGCGGTTGGTTGTCTCAAGTCTGAGGTGAGGGAGGTTGGGGGGCCAGGACACCTAGTGCCCTGAGAACGTGAGGGCCTGCCCAGGCAGCTTCCTGGTGGACACTTCTGGCTGCTTGTCTGCAGGCCTCCCCGCTTCTTAACAGGCTGCCCAGGGCCTCAGATGCCCCCAGAGAGGTAGCAGGCACCCTGGGATGTCCTCTCCATTGAGCACTTAGCCTGGGCCTGGCCCTGACCTTGCCTCGTGCCCTGTATGGATGGCCTGTCATTTTTTACAATAGTAAATGACGCTGGTGGTATTATTGTCCCCATTTTTGAGATGAAGTCACTAGGACAATTGGGCCTCTGCTTTCCATTTTATACAAAAGTTTAAAAAAAAAAATCAAAGCTCCAAAATGGTGAAGAAAGTTTGTTCTCAGTTGCTGGACTGTGTCTTTGGGTGGGATATGGCAATGGAATCGGAAACAACCTGAAAGTCCAAAGCCCTGAGTAGGAAGTTGGCAGAGCTGGCATGACATCTGGGTTTTGACCCCTAACGTGGCCTGTGTCTTTAATCCTCCACCCTGTACGGGGGGCCTTCAGGCCGTCCTGGAGAACCTATGGCTGGCTGCCTGGCAACAGTCCCTCCTTTCTCCATAGCCCGCAGCACAGGGGCCTTTTTGTGACATCTCTCCTCCTGTGGTGTGCAGCTAAACCACGGTTTGTATCCTGGTCTGTCCCCAGCCAGCCAGTCACTCAGGCTCTCTGTACTCAGTTTCCTCAGGAATGAGGAAACGAGAGGAATAATATCTCCCGAGAGTGTCTTTGTGATGATTAACTGAGATTGTGCCTGAAAGGACCTGAGTACCTATGTAGCTGTCAGTTGGAGTTGCCCTTAATTTGGTCCTAAGCAATGGGCTGAACGATGTGGCAGAGAGGAGGTGCCTCCCATCAGTGGCCCCTGCCTCCGTGCCCCTGCACAGGTCAAGATGCAGAAGGGAGAGCGCCAGATGGCCAAAAGGTTCCTGGAGGAGCGGAAGGAGGAGCTGGAGGAGGTGGCCCACGAGCTGGCCGAGACTGAGCACGAGAATACTGTGCTGAGGCACAACATCGAGCGCATCAAGGAGGAGAAGGACCTAACAATGTAAGGTGGCCCTGTCTGTCCCCAGAGGATTGTCCCTCCTGCCAGGCTGCCCCAAGCCCTGAGAATGGAAAGCAATGGAGGAGGCAGGCCCAGGCACCGTCCTCGGGTGACAGTCTAGCCCAGGTTACAGCTGTTCACAGTCACACAGTTACCTGATGGTGCTCGATTCACAGTGTGAAGGAAGAGGAGGACCCCATGGAGGGCAGTGCGGGGAGGGGGTCAGGCAGGTGGGTGCCGAGGAGGAAAGTGCTGGGTAGCGGGAACATCTCGTGCGAAGGCCCCAAGGTGGGGGCAGTTTGTGACTGAGAAATGGAAAGCAGGCCAGAGCGAGGAGAGAGGATGAACAGAGGGCATGGGGTGCCACAGGGGCCAGCTCTTAGAGTCCACTTGGAGGAGTTTGCATTGAGGGCAGTTGGGAGCCGTGGAAGGGTTTTCAAAGCAGAGAATGGTGTGAGTAGACTTGGCTGGTGTGGAGAGGGGATGGGGAGGCTCAAAAGCGGATCCAAAGATGGTGGTTTGGAGGCTGTGGCAGAGCCTGGGGGCAGAGGTGATGCTAGTGGCTGTCTGAGAGACAAGCAGGGATGCAAGTGGCATGTCACCTGGTGTAGAGGCCCTGCTCTGGTGCCCAGGTGTCCTTCCAGAGGGCCACTTGGGCCAGAAGGGCCATCCCTTCCCCCTCCCCCACTGTTCCCTGACCAGATGAGCCTGGCAGGGCATTGTGAGGCGAGCCTCGGAGCTCCGGGCGGGCAGGGGCCTGGCAGGGCTCACAGAGCCCTGTTCTCTTTGGCCCCAGGCTTCAGAAGAAACACCTCCAGCAGGAGAAGGAGTGCCTCATGTCCAAGCTGGTGGAGGCTGAAATGGATGGGGCTGCTGCTGCCAAGCAGGTCATGGCCTTGAAGGACACCATCGGGAAGCTGAAGACAGTAGGTGGCAGGCAGAACAGCCCAGCCCCCGGCATGGGCCCAGAGAGGGGCAGCCAAGCCTGGGTGGGGTCTTTACACAGTCATCAGGCTGACTTTATGACATCTCCAGGCCGGGGGAGGGCACACTTAACTCCTCAGCCCCCACCCTCACTCTCACTTCTGGGACCTAACCCTTGAAGATGACCTCTGGTGACCAGGGCCTCTGAGGAGACCTCATCATGGTCTCCTGGGATCACAGTGAGTCAAGGCATGCGTCTGATCCCTGCAAGTATCAGCCACCAGGTGTCATCCTCCTCCTGTGCCTCCTCCAGGAAGCCTGCCCTACATGCCCTTGCCCACACTGAGCTCCCAGCCCCTTTTCCTACTTTTTATTCTCAGGCTCAGCTCCTGCCTATCCTGCCAGGTCTGCCACCTCTGGGAAGCCTGCCTTTGACCCCTCTGGCCCTGTACACAGCCCAGCTCTTCTAGCCTGAGCTTCTTGGCACCAGCACCGCTTAAGTCCCCGCTGAGGCCTGTTCTGCTGGCTCCTCCCTTCCCCCCCATACCTTGTAAGACTGCTTGCTGTCTTCCAGGAGAAGCAAATGACGTGCACGGACATCAACACCCTGACGAGGCAGAAGGAACTTCTCCTGCAGAAGCTGAGCACATTCGAGGAGACCAACCGCACCCTCCGGGACCTGCTGAGGGAACAGCACTGCAAAGAGGTGCGCTCCAGGCCGCGGCCCTCCCCAACGGCGCTCGGACCCGGCTCCAGCCATCGAGCACCGCGAGCCCCTCCTCTCTGAGCCTCAGTCTCCTCGTCTGTAAAAAGAAAATAATATCGGTGCCTGACCTGAGAGGGCTATAGAAAGACTTCATGAAATCATTGTCATAAAGCACCGGGCACCTGGTGGAGGGGGCTGTCTCAATTGTTCAGGCTGGACCTGGCAGCACGGGAAGGACTTGGAAGTGAGGAGAAGGGCGCTGAGGAATCGGGGAGGGTCCAGCACATTCCAGGGTCGTGCGGCACAGCGGGAGAGGGTTCGACCAGGGCTGTGGTGAAGTAGGAGAAAGGCTAAGGGCTGGTGGACACAAATCGTATGGTATCACTTTGTTTTCTTAAAAGATGGTCTCTGAAATATATTTTATGTTAGTGATTGATTCTGAAAAGCCTGACAGTATAAACAATTGTCTTCCTGTTTGGTTCAAACCAAAGGGAAATCAAGAATCTGAAAATGCCCGTACTGATGAAATGACATATTTCTTAGTTTAACATCTTTTTCTTTTTCCAACATTGTCAACTTGTTTTTATTTTATTTATTTATTTTTTTAAAGATTTATTTTTTCCTTTTTCTCCCCAAAGCCCCCCGGTACGTAGTTGTATATTTTTAGTTGTGGGTTCTTCTAGTTGTGGCATGTGGGATGACGCCTCAGCATGGCCTGATGAGCGGTGCCATGTCCGCACCCAGGATCCAAACCGGTGAAACCCTGGGCCGCTGAAGCGGAGTGCACAAAGTAAACCACTCGGCCACGGGGCTGGTCCCTGTTTTTGTTTTTAAAAATTAGCATTTAAAATAAGGAATATAGGGGCTGGCAGGGTGGCGTAGTGGTTCAATTTGCACACTCTGCTTTGGTGGTCCGGGGTTCGCCGGTTCAGATCCTTGGTGCTAACCTAACGCCTCTCATCAAGCTACACTGAGGCGGCAGTTCTATGAGTTCCCACATAGAAGAACTAGAAGGACTTACAACTAGGATATACAACTATGTGCTGGGGCTTGGGGAAGGGGAGAAAAAAGAGAAAGATTGGCAACAGGTTTTAGCTCAGGGCCAATCTTCCTGAGGAAAAATAAATAAATAAAACAACACACATTTAAAAAATAAGTAAATAAGTAAGTAATATAAAGTGGTGTACTCCCTGTCCAGCTTCCCAAACAAAACCTCCTCCACATTCAATCCCGCCTGTGTCTCCTTTGGCGATTGACTCATCCCCCTCCCATCAGAGGGAACCTGCACCTTCAATTTGATCATTTTCATCTCTTACATATGTGTCCGTAAGCAACATATAGGGTTGTTTAGCATGTTTTCAAACTTGACATAAATGATATTGTTCCATATCTATTCTTCTGAGTTTGCTTTTTTCACTCAATGTTTTCATGAGATTTTATCCATTTTTATCCTTGAGACCTACAACAATACCACAATTTATTTATCCATTCTTCTGTTGATGGAGACGGATTTTCAGTTGTTTGCTATTACAAGCAGTGTCACTTTGAGCATTCATGTACACTATTCTGGTGGACTTGAGAGTTTCTAGAATGTGTTTGTATGACTTGGACTAGTTATAGCTAAATTATTCACTTAAAATAGTTGTAGTTAGCTTGCTGTTCTTGGGTGGGTGATTTTTACTTCTCTGGGCCTCAGTTTTCCCACCTATAAAATGGGAATAGCATCTTCTGCATGGGTTTGTGTGAGAATTACAGATGCAGCGTGGATGAGGGGTGTGCATACTGCCTGGCACGTGATAGGTGCTTGGTAAGTGGTGGGTGCTGCTGCTGTTTGTCCTGGGACTGGGGAAGACCTCTTCCTACCCACTTATTTTCCTTTTTGATTCTAAGCTTCTATCATCCTGGAATCCCAGAATCTCTAATTGGAGATGAAATGGCAGCTAATTTGAACTCCCACCCACAGGAGGTGTTCCCTGTTCAGTCCAAGCTCTCATCTCCGGCTGCCCATGTGGCACTGTGGACCACACCCCCGTCTCGGTGCTTACTAGGGAGTGCTCACTGTTGGGGGGTACGGCTCTGGCTCTGGCCTCAATCGGTTTAGGGCCCATCTCTGCCATTTCCAGTTGTGTGACTGCGGGCAGCTCACCTCACTTCTTCCAGCCTCAAGATCTCCTCATCTGTAAATGGGAGTGGTAATAGTGCAGGGCCCTCAGTTGTGGGGGGGGGTTGGTGATATCATTAGTTTGTGTGGTGTACCTCTGGAGGCTTGGAAGGCATGGCATAATGGACAGTGAGCGCAGCTTCAGGCTCTGGGTCCCTGGCCGAGGCTTTTGTCCCACATTCTTTGCCTCTTCTTGTTGCTGGAGGAACATAGTGCTGGCTTCTTTCATTTCCTAGGTCCCCAGGAAACTTTCGGACCAGAGAGCCCTTTTCTCTTGGCTTGTGAAGGGGAGCTGTGGGACTAAGAGAGAAAGGGATGGTGAGCCTCCTTGTAGGGACACTTTGTTCTGATGCCTGGGAAGAATAGAGACGGATCACAAAGAGACATCCCAATGGGAAATGGGCAAGGATGTGAGCAGGCAGTTCGGGGAAGAAGAAACTCAATTGGCTAATAAACATGAGGAATTAGAGAAATGCAAATTAAAACAGCAGGAGTAGTGCTGGCGAAGACTGGCAATAGGCAGAGGTGGGTGCTGCCCGGTGCTCTCATGTCCTGCTTGTGTCTGTGTCAATGGGTGCAGGCATTTGATAGGACATTTCAGCCACAAATCTTGAACCTTCCACCTTAGTCATTCCTCCTCTTGTGTCAACCTCGTATGCATACTTTGTACATGCCCAGCAATGTTCATTGTTGCAGTGTTGGCAGTTGCAAAACCCGGGAACAGCCTCATTGCCCAGAGGTTATGAGAAGGTGTTAAAAATGCAATGGCCTATGAGAAACAGAAAGCGGATTAGCGGTTGCTGGGGCCAAGGGGAGGGGAACATGGAGACCGGCTGCTTACCAGGTTCAGTGTTTCCTTTGGGGTGATGAAAATGTTCCGGAGCTAGAGAGCAGCAATGGTTTGCACAGTATCGTGAATGCTCTATATGCCACTGAATTGCACGCTTAACAATGGTCAAACTGGCAAGGTTTATGTTATAAATATTTTACCACAATTTAAAAAAATTAATAACGTATTGTGCTAAAAACCATTGAATTGTATGTTATAAATCGGTGACCTGTATAGTATGTGAATTTATATTTCAGTAAAGCTATTTTAAAAAAACTAAGTTGTAGGAGCCAGCCCCATGGCCGAGTGATTAAGTTTCAGTGCTCCACTTCAGCGGCCCAGGGTTTCGCAATTTCGGATCCTGGGCAAGGACATGGCACCGCTCGTCAGGCCATGCTGAGGTGGCGTCCCACACAGCACAACCAGAAGGACCGACAACTAGAATATACAACTATGTACTAGAGGGCTTTGGGGAGAAAAAGAAGAAGAAGCAAAAAAAAAAACGATTAGCAACAGATGTTAGCTCAGGTGTCAATCTTTAAAAAAAAATAATAATAAGTAATAATAAAAAATTAAGTTACAGCAAAAAGTACAATATGATATCATTTTGTAAAATTACATAGTAATCCCTTCCCACTCCCCCATCCCCTAAAAGATATTTTTCTAGGTGTAGCTGTATACACAAGCATGGAGAAAGGATGGTCAGAACACTCTTCAAATTAGTAACAGTGGGGGGGTGTTTGGAGGTGGGGGTGAGGGGAACCTCAGTTGTGTTGGTGTTCACTAATTATTTTATAATGAGAATATAATTTATTTAGTACTTCTATAGAAATATAATTTTGGGGAAAGGAGAAGAATCAATAGGATGTAACATCTGGTTTTATTGCTTAATGACTTGGCCTTCCCTTTGCCTTCCCTTGAAGGATTCCGAAAGGCTAATGGAACAACAAGGAGCATTACTGAAACGGCTGGCGGAGGCGGACACAGAGAAAGCGGTAACAGAATGCGCCCCCTGCCGGCTCTAGGGGGTTCCAGACAACAAAGCGTGCCGGTGCTGAATGGAGGCAGGAGGGCGGGGCCCTGCTCTGACATTTCTTTGGGTCTTAGTTTCATGATCTATGGGCTGATGTCCCCTGTCCCGCCTGCTCCACTGGGCTTGTCTAGTTGATCACTTGAGAGCCTGAACCACCAAGTTGGACACCAGCATGAGGGATGGTGATGATGGATTCATAAACCATCAAAGTCTGTTACCTACATTTCCTTATTTGTATTATGGATTAAAAGCCATCAAAAAGTACAGAATTTTTGATCAAGAATTCTAATTCTAGAAATCTCTCCAAAGTCAGCATGTTCCAAAGTCTATTCCATGGAACCCTAAGTTCTTCAAGATGTGAATGGGTGCAAGAGACAAAAAAGGAGAGTGATCCATGGCCAAATAAATTTGGGAAACTACTGGCTAGCCTGAACAAAAGTTGAATAGGTTTCTTAACTCCAAGACCTTTTGGAGGCTTTGCTGTATGAATGCAAGGGAGGTTCTGAGTCTCCAAGAGAGAGAAAGATGGAGGCCACATTCCCAAGGCTTGGGCCCTGGCCCTCCATGCCTGGCCAAACATTGCTGTGGCAGATCCAGCAGCAATGGAGCTAATGCCTAAACCTGCATTCCCAGCTCCAGAGGGCTTGTTAAATTATGATACATCAGTGAGTTGAAACATTAAGCTGCTGTTTCAAAAAATGTAGAAGATTTAGAGCCAGCCCTGATGGCCTAGCAGTTAAAGTTCTGTGCACTCCGCTTCAGCGACCCAGGTTCAGTTTCCTGGTACAGAACCACACCACTTGTCTGTCGGTAGCCATGACGTGGCGGCGGCTCACGTGGAAGAACCAGAAGAATTTTACAACTATGCACAACTATGTACTGGGGCTTTGTGGGGGTTGGGGGGAACGAAGAAAAATGGAGGAAGATTGGCAACGGATGTTAGCTTAGGGTGACTCTTCCCCTGCCAAAAAAAAAAAAAAAAAGATGTAGAAGTTTTAGTCACATGATGGTAAATGTTGTGGAATTGTAGGTTAGGGAACGAAATATACATGTGACTTGGAATGTGTATTAACATTGCTTCTATCTGAGTGGGGGATTGTGGGGATTCTTGAGTGTTTTTCAATGTTTTCTCCACTTAATGGTACTTTATTTTAAATTGCAAAATAAATACATGTTTATTGTTTAAAAAAATTTTAATACAGTGTTAGGTGCTTCCTTCCAGGGTCTCTGTGACATGGGCCAGTGTATCTGAGACCTTGGGCCCCAGTGGCCAGGCACTCACAGGAGTGTCTCTCCTCTCTGGGCTGGGCCTCCTCGCCCCTCCCAGGGAGCTCATGACGGTGTACGTTCCCTCCAGCGCCTGCTGTTACTGCTGCAAGACAAGGACAAGGAGGTGGAAGAGCTCCTCCAGGAAATACAGTGTGAGAAGGTACCATCCCTGACCCTTGCTCCTTTTTATGAGCCGGTAGAGCGTCGCGGGTAGAGTGTGCTCTGGAATTGGAAAGCTGGCTTCACATCCTGGCTCTGTCACTTTCTCCATCTCTCTACAGGCTCAAGCAAAGACAGCATCTGAGCTTTCTAAGTCCATGGAGTCCATGCGTGGGCATTTGCAGGCACAGCTTCGGTGCAAAGAGGCAGAGAACAGTCGCCTATGCATGCAGATCAAGGTACCTGCTGGCCCCACAGGTGGGGAAGGAGGGGGCAGGGGCCTGGCGGTCCAAGAGTGATGGCCTGACCAGGCCGTCACACTCAGGAAGGCTTTGCCTCAAAGGTTTCTGGGGCAGTTGCTGCCAAACCACTCATACTTCAGAGAGACTCTGGGACAGTGGCAAGAAGGGTGGACAGAGACCCTGGAGGTCTGGATGTCCCTCCCAGCAGTGACTGGGTTGAGTGCCATGCCCCTGAGCCAATCAGTTCATCTCTTAGGCCCCCAGTTGTCCTAACTACCCATGGGGAGAGGATGGTCTCAAATGCTGCTTATATCTGTGAGCCAGGGGCCCTCTGAGGTCACAGCTCTGCTGAGTGGCTGAGGGCTATCTCTGACCACTCTGCTGGGAGTTCGAGGAAGGATTCCAGAAGAATCTTACCCGAATATTAGGGCCCGATGGGTTCAGCAATCCAGAGAGGTGCTGTGGGGAGCTAGGAAGGGCCTTCATCTCTGGTCTACCTTAGGGGAGCCCTAACCCCCCCACACAGTTGGTGACCCATTTTCTCTCTCCCTCTCCCTCATTCCTGCTTCTCGCTGGTCCCTATTTCTCCCTCTCTCCCCTTTACTCTCTGCCCTGCTTTCCCCTGGCCTTTCTTGCCTCTCCTCTCCTCATGCCTGTCTGCCTCCCCTGATCTGCTCCCCGGCCCTCTCCTCCAGAACCTGGAGCGCAGTGGGAACCAGCACAAGGCGGAAGTGGAGGCCATCATGGAGCAGTTGAAGGAAATGAAGCAAAAAGGAGACCGAGACAAAGAGGCCTTGAAGAAGGCCATCCGAGCCCAGAAGGAACGAGCTGAGAAGAGCGAGGAGTATGCTGAGCAGCTGCACGTGCAACTTGCTGACAAGGTAGCAGGCCTTCCCTGTGGAGGGCTGGCCAACGGTGGAGGTGGGGGTGCGGTGGTGGTAAATAGGTGGGGGGGGGATAGGGGGAGGTAGTTTGGGTGGGTGAATGGAAGGATGACAGGAGTGGAAAGGGTGAAGGGGCTGGTGGGCTGGGTGGCTGGGTGGAGTGGGATTAGATGGGTAAAAGGATGGTAATGGGGTGGGTGGCTGGAGATGATGGGAAGGTTTGTAGGTCAATATTGTGGGTAGGGGGCCGGCCCCATGGTGGAGTGGTTAAGTTTGCGCAGTCTGCTTTGGGCCCCAGGGTTTCGCTGGTTGGGATCCTGGGCGCGGATGTGGCATTGCTCATCAAGCCATGCTGAGGCAGTGTCCCACATGCCACAACTAGAAGGACCCACAACTAAAAATACACAACTATGTACTGGGGGGCTTTGGGGAGAAAAAGGAAAAATAAAATTTTTGGAAAAAAAAGAAATTGTGGGTGGAAATGATGGTTAAGGAAGGATTTACAAACAGGATGCATGTAAATCTAGAAATTGCTGGAAATCCAGAAGCAACAGCTGGGCTCCCACTGTCACTCTCGATGCTCTCTAGAAAGGGATCGCAGGAGTGAGGTTTAAGTTATCAGGGTGCGGGATCGTCCAGGGTGACCCAGGCTCCAGCTCCTTGGCCTCAGAGCTGACAGCAGGCTGATGGGCCCTGTTGTCCGTGTTCTCAGGATCTTTATGTCGCAGAAGCTTTATCCACTCTGGAATCATGGAGGAGCCGCTACAACCAAGTTGTGAAGGACAAGGGAGACCTCGAGCTGGAAATCATCGTCCTGAATGAGTATGTCTGTGTCAGGAGAGGGCGTGTGGGCCCATGGAGGGAAGTGGGCGTGCGCGTGGACGGAGCCCAGCTCCCTAAGGCAGGCCACGTTGCTCACGCGGCTGCTGTTTGGTCACCCCTGGTCAGGGGCTGCACTGGCCTGAAATCTGGATGGCCCTGAGCTGGGCTTCCTGGTTGGGGCTGGGGTGCAGGCTCCAGTCCCAGCCCCGGGGTCCTACCCCGAGCAGGCACTGTGGAGGAGCTAGGCTTCTCTGGTCAGAGGGCTGGGCCTGGCTCCAGCGCCTAGGCCTGAACTGGGTCCCAGTCTGCACAGCATGAGGAACGGGGCAGCTGGTGACCCCTGTGTCATCTTCTCTCTGTTGTTTTGCCCACGAGTCAGTAGGTCAGAGGTGTGGCCTGGGACTGGGGGGCAAAAGTGGCCTCAAGTTGCGGGTGACTGAACTCACGCTTCTTGCCACTGGTGAACATTCTCACTGTCAGCTGTATTCACATGTTCATTCACTTAAAAATACTTATTGAGCATCTACTAGATACCAGGCTCTGTGCTGGCCCTCAGGATTACAGCAGTAAAAGGACACATGCGCCCCCTGCCCTCAGGGAGCTAACCCTGGACTCTGGTAGAGGGGATGAGGCTACAGAGACCTGGACTCCCTGGGCTGAGGGCAGCTCACAGGGAGCTCACTTCGTCCCCAGGTCAGGATGGTCTTCCCTGAGCCAGTGGCTCTTGCTATATTCAACTCAATTTGGCAAGCAAACAACATGAGAACCTGCTATGTGCCAGGCCCTATGCCAGGCGCTGTCCTCAGAGTCTAGTGGGAGAAAACAGGTGATTAAGGTAGAAGGATGTATGGTGGATGCAGGAGATTGGGGAAGAGATGCCCTGAGGAAGGAACTCTGAACTGGGTTTTTAAGGGTGAGTAGGAGTTTGCCAGGTAAAACAACATGATGTGTTTGCTTGGGCCTAGTCAGTGCTCAGTAAATATGTGCTGGATGAACTATAACTGATCCATACTGAGAGCAAACAGGGTGTAAAAGTTCTGTGTTGGGTCTGTGGTCAAGATAGACAAGCATCTGTAGCCCCCATGCTCCTCTCAGGCCACTGGAGGATTATAGCCCTGCTGAGTGACGGGATGCATTTGTCTTTTTACTGCTCCTGGCACCTGCCCTCACCTGGGAGAGACAGAACCCCACTGTGATGTGTGCCTGAGGGAGAGGAATGCCTAGGGGTGTCCCTGACCACCCAGCCTGGAGTTCTTTCCCAACCTCAAGACGTGGTGGGCGAAGAGATCCGCAAGGCACCGCGGGGAGTTGGGGAGGGCCCATGCGTCTGGTGCTCATCCTCAGGGAGTGTCTTGGCCTCATGGGAGGATCAGAGTGGAGCAGACTTTCAGAGGGGGTGGTGTGGGAGACAAATCTTAGAGGCTGTTATAAGAGACGGGGTGCGTGGGAATGCCGCAGCAGCGATGCCAGGACAGGCAGAGCAGCTGCTTCTCGGGGGGAGACCAGGGAGCAGGCAGGGTGCCAAGAGGAGGGACGTGACCTGGGGAGGAACTTTTGTCCCTGTTCCACACAAAGAGCCTGGCTCCTCAGAACCTGTGTATTGATTCTCTCTGCTTTCGCTTGGTGACCTTCCAGCCGGGTGACAGATCTTGTAAACCAACAACAAACCTTGGAGGAGAAGATGCGGGAAGACCGGGACAGCCTGGTGGAGAGACTCCACCGGCAGACTGCCGAATATTCTGCATTCAAGCTAGAGAACGAGAGGCTGAAGGTCTGTGTGGCAGCCGGGCCCGGGACAGTGGGGTGGAGAGCAGGAGGCTGATGGCTGGCCAGTCCTGGTTGGGTCCCAGAGGTGACCCACGAGGATCTTCAGAGGGTCTGGAGGCAGCAGCGTGATGGAGAGGGCGTGCTCTGAAGCCAGAAAGGCCCAGTTCCTTACCGGGAGGAAATGAGGCCCTTGTGAGAATGTGGTGATGCACGTGCAGTGCTCAACATGACACGTTCAGCCTGTGCTTGTGAAACAGACCTGACCTCGAGCTTAATGTTGACTTTCCCGGCCAACTCCTGGCCCCTTCACATGCACTAATTCTCACTTGAACCTCCCAGCCTCCCAATACTTTATGGAATAAGGAAGCTGAGGCCTAGAGAAAGGTCGAGTTTCTTGCCAAGATTTTGCCCTTGGAAGTGTTGGAGTTGGGATTTGAACCCAAGTCGGACTGTGGAGCTAGCTCTTAACCACTTGCTATACACCCTCCCAGCATGCCAGGGGCGAGAGGACCTGACCTGAGGTTGACATTTCAGAGCCGGATTTGAGCTTGGTTTTTAACTGATCTGGCAGTAATATCTAGGTGTATTTTTTTACAGATTTTTGTTTGTTACGCTTGATTTTAAGGAAGTATAACATACAGGAAGGTACACAAAATGAACATACTTTGTCCATCAGTCCGCCTGATCAAACCTTACCAGCACCCCAGAGACCTTGCCTGGTTATAGACACCCTGTGCAGAGGCGACCGTCAGGCTGACTTCTATCACCACAGATCGGTTGCCTGTTTGTGAACATTGTGCCTGGCTTTTCCTCAGCATCCTGTTGGTGCAAGTTAGCCATGTTGTGTGTGGCAGTTTATTCATTCTCAATGCTGTACAGTATGCCATTGTATGAATACGCCACGATATATTTATCCATTCTACTGTTGATGGACATTTGGGTCGTAGAACATTTTTGTATATTTTTCGGTGCACATAATTGGTGTATTTTTACAGGTTGTACACCTTGAGATAGATTTGCCAAGTCATCGGGTGGTGTGCATAAGTTCAGCTTTGGGAGATGTTACCATGCAATAAAGTAGTTGTACAAACTGATACTCCCATCAAGAGTATGCGAGAGTGAACGGTTGCTCCCTATCTCCTCGGCAACACTTGGTATTGTCAGTCATTTTCATTTGAGCCACTCTGGTAGGGGTGTCAGAGTATCTCCTTTGTTGTAATGCAGTTGTTGGATGAATGAGAGACGACCTCCAAGTCTAATAATGGGTCAGGGGCTTGGTTCCAGTGTGGTATATCTGTGTACTGTTATTCAGTGTGGCCGTTCAAAACAATGTTTGTAGAAGTGCATTTTCGGGACCTGCTTGGTAGCGCAGCGGTTAAGTGCGCACCTTCCGCTTCGGCAGCCCGGGGTTCACCAGTTCAGATCCCAGGTGCGGACATGGCACTGCTTGGAAGACCATGCTGTGGGCGTCCCACATATAAAGTAGAGGAAGATGGGCACAGATGTTAGCTCAGAGCCAGTCTTCCTCAGCAAAAAGAGGAGGATTGGCAGCAGATGTTAGCTCAGGGCTAATCTTCCGCAAAAAAAAAAAAAAAAATGCATTTTCTTAGATATTATCATTACAAAGGTAAAATATGCTCATAGTAAAAGCTTAAAACATTACAGAAATGTGATGTAGCAGTGAAGGTCTCTTTTAACTGTTGATGTGTATTTTTCCAGTTTTTTCCCCAGATACTAACATACATATTCAAACACATACATGCCCATTCATCCATCCATTATTCTGCAACTTGCTTTTCTCATTCAACCATATTTCTTGGATATCTTTTTAGGTCAGTTGCTTTTTAGCTTTATCTCTTTCAAATGACTGCTTATTATTTTATTGAGAGACCATGATTTATTTTGTCCCATCCACTAAGGAGGGCATTTGGGTTGTAGGAAGACATTTATTGACTTGCGAAGTAGTTCACAACATAATTGTTCCTTGAAAAAGTATGTTGCAAAGCAGTAAGTACAATGTAATTCTGCTCTTGGTGAAGAAATTAGAGTGTCGACTCAGCTATTGATGTATAACCATATACGAAGGCGTCACATATCATGAATCATTTTTCTTAGTCTTATCTCCATTTTCTGTATTGATTCTGTATGGCTTTTGTAGTAAGAACAAGAAAACACAGGAGCCACTTATTTGCCTCTGTCGTCACCTGAGTTGGTCATGTTAGGAATCTTGCCCTTGTGCAAGGAAGACTGCTGGCATGGGTTTGAGTAGGTGGGGCTTCCCTTTGCTGGCCCCTTGGAGTTGGAGCTGAGGGTGGGACGGCAGCCTGCTCCAGAACCTTCCTGTTGCTTACTCACGAGCCACTCCTTCCAGGCTAGCTTCGCCCCGATGGAGGACAAACTCAATCAAGCCCACGTTGAGGTCCAGCAGCTGAAGGCGTCGGTGAAGAACTATGAGGGGATGATTGACAACTATAAGAGTCAGGTAGGCCTCTCAGGGGCTGCAGCCCTGCCGGGGCAGCACCTCCCAGCAAACTGGCAGATTAGCCACGAGGCCTTTCCCAGGAAGGGTGGGGCATGAAAGGTGTTTTTCACCAAAACTTGGCTCTGCCTGAGACGGCCTCATCCTTGTTGGTCCACAGGTGATGAAGACCAGATTGGAGGCTGATGAGGTGGCTGCCCAGCTGGAACGCTGTGACAAAGAGAACAAGATCCTTAAAGATGAGATGAACAAAGAGATTGAAGCGGTACTACTCCCCTTCCTTGCTCTCCCCTCCCACCCCCAGTTCCATGTCCATCAGTCTGTCTCTCTTGTTTGCCTTTGACCCTCCTGACGTGGACAAGAAAGATTAACAACCTGTCTCACTGCTGGGCTGGTCCTCTCTACTGTGTACATGCCTTCTCCTTTCTTGTCTCCTCTCTTCTCTCTCTCATGCTTCTTCTTCATCCCTTTTTCCCTCCTGGTTTTCTTCTTTCTCCAATTTCCTAAAAAAAAACCTCTCCTACTTGGAGCATCCAAGTGGATTCAAATTCACAGTTTGCCAGGTCTTAGGTGTGTGTATTTCATTCCGTGTGGTGGCTTTATTTTGTGCCAACCAAAAAGAATGCCTCCTGTCCCCTTCCCCAAAGAGCCTATTCTTCTAGAGATGGCTTGGCTGTGTAGAAGCAACAGGATCATCTTAATAGTAACGTTGGAGATGTATTGAGTCCAGGCTCAGCCACTAATGTGTTGCATAACCTTGGGCAAGTCACTGTCCCTCTGTAGTACTCAGAATCCTTGTGATCACAAGGTGGATGAGGACCAGAGTGTTCTTGCCTTCCCTCCGACCTACAGCATGGTGATTGCTTTCCTAGGGGCTTTGGGGTTAGACCAGACTTTGACCCTGGCTTTACCAGTTTCTAGCTGAGTGACCTTGGGCAAATGATCCTTTGATCCTTAGTGTCCTTATATGGGAACAACAGCACCTACTTAGTAGGTTGTTGTATGAATTAAATGAGTAATTCAGAGAGCCCTCAGCACAATGCCTGGGTCCTGGTGTTTGCTATGTGGTTGCCATGTTATTAGGTGACTAGAGTGGCAGGCTGAAGTGGCAAGTCAAGACCAAGTGTGTCCTCCCAGAGAGCAGCTGGACACTCTTGGTGGCCTGTGGGGAGGGCAGGTGGTACTTCTGCCTGTGGATCTCGCAAGATCCTCTTCAGGGGAGGAGGGTGGCCCTGCCCTACCTCCAAAGGACTCCGCCTGGCCCCGTCAGCAACTGGGCCCTTCCCAACGGTGGGCTTTTCTCCCCCACTCCAGGCACGTAGGCAGTTCCAGTCCCAGCTGGCTGACCTGCAGCAGCTACCTGACATCCTCAAGATCACGGAGGCTAAGCTCGCAGAGTGCCAAGACCAGCTGCAGGGCTATGAGAGGAAGAACATCGACCTCACAGCCATCATATCAGACCTGCGCAGCCGGGTAAGGGACTGGCAGAAAGGGTCCCACGACCTGGCCCGAGCAGGGGCCCGCTTACCAAGATGAGCCGCACACCCCCAAGGGAGGACCACTTCCTTTTTCTTGGCTGCCGCTTTCTGAAAGGAGTGAGCTATCATCAGTGCTGTGAAATAAAAGTCTGGTGTGCCAAATGCCTCGTGTTTGCACCAAGTGATTGTAGTTATAGGAGCCGTCACTCGACTGGAGTTGTTGGGCCCTCCTGCTCTTGCCCCGCCCCCCAGGGCTCCAGGTCCCTGCCTGCCTTGGTCCTTCACGCTCTGCTGCAGACACTGAGCCATAGGTTTTCTTTTTTTCCATCTTTCTCTTGCTTTAGCTGCCTTTCCTTACTCTTAACAGACCATTGCCTGAGATTCTGTCCTGAAAGAGGGTCCCCCTTCTCCCGGAAGCAGTCTGCCTCTGGGTTACTGGAACCATGCCAATGGTGCCTAAGAAATCACCTCTCATTTGCAGTGTGACCTTGGGCAAGGCCCTTCCCCTCTCTTGACCTGCTTCCTTGTAATAATAGTCAAAGCAGCTCCCATTTTTTGAGCAGATGCTCTGTGCTCTGGCATTCTCTCTTCAATTCTCCCAGGAACTTGGTGAGGTGTATTATTTTCCCCATTTTACAGAAAGCAGCCCAGGCATAGAGGGGAGAAGTAATTTCCTGAGGTCACAGAGCTAATAGTAAACAGGGATTGGAACCCAGCCAGCTCTGTCTGCTTCCCAAGCCCGTGTTCTCAGTGCTCTTAAATTGCCTGCCTTCTCCCGAACCTGAGTGTTCTCAGCTTTTCAACCCCTGGTATCTGAGGCTTCGACGTAAAGCACCCCTCTGGATAACTTCTCAAGCTTGCCAGCCTGAAAGCCTGGGTAGATTCTTGTTCCTGTGCCTGCACTTGCCTCCAGTTAAGGGGAGAATGAAGTCAGTGGTACCAACAAGGTAATTGGTAAAGCCCTGTGGTAGATCATGTGGGCCAGTCAGGCCCGCCATCTGCCTCTGCCTTCTCATGCCTGCCCCGGATCCCACTGAGTGGCCTCTCCTGATCATGAAAGCATCGTCGTGGTTCTTCAGGATGAAACCTGGCTTCTCTCGGTGCGGGAAAGCCTTCAGCCCTGGGAGCTGGGCTTCACCTGTCCCTGCTCGGCTCTCTCCTCCAGGTTGTGTGTTGAGACTTGGACGCCTGCTGAGGGCAGCGTGCCTCTTTCCTGGGTGTGGATGACAGGTCATAGGGAGAAGGGAGGGCTGTACTGGGAAGTTCTTTCATAAACCGGTCTGTGTTCCTGTCATTTTAGATCGAACATCAGGGGGACAAGCTGGAGATGGCGAGAGAGAAACATCAGGCTTCCCAGAAGGAAAATAAACAGCTGAGTCTGAAGGTGGATGAACTGGAGAGGTTAGAGGCACTTGGTCCCATCTCTGTCCTCTTCCTAGGACCTGAGACTTTCCGCCACTTAGCTGCTTTGGGCTTGGTGTGCAGAAGTGTTTGAGGGACCCAAGGCCCTGGAAGGTACTAGGCAGACCTCAGAGGAGAAGTTGCTTCCATTGCAGTGGTAACCATTGTGGGAGAGAGGAAGGTGGTCTCTCGGCTAGGGGGACACTCCATAACAGTGTGGTCACGATCAGAGCACCCATAGGCACCACCTGTCAGAAAGGCACACTTCGTCCAAGCAAACCAGCAGGGCCACATGCTGCGGTGGGGGACATTCCCCCATTCTGCTCTTTGTTCCTGGTCTCCTTCCCCAAGACGTTTCTGATCTGATGCTACTCTGTTACTTACGGACTATTGGAGGTAGTCAGAGGGGAAGAGTACACCTTTTGGAATCAGAAGCCCTGGCCTTGGGTCCCGGCTTTGCCACTTAACCTGCATTGTGCTCTTGAGCAAATCATTTAACCCTTTGGAACCTCTTTTACTCATTTTTTTTTTTTAAGATTTTATTTTCTTCCTTTTTCTCCCCAGAGCCCCCCGGTACATAGTTATATATTCTTAGTTGTGGGTCCTTCTAGTTGTGGCATGTGGGATGCCACCTCAGCGTGGCCTGATGAGTGGTGCCATGTCCGCACCCAGAATTCGAACCGGCGAAACACTGGGCCGCCTGCAGCGGAGCGTGCAAACTTAACCACTCGGCCACGGGGCTGGCTCCATCTTTTACTCATTTTGAGAAAGGGATCCAGGTAGGGGTATCCTCGCTCCTGGGGTTATTGTGAGTCTTCAAGATAATCCTCAAAAGGCTTAGCACATTACCTGCATACAAAAAGGCACAACATAGTTAGTGTATATTAGTTAGTATTATCCCAATTTTACTTTTTTTGTTGCTGAGGAAGGCTGGCCCTGCGCTAACATCTGTGCCCATCTTCCTCTACTTTATATGTGGGACGCCTACCACAGCATGGCTTGCTAAGCGGTGCCATGTCCATACCCAGGATGTGAACCGGTGAACCCTGGACCATCAAAGCAGAACATGCACACTTAACCACTGCACCACCAAGCCGGCCCCATCCTAATTTTAAATGTGAGGAGACTGAGCTTTTGGAGAGGTTGAGTGACTTGCCCAAGGTCACACAGCTGGCTGGCAAAGCTGCAACTTAGACCCCTGACTGTCATCCTCCAAAGCTTTTAGCATCTATAAAATGAGGGCTGGAGCCTTAGTTTCAGAGATGAAAGGCCTGAGGCTCTAGGAGGCTGTCACTGCCCCAGGTGGCTCATGCAGGCAGGGACTTGAACCAGGTAGTCTTCCGGGCTCCACCTCTGCTCTGCTCTGCTGGCCTCAAAGATGCAGCTGGATTCAGCAGGACTTGGAGAGCTCCTTAGATTGAAGGTGTTCTGGAAGTGCAGTGGGGACGGTGTGTGCACACTGGGATGGTCACTGCTGTCTCACACCTGTTCATATAAGATGTTGAGTGGTCCAGCTCAAATCTCTGAGGGAGGCAGCAGTCACCAGAAAAAGTTGAGGACATGGCTATCAGTGACAGACTTGCCAGCTGTGCTGAGTTGGGGCCAATGACTTCACCTCTGAGGCTCGGTTTCTTCCCCCGTAAAGTGGGGATGATAACAGAACCCACCTTCTGAGCTGCAAGCTGCCGTATGACGTGTGATGATACGCACGCTTAGCACAGCCCATGGTCAGCCTGTGCTTGCTTTTCCCACTCTTCATACAGTTCTCGAACCGCGCTCCAGTTGCACAGTTCTTGCCGCCTTGCTGATCAGCAGATTTCTTTAGTTCATTCCTGTGGCTCCTTGGAGATTGTCGGCATGCTGAAGCCCCGGCCCAGGGGTGGCTGGCAGCCCCTTGGTGGGGCGGAACAGGACAGGTAGGGCATGAGCAGGATCTGATTGAGTGCTCTCACCTAGGAAACTGGAGGCGACCAGTGCCCAGAATATCGAGTTCCTACAGGTGATTGCCAAGAGGGAGGAGGCAATCCACCAGTCCCAGCTGCGGCTGGAGGAGAAGACACGGGAATGTGGGAGCCTGGCGAGGCAGCTGGAGAGCGCCATTGAAGACGCTCAGAGGCAGGTCAGTCTCAATGCCATTACTAACTAGCTCTGTGACCTTGAGCAAATTACCTAATCTCTCCAAGCCTATTTCCCCGCCAGAAAAACAGGTATATGGTAGTAGTACCTGCCTAATGAATTCGTCATATGGATCGAATGAGCAATTCTTGTAAAGGACTTGGCACTTTATTCATGATTGCTCATTTAATTGTTGCCTGCGTGGGACTCAGACAGGTTTACCAAGTCTGAGGTGATGACTTACGGGGCGTCGGGAAAGGGCCAGTAAAGCTGGGTTGCAGAAGTTGTCCCCACACTTAGCTCCTGCCCTCAGACTCCAGAGAGGTCTCCACAGCCATGTGCAAGTGCTGTCTGGGAGGCCAGATCGTGGGAGTGGCCCCGCCTGCTCTTTGCCAGGTGTCCCCCATGTCAGGTAAGCCAGCCCCACGTCTCTGTGTTCCTGGCAGATGGAACAAACCAAGGAGCATGCAGTTTCCAAGGAGCGAGCAGCCCAGAACAAAATCCTGGACCTCGAGACCCAGCTGAGCAGGACCAAAACTGAACTCAGCCAGCTGCGGCGGAGCCGGGACGACGTGAGTCGGGCTGGGGGCGGGGACAGGCGTGGAGGGAGGGGACTGAGACTTTAGCTTCCTGGGGCCTGCAGCGCAAGGGGTTATATTGTCTTTATGAATATGACACGGTTTTATTTTTCTCTAATCAATTTCCCATCCCTTCAGGTTATCCCGGGTAGATCCCTTTTTTTTTATTAACAGCTTTGTTAAGATAGAATTGACCTACTATAAAATTCACTCATTTAAATTGTACAACTCAGTGGTTTTTAGTATATTCAGAGTTGTGCAGTTATCACCAGATCTAAGTTTAGAAGATTTACAGGAGGAAACCCCATAGCCCTTCCCCTCGCTTGGCTGCTGACGTTTCGCACTTGGCCCATGCTGTTTCTGCTCTCAGGCTGAGCGCCGCTACCAGAGCCGGCTGCAAGACCTGAAGGATCGCCTGGAGCAGTCGGAGAGCACCAACCGCAGCATGCAGAACTACGTCCAATTCCTCAAGTCATCCTATGCCAACGTGTTTGGGGACAGTCCCTACACTACCTACCTGACGAGCTCTCCCATCCGCTCCCGATCTCCTCCTACCTAAGGCTGCCGGTCGAGGGCCGGGAGCCCGGATTGATGCCACGGGGCCAGAGGAGTTGCCAAGCCAAGCCTGCAAAGCCTCTGGGTTTTCCTCTCTCTTCCAGTGATGAAGTGTGTTCAGGATCTTGTCCTAGCTGCTGGCTCCAGAAAAGTCCCTAAAGCAGCAGGGGATGAAGCAGGAACCACTTAGTTCTCTCCTCTCTGGGAGAGTCACCTAGCGGAAGTCTTTAATTACCCTGACAGGCCTTAAATCTGCTTCTGTTAGGGTACCAGATTTTAACTCACCGTGACTTCGCCCGTTCTTTCTCCAGAGAATGTTTGGACTGGACTTTTTCCTCCAGTCTCCTCACATCCCTCCTCTTTTTAGAAGTCTCTCTCTCGGGTTTTCTCTGACCTGAACCAGCAGGAGCCATTAGCAGGGGTCTGCACCACCCCTCCTGGGCTGGGAGCATGTTCCCTTGCTGTTTTCCTTAGTTCATGGGTACAGTGTTTTCCCCAGGCTCCCTTCCCAAGCCCAGTGGACACCTCTTATGCCCGAGTGTCCAAGAGGCCACTTGCCCCCACGCACTTCACAGCAGACACTTGAGGGCTCCTGTGCAGTTGGCCTTTTAAAAGTGTAATCCCAATCTTACTGATTTTTGTTTCTCTTGGCCAGGTTTGTATCTATAGAATGCATTTATTCTTGAAATATTTGTGTCGTTTTACAAAAAGCTTTTATAATCAATATTTAAGTCTCCATTGAATGATTTCCTTTGCCCACCTCCATCCCTCTTCTAAAAATGATTAAGTAAAATGCTGCAGGAGAGCCAGCAAACATTTTGAAGTACTTCCTGTGTGGAACATTAGGCTTTTCATTTCATCTTGGCCCGGGTTGCTGCTGCTCTCTGCACTTTCACAACACAATCCTGTGAGGTGACTGGAGGAAGCACACTTTGCAAGGCATGGCTCAGTGTTTGCGGGCAGACCACTTCAGCTGTTAGGAGGAAGATGGGATGTGTATATATTACTATTTTTAAAATGTTAATTGGTTTCTAAATGATAAGATTATGGGCTATTTTTGTTCTCTTCACATTTTCCTGTATTTAAAAGAAAGAAAGAACAACAAATTCTTTAGAAAGAATAAATTTGGTACTGTGCGGATCCCTAACCTTTCCATTCCAGCTGCTATTGGCCTTCTGAGTGAGCCAGTCTTGTCTTCTTTTTTTTTTTTTAAGGATTTTATTTTCCCTTTTTCTCCCAAAGCCCCCTGGTACATAGTTGGATAATTTTAGTTGTGGGTCCTCCCAGTTGTGGCATGTGGGATGTCGCCTCAGCATGGCTTGATGAGCGTTGCCATGTCCACACCCAGGATTCAAACTTGCAAAACCCTGGGCCACCGAAGCAGAGCATGTGAAGTTAACCACTTGGCCACGGGGCCCGGCCCGTGGTCCTGTCCTCTTTCAACGACTCTAACCCAAGTCCAAAACTCCAGAGAATTCCCCTACGTCCTCAAGGGCAATGGGCCCCAACCAGGAGTCTGGATTCATGACCAGAAAACCCCCTTCCCCTCCAATTTGGGGATATTTGTAGTCTCCAGCTTTTAATTTTGCCAAGGAAGGTTATTGAAAAAACAACTACCAGCTACCATTGCCACAAAACCAAGCCTGTTTTCACATCCTTAATGTAAACAGACTTAACTGACAATGTATGCAAGACCTTCCCAAGAAAGGACAGTTGGCAAACTTAACCATTATGTGTACATATCTGTATAACTTATTTTCGTCGAACTAACAGAAACCTCCTCAGTACAGGGCGCTGCTATTGATGGTGCTGGTATGGGAAGCGCCTCACTGGAGCTCATTGCTCAGACGCTCCCAGCAATGTTCTATTTTTCTTTGTATTTTACTACAAAAAGTCCAGAGTTCATAAAAAATGAAAAATGTTCATATTGCTTCAAACCCCAGAGAGAATCTTTCCTACCTCAAACAGAGGGCAAAAGAAGGGTCAAAAGTTAAAGGGTCCTAGCAAAAGCTGGCTCCAGACAATGTTGAATCTGTGATTTATTTTTGAGATATAATTCACATACCATAAAATTCACCCTTTTAAAGTGTATAATTCAGTGGGTTTTTTAGTATATTCACAAAGTTGTGCAATCACTACCATTATCTAATTCTAGAACATTTTCATCACCCCAAAATAAAACCCATACCCATTAGCAGTCATTCCCCATTCCCTTCCCCCAGCCCCTGGCAACCACTAATAACGTCTCTGTGTCTCTATGCATTTGTCATTCTGGACATTTCACATAAAAGAAATACAATATTGTGACTGTCTCCTTTCACTTAGCGTAATGTTTTCAAGCTTCATCCATGTTAGCACATATTTGTGCTTCATCTTTTTGGTGGACTAACATTCCACTGTACGAATACACCATATTTTATTTGCCCATCAGCTGATGGACATTTGGGTTTACACTTTTTGACTCTTATGAGTAATGCTGCTATGAACATTCTACAAGTTCTTGTGTGGGCGCATATCCCATTTCTCTTGAGTATAAACCTAGGAGTGGAATCGCTGTGCAAATGCTACCCCTTTAAGCTTTTTAGGACCTGCCAGACTGTCTTCCGCGGAGCTGCCCCTTTTTAGAGTCCCACCAGCAGTGTGTGAGGCTCCCAATTTCTCCACACCCTCATCAATACATATCCGACTTTCTGGAAGACACAGGCTCCACAAACCGCTTATCTGGTGCTCCCCGCAGGCGCCCGAGCCACCTGGGGCCAAGCCTATGCGCAGGCGCGCCAGCGGTCGCGCTCGGCGCCAGAGGCGGGGCCGTGCAGCCGTTAGGGGCGGAGCTGCGCCGCGCAGCTGCGTGCGTGCCCCGGAAGCGGAAGCCAGCACCTGTTTCCGGGCGGCTGATTCGAGGATTTGTTTTGTCACAGGCTGCGGCTTTCAAGAGCCACAGCAAGCCGGGCCATGCCGTCCGAGGGTCGGTGTTGGGAGACCCTCCAGGCGTTGCGCAGTTCCGAAAAAGGTCGCCTTTGCTACCACCGCGACTGGCTGCTGCGGGGCGAGGTGAGCAGTGGACCCAGAGGGGCGGCCCCTCGCGACGGGACACTGCTGTTCCCTAGCCTTTGGCACGTCCTGCGCCGGGAACCCGTGCGTTCTTTCCAACATGCGCATGTATTTCTTGACGCCTGGGTGTGCATCCCCCTGTCCTGGGGTTACTGCCCTCTCCACCCTATTCTAGCCGTTCGGGAGCTCCCCTTACTTCAGAAAGCTGTTCTCACTGAACGAAGGCTTCATTGCTACCCGCAGCCAGAGTTAGGCGCCTCGGCCCGTGTTGTCAAAGCAAACCTGGCCTCTCAGGGTCGGTTAACTTACTGCGGGTCTCCTGTGCTAGGTTTCTTGGGGGGGGATCGAGATTTAGCGGTGAACGATTAACATGGCTAACCTCTTGCTGCCAGTGAAAAGACCAAATTTTTAGATGACTTTGGGCGGACCAGGAGGGTTTAATGGGGACGTGGTCACTGAACCCAGTGTTTGTAAAGCCTTGTACTAAACAGCAAGGGTGGGAGGATCTAGAGACAGTTAAGGCGTAGCTCCTGTTCCCGAGTTGCTGGTAATATGACGTCTCTTCAGACTTCTGTGTCAAACAATTCCAAAGCATTCCCGTCTTTTATGTCTTTGACAGTTTTAAAGAATACTTAGCTTACATTCTATAGGATGAATCCCAGCATAGGTCTATGTGGTTTGTACTCAGGGTATGCATGCTTGGCAGGAATACCACGGAAATGATGCTGTGTTCTCACACCGGAAAGCACATAGAGGCTACAACCAGTCCCAGCAGTGGTGAGGCTAACCCTGAGCGCCTGGCCCACATTGGTATCTGCTAGATATCCCCGCTAAAATTCATCATTTTTATCTTTTTAACTGATTAGTATTTTGTGTATTCCAAAATTACACCAATGTCTTTTTTCTCATCAAACCTCCACCCTTAGCATTCATTGATGATTTCTGCATCAGTCACCTGTTATGTAGCCAAATGGTGTTTTTTCATATCCATCCTTCCTTCTACATTTGTTAGTTGGCATTCTACGTAAGGAGAGCTTTCTTTTTTCCCCTGTTTAATTAATTGTTTATATCAGTATGGACTCGTGAGTTCCTGTTTTATTCAGTGAGTTGTAATCTGCATCTTGTAACCTTGTATATTATGTGTTTTTTCATTTTGCGGGAAGTTTATCTTCAGGATAAACTCCAACAAGTGATATTGCTGGGTCAAAAGATAAACATAGATGTGGTTTTGTTATATATTGTCAAATTCCGCTCGCATAAAGGATATATCAATTTGCCTTCCAGTCAGGAATGTATGATCTTGCCTGTTTCCCCACGGCCTTGTCAAGAGAATGTATCACTATACTTTTAAGCGTAAGGTCTCAGTGTGGTCTTACAACGCATTTCTCTTTTGATTGAGATTGAACTTCTTTTCGTATATTTAAGAACTAGTTTTATCTATTTGTGAACTGCCTATTTATGTCTTTTGCTCATTTTTCTATTGGGAATTTGGTGTTTTCTTCCCCCTCTTTTTTTTTTTTTTTTTTTTTTGAGGAAGATTAGCCCTGAGGTAACTGCTGCCAGTCCTCCTCTTTTTGCTGAGGAAGACTGGCCCTGAGCTAACATCCATGCCCATCTTCCTCTGTTTTGTACATGGGACGCCTACCACAGCACGGCTTTCGCCAAGCAGTGCCATGTCCACAGCCAGGATCCGAACCCGCAAACCCCAGGCCGCCGAAGCGGAACGTGCACACTTAACCACTGCGCCACCGGGCCGGCCCCTCTTCCCCCTAATTTTTACAAGTTCTTTATGTATTAGGGATAATAATGGACCTTTATCTGTGATATATATTGCATATATATTTTTCTAGTTTGTTGAATTTTTTTCTGTTTGTGTTTTTCTTTTTAATATATGATTTTATTTTTTGCATTTGAAACTTTGCCCCTGGAATTTATTTTGGTATAAGGAATGAGTAAAAAGGTGTTGTCTCAACATTATTTCTAATGTGTCTTTAAAATGAGCCTCATTACTGTATAAAGTGTGCATACAGCATGATGCTTCTTTGTGCAGATTGTTCCCCATGGCTTGAACAGCTGTTTGTTGTACGTGGGACGTGTACCTATGACCTCGATCAAGATTTCTTAACCGCAGCACTGTTGGAATTTTGGGCTGCGCTAGATAACTCTTTGTCGTGGCGGGCTGCTGTTGCTCTCTTATGCTTTGTAGGGCGTGTAGCAACATCCCTGGCCTCTACCCACTAGATGCCAGTATCACTCTCCCAGTTGTGACAACCAAAAATGTCTCCAGACATTGCCAGATGTCCCGTGGGAGGTAAAATTAGCCCTGCTTGAGGCTACTGACCTAGATAAAATAATAGTTTGCAATTTGTGAGTAATTATTATATGCTAGATACTGTTCTGAGTCCTTTACATCTATTATTCATTTAATCCTCCCCAAATCTTTTGAGGTGGTGGATCCTTTATTCCATTTTATTTATTTTTATTTATTTATTTTTTGTTTTGTTTTTTGAGAAAGATTAGCCCTGAGCTAACATCTGCTGCCAATCCTCCTCTTTTTGCTGAGGAAGACTGGCCCTGAGCTAACATTCGTGCCCATCTTCTTCTACTTTATATGTGGGACGCCTACCATGGCATGGCGTGCCAAGCAGTGCCATGTCCACACCTGGGATCCGAACTGGCGAACCCCGGGCTGCCAAAGCAGAATGTGCAAACTTAACCGCTGTGCCACCAGGCTGGCCCCTATTCCATTTTAGAAGTGAGGAAACTGAGGCAGAGAGAGTGAGGTAACTTGCTCAGAGTTATATAGGTAAGTGGAATGCAGAGATGGAATTCAGACTAGGAGAGGCTAGTTCCATACTCAGTGCTTTTAGTCATTGTTACACTTTTTCTGCATATTTCCTGGTAATATTTTCCTGACATTGAGTAAAGTTCCTAGCCACAATTTGCTGTGTACTTTAACCACAGTTAAATGGCGTGAGCTTCTCTGGTTTAAAGCAGTGAATGCTGAAGATGCAGAGATGATAGTTAACTGCTCCAGTTGAGTAAGTTGTCCACACACATGTTGGAAAGTGTGTAGGATTTGTTTTATAGACTTTCTATTATAAATCCCATTTTATTTAAGCCATTGGCTTTTATATCAGCAACCACTTTTATATCCTTATTTTTTATAAACTCATTTTCATTTTAAAAATTATAACATGTTCACTTAAAAATTAAATACAGAAAATTAGAACAAGGAGAAACATGTCACTCATCACCCAAGCATAACTTCCGGTATATTTCCTTCATGTTTTTTAGTGTAGTAGCATCTGTTTTTATTTTTATTTTTTTTAAAGATTGTCGCCTGAACTAACAACTGTTGCCAGTCTTTTTTTTTTTTCTTCTCTCCAAAGCCCCCCAGTGCATAGTTGTATAGTTGCATATTCTAGTTGTGAGTGCGTCTGGTTGTGCTATGTGGGACGCCGCCTCAGCATGGCCTGGTGAGCGGGGCCAGGTCCGCGCCTGGGTTCTGAAGCGGCGACACCCCAGGCCGCTGAAGCAGAGCACGCAAACTTAACCACTAGGCCACAGGGCCAGCCCCTGTTTTTATTTTGTATAATTGTAGACATGTATTTCTACTCCTGGGTTTTTTCACTTAAAATTAAATCTTAAGTATGTTATTACATAGGATTTACAATCAGCATTTTATAGTGACTAATGTTCCACTGATTGTGTATACTATAATTTCCTGCAGAATTCCTCTTGTGTTCTTTTCTGTCCCAACATTTTGGATTGCTTTCACATATGCTTTAATGACCATCTTTGTTCCGGCTTCTGTAGGTAGAGTTATTTAGTCTGATACTCCAAAGGATAACAGTCAGGGTCAATATCAAGAAACTACTGTACTTTCTCTTCATCTCTGGTTGTCAGTACAGTTACTTTGGGTCTTGGGGTTTGTGTATGCATGTATGTATGCCTTTTAGATTTCCTGTAAGGCATGTAGTGGATTATTTTTCATTGCTTAGATCACTTGATATGCAAGTTGGGCTTAACCTTCTTCTTCTCTCTAGGATGTTTTAGAAGAATGTATGTCTCTTCCCAAACTATCTTCTTACTCTGGATGGGTGGTCGATCATGTCCTACCCCAGACACAAGGGAACCCACCTCCCTCTGAGACCTCAACATCCTCTGGATCTACCTCAGCCCTAGGCCAGCCTTCATTTGTGCCCAAATCTCCTGTCAGAAGCCCTGCCTTCTCCCCAGCCTCCCCGGCAACGCCAGATGGAACCAAGGTACGGTTTTTAACCAGCTGAAAACAAAAGACAATGGTGGTGCAAAGTTGAAGTGTTTAACATTGTCACACGACAGTGACCTTACCCTGGGGAAAATAATGATTGCTTCAAGTTGTAGCTCTTTGTAGGGACAGTGTTTACGACATCACCCAGTGTTCTCTTTATGAAGACCCAGAGAGAGAAATTCCCCTGTGCTCTTAGTACCAAGAATAGTAATTAATTTCATGAGCAATTGGATATTTTTTTCTCATGAACCTTGCATCTGTTTAACTGGTAAGGTCTCCCTTTTTGTGTTGGCTGTGGGAAGGCTTAGAGTAAAATTTGTACCTGCTCTTAAATTTATGTATCTTACTTATTGATTCTGTATGTGTTTTTACCCTATTTTTGGCTCTATTTTGTCCCTGCCTTTGTTTCTTCCACTTAAAAACAGTTAAATTGTTATTGGTGGTGTTCTTTCTTTTTTTTCTTGGTACTCTTTGAGAGTAGTTTGTATAAATACAGATATATAGGAACATATGTTCTTTTTCATTTTCTTTTTCCTTTCTTTTTTTTTTAAGATTGGCACCTAAGCTAACATCTGTTGCCAATCTCTTTTTTTTTTCTTCTTCTTCTTTTCCTCCCCAAAGCCCCCCAGTACATAGTTGTATGTTGTAGTTGTGGTCCTGCTGGGTTGTGCTACGTGGGACGCCGCCTCAGCATGGCCTGATGAGTGGTGCCGTGTACCCGCCCGTGATCCGAGCCAGCAAAACCCCGGGCAGCTGAAGCGGAGTGTGCGCACTTAACCACTCGGCCACCGGGCCGGCCCTCTTTTTTTTCAAAGATGGTAGACTATACTATTGGGTACCTTGTTTGTTTTTACTTTTTTCACTTGGCAATATATCTTGTAGATCGTTTCTTTTCTATTTATATCTGCCTCATTCTTAAAGATTTTATTATTTTTTTTTTTTCCTTTTTCTCCCCAAAACCCCCAGGTACATAGTTGTGTATTCTTAGTTGTGGGTCCTTCCAGCTGTGGCATGTGGGACACCGCCCCAGCGTGGCCTGATGAGTGGTGCCATGTCCATGCCCAGGAGTCGAACCGACAAAACCCTGGGCCGCCTGCAGCGGAGTGCTCGAACTTAACCACTCAGCCACAGGGCCGGCCCCCTGCCTCATTCTTTTTAATATTTTTCTGACTTTTAATTTATGTTGTTATATTTTATGTTCCATTGTAAGCTGCATTAAACCCTGTGTGGATCAAAGTAAGATGTGAGAAGTAGTATTTGGCCTAGAATGTAAAGAGTTAATAGAAAAAAACCTTCTAAAATGCTCTATTGTGCTTTCTCAAGTTTTAGATTTTTATGCTGACAAATTAAGACTAGGCACTTTTTAGAAAGGTAGAGATTACCTTTCTCATGTTTAGCTTCCAAAAGAAAGTTCTTTGTTCTTTTTGTCCTTCTCCACTGCAAATTTTTGTTTATTGAAAAAATATTATCATACCATCAAAAGGAAAAATTTAAATCTCCCTGTGATTTCAGCATGTCAGTCAACAGTTACTCCTTTCCCGTCTCATATGCCTGCACATTTGTACCTAGACATGGCTAAATTGTATATACACTTTCATATTCTGTTCTTCCTTCCTAACTTTATTTTGTTCGTGAACTATTTGAGCTATTTGTTCATGTTATCTCCACTTTTGTAAATATCCTACTTTGGCTATATAATATCCTGTAATTTATTAAGCTGCTCCTTTATTATTAGGCATTTAGATGATTTCCATTTCATTGCCTTTTAAAGATATTACAATGAAAAACTTTCTGCAGAGAGATGTTTTTCCTTTTTAATCTTAAAATATATCTTACAACTATTATCTTAAAGTAAATGCCCAGATAATTGTGTCAAAGGTAAAAAGGGTGTGAACGTTAAAACTTTTTTTAATCTTATTTTAAAGTTGTGGTAAAAGATACGTAACATAAAATTTACCATTTAACCTTTTTTTTAAAGACTTTATTTTTCCTTTTTCTCCCCAAATCCTCCCAGTACATAGTTGTATATTTTTAGTTGTGGGTCCTTCTACTTGTGGCATGTGGGATGCCATCTAGGCATGGCTTGATGAGCAGTGCCAGTCCGTGTCCAGGATCCAAACCAGTGAAATCCTGGGCCACCAAAGCAGAGTGCACAAACTTAACCACTCAGCCATGGGGCCAACCCCTAACTTTTTTTTTTTTAAAGATTGGTACCTGAGCTAACATCTGTTGCCAATCTTTTTTTTTCCTTTCTTTCTTCTTTTTCTTCTCCCCAAAGCCCCCCAGTACATAGTTGTATATTCTGGTCGTGGGTCCTTCTGGTTGTGCTGTGTGGGGACGCTGCCTCAGCATAGTTTGATGAGCGGTGCCATGTCCACACCCAGGATCTGAACCAGCAAAACCCTGGGCCGCCAAAGCGGAGTGCAGGAACTTAACCACTCGGCCATGGCACTGGCCCTGGATGGCTTTATATAATGGATTGTTATATCATTTAGGAGTTTTTGATGTTCGAATAGCAGAAATCCAGTTGAAACTAGCTTAAGCAAAATGATGGGGGCAGTGGCAAGGAATTGATTAGCTCGTATATCCAGGAAGTCTAGGAGTGCATTTGGAGTCAGCTAGATCTGGACAGTCTATTTTCTGCATGTCTCTGCTTGACATTATTTCTGACTTGCTCCGGTGACCCAAAGATAGGATTTTGACTCTCCAACTTTCACTTCTGCCTAACTCTTCCTGGTTTCATTTTTCAGGCTCTGTGTGGCAAGATGGCTATTGGTAGCCCTAGACAAACATCTTCTTAGGTTAGCTTCCCCAGAGGAAGAGAAGGCCTTCACAGACAGCTACATTCGAGAAATTCAGAGGTGGACTGGCCTTGCTTGGATCATAAGCCTCATTCCTGAAGTAGATCCTGGCCATAGGGGCATAGAGTAGTTTGATTGCCAGGCTGGTCGCATGCTTACCCCTGAGGCCAGGAGGCTGGAAGAAGTGGGGATGTGGGTTGAGGTTGCTCCATCAAAACTTCCCCCAGCACACATGGACGCTTACCCAGACAAAGGGGGGAGTTTGCTGGGCAGATCAAACAAACAAGCAAGTGAAACACAAAAAAACAAACCTGTCCGAAGGAACAAACATCAATTCATTAAGGAAAATAATTAGGACAAGGCCAATATCATGAAAAGCACACTGATTCTAGCCTGCATTGTTTTGTTGTGGTGGTTATTGGCTGTTGTTCATAAGTAGGGATGTGGTTTTTATCTAGAAGGGATCACACTAGCTTTAACATCTTAAAAGCTTAATTTTTCCATCTTCTGTCTAAATAGGGCAAACATGAGTCCCAGCACACAGAATCTATGGTACTTCAGTCCTCCCGGGGGATCAAAGTGGAAGGCTGCATCCGAATGTACGAGCTGGTGCACAGAATGAAAGGAACAGTAAGTGACCCGCAAAGTAAGACACACTTGACCCTAGGGAACCACATTTAAATACAGTTCCTTGGGGCTTGTGAATGGCCGCCCTATGCGGTATGCTAATCATCGTGTGCCACATAGTCACTCCCGATTCACTTGGGGAGGTAATGTAATCTAGCAGTCAAGACTGAGCTCTCAGAGGTCAAATCTGGCTTCAAATCCTAGCTCTTCTATTTTACATGCAACTTTGGGAAAATTACTTAGGCTTTCCTGGCTTCCATTTATTTCTCCAAAATTTGAAGATGATCTGAAGTTGTCCAATAAGGTTATACCTAGAAGATGGACCTTAATAGCCTCCTGAGAAAAGAATGCACTATTTTAGTTAATTTATTTGACTTTATTATTTTTTATTAGAAAACAATGCACAATTTTATAAAATTTTTTAAAGAGTATGTGAGTTGATAAAGTGAAAGTCTTCTGGCATCTGCCCTCATTCATTTCTTCATTGAGTCAACAAACATTTACTGAGCGCTTATATGCTGGATGCTGTTCCAGGTCTACATGGAACAGTAAACAAAGACGTGAGTCCGTGTCCTCGTAGGGCTTATGCTGTGGGAGAGACAGAAGTAAACCAGAGAAATAAGTACAATATAGTTAGAAGACTATCATAATCTGCGTGAAAGATAGCAGCACTCCTTAAAGCCTTCACTTTGACTCTGAAAAGAAAAGATGACGGTTGCTTAGACTAGGGTGGTAGCAGTGGAGGTGGAGTGTGTGTGTGCACGCACGTGCGCGTGTGTGTATCCGTGTATCCTTGGGTTTCCTCAGCTCTGCTGTATCAGTCAGCACTCCTCCATGAACTGTGTGTGTGCGCGCGCACGTGCGCGCCTCCATCTGTGTCCGTCCATGTGTGTGTGTGTGTGCCCGTTCCTGTATCCTTGGGTTTTCTCAGCTCTGCTCTGTGTGTGTGTGTGTATGTATGTGTGTGTGTGCATGTGTGTGTATCCATGTATCCTTGGGTTTTCTCAGCTCTGCTCTATCGATCAACACTACTCCACGGACTTTCTGTATTCCAGAGTATGTATAAAGTTTTTCCCTGCTGATGGTCTCCCTCATGTGTTCTCTGATGTTGAATCTTTGTTCTTCCCAACTCTTATTTAAACAGTCTCAGAGGAGAGGATATATATGCTTGTGTTCAATTTGCCTTCTTGCACTGGAAGCTTTAAAATAACTTTTAAAATAGAATAACATAAGGTCTTAATATATTTTGACATATCTCCATGCCAGTATATGTAGCATCACATCCTGTTTAAAGGCTGCAGAGTATTCTCTAGTATGTCCCACTGTGATATATTTAATCATTCCTCAGTTAATTTAAATTGTTTTAAATTTATTGCGATTATCAACAGAGCTCAGTGAGCATCCTTGTACATATATCTTTGCACACGTATGCAAGTATTTCCTCAGGACAAAATCCTAAAATGGAACTAGTGTCAAAGGATATATACACTTTAAATTTTGATAGTTAAAATGTCACATTGCCCTTAAAAAACATGAGAGTACTCTCATGAATAATAAATGAAATATCTGATGGTATAAAGGTATACATATAAAGGAAAGGGACTTTCTTAAGTGGAGGTGGGGAAAAAAATCTAGGCAGAGAAAATAACATGAGGAAAGGAATGAGGTAGGAATGTGCATAACAGGTTTATGGAATTAAGACAAAGGATTTCTGTAGATTACCCTGAAACCCTCACAAGAATACATAGGATAGAAGCTTAAAAGTACAGGGCTGTTTGAAACTGTGTTGGTAAATACCTGTCCAATAATAAATTCCAGCTTATTCTGAAGTGACATAAACCATACGGGGCAATTGGAAGAGCTTTCCAAAACAAGTGAGTCTAAAGGTCAACCCAAAGGGGAGAGGTGATCCGCAAAGGTTCTGAGAAGTAAGCAGATGATTCCATGCCCTTGAGTACCTCTCCTGGCGTTAAGGACTCATGGGAGGGTGTTCCGCAGGGATCAGTGAGCAAGTGGTAATGGAGCTCCTGAGAGCAGGGTCTGGTCCTTTTCAGGAGGGCCTGAGGCAGTGGCAGGAGGAGCAGGAGAGGAGGGTACGAGCCCTCTCGGAGATGGCATCTGAACAACTGAAGCGCTTTGATGAACGGAAGGAACTGAAGCATCATAAAGAATTCCAGGACTTGCGGGAAGTGATGGAGAAGAGGTGAGTCGCCCTGAATTCTGACCGGCAATGTCCGTGGGGTCCATTGGAACTCTTTCCCAACAGGACACGCAGAGAGAAAGAGCTGAACTTCTTCTGAGTCCTAAATAGCAAAATAGAATAGCCAGAGTAGCTTTCAACTTAGGAGAGTCACTACCCTTGGAAAGACGAGCAGTGTATCACACAGAGGGGGAGGGGCGCTTTTAGGAGAGGCAAAACAGTTTTAGGGAGCGTCCCTGACTACTCCTCCGTGTCGTTTTTCTTTCAGCTCCAGAGAAGCCCTGGGGCATCAAGAGAAGCTGAAAGCTGAGCATCGTCACAGAGCGAAGGTCAGAGCCGGGGAGGATCTGTGTGGGTGTCGTGGTGTCTGGCTGTCACCTGCCCGCAGAGTCAGGTTCTGCAGACCGTCATGGAGGGCCTGGCCCATATCAGGCCTCTGTGTCAGTGACCTTGGGCAGTCCTTTTTCTGCTCTGGGCCCGTGCGTGAAAGTATGCAGTCACAGAGAACTTGATGACTGTAGAAGGAGAAGGCCCAGGAGCCCCTTGGAGAGAGGTAATTTGGCAGCTCTTTCTGTAGATTCTCAACCTGAAGCTGCGGGAGGCAGAGCAGCAGCGCCTGAAGCAGGCAGAGCAGGAGCGGCTCCGGAAGGAGGAAGGCCAGGTCCGCCTGCGGAGCCTCTACGCGCTGCAGGAGGAGGTGCTGCACCTCAGCCAGCAGCTGGACTCCTCCGACCAGCACAGGGACCTGCTCAAGGGCGACCTGTCGGCCTTCCAGACCCGAGGCAATCAGCTTTGTGGCCTCATCTCGGGGATCATTCGGGCTACTTCGGAGGTGAGGGGGCTTCAGGAGGACCCTGTCCTCTGTCTTTGAAATGAAGAACCTTGAAAGCAAAAATGTTTTGTGATTAAAAATAATGCCTGCTTGGGGCTGGCCCTGTGGCCGAGTGGTTAAGTTCTCGTGTTCCGCTGCGGCAGCCTAGGGCTTCGCCAGTTGGGATCCTGGGGGTGGACATGGCACCGCTCATCAGGCCATGCTGAGGCGGCGTCACGTAGCACAACCAGAAGGACCTACAACTAGAATATACAACTATGTACTGGGGGGCTTTGGGGAGAAGAAGAAGAAGAAGAAAAAAAGATTGGCAACAGATGTTAGCTCAGGTGCCAAACTTAGAAAAAAAAAATAATTCCTGCTTATTATTGCTTGTCATTTCCTTATCTAGAGATAACATTTTATATTTCTTTTATGACAGGGTGTGTGTGTGTGTGTGTGCGCGCCTGCATGTGTATGTGTTATCCTCACCCAAAATTGAACTCTTGCCTTAGGTTAAAAAAATATTTGCGGGACTGGCCCCGTGGCGCAGCAGTTAAGTTCGCATGTTCCTCTTCAGCAGCCTGGGGTTTGCCAGTTCCCATCCCAGGTGCAGATCTACACGCCCCTTGTCAGGCCATACTGGGGCAGGCATCCCACATATAAAGCAGAGGAAGATGGGCATGGGTGTTAGCTCAGGGCCAGTCTTCCTCAGCAAAAAGAGGAGGATTGGCGGCAGATTTTAGCTCAGGGCTAACCTTCCTCAAAAAAGAGAAAGAAAACATTTGTTTCTTCTGATTGCGAAATACTTGAGTTCCTTCGTTAGTATATACTGAATGCCTCCTGTGCTTATGCTAAAAATTAAAACCTTACAGAAATGTGTATTGCTTTTTTCAGTTAACATTGCATTTTGAGCACATAATTACTATAATCATTAAAAATATTTTGATGTTTTTAAGGCAGTATTAAAAACTGCAAGTATTGCCTTGACATAGTAGATATTCAATAAATATTTGATGAACAGATGAAATTAGATACTTCCAACATGTAACCATACCAAAATTTATTGGAAAAAACATGCCTGTTATTAAACATTTATGTATTTTCACTACCACGCATAACACTATAGTGATATCATTACATCACTAAGTGTATATATGTCTCATCTTTATTTCTTTTTTTTTTAAACTTTTTTTTTTTTTTAGGAAGATTAGCCCTGAGCTAAAATCTGTTGCCAATCCTCCTCTTTTTGCTGAGGAAGACTGGCCCTGAGCTAACATCCATGCCCATCTTCCCCTACTTTATATGTGGGACACCTGCCACAGCATGGCTTGACAAGCGGTGCCATGTCCCCACCTAGGATCCAAACCGGCAAACCCCGGGCCACTGAAGCGAAATGTGCATACTTAACCGCTGCACCACTGGGCCGGCCCCAGACAGTATCATTTTTGTCTAGACTATTGTCACAAGCTTTTAAAAAATTATTGCAGCCAGTGTTGGTGAGAGCACGGAAGAATTCGTAACTAAATACTGGGGATGTGCTAGTAATTCAGTATTACCTTGAAGAGAACAGGAAAGCAATAAGTATCAATGTGTCGAATGTGAGTATTCCATTGGCACAACAGATCCAATTCTGTAAATGTATTGACTTGTGTGAGGCATGATTCAGCCCTACGGGATGCCTAGGAATAACCACTAAGGTCTGTCCCTGTCACCCTGACAGAACGGCTTTCCCACAGCAGAGGACCAAGCTGTGGCTGAGAGAGCTCTGCAGGAAATGCGGGACCTCCTTACGAACTTGCAGCAGGAGATCACCAGGGCCTGTGAAGAAAAGAGGAGGCAGGACAAAGAGGAGGCCCAGATAAAGCAGCAAGAGTCACAGAGGCAGCAGGGGCCAGAGGTCCCCAAAGAGGCCCCAGCTCCCAGCCAGGGCCCAGGAGGGAAACAGAATGAAGGTACGTGTGAGTGTGGCTGTGGTCCTTTTGCTCAGTGTAAGTTTCAGAATGTGAAAAGAAACGAGAATGTGTTTTCAGTGTTGTGTTAAACTACAGGACAATTTGCCAGAACTTTTCTATATTATAAAATTCAGTACTTTTACTGAATTACATTTAGTTTTGGTTGATATGGAGCCTGACTTCAGATTCTAACACTTTCCATGAGGACTTGAAATTCTGTATAATGCTAGTAGGTGTATCATTCCAAGTGTTGCTGCTGCTGAGTGTTTTCAATAAATATGTACAAAATAAATGTTTGCTTAATATATAAGAGAATCAGTATAGCCTGATGGTTGTGAGTGCTGGCTTTGGAGCCAGATCAGTGGGAATCTAGTCTTTCTGCTTCGTAGCAATGTAACTTTGGCAAATTACTTAACCTCTGCATGCCTGTTTCCTTATCTATTACAATGAAAATGATAGTATCTGCATCATAGGGTTATTGTGGCAATGAAAGCAGTTAATATATATATAAGGTGATTAGAACAGTGTCTGGCTCATGGTAAGTGTTCAATATATACCAGCTGTTAGGAAAACCTGTGTTTTATTCCTCAGACCTGCAGGTGAAGGTGCAAGACAGCACAATGCAGTGGTACCAGCAGCTGCAGGATGCTTCCAGTCAGTGTGTGCTGGCCTTTGAGGGACTGACGAGCAGCAAAGACAGTCAGGTAGGAGGGATGTCAGTCAGGGATTCTCTGGGCCTGATCGTGCTCTCCACAGCCTCGTGTCCCAAAGGAGTGGAGCTAGCGTGTCACGTTCCCTAATCCTAATGGCATCTACTCAGCTCCTCAGAACACTATCTGCTTTCTCACTGTTCTCTTCTGGCAGGCCAGAAAGATAAAGATGGACCTCCAGAAGGCTGCCACCATCCCAGTGAGCCAAATCTCCACCATTGCAGGTTAGTCAGAGGAGTTACGAACGTAGCCCCTCACTTCATTTTGTTATTTTTATTATTTTATTATTTTTAAAGAAAGACTCCAAATCTGCTTATCTGTAAGGTTCCTATAAACAGAGTTTGTTTGCACACGTGTTCACATTTGGATCAGATAAGTAAAAGTTAAATGCATCCCATTTTACTCTCCTCTGTTTCCTCTTCAACATGGAGAAGGTAATCATTATGTGTTTGTTGACTCATTTTTTTAAAAAATAAACTATATAGTAATAGTAAATTATTTAGGATGGCTCTTACCTGAAATTGAAAGTTACTGCGGAAAACATCACTAAGGGTGCCGAGGATGTGACTTGTCTTCTTTGCTTTGTCCTACAACCTTAGCTACAGGTTCCAGGCCTGCCTTGTTAATACTTTGGAATGTATTCCTTTTCTCTCCAGAGACTGAGATTTAGACAGGAAGAAGCAGCCAGGGGAAAGACCGTTCTTCCTCTTCTTCTTTAGAGACAGAGGTTCATTTTTATGGAGCTCTAGATGTGGAAGCCTCCAGATTACAGAGCATGCTGCCAAGTGGCTGGGGAGCACATGCAACCAGAGAGCTGCTCTGACTTAGCATGGGTCCCAGTTCCCCGGATTAACTTGTTTCCTAAAAAGCGCAGGAAAGTTGCAGTTCCTGCCCCTGACAGGCTGTATGACAGGACTTACATATCACTTTGCTGCCTGAAATTCTCTCTGGAACAGGACAGGGTATAAATAAATAAACACGTATCACTTTCTGGAATTTAAAGTGCCATTTCTTTTGATAGCAGTACCAGTGGGGGAGAGGTTGACATGATGGCTGTTCCGCACCTTCACTGCTCTCCTCAGGCTTAGCCACAGGCTTTGCCCCTCAGCTGACCACAGATAGCCTTGTGTCCTCCTTCATCAGGGAAACCCAGACGTCAGGTGTGAGATTCTCCGATGCCTGCCCTCCCACCCATATGCAGCTGTACTTACCTCTTAGTCTCCTGTTTCAAAGGATGAGGTGTCCTTCTGGCCCATGCTTACCCTTCCATCTCTGCTTTTGGCCCCATCTCCTCCCATCTCCTTCAAGACTTGGCCTCATCATTTATCGCCTTTCTCTCCTGTTTTCTGCAATTACTCCCTTTACAGGCTCTTTTCCCTTTAAACATACTTGAGTCACTCACATCCTGAACTATGTTTCCTTTGATTCTTTTCCTTCTTTCTTTCTTTCTTTCTTTCTTTTTTTTGCTGAGGAAGATTAGCCCTGGACTAATATCCATGCCAGTCTTCCTCAACTTTATATGTGGGTTGCTGCCACAGCATGACTGACAAGTGGTGTAGGTCTGCAACTGGGATCCAAAGCCATGAACCCAGACTGCTGAAGTGGAGTGTGCTGAACTTAACTGCTGTGCCACGGGGCCGGCCCCTGATTCTTTATGTTTTAAATATTTTCAAGTCTTCCTCACTTTCCATTTGGCACTGTTGATTTTCCCCTCTTTATGAAGTTCTAGTCCTTTCGCTTCCATGATAGTGTTAATTTCCAGGTTCTCCTCCTACCTCTCTTTCTCCTTAGTGGGTTCCTTGGTCTCCTCCTTGCACCTTATTTGTAGGTGTTTCCTAGGGGTCTGCTCTTGCCCCTCAGTTCTTCTCATTCTCCAGACCCCATGGCTTCAACCATTAGCTGTGCACAGATGACTCTCAGATCTGTCTCTAGTTCATTCTTTTCCTCTGAGCTTCAGATTCTCCAGCTCCAGCAACCTGGGGGACTTCGCCGCCTCGCTGTCTCTCAGATACCTCAAGTTTAATGTGTTCACATCTGAGCTCATCGTCTCCCCTATGCTTGCTTTTTCTGCTGTTTGTTCTAAGTTATCAGAGCACCATTATCTACCCAGTCCCCTTAGCTGGAAACCTGGGAGTCATCCCCATGACTGCCTCCTCTGTTTCATTCTCTTCATCTCATTAGGGTCTAGTTTTTACTGTTCTCCATTTTTCTGCACTTTTCCTGACTGTGTCCCGTTGTCTCCATCATTATTGTAAGCACTTTAAGGACTTACAGTCCAGCCAGACACAGACGTGCTCTAGAGTTAGTGCTCAGTGATGTTAGGGGACTGAGGAGAGATACCCAATTCCTACCTCTTTAAAGGTGGACGTCCGTAAGGAGTTAGAGTTGGAGCAGAATTTAAATATGGATATGGTGCTGGGGCAGCATGTGGGATGAGGGAGGCCATGTCAGGCATAGAGTTGTGAGCTGACTTTCCTAACTAGAGAGGCATAGAGAAAGGGGCTAGGTGGGCATTCGGCCAATGGGCTTCTTTGAAACCATCAGTAAAGTACTAATAGAGTGTGACTTAGCAGGAATGTGAGCCGGGTAAATTTGTGTGGAAATATATGTATTTTCCTATCTCAGTGAGGTTTGAGTCTCTGTTTCTGTTTTTCTGGGATTATTAGCCTTGGGGCTTCTATGATACCTTGTTATTTAATTCTTGGTTCCAGGCCAGCCCCATGGCCGAGGGGTTAAGTTCAAGTGCTCCATTTCGGTGGCCCAGGGTTTTCCCAGTTCAGATCCTGAGTGCAGACATGGCACTGCTCATGAAGCCATGGTGAGGCCGTGTCCCACATAGCACAACCAGAGGGACCTACAACTAGAATATACAACTATGTACTGGGGGGCTTTGGGGAGAAGAAGAAGAAGAAAAAGATTGGCAACAGATGTCAACTCAAGTGCCAATCTTTAAGTGCCAAGCTTTTCTTACTTCATAAGAAATGTAGTTGGCTTTTTTTTTTAATGGCCCTGAATCAGTAGTTTGGAGATGATATTTCTGAGATTCTTGTAACATTCCTTAAAGTGGTTAGGAACTTGGCAGGATATTTCTAACCTGGAGATGCTGTGTTCATTTAAATTAAATTGATTGCAAGTAGTTGAAACTAATTCAGATCTGTTTCTGTAAAAAAAAAAAGAAAATGTGTCCTAAAGGTAAAGGTATTTCACAGAACCTAATGATAGGAGTGGGGCTAGGTGTCAGGAGGTAAAATCTTTAGGACCCACTTCTCTCTCATCTTGTCTTCCCTCTGACATCTCCATTCTTATCTTATAGACTGCTCTCCTGTGGTCCACATGGCAGTTGCAAGGCCCCACTGCTCATGAGTGTACATGTTGCAAGTCAGCCACTTCAAGGAATTGACTCTTAGTTGGCTGATTGGCTCAACTAGACTACCCTAATCTAACTGTGGCCACTGTGGGGGATAGGGCACACGGAATCTTTCATAGAGATATAGCTCCTAGGAACCTACTTCTTTCTCTCTGAGGATGGAGAAAGGTAGGTCCTAGAGAATGGGGGAAATCATTGTGAGCTGGGAAGATCCTTCAGAAGGTTTTTCCTGTGGGGCCGGCCACATGGCGCAGCAGTTAAGTTCGCATGTTCCACTTCGGCGGCCCGGGATTCACCGGTTCAGATCCTGGGTGTGGACATGGCACCGCTTGGCATGCCATGCTGTGGTAGGTGTCCCACATATAAAGTAGAGGAAGATGGGCACAGATGTTAGCTCAGGGCCAGTCTTCCTCAGCAAAAAGAGGAGGATTGGCAGCAGTTAGTTCAGGGCTAATCTTCCTCAAAAAAAAAAAAAAGGTTTTTCCCAGAAATGAAAATAACTCCTTTAGGGACATCAGCCACAGCCCATGGGATCTACACCAATTCAACACCTTTTTCCATACTGTTCATCCCTCCGTTTGATGTATCAGTTTCAGAATTAGTTCATTCCCAAATAAAGAATTCCTTTGAAATAGTACTATGTCTTAAGTAGGTTTTGCATTCCCCACAACATGTATGTAGTTGTCATTTATTTTTCTGCATGGGTATTTTGGCTTTAGGCTCTGAACTGCTGTAGGGCTGCACTATTGGATTTATATAGATTTGTGGTTATTACAGTGGTGAAAAACAGATCGATCTGCAGTTGTATCTTTTAAGTGGCTTTCTCTTTTTCATATCCAGGCTCAAAGCTGAAGGAGATCTTTGACAAGATCCACAGCCTACTCTCTGGAAAACCTGTTCAATCTGGTGGTCACTCTGTGTCCGTGACACTTAACCCGCAGGGCCTGGACTTTGTCCAGTACAAACTGGCAGAGAAATTTGTGGTGAGAAACCTTGTTTACAGAGGTATGGGAAGAGGAGGCTGGTACACAACATTGAAGCTTTTCTCAAGTGTTAACTTAAACTCGTCCCCATTTCTGTGTTCCCAGAAACAAGGAGAGGAAGAAGTGGCCTCTCATCATGAAGCAGCCTTCCCCATCGCGGTCGTGGCATCTGGGATCTGGGAGCTCCACCCCAGAGTGGGGGACCTCATTCTTGCTCATCTACACAAGAAGTGTCCTTACTCTGTTCCTTTCTATCCAGCTTTCAAGGAGGGAATGACTTTGGAAGACTATCAGAGGTGAAGTTGTTTTTCTCCTCACTCATTGTCCCTAGGGTGACCAATGAAATATAAATAGAATTTCTATTCCTCCTTCTCACAGCTCCCCTTATGTCCCTTGAATGTGCTATTGGAGAATACAGTGTCTTTCATGCAAACTGGACAGCTTTCGGAATTTGTGGATTTAGGTATCAATAATCAGTATAGTTGACTGGAAAGAATACTGGATGTAGAATCCATGGGTCTTAGAATTTTATCCCTGCTTTGCACTTAATTGCTTTGTGAAAATGGGTAAATCTTTTAACCTCTTTAAGCATCATTTTCCTTATTTTATTTATTTATTTAATTTTTTTTGCTGAGGAAGATTTTCCCTGAGCTGACATCTATTGCTAATCTTCCTCTTTTTACTGAGTAAGATTTGCCCTGAGCTAACATCTTTTGCCAATCTTCCTCTTTTTGTATGTGAGCTACCACCACAGCATGGCCAATAACAGATGAGTGGTCTTGGTCCGCACCTGAGAACTGAACACGGGCCGCCGAAGCGGAGCATGCCAAACTTGACCACTAGGCCACCAGTGCTTGCCCTCTTTTTCCTTGTTTGTAAATGATAGCCATTACCTCCTGTGAGTTTATCTCTCAGGGCTTATTTGATACACAGATTTGATAGTGGATACAAGTGCTTTGTAAACAAAGTATTCTACAAATGTAATATATAATAATGTATTGTTACTTTTAGCCGTAAAAAAGTCATCTCTGGTCTGTTACCCTCACTTTGAATTTTTTTTCTCATCTAGGATGCTTGGCTACCAAGTGAAGGACTCCAAAGTGGAGCAACAGGACAACTTCCTCAAGCGCATGTCTGGGATGATCCGTCTCTACGCTGCCATCATCCAGCTCCGGTGGCCATATGGAAACCGACAGGAGGTAGTTGAAAGGCTTCCTGTCGCCAAGGAGAGCTTGGGCCATATTAGTGTGCTCTGTCTGCAGCAGATATTGACCTTCTTTCAGAGAGAGCAGTCGGTTATGTGATAAGTTAAAGTATATTGCTGTTTTTTAGGTATTCTTTAGAGAAGTTCTTGATTATTAGGAAAGTTTTGGATCATCAGAACCATTTGTTTAATGATTGACTCAGCTGAGGCTTTAAAGAATTTGAGTTTATAGAAGAGTCTCCCAGAGGAGAATCTGTTGTAAATCAATCATTAGGTTAGAAGATTTTATTAGAAGTGGAGTGAGCAAGAAATTGTCATAATAGACGTAGGTGGTGCCTTGGAGGCCGTCTAGGTCACATACCTGCTTCCCAGATGGGCTCACAGAGGCTTAGCAAGCTCTAGTGAGACACACTTGGCAATGGCAGAGCCATGGCTGGCTTTGACCTGCCAGCCCAGGTCTTTTTTCAACGAAGACAGATTAGAGAGAGAAAGAAGTTAACGGACTTAGAGACTAAAGAGAAAGGGATGTGTTGATAGAATCCAAGAAGTTTTTATTGTGCACCTGCTGTGTCCCAGGTTCTGTGCTAAAGGCACAGAGAATAACAAATAAAATGTCTATAAGGGTAACGGTTGGCCTCTGGGACCGCTGAAACTGAAGCTGACAGATGTGTATTGAAGGGGTCCTGTAAAGAGCGTGTGGGTACTGAGCTGTTGGAATATTTACAACCAGAATTCATTTGGCTTGTGCTGTTTCTGCCCTGCGGCCTGTGCTTGGGTTAGGTGAGCTGGGGCTTCATGTCCACTTAGTAATGGCTAGATGATAACACTGGGACTTTAGATCTCTGAATGAAATGAAATCAAATCATGACCAAGCTTCTCTCCTCCCAGGTTCACCCTCATGGCTTAAATCATGGCTGGCGCTGGTTGGCACAGATCTTAAACATGGAGCCCCTGTCAGATGTGACAGCCACCCTCCTCTTTGACTTCTTGGAAGTATGTAATGTGGTTATCACTCATGAGAGGGCCAGTGGTTGAAGCAGCCTTGGGCCAACGTGTGACTTGAATGGGGAGCAGCGTAGAATTAGAGGCTGACGGTGAACAGCGTTGGGGTCCAGTGTCGTAAATTTTTTCCTGAGCCCTAAGACAAAACCTAGCATTTGATTTTTTTTCTCACTGTACTTCTCGTCTCTGTAAAGAACAAAAAACTATATGGAAACTAGACTTTTGCTGGTGAACACGATGCAGTCTGTACAGAAGCTGACATATGATGCACACCTGAAATTTACACAATGTTGTAAACCAATGTGACCTCAATAAAACTTTTTTAAGAATTTTTTAAAAAAGAGATAAAATTGTACATCTTAGTACAAGTGAAAAGGGGAGTTTGTTTAAGGGATTTAGAAGTGCCTCCCAGAACCAAGGGTAGGATGTAAAGCTGAATCTCATGAGGCCTGGAACCGGCAACTGGAATGTCACCAGATACCAAGACAGTCTCTCTCAGGGCCACGTGGTCTTTCATATCTGTTCTCCCTGCAAGTTGCCTGGTCCTTGTTCTATCGGCCAGCTTTCTCTAGTTGTCTGTGGACAGTGGAGAAGATGGCCATCCTAGGCTATATCACTCAGCCTCAGTGTGGTCACCCAGTGTAGTAGGACTGCTATCCCACCATTGTGATTCCTAATTCCCAGGAGAGAAAATATGATGACCCAGCTCCGGTCAGGTATCTCCCCCTTCCAGAAGTCTCCAAACAGTTCAGTCTGTCTATCAGAGGCCACCATTGTAGGGTGATGTAAGGGTTACTGTGGAGAAGAGACACTTCTTAAAAGAAAAAGGCACATGCGATAACAAATCTGGGACCATTTGGCCAATGGTTTCTAGTTACCTTAATAGCTCTTGAGATTACAATACATGAACAATGGTCCTGAAGCATTGAGAACACAAGTGGTATTCTGTATACTCGGCTTACTAAGGTTGAGAGGTATGCTAGACCTTTAAAAAGGCTGCCATTCAGTAGAATCAAAGAAGAATAGTTAATTAAGTTTGATTCATGTTTTCAGGTTTGCTGAAACATTTGGCCACCTGGCAGTCTGTTTAAATGGATGTATTGCCATATACAGAGAAATGCTTCAGAAGAAAGTTGGATTTTTCCATTTATTCCCTTGGTTAGCTAAGTGGCCTTGTGGTTGAAATTCTTGATAGGAGTGAAAGGCAAAGGGCCAGCTGTGCTTTCTGGTTCTCTCGTATGAGTGTGCATTTTCATTCTCTGCTCTGACGGTGCTTTTCCTTCCCTCTAGGTGTGTGGGAATGCCCTCATGAAGCAGTACCAGGTCCAGTTCTGGAAGATGATACTTCTCATCAAAGAGGACTATTTCCCCAGGTATTAGTCTTGTTGCACAGACACCGGGGGAGTCATGAGTAGGTAAAACTCATGACAGCAGATATCCTTGGGCACCATTACGTGCTGGTTTTGACTCACTTAAAAACACTGGTATTGTGTGATGTCTTCTACTCTCATCCTTCTCCTCCTTGATATTTCACTAAACATTTTTGAGCTCTAATGAGAGTCTCTCTTAAATATTGTTGGCTAAATAAATTTAAAAAACATATTAGAAAGATCTTAGATTCAGATACCTGACGTTTTTAACTCTATTCTTTTCCAAACTCCCCCGGATAATGTGGGATGGTGATTACATGCAGTCATGAATGAAACAAGGAGTCAGGTCCCCTCAATAAATCAGTTGTTCGCTTGACTCTGTCACAGCATTCACCTTCAGTACCCTTCTCATTCCTCTCAACCCCTGGCATTTCAAGCCGGTGAAAGGCCTTGGCAACACCCATCCCACCTGATCACAAAGACCTTGGGAAGGAGCAGTGCTCTCTTCTCCTGTGTCCCCTTGTTTGAAAAGAAGCTTGAGGCTGTTTGGACGAGCAGCAGAATCCTTAGTCTAAAAGCTGGCTCTGTGTCATTTGATCTGCCCTCAGTCACATCAACAGCGTACCGAACTCCTCTCCGGGAGAGAGGGGGGGACTCATGTGTCTTCTTTCCCTCCCTTAGGATCGAAGCCATCACAAGCTCAGGACAGATGGGCTCCTTCATACGCCTCAAGCAGTTCTTGGAGGTAAGATGCCCTTAGACTAACATGTCCCAAACTGTTGCTGGCCGCGAGTGCGCCTGTGTTTGACTGGTCTTGGACCTCCACACTCTCAGATTGCAGTCTCTTCCTCTTGATTTTTCCAAGCCCTACTTTTTATCCATGCTACCCCCTTAACCTTAAGGGCTGCCATTTCATCTCCTTTTTACATGGCCTTCTCCGTACTGCCTGTGGGGAAGCTGTCCTAAGAGACGAATAAAATATATTTGAGGAGTCTTGTCCCGCCAATACATTTTTTGCATGTTGGCTGTTTCTTCCCTCAGGCTCAAGTCCGGGGAACGGGTAAGTGTGGTCACATTTCTCCGTGAGAACAGATTGCACCTTCGGCCAGACTCCTCCCCTATTTCCAAGAGCCAGAACATTTTGAGAGGTTAATTTTGACAATTTAGAACTCTGTGTTAGGTCTGCCAAGACGGCCCACTGCCTTCCAATTTCCACTAGCCCAGCTGGGAAAATAGTCATGGTGAAAGGTGAGGCCGGGCCATGGGAGATAAGGGTGGGACAGGCGTAAGAATGGCGTGGCATTTGTTCTCTGCTGCAACTTATGCAGAAGACTCATACACAACCCCCAGTCTTACTGGCTCTTTCCTTTTTTGTCCCCTGTTACCTGGGACTTAAACTTGCTGTCCCTCAAAGTTTCTTCCAGCTGTTGAGTGTTGGAAACATGTTATCAGAAAATCATTCTGTTTTCTTCATCTTTCCCTGACCAGAAATGTTTGCAGCGCAAGGAGATTCCCGTCCCCAAGGGCTTTCTGACGTCCTCATTCTGGCGTTCCTGATGTCACTCTGTCGCCTCCCATCACCATTAAATGTTGCAAGGGGCAATAATAAAGCAACTGAAGACGGCTGTATTTGGAAGAAGTCATGTCAGATTTAGAAATCTGTCAACATGTATTTTTCTGCATTTGTACCTTGTGACCGGGAGAGGAGATTTTCATGGGTTACAAAATCTAGGCGGTCCCTTAGATTTGATGACTCCTTAAGTAGCCCCACCTGCAAAACACAAGAATCCTTAAGGGGTCCACATGACAGAGTAAACAGAATGGGCCTTTGTCGTTTTTGCAAAAGTTATGAGAAGAGGTTTAGCACTTGATCTCATCCTTTATTTCCTTTGTCTCTAGTATCTTTCAGAAAGTAGGTGATACCTTACCCAGTCCCTCTGAGCTGAAGTGCGCCCAGCACTCTCCCCCCACACCCTGCACGCCGCCCCGTTCACATGAATTCCCGGGAAGCAGAGCCTCTCTAAGTTCCGCTGTAAAGGATCGTTGAATAGTTGAGGCCCGATTCCTTACATGCAAGTCTGGGTTAGGGTTATAGTTGTTTCTCAGTTTACGCGGTAATCACAAATTCAGAGGAAATGCCTGATGGAGACATAGACTAAGTCCCCAGTTGCACCAGGGATAACTTCGTGTCTGGGATGAGGACTGCTAGCACTGTTATGTTAAACCGGGAAGCATGTTTGTCCTTTGAATGTGGATTTGGTCCCTGAATGACTAGGGACGCATGAAGCCGAGCAGGTGCCTTTTTTTGTTTTTCAGTTTGAATTAAAATAGACTGAGCTGAGGCTTTCAACATTATACATGAGCATCCTTAAGCAGTGGATCAGAGCTTAAATGAAGATGACAGGGAGGAATTGAAAACTGCTTTTTAATTTCTTACCTGTTCTGAGTAATGGATTGATGATAGATTTGCCTGACCAAAGTCACTATAAAAAACCCAGAACTTGGTTTCTCAGATAAGAGTTGCGATTTGTTTTATACTGCAGAGGCGGAAGCCGTGGATCTGTTCTCTATGCTGAATGTCATGTGTGGGAGTGTGTTTGTGGGGGCTATTCCCTGGGAAGTGACTGATTCTATAAATTATTGACTATGGTGCCAAAAAATAAGAAATAAAGCTTGATTTTTAAAACCCATTGTTGATATCTAGTGGGTTCAGCATGGTCAGTTACCTTGCGCTGTGTAAGTCATTCGGGGTCTGGTGGTACACAAGTCTGGGCACAGAGTGCTATGTGTTTTCCCTTTTTTGTCTTCTTGACCCTTTCCTTCGGAAGAACTGCTCTTTTTGTCATTCCTGCTCTTTTTTGTCATTCCTTTTTCAGAATTATGTACCAATAACTGACCTTGTTTGATCTCGCAGAAATGGGAAAGTATTAAAGTCTTTTAATGTGGACACAGTGGAATGAACCTGGGGAAAGAGTCGGGAAACCTGGGCTCAATTCACTTTTAGGTTTTGTGGCCTTGGGTAGGTCATTCACCCTCTCTGAATCTCAGTAGCCCCACCTGCAAAACACAAGAATCAGACTAGTCGCTAGATCAGTAGTTTCCAAACTGTGCTCTGTAGCAGTGTCTTAGGGCAGAGCTTCCCAGCTGGTGTGTCGGGGCACACTGATCCCTTAGCCCATGGGGCCTGCGGTGGGCTGATCCCCGGGCCAATTGCCATGTGCACTTTCTCTCTACCTGTGCTTTACAGATGGCATCATTTTCTAAGTATCATGATGGGGAACAGGTTGGGAAGCACTGACCTCGGGCTGTCGAGTGGATGGGGCTCAGCCCTACCGTCAGTCAGCATATGGAGGCTTTGGGCAATTTCAAAAAGGCATTCCTTCCTTCAAGATCCACTGCCGTCTACTGGAAATTGTCCTATTAATAACTGAAAGTCTATGACAGTAGGAGGTGAATGGCACTTACTAGAGTTGCACAGCTCACGTCTTGCCTCCATTGGGGCCCCAATGGAACTCTGGGATCCTCTCTGCCACAGCCTTTTTGCTTTATGTGCTATGTATATTGGGGTTCCATGTAAGATTATATATGGAAAAGTTCCTCTGCCGAAAGTGAAATGTGAAAAATCACTGGACATGATGATCTCTAAGGTCTCTTCCACTTCGAATTTGTGCCACACCATAGAAAATTCCTCTTACAATATTTGAACATTCTTTCGCTAGACGTGTTTAACAGTCTTGCCCACGTCATTCGATGCTTGGTATTCCTAATGGGCTCTTGATGGTAAACAAAGAAAGGAGAGCACTGAGGAGGCCAGGTTTTTGATACTCACTGATAGTGTCACCTTCAGAGATCATGATTGCTCGCCGATAGATGCCACTCCTGGTGGGTGGTGGCATCATATTCCTTAGCTTAGAATGCTAATGACCGCATAGAGTTTTTAAATGCAAATACTCACTTGCCTGCTTGCTTCCTTTCAAGCTTGACCTCATTTCTCAGGCTGAGTCCCATATTTTTGTCATATCATTGTCCTACATCATTTTAGAGCAAATTTGATGAGGAATTGAAAATTCCAATAGAAGAGAAACCTCACACATCCCTTGGATAGAAGAATGGAGTTGTTCTGGGCATTTCCCACCCAGGCACTGGGAGCTTCCCCTTCTCAAGCTTCCTATGATGTCAGCAGTGATGTAATTAGGTTTGGATGTCATCTATCTTCATGCCAGGACAACCAAAAGAGCCACAGAGCTTCCTACAGGGGCTCTATCAGACCTGGTCATTCACTTCCCTTTTCTCTGTCCTACCTAATGAATTCCTGATACTAGATTTCCTGGGACCTGCAGAAAGCCGACAAGAGCTGGGGTCTTCCACTTATGTGATGAATTTACAAAAACACCCATTATAAAGGAATTTATCCTCTAAGTTTACAGCCAGGCTTCATTTGCTTTAAATAACAGTTCATATAGATGGCATTCAGAAATATTTTTCTTTTAGCTTCTTCAGGATGTTTACACTAAATATAGTACACGATCCTGGATTGGAACCTGGGCCAAGAAAAAAAAGATCTGTTTGTGTGTTTGTCTTATAAAGGACACTGGGACAATTGGCAAAACTTGAATAAAGTCTATATGGTAGATAATAGTGTTATGTCAACACTAATTTCCTGACTTTGATTATTATACTGTGGTTATAAAAATAATGTCCTTGTTTTTTTTTTTTTTTTTGTGGAAGATTAGCCCTGAGCTAACTACTGCCAGTCCTCCTCTTTTTTGCTGAGGAAGACTGGCTCTGAGCTAACATCAGTGCCCATTGTCCTCTACTTTTTTATACGTGGGACGCCTACCACAGCATGGTGTGCCAAGCGGTGCCATGTCCACACCTGGGATCCAAACTGGCGAACCCCGGGCCACTGAGAAGCGGAACATGCGCACTTAACCGCTGCGCCACCAGGCCAGCCCCAATGTCCTTGTTCTTAAGAAATGCATGTGAAGTATTTGGGGGTTGGTAGGCATAATGCCTGCAACTTATTCTCAAATGGTTCAGGGGGGACATATATCTACACACATACGTGTTTGTGTGTGTGTGTGTATGTGTGTACTTATGTAAGTATATACATAGAATAATAAAACAAATGTCAAATGTTAACAAATTGGAGAATCTGGGTATTGGGCATAGGGGATTTCATTCTATTAGACATACTTTTCTGTAAATTTGAAATTATTTCAAAATTAAAGATAATCCTCACCCCTCCCCAAATAAACAAAAAAACCTGTACTTGCAGTTCTGATAAGGTGACAAAATCAAGCTACAGAACCTACAACCCTGAAAACAAGACCACAGTGATGGTTACCAGGAAGCCATCAAGCTGTAGCAAGGATGGAAAGTTGACTCTAAGCAGGTTTTGCAAAATGCTTCCTACTTAAAGTGAAATAGGTGACTTGGAAGAATTTTCATTCAATGGAGAATGTGATTTATGTACTCGCAGTACTTGATGGTTTGAGCTAAAAGTTATGGGAGCTCAGAAGACAGATCTGTTGCATTTTGGGCAGCTTTTCCCAGAGCGTTTTCCCACAGGATCCTAAAAAAGAGTTTGGTAGTCAAAGAGGTTTGGGAAATACTCTGTCAAAAGTAAACTAGGTGAAGAAATAGGTGAAATTTGAATGGCAGAATGTTGGTAATTGTTGAAGATGGTGATGGGCATATGGAGGTTCGTTGTACTATTCTGTTTACTAGGTTTATCTTTGAAACCTTCCATTATAAATGTCTAGATTCTAAAGAAAAGAAAAAGGACTTTTATCTTGGACTTTTTAATGCCTTAACTGTGCTGCTTTGGATTGTCAACCTTCAAGAGTTTGCAGTGTTTCCCAAACTGACGATGGAACTCCTGTTTCCAGAGCTTCTCTTGGGCCTAATATTTCTGGGAATACACTTTTTTTTTTTCTTTTTTGGCTGAGGAAGATTTGCTTGAGCTAACATCCATTACCGATCCTTCTCTTCTTTTTGCTTGAGGAGGATGAGCCCTGAACTACCATCTGTGCCAATCCTTCTCTATTTTTTTGTATGTGGGACATTGCCACAGCATGGCTGGTGAGTGGAGTAGGTCCACACCCAGGATCCAAACCCACAAACCTGGGCCGCCAAAGTGGAGTGCATGGAACTTTAACCACTCAGCCACGGGACCAGGCCCAAGAAGACACTTTTGCTTTACTTGGAGGTTAGGTGGTCAAGAAAGTATCTTGGAACATAGTATTTGATCCAGATACTTAAAACTATTCAGATATTTTTAAAAAGTCCAAAAATCCTTTTATTCTAGGTACTCACTGTGAACATCTCTTCATCTCTGTCATCTCTGTATATATATATACACAGATATGCAAATACATTTCTTAAGTAAATAGACTCAGTACCCGTGTTCTTCTGTAACCTGCTATTATTTAGTAATAGTTCAGATATTTTTCAAGTCAATGAGTACGACCTATATCACCAATATAGTCTGCTGATCTTATGAATCATAATTAACCATCTTTCAGTTGGTGACTAGTTACTTCTAATTTTTTACAATTATTAACGTTCTTAAATATATATCTTGTCCTACCTTCCTAGGGTAAATACCTTGATGTATTGTTGTATCAAGTGGCATGCAAATTTTATATTCTGATCCACATTGCCAACTTGCCCTTTCAGAACTCAAAATGGGTAAGATTTGTCAGGCAGAAATGAGGGTGGATGTTGGGAAAGAAGGACATTCTACTTGGAGGGAAAAGGTGTGAGCAAAAGCATGAAGTTGGAAAAATAAATAACCTGTTTCACTGGTTGGCTAAGCTCAGGTCTGGAGGAAAGCAGTGGGAAACGATCCTGTGGAAAGGTAAGTTGGAACAAGTTTGGGAAGGCTCCGGAATCTATTTAAATAGCTTGGACACTTTGGTAGGCAAGGGGAAGCTACTAGATTTTTGAGAAGATTTGACACGGTTTGTGAAACATTCTAACTGTGTGTTCAAGGTGAACAGGCGGTGTAGAGACTGACATGGCGTAACGGCAGTCCCACAAGAGTACAGATGGGAGCTAAGTGAGCTGCATTGGGAAGATGTTCGAGGCGGGGAGGAGCTCGCCTCTCTGCTGTCACCTGCAGTCCTTTTAAGAAGGCCAGCCTGGGGCCAGCCCCATGGCTGAGTGGCTGAGTTCGTGCGCTCCGCTTCAATGGCCCAGAGTTTGGATCCTGGGCTCGGACATGGCACTGCTCATTAGGCCATGTTGAGGCAGCATCCCACATGCCACAACTGGAAGGACCCACAACTGAGATATACAACTATGTACTGGGGGGATTTGGGGAGAAAAAAACAGGAGAAGAAGATTGGCAACAGTTGTTAGCTCAGGTGCCAATCTTTAAAAAAAAAAATTTAAAAAAAGGCCAGCCTGTCACAGCCATGCTCCCAGCAACTGTCAGCCTCTTCTCTAATATGGTCTCTGATTTCAGAAGCAGTCACTGTGTTTTGCTTTATTTTTTAATTGTGGCAAAATATACACAACACAAAACTTACTATGTTAGCCATTTTTAAGCGTACAGTTCTGTGGCATTAAGTACACTCACATTGTTATATAACCATCACTACCACCCACCTCCAGAACTTTTTCATCTTGCACAACTGAGGTTCTGTACCCATTAAACACTAACTCCCCGCTCCTCCTCCCCCCAGCCCCTGGCAACCCCTGCTCCACTCTGTCTCTATGAATTTGATGATTCTGGGGACCTCATGGAAACGGAATCTTACAATATTTGTCCTTTTGTGTCTGGCTTATTTCACTTAGCATAATGTCTTCAAGGTTCTTCCGGTCACAGTTTTGAAGATCTGTGCTGTTCCTTGCCAGCTCTGACACTGCAGAATGTCATCTGGGAAGAACTACACTCCACTTCCGGCACGACTTCCCAATCAGCAACCTTCTTGGGAGGAAAAATAGCGGAATGCTTGGTGCTTGCTTGCTAACTGCCGTGTGTGGGTGTGTGTGTGTGTGTGTGTGTGTGTGTGTGTGTGTGTGTGTGTGTGGAGACTCTCCCAGGGAGAGTAGGCAAGTGACTTTCCATGCCCGGAACATGTGAAAACATCATTACAATTGGTGCATTTCCCAATGTTGACGTGTTGAACAACTTGAAAACGTAGTGGCACGACCTAGATGCCTAAGCTTAGGGCGCATATCAAACCTTCAGAGAACTGCTGGAACTAGAAAAGGAGCTCCCCCTGCTTTTCAGGAGGCCAGGAGCGAGGGGACTGAGAACCTGGAGTTGATTGGTTCCAGAGCTGCTATACTGTCCTGCACTTTCTTGTTTTTTTCCTGAATGAGTTTCTCTCAGACAACAAAGAGGGCCATTATCTGCTTTGTCATCTTCCTCTCCCCACACCTACCCGAGTGTTAGGCGTGGTGAAACTGGTGCGAGGTGAGGTAGGCAAGGAGAATGCATGAAAAATGGCTTTTTAAATGCCTCCAGTGCCAAATGCAGAATGGGGTGCGTGAGTGAGGGGGAGGTGGAAGGGCTGGAGATACTGCTTTTTGGCCATGTCTCAGATCAGACAAAGGATCAGCGAACAAGATTTCGGCGTCTGTCTCAGTATAGAAGCTCTCTCTAAGGTCAAATCTGTTTTGCATCTGGTAAAAGCAGCAAAACCCCCATTTCCCTATGAGGCCAGAGTGATTTAAAAGAAAAACCCTCCCTTTTTATAGCTCCTGCCCACGGCCTTGAGAGCCGTTCTTTGTTGGAGCAAGTCTTAGAAATTCTGGAGAGCTGTGATTGTGTTAGCCATTTTGTACCCAGAGCTGAATATTTGATTAAACATTTTGCTGCTCCCCGCTGGAGAAGAGGCTGTCGCCACTATCAGCTGTTCCCAGAAATGTATACCCCAGGGAGGAGTTACCGGGGCTGTTTTCTCTACAGAGAAGATTGCAGGAAATGCCTCTTGGCTCCTGCGTTTTTCCTCCAGATTCTCTAAAGCTGCTTCTGGGGTGTGGCCACTCGTTTTCTTTTCTTTCCGCTCTGATGGAGCAAGGGAACAGGGGAATTTTTCCTCACTATCATGGCTACAACCAAGGTCGTTTAGAAACCAGATTGTAGATGCCAGGCAGGGAGAAAGAAGCCAACCTGGAGAGGACCAGGAAGCTCAGGGCTGGGCCTGGGCCCAAGCTTTGGTGCAGCGCCCAGTGCCTTTATATTTATTTAAAGAGGAGGGCTGCCTGGTAACTGGGAGGCTGAGGCCTTCCTGAGCTGCAGAGCGGCTGGTCTGCCTGACTGCACAGGAATGATCTGGGTGTTACTCCCAGTGACTGCCGCCCAGCTGTCACTGGTGTGGGGGTGGGGAAAGGGCTTCCTAACCGAGAGCTTCTGGTTATAGAGTTGAGAGCCAGGCCCTTAAACTGCTAAGACGGTAAAGAACAGAAATTCCAGAAACCCCTTATTTTTCTTTTGTCCACACCCCAGCATCCACCATCACAATGTCTCCCTTTCCTGTGGGAAGGCGGTATGGCAAACTGTTACAGAGGTTCTGACTGTTCGGATTCGAATCCTAGCTTTTCCTCTTGTTTGGTGCCTGACCCAGGGCAAGAGACCTAGCTTCCAAGTTAGGGTGCTCATTTGCAAAACGGGGAAAATAATACCTACCTCATAAAATTATTGCAAAGATTAAAAAAAAAAAGTAACACATTAAATGCTTAGCATTGTGCTGGTACATAAGGAAAGTTCAGTAAACTGTGGCAGGAAGAACCTTAATATCCTGTTTATAAAATAGGACTGATGCATCCTATTCCACGGGCGACCTGTGAGAAAGCTTTTGCTGTAAGAATATAAGAAATTATTAACTCTCCAAACTCCAGAATGACAGACAAACTCCAAATTAGTCGGCTTTATTTTTTAGAATCGGATTTGGCCTTTTCTTACCACCTCCTCAATCTTGGAGCCCAAAATCATCCTCGGTCTCTTGACCTCAGCCCCGACCAGGATTTGGGTCGGCGGCCTCAGCCTTCTCCTGGGGAAAGGGGGCACCAGAGAAGCACACGGGTGACCTCACCCTTTAGGACTGGGCGTTTTTCCGGCCGGGGTGCGCAGCATCCCAGGGCAGACTGCAGCGATGGCCCCCGCCCCGCCCTTCGCTGCGGTCCTGGAAAGGCTCCCAGGGACGGAGGGGCGGGGTGCAGAGGAGTCTCTGCAGGGCGGGGAGGGGCAGGATTGGAGGATCCAAGCTGCGGGGAGGGCGGGGCGGCTGGAGCATCTCGGCCCGCCTGGGCGGAGGCGACGACTCCTCTGCACCATCAACCCCCACCCCTGGCGCGCGCCCTCTTTCCCCATCCTCCCGCGGCACTCCCGGGGCTCGGATCTTCCCCCGCATCGCCGCTTCGGCTCCTTCCGGCAGCGCTCGGCCCTTTCCGCCGGACGATCGGGAGGCGAGCCGGCGGGAGCTCCGCCCCCTGTGCTCCTCCGGCGCTCGCCCCCGCCCCTCGCGCCGCGCCGAGGCTCTCTCCCTGCGCTCGCGCCCGCGCGTCGCCGGAACGCGCGTGGCCGCCTATAAAAGAGGCGGGGCGCGCGCATCGCCGCCACTACCCGCTGCGGAGCGAACGGCGAGGAGCGGAGGCCGCGGAGGCGCGTCGGTCCCTCAGCAGCGACCCCCGGCCCGACGCACCCACGGCTCTCACCCTCCAGGAGCCGGTGAGAGGGGGAGCGGGGGAGCTCGGTGCGGGAGCGGGGCACCGGGACTGCCGACCCCCGGGCGGGGAGCCGGGCGGCCCCCGGGGTGGGGCGGGGCCGGCTCGTGGACAGGTGAGCCGGGCGGGCCTCGCCGCTCCCTCGGACGGGCGGGAGCCGGGCGAGCCGGCCGCGACCGGCTTGTGGCGCGTGGGCTGCAGGGACCTGGGCGCCGGCGGCTGGAATGTCATTGACGGGGCGGAGGGGGGGCGAGGCCGCCGGGTTCCTCCCCGCCCCTTCCCCCAGCCCGGCCGCGGCCCCGCCCGGCCCCATCCGGCTGCGGCAGGTGGGGCGGGGGCTCCCTGGTGGGGATAGTCACCGTGCCCCTCCCTGCAGAGCGCTCCCCCCACCGCCCCCGTCCCTTCCCTCGTGGGGAGGACTTCTGCAGCTCCTTTTCCCAAATCCCAAATACCTCAAGCAGTGCCGGCCCGACCCTTGGAGGACGAAGAGCCAAGATCAGAGTAAAGGGCTCTGTGACCTTAATTTCATCCTGTATGGCGAGTCTCTGTCTTCTCTCTTAGACGCAGAAAGGTCCGAGACTGGCCATCACCTCCTTTTCTTTCCTTGTAATAAACGTCTCTTTCCTACCCAGTTGTGATTTGCTTGTAAATAATAGGTAGATGCGGTGCTTGCTTTGTATGAGACCCAAATCAAATAACTTCATAGCTTAGGATTCCTTTTTTTTTTTTTTTTTAACCCTCCTGAGACCGGGTCTTCCGAGTCGAGGACAGTATATTTGTCAAAAATTCTACAGCCATTCCGGTGTTGAATGATAGAGCAGCCTTTTGTTTGAAAGCCGCCCCTGCGAATTTGATTAGATGCTTCCCAAAGAAAATTGCCGTTAAAAGTCTCTGATGTACTGGAATAAAATATCTTAAATAAGGGGCTTGTTAAGATTAATAGTTGAGTATATTTTAAATTAAAAGCCTGAATAGCTCAGGAAGCTGGGTTGAGATGCTGTTGGAATTGCTGCAGCCCCTTGTCAAATCTCTTTTATATAATAGATCCTAAAATATGTAGGCTCTTTGTTCTGTCTTCATCATGGTATCTTAGAAAAACTTAACCATCATGGCTGTTCGGGAAGAATAGAAGAGAGACCATACGAAGTATTTTCGTAATGTGTGGAGAAATTGCGTCGTCATGGCAATTGGACTTGAGTAAATCAGAATGTATCAAAGATGGAAGGGTGGGGGTGTCTTGCAGCCAGGAAACAGAAAATCTTCAGAATAGCAGTGGGAACACACTGCTGTACGAAGCCGTTGAGCCAAGATTCCAGCTCCTTAAACTAGTCATTTATTTTCCCTTTGGTTGCAGCTGATGTCTTAGATTTTGAAAGGTCAAATTGAAGTCAAAGTTTAAAAAATATGCTGCAGGGAAAAAAATGTGCTGCAGAAGGGCCTCTCTCCAGGAAATGAACAATAAGCCTTTTTTAGTAACTGGGCCAATAATTACTCAAAGGGACCCTCAAAGTGTGTTAGCTGTTATCCGGGGACCTAGATGGAGAGCCGAGACTTGAAAGGAGGATTTGCTCTGTCCTGGACAGGTGTGAAGCCGTTCTTAATGTAAACCATCAGCCTGATGACATTCTCTGATACGCTTTTGGTCTCGGCAGTGTGGTTTGTAGTAATCTAATAATTGGAGAAATCCGATATGTCGCAGGCTCTAATAGGAGCCTGTCAAGCAATCTGATGAACAGGTTCAGCTGGGGAGAGTTGTTTTTTAAGTATATCTTTTGGTTCCTTGGGTTAGAATTTTCTCTGCTTTTCCTTACCTGCCTTCATTCCAAAGGGAGGGGCCCGCTGCAGCTCCTGAGAAGTGGAAGTCGGAATAGTCCACAGTCCTGGCATTGCTGAACCTGCACTAAGGACAGTGTGGGCACCAGGCCGGCCTCGTAATCAATCCTCCGTGGGCTATGCGAGGACTCCACTAGTTATGCAGGCGGGTCTGCTACAGCTGCGGTCAGAGGAGGTAGAAGAATGCGACGCCCTGGTGGCAAATGCTGACTCAAGGCACGCAGAGGAGGGACGCAGGGCTGATCCCTGGGTGGGGGGGACTGGAGCAGCTGTGCTGGTTACCTCCCTTCCACCTTTTTTGCATACTCCTCTTGTACCGGTTTTGAACAGGAAATAGTATTTTGTAAAGGAAGTGTACCAGTAAACTAGGCCCAAGTCAGATCTTTGCAGCTTGAGTTGGTTCTTGTTTCTTATAATTTCACGAAATCATGCTGTTTTATTACTGAATGGAACGGAGTTTAGGAACCGTCTAGTCCTGGGAGTCTCAATTAATTTATCAGAATGAGGGGCAGTAGGGGACATGTTCAGTATTAAAAAGTATATTCAGTATTATTACTTTATTTGAAAAGTCAGGAAACTGAGACTCAAAAGGGAGCATGACTTGGCCAAAGCCACACACCTAGAGAGAGAAGCGCTGCTAAGACTGGAGAACCTTGGTTCTCTTTCTGCACGTTAAGCCCCTGCTGGGCCTTAGAAGCTCTGTAGAGTAAGCCAGGCACCAGGGAGACATCTGAAATTTGATTTGCACCTGTGTTCATGTGTTTTTAAAGGTCTGTTTCCTTCATTGTGAAATTGTTCTGTTCAGTTCGCCCTCAGAAGCTTGTTATCTTGCTCTCCCCTCCCTCTGTAGACTCCACATTCCTCCGTCATGCTGTCATCGTTTCGTAAGCGCAGAGTCCAGGTATCTGACCGGCATGCAGGAAATGTGTTGCCTTTTCGGGTTTGCCTGGCTTGCAGTGAAGACACATTTGGGTCAGAGAGTTTGAATGACCCAAAGAGAGGGGGAAGAAACCCTGCCTGCATGATCTTTCTGTTAAGCAAATTGCTTAGGGTTTGGGTTTTGTTGTTTTTTTGGTGTTATATGAATAGAAGTCTTAGTAAATTTATTCTCAAATTTCCAAAGCCGCCTCTTCTTTTACTTTCCTCTCTTTAAGGCATGACTATTAATTTTTTTATCACCCTACTGGCGTTTGCATGTAGTGTTTGCTGATTTTTTTTATTGATGGTTACTTGGTTCTTAAGAACCAAGGGACTAAACTGGTTGTCTTACATATTTGGGAAAAATAACCTGAAAACATGTAATAAAAGTAGTATTTTTAAATTTGACAAATATTTTAAACTTGGGTTTGTTTCCTGTTCCCATTGACTTATTTTTTTCTGCCACATTCCTTGTAATGAAGTGGCGCTTGCATTTTCTTGATTATAAAAAAGCTCACTATATATCTGTTTTGTGTACAGTTTTTGCGTGTTTGCTAAATTCGACCTTTTTCAAAAAGAAAAATGCTTAAAATTTGTGTATGATATCCCATAAGGAGAAATAGAAACTTTGCAAATTTCTAGTGATTATGGGTGATAAATCCAAGCCAAGCCCTTTTATAAATCAGACTGGTTAATTATTTAAATGAGGTTTATAAAAATGGGCCACATGATAACCTTTTCCTGTTTTGAATCTCAGACACAATATTCTGCTCTTAATACCTCTCATCTGAATTTTACAGGTTAAAAGGTAAGTAGCAGCAAGATAGTACTTGGGAAGCGTTCAGAAGTAAGTGTCCTCAGCGTCGCTCTGCGTGTCTGGATTTTGATGCAATGCAGTATGAGTCTGTTGCTTTCTTCAAGCCGAGGCCCCGCTCACCTCTGCAGAATCGTGCTGACGAGTTGAAATGAATTGATCAGTTTGAAGGCTGACATGCAGATCCACAATCCTGATTGGAATGTGGTTTAAGCGAAAATATTTGTTGTTTTTATTCATGGTTAAAACTCTTAACTTATGTATTATTTACCTCTCTGCTTACCATCAGACCTGCCACTAAAATCTGCAGCTAAGCTGGTTTTGAGTTAATTTGTTGGATCTAAGGATCAATTGGTATGGGTGCTAACCAATTTTTTGGTGGTTTGTCCTCAGGGGAAGCCCTTCCACATCCGTGGAGGTAGTTCTCTTGCTTTGTACATGTAAAACTTGGTAATAGGTCAGCTTTCTAAGCCGTGGAGAAAACAGCATTGTTGGTTCACCTTTGGGCTCTGACTAAGCAACAAAAACAACATTGCTGAATGATTTCTCTGACCTTCTGCTTTGGGCGATGTTTGTGAATTTTTCCATAGAGCCTAATGATCTCTTCATCCTGTTAGTCCCTAAAACCCCTTTCCTTGAGAATCAATCTATGCTGTGAAATCAGAATTCATTTGGTAGTTCTCCAGGTGCCTCTTACATCCAGCAGAGTCAGCTTGCTGAAAGGACGGCAGTCCCACTGCTTCATTTTAAATAGCGACTCCTTTCATCTTCACTACCATTTTCTTCTCTTCTGGGGCTCCATAGAGAAACTGTGCTTGCTGAATGCTTCTGCTCTCCAGGATCTCTGCAAGGTCTCCTAAACTACTCACTGCAGGAGCCAAGTTTGCAGAGTCTAAAGCATTTGACCTTTGGTTTGAAAATGTTTGTATCTGCAGTCTTTTCTGTTGCTTGACACAGTGTTGTTCCCACCCACTGCCTGTCCTCATCCACCAAGGACAGATATATCCCCTTGCACAATGGGGCATATAGTGTCTGTAGATTAGGTTAAGGCATTTAAAAATTCCTTAAATACCAAGAACTGCCTCAAACAGCTGTCTCGGCATTCATCAAGAAGACAAAGATATGAATTAATGTCCAACCTCTTTGTAGGAGTCCATTTTCGTTTGATAATATATACAAGTTTGTGTTGAATACGAGCACTCGTTGGATATATTATATCTTTGGATTAAACTGGAACTTTCTAACCAAGATACATGTCTTTAGACCCCCTTTTTCTTCCCAGAAATCTGACAGCATTGTAAGAACGCTGACAAGTTCTTCTAATTTATTACAATAGAGGACATAGTTGTAATTCCTGTTTTATCCCCTGAGATCAGTTCACGTTACTTGCTGAATGATGCAGCTCATATTTTGACTGCTGCATTGCAGCATCTATAAACAGCCTGCATCTTCAGTCTTCTCTCATAATATTTGAAAAAATACAGCCTTTTTCTTCAGTTACCTTAAACAGGAGTGTCCTTAAACTACAGTCGTGCAACACATAATGACGTTTTGGTCCATGATGGACTGCATATACGACGGGTGGTCCCATAAGATTGGTACCGTATACCCTAGGTGTGTAGTGGGCTATACCATCTAGGTTTGTATGATGTTCACACAATGACACAATCACCTGACAGTGCATTTCTCAGAATGTAACCCCGTCGTTAAGCGAAGCATGACTACAGGGGATACGTTTAGCACTTACTTTCCCCTCCTTCATCCTCCAAATACATAGACTGGATTGGCAAAATCAGGGTTGATTGGCTGCCTTGAGATAAGCAGATTGCACGCCCAGGAAGTCAGCTTCTTTGCGGTTTTTAGGCAGTTAGTGGAATAGATAGATAGGCTGGTAAGGTCGGAGATTGTTTTTTTAATGGCACATGTCCCAGATTCTTCCTTTCTAGCTCTCAAAAGGCGTTAATCCCATTAAGGCTGGGAACAGCCCGGAACATTCTCTGTGGAGTCCGCTTTATCAGTGAGCTGCATATTTCAGAGCAGGGGCGGGGTTCTTGCGGCCTGCAGTCTCAGTTGCAGTGGGAATGTGGCGCCTACACACAGGCAGAATCCAAGGAATTCCATTGACTCACATAGTTCTGGGTGAGAGGTTGTAGCACCTTTGGGTGGCAGTAGTTCTTGATGATACGAGACTTCTTCGTGTGTTTAATACAGTCTATGGAAATGAACTTTTAGAAGCTAAGAGTAACTGGGACTTACACAGATAAACTGGAGACGGCTCCCTATCAGGTTAAGGGGGTGGGGGGAACTCCTACTAACCTAAAACCTTAGGCTCCTGTAATCCCACAAATGAAAATTCTGAATGCAGACAGCAGTGGGAGAGCACTGATGACTTTCAGATGTCCAGCTCCCCAGAGACAGCCAGTTGTGGCTTGGCAGAGCTCCCACCTACTGACGTCAGCTGATCTACTGCAGGAAAGAAAAGTCCATTATTGCCTGACCAAAGCACTTGGTATAGAATTGACTCGTTCTACTTCACTGGGGTGACAAAGAGAGCCTTTTAGGTTGGTTAATTTCAGCAGGGCCTCGCTGAACTGTCTTCCTGGATTGGTAGGGGCAAATCAGCATGCTGGATCCGAGCAGGGGGACTTGCTCAGGTGGAACCTTTGCAGTATTAGATTGAGGATTCTTTTTCTCATCATAAAGGGCTGCTCCCCAATGTGATTGCTTAGAAATTTCCATAGCAGCTAGAGGATTTTAGAAATGCAGTGAATCCCGCGGTGTGAGGAGGCAGGACAAACGCCATACATGTTAATCTGAAGCATTGGACCTCTTTTTTTTTTTTTTTTTTTTTTAAGATTTTATTTTTCCTTTTTCTCCCAAAGACCCCCCGGTACATAGTATTTTTTAGTTGTGGGTCCTTCTAGTTGTGGCATGTGGGATGCCACCTCAGCATGGCCTGCTGAGCAGTGCCATGTCCATGCCCAGGATCCGAACCATCAAAACCCTGTGCCACCAAAGCACAGCACATGTACTTAACCACTCAGCCATGGGGCCGGCCCCTGCCTTAGACCTCTTTCAGGAGCTCCTGGGCAGTGAGGTTACTGTTTCATACATACCTATACTTTCCTTGGAAAATTTCCGTACAAGAAAATTTTGTAAGCAAGCAAGTTAGACACATAATTCTCTGCTATTCTTCCATCTTAACTGTTTCCCAAGGGATGAGAACAAAGGAACTATATAGTTATTTTTTAAAGGATTTGTAATGTTATTTAGTTTTTCTACAACTTTTTTTTTTTTGAGGAAGAGTAGCCCTTAGCTAACATCCGTGCCCATCTTCCTCTATTTTATATGTGGGATGCCTACCCCAGCATAGCTTGCCAAGTAGTGCTATGTCCACACCCGGCATCCGAACCAGCAAACCCCGGGCCGCCGAAGTAGAGCATGCAAACTTAACCCCTGCGCCACCGGGCCAGCCACATATATAAATTATTCTTAACCCTAATTGTTTACTAACTTAAGACTCAATCTTAAAAAACCGAAATTTTAATTTTTTTAATGATTAATATATCCTCCTCTCCCTTTTTTCCCTTCTCCTCCAAAGTGGAGATGGAAAAGATAAGAGGTAGCGAAAGGAATTAAATAAGCAAACAGCCATTAGTACAGAGCAGGTCAGCTCCAGTCCTGTTCAGAATCACTGGTTCCAGCATGCTAGTCTGGGAACCAGGCATCCTGGGTCACTCTAGGCTCCACGACTTGCTTAGTAGATGACCTTGTCTCTTGCCTACTTAATTGTGAAGGGACAGCAGTTTCTCTATGTCCAGATTCAGAATGAAGTTGACTCTAATATGTGTCGAGTTCTGTGATCAGAGAATAAGAGTTAAAGGTCTTTTTTATAGTTCCTTAGGAACTCTAAATTCCCCAAAGAACTTATCAAAATGGCAGGGAGAAAACAAAAAATTAGATGTGATGGTGCTCTAAGAGGTCCGTGGAGGGAGTGAGGACTCAGGACTGCAGAGGACGAGGGAGGTGCTTAGCCTTTGAGGGCTTTGCGTGGCGTTAAATGGTAGAGGACTGGAGCAGAGAACTTTGCTGCCAAAGGGAACTTTGCTTAGCAGGGAAATGGACCTGCTCAGGGGCCGAGACTCGGGGCTGGTGCAGGAGTTTGCTGCGAGACACGCCTGGAGCAGACAGTGCCGGTGAAGGAGTGAAGTCACGCTTACGTTCTGGTAAATGTGGCTGGAGATGGCAGTGGTCCTCATCCAGGCCCTCGTCAGGAGTCAGCCTTCTCCAGAAGAGGCTGGTAGACGCAGGGCGGCAGTGTAAACCAGAGCTGCGTTGTTGTGATTAAGTGCTGTTACAGGAGCTCTGCCCTGAACAGATGTGTAGTTTTTCAAGGTTACCCTCAGTTTTTGGTTTTAAGGACTCTTGAAGCCCGTTTTAAGAGTAGGAAATATTTTTTTCAGACACAGGTATCTACTAATGATACAAAACTGCCTTCTTGAGCTTTGTTTCCTCGAGGTCCCGCCCTACCAAAGTGAAAAGAGCAGCTCATTTCTCAGAATATGCTGCCATGTGGTCAGTCCAGGATTAGTAATGCAGACTGGTTTGCTAGGTTGACACCTCGTCATGGCTTCAGTCAGCACGTTCTTTGTTTGCTATTCTTGTCTTGAATCTAGCTTTTACCTGGATCGAATTCCAGCTTGACAATATGGAAAATGAAACTTGGGTCGATAGATTATCCCGCTCTCTCCCCACCCTTTACACATGGATGCAGGGCTGCGGCATCACAGCTGCAGCCCTCAGCACGGGCCTGCTCCTTCCTTCAGCCAGCACTTCCTAATGGCCTGAGTGCCGGAAATCGGGGCTGCAGAGCTCAGCTGGCTCACCAAGTATGTGCCAGTGCTCTGTGCTTCTGCAGGGGAGTGTGAGCGAACCTGAGCAGGAGGCGCAGAAGCAGCTCTGGGACAGCTTAGTGAAGAGGCAAGGTCCTGCAGCATGCTCACTTCAGCTGGGTGTTGAGATAGAAACGGGAGTTGTCTGGGCAGAGAGGAGATAGCACATTCTAGGCAAAGCAAGCATGTGCAGATCGCTTGGAGTTTTTAAAGAGAATCTTGTGTATTGTGAAGAAAGAGTATTTCTATATGCTAAGAGGGTAGGGGGCACAGGCGAGAGATGATACCGGTCAGGTGAGCTGGGCCAGGTCAGGGAAGGTCTGGCTAAAGAGGTGGATTCTTGCCTCTCTCAGAGGGGAGCCATGAGAAATTTTAAAGCACAGGAGTGACATGGCAAAGAATAAGTTTCTCTTTATAATAAAATAGATAAATAAATCAGACTTTGTGGAAAACAATAATACAACAAAATAACTGGTTAATATGTGGAGAATAATTTAGAAAGGATGGTGATAGGGCTAAAATCGTCGTGTTCTGTTCCCTAGGAAGATAGTCTCACAGAAGGGTAGGCCTCAGAGAGGATCAGATGCAGACAATGCTCTCCCGCCTCCTCTTGGCGCTGCTTTAATCCCTGAAGAGCTGGGAACTTGGACCTGCCCAGGGCTCACCTCACAGCTGGATGGGGTGGGGGGCAGTCTCACTGACTTCCATGCCCAGTCCTGTGAGCAGCTAACGGGAAGGGCTCACCAATGTTTGCTGGATAACACAATTTTTAAACCTTGTATAAACTATGGAAGAAGAGCTGGAAGAGACCACAAAGCTTATCTGGCCTGCTTCTTTACCAAATCTCAGAATCTTCTCTGTAGAATGTAATTTTAAAGTTGGAAGGGTCTTGAGACCATCTTATCTTCACCTGCCATTCTTAGTCACTCTGGGAAATTGAGGCACAGAGCAGGAAGGTGGCTCATGCAAGGTCACAGGTTACTGACATTTCTAAGCTCTCTGTCATTAATCTGCCTGTTTCCTTCTTTGGTCCTTCATTGGTTAGATCATAGAATGTGTTGTTCCTGATAAGAGCAGGTAGCATATTCTGAGTTTCTCCCATAAATAGGTCAAGGTTTCTTTTTTGACATTAAAATTTAGTGAAATTGCCTAGAAATTTGAGGGTTTAAAGTTGGGGCAGATTGAGTGCTGTGGGGAAAGTACCACCTGCCCGGTCAGCCTGCATCTGTGGTTGACTTGAAATTGTTGCTGTGCTTACGCGGTCTCCTTGCTCTCCAGAATAACAGGTAGGAGTAAAGCAGGAGAAATCTTTCCCCACACCTCTTTTTTTTTTTTAACGATACACTGTAATTTTGTTTTAGTTGTGTGCCTTCAGATGAAACTAAGCCTGTTCATTGCCCAGGCTCTCTGGTACCCTGAAGACTTGTAGGATTGACTTTTTGGAGTAACTGAGAAATCAGCTCTTTGACTAAGTAAATTCTCTTGGTTATATCAACCAAGACTCAGTTCCTTTACAATTATTCCCTTTTCTTCATTGAATAACAGGCTGAGATCTGGGAAGAGAGAACAGCTGAATTAAGTAAGAATGAATTCTTTTAAATCTCCACACAGTGGAATGCACAGACCAGATGAAAGGACTTATTTTTTTTTAAAGATTGGCACCTGAGCTAACAACTGTTGCCAATCTTTTTTTTTCCTACTTTTTTTCTTCCCAAATCCCCCCAGTACATAGTTGTATATTTTAGTTGTGGGTCCTTCTAGTTGTGGCATGGGGATGCCGCCTCAGTGTGGCCTGACGAGCAGTGCCATGTCTGTGCCCAGGATCCGAACCGGTGAAACCCTGGGCCACTGAAGCAGAGCGCACGAACCTAACCACTAGGCCACGGGGCCGGCCCCTGAAAGGACTTTTTTTTTTTTTTTTTATTAATGTTATGATAGATTACAACCTTGTGAGATTTCAGCTGTACATTATTGTTAGTCATGTTGTGGGTACACCACTTCCCCCTTTGTGCCCTCCCCCCCCGAAAGGACTTTTGAATAGATTTCTCAGTAACTCTTTGAGTACCAAAGTTGGCATTCCTTTGAATTCTCAAAGCTCTTGTAGAGTTGATAGTATAAACCATCCCATTTGAATTTTTTGCTTGGTGTCATTGCCGTGGTTAGACATCGTCTGAGAAACCCATGTAGGCGGTTGTTGCGGGGTAGTGGATAGCCTTTTTTTTTTTTTTTTGAGGAAGATTAGCCCTGAGCTAACATCTGCTGCCAATCCTCCTCTTTTTGCTGAGGAAGCCTGGCCCTGAGCTCACATCCGTGCCCATCTTCCTCCCGTTTATATGTGGGATGCCTGCCACAGCATGGCCTTCTGAGCAGTGCCATGTCCGCACCCGGGATCCAAACCGGCGAACCCCGGGCCACCGAAGCGGAACATGAGCGCTTAACTGCACCACCACCCGGCCCCTATAGCCATTTCTTACAAAGGAATAGGATCTAGGCTTCATTGTTGGATTCTGAGAAGGGGCTACCATCTCAGTTCATTTGTCCGCCAGGGCTATCTGCTAATTTTTGCTTTCCTTCAGAGATGCTAATTCCATTATATCTATTTTGATGTCTCGTGGTGCTTATCCCATACATTCTGTCTTTTCAGAAAATGGACCCCAGTGGGGTCAAGGTGCTGGAAACAGCAGAGGACATCCAGGAGAGGCGGCAGCAGGTCCTAGACAGATACCACCGCTTCAAGGAGCTCTCAACCCTCAGGCGCCAGAAGCTTGAAGATTCCTATCGATTCCAGTTTTTCCAAAGAGATGCTGAGGAGCTGGAGAAATGGATTCAGGAGAAACTTCAGATTGCGTCTGATGAGAATTATAAAGACCCAACCAACTTGCAGGTGCGTCTGATCTCCCTGAGATTCCTGCCAAACTTCAAGAGCTCAAATGTGTGGGTTTTTTTTTTAAAGATCGGCCCTGAGCTAACATCTGTTGCCAATCTTTTTTTTTTTTCCTTCTTTTCCCCAAAGCCCCCCAGTATGTAGTTATAGGTCCTTCTGACTCTGCTATTTGGGACGCCGCCTCAGCATGGCTTGATGAGTGGTGCTGGGTCCGTGCCCAGGGTCCAAACTGGCCGAAACCCTTGGCTGCCCAAGTGGAGTGTGCAAACTCAACCACTCGGCCACAGGGTCAGCCCCAAGAGCTCAGATATTTTTGCCCAAAAATTATACAAAGAAAGTCATTTAATTGTGACCTAGAGAGATTGGGCAGCAAGAAGAATGTAGATCAGACATAAGAAAGGACTCACTATTCTGAAAAGCCCTTAGTGTGTGTATTGTGTATGAGTGAGGGTGCATGGAATCTTGCCAGTTTTAATTTATTTTTTCTGACTGCTTTAAGGCTGATGGTTCTCAAACTACTGTCTTGTAACCATTGATGATCCTTCAACATTTTTCAGAAAAGGTCTGGGTTGATTTCTTTCTTTCTTGCTGAGGAAGATCGGCCCTGAGCTAACATCTGTTGCCAATCTTTCTCTTATTTTGTATGTGAGCTGCCACCACAGCATGGCCACTGACACACGAGTGGTGTAGGTCTGCACCTGGGAACTAAACCCTGGCCACCTAAGCAAACTGCCAAACTTAACCACTAGGCCACTGGGGCTGGCCCTGTGTTGATTTCTTGAAATACCTATTCTTGAGAAAGGCATGCTAACAGGGTTGTTGCTGGTGAAAATTTATAGTCAGGGGTCTCTTTAAGCAACTCATTGATAAGTCTTATCAAAAGCAAAGCCTTTAAAAATCATTGAATTGTACACGTAAGTTAATTTTATGGGTGTTATTTATTTATTCCTCAATAAAGCTATTTTTAAAAAAGATAAAGCTTTTCATCTCATTGATTTTGGTGAGAGACTTTTTTAGCAAGTGGAGCAGTATTTGGGCCCCTGGTTCTTTGACTACACCGAAGTTGTCCAAGAGAAAATGGTGAATGCTGGTTTAGGTACACTCCCTGCCTGGCAGGCCCCTTCCCAGCTCTGTACTTGATTAAAAAGAGGTGTTGAGAAATGGAATGTATCAAATCAATCAAAGAATGTGGCTTCTAAAGCAAGCTGGAAAAAATGTCATATCATGAGTGAATGTGGGTGGATTATTCAAGGGCAAACAGTACATGCTAAGAAAACTGTCAGTATGGTTATATATTTCTAGAAGGTATTAGATGTCCACATAAAGGCTAATTTCCTGATAGACAATAAAATTAGGATATTTTGTAACATCTTGCTATCTGCAAGATTGGTCCTCAATGGCTGAGTTTCAGAGGACCAGTACAGATGCTGTCAGAGTCATTGAGTAATTGAGCAGGTAGGGGGATGGGTGGGATGCTGAGTGATGTGTCCTTAATGAGAGGGAGTGGGGTTCAGGAGGGGAGGAATAATGGGGGTGAGGAGACAGAATGCTGAGTGCTGTGTGATTGCATCTGTGGCTCATTTCATGGTCCACCGACAGGGCAAGCTTCAGAAGCATCAGGCCTTTGAAGCTGAAGTGCAGGCCAACTCAGGAGCCATTGTGAAGCTGGATGAGACGGGAAACCTGATGATCTCCGAAGGGCATTTCGCATCTGAAACCATAAGGGTGAGTGAGTCGGGCCTGGTATGGATGGCCTTCATCTCTGTGGTTGGCAGAGGAATGTGGATTAATGCTTAGAGGTAAATTTGGGTTCCTAAAAAGATAGACTTTCCTGGCTTTGTAAAAGAATTTGTCAAGTCTCCTAAAGGAGTTAGGCAAGTGCTGCCTTTGTAATATGATGATTCAATATGAATACAAACAAGTGTTTGTATACTCAGGAAATTAATGTTTATGGAATAAATTAAAATGTGATTATACTTTATGGAAGCTTGCATAAATTAAACTCTTAACATTTGCAGATAATAATTAGATGGGAGAGCATATGCGTGAAATTGGTGAATTTGGGTACTAGGACACAAAGGTAAATAGGATTAATCACAGACACTATAAAGTAAGTTCTCTGTTGGAAAGCTTGCTCTCTGGATCTTGATGCTTTGCCCCAGGAGGGCTTTACTGAGGTCTAGTCAGCAAGCCCGTTGAAGGACCAGCTGTAAGGAGTGACTTGTGGCACCACTGGTCAGTGAGCATGGTGACGTGACTGACTTGGGAGCAGGAGTCCTCCGTCTGGTCTGGCTTGTTGTGGTGCTGCTTCATTGGAGTTGGGGCAATAATTGTTTTTTCTCTGATTTGTTTAACGTTTCCAATACCAAGGTATTCTGGGAAACAAACCTCTTTAGGATGAAGTATATACGTCTAGTTTCTCATAACTGGATGCTCTTATCTATCTTTGTATTTTGTTTTTTGTCATCCAAAGTCACATTCCATTGAAGGACCAGATGAAAGCTACGTTTTTTTTTTCCTCCTCTTCTTCTCCTCAAAGGGCCCCAGTTCATAGTTGTTCATTCTAGTTGTAGGAAAAGCTACATTCTTAAGCTCCAGCTAGACATGTTTCATCCTCTCCTGTTCCCTGATACCCACTGTGGAGGTTTCATTCCCTTAGGATCTGGTCTAGTGGTTTTCAGCGTAAATACTTGTCTCTTGCTCCACTATATTCTGTGGTCTCATATTGAAGACTTGCAGTTAACCCTAAGCTTATTATTAATAATTAACTATCCCTAGTAATGATTGTAAATAGGAAATAAGAGTAAGTTCTAAATGCTGCATGACCATTTGGGTAAATATATGTCTGTGCAATTACGTACAAATATTTATCTGGCCATTTCCTCCCTGTTTTGGATACAGTCTTACAGTAAATGAAATCAGCGTGCCTTATTACTCCTTGGTAGAAGTGGTTTCCCCTGAGTGACTGGGGCTGCTCGGCGGTAGTGTAACCAGGTTACAGATGGAGAACATGAGAACTAGATCAAGTGTTGGGCTTTGGTGGTTAATCTGGGGGAGGGGAGACCCAAAGCTCAATTCATTCGAGTCTATTGGTAAGTGGCCCTCTTCCCTGTTTAGAGATCTTACTACAGCAACATCTAAAAGTACTATTAGCTACTATTTGTTGAGTAGCTATTAGTAGTTATTTATTTGTAAACACTTTGCTGAGAATTTTGCATATGTTATCTCTCATCTTCACAATAAGCTTATAAGGTAGCCATTATCCCCATCGTATAGAAGGGAGGTTTGTTTCCCAGAATACCTTGGTATTGGAAACGTTAAACAAATCAGAGAGGTTTGAGCAACTTACCCAAATTCACACAGCTAATAGGTGACAGAACTAGAATTTTGATCCACTCCTTTCTTTCTCTAGTCACAATTCTTTACTTTAATTTTCCAACCTGCATTTCATTCCTATCGGCTTTCCTTCTTTCTTCCCCCAACTGCTTCTCTGTGAGCTCCTGCGGCTTGCTCCTGCGCCCTTTGAGAAATCCACCTGAGTCAGAACCAGGATTTCTTCTCCACCCGGTCAGCTTTGAGTGTATTTCTTAAGTGCACTTGCCTCCCTGCCCACTCACACTCTCAAACAATAGTGTGCTTGTGAAACTGGACTCTTCTCTAACCTGCAGTATTTACAAGATCAGAGACAGCAGGAGAGGGAAGGCTGTTCCGATACTGGAACAGGCCTGGCTCTCGTTCTTTACTTGAAGGTATGCGGATGGGATTTGAGAGAGACTGACAGTTGACTTGAGGGTGAGGTTTTCCTTTAGCCTTCTGTAGGCCCATTTTTAATTTGAGCAAAGGGCTCTCACTTAATCTTTACTTTCCTGCTCAGGGGTCCCATGGTGATCCTGGCTTAGTAATTTCTCTGGCCCTGTAACTCGGTAACTCAGCTTGGCAGGCAGCATTAACATAGAGGATGGTGGGTGGAATGTGAAGACTATGTGTCCTGGATAACCTGTCTGTCACTGGTTTAGACTTTCACACCGTACCGGACTGCGTGGCGCCCCATAGTCACCGCCACCCACATTGGGTCCCACATCCGAGTAGGTGGAATATTGACTTGCTGTTGGTTGCCTTTCCCTCTTGCCTTGGAATGCCTTTCACTTCCTTCTCAGCGGTGATTCCAGTTTCAGCCGTCAGTGGTGGAAGTGATTGGAGTGGTGGAAGTGAATTGTGTGAGCCTTCTCCTTTCACATGAAACATCCATACTTGTTTCTAAGAGCATCCACCCCTGTTGACTGTCCCGTGGTTAGCTGGGAGTGGCATCTCAACCATGGGTGGATCTCGGACTTCTCTTTTGTCAGTGTTTAAATCTTTGTGTTTATTTTACTTCTGTCAGTGTTACACAGAAACTCCCAGTATCTTGGGTAGGCACAACCAACGCATTGAGACTGGATTAGAATACCAGAATGCATCAGCTAAGCTTGAATTGATGATCATTTTCCCCCAGTTGTCGACAAGTCCTTACTAGGACTGTGCTATGAGAACCCAAAGATCCTGGGAGGTGAATATGTTTGGGCCTGTGGCTTGGCTGCCGCTTGGGTGAGATGTTTTGTACCACAAACTGTATCTTTTCACAGAAGCTCTGAAACTGTTTCTGCCAAGAATCCATTTTGATAGCCAATTGTTTTAGGACCTCATCATTTCTACTTTTATACTAAAGTTTTCCTATTTACTTGTGCCTCATAATTATTTCTTTACATTTATGATGTCTGTAGGACCTCTTGTTTTGTTTTTTCCCCTTTACACGAATTCCGAATACACCCTTCAGTAATTTTTCCTGAGGTTCCACATTAATTATTCATCTTTCCTTCCTCAGTCGTCTTCTGACCTAGCAATCCCACTTTAATAATTTAATAAGTATTAATAAGCAATAATGTTATCTAAATACTTACAAATAATATATCAATGATAATTGATAATAATAATTCTTCCCGTGAAGTAAACTAGAACGAGTCTGTGAAAGGTCACTTCTTTTGTACCTTAAGATCTCCCAAACCACGATGAAGTGTATGCTTTTTCCTATTCTCAAATTTAGGATTTCCTCTCAGTTTAGGAATTATCTTTTAAAAAGACTTGTTCAGAGCTCCATGAGGTTTCTGACTTGTGGGAATTCTGTGGAAAAGCCAGATCCTATAGCAATGGTTGTAATCTGGAGGGTTGAGAGAGAGTTATATATGTGTGTGTGTGTGTGTGTGTATATATAGGTGTATATTTTATATATATATATATATATATATTTTTTTTTTTTTTTTTTTGGTGAGGAAGATTGGCCCTGAGCTAACATTTGTTGCCAATCTTCCTCTGGTTTTTTTTCTTCCCAAAGCCCCAGTACATAGTTAGTATATCCTAGTTGTAGGTCATTCTAGTTCTTTGTGGGACGCCCCTTCAGCATGGCTTGATAAGCGGTGCTAGGTCCGTGCCCAGGATCCAAACCAGCTGGGCTGCCGAAGCGGAGCACACGAACTTAACTACTACACCGCTGGGCCGGCCCCTATATATATTTTATTAATCTCCAGACTCGTTTGATGGAGCTGCACCGCCAATGGGAATTACTTCTGGAGAAGATGCGGGAGAAAGGAGTCAAACTGCTGCAGGCCCAGAAGCTGGTGCAGTATTTACGAGAATGTGAGGATGTGATGGACTGGATCAATGACAAGGTATGTTCTGAGAAGGAAGGTTTGCTAAGTAAGCCTTAAGAGAAAGCAAGAGCAGAGACCCCTCCTTGGTCTGCAGCCGAGAGCCAGGGTTAGCAGCCATGCAGCCAGTTTAAGAAAAAGGCGTGGTGGTGGGATTGCTGTATCTCCAGCTTCTCTCTGGATGTGTTCTCTGCTGTAGCTCTGAAACCTGCAGTCTCTGAGACCAAAATGCTGTGAGCGCAACCTCTCAAATAGCAGAGGAACTAAAATTGCAAACCCCCAGAAAACTGCATCCACTAAAGCTAACGTGGCCCCATCCCAGCGTGCCCATTTCATGCTAAGTTTCTGGAAGCCGTTGTTACCCAGTGTTGGTTGGTGACTCTCGCTCTGCTGTGGTCCCTGAATAGGAAGCAATTGTGACTTCTGAGGAGCTGGGCCAGGACCTGGAGCATGTGGAGGTTTTACAGAAGAAATTTGAAGAGTTCCAAACAGATATGGCCGCCCATGAAGAAAGAGTTAATGAAGTGAACCAGTTTGCTGCCAAACTCATTCAGGTAAATAGCAGAGGGCCATGTGCTTCTCACAACATCATTCTATTAACTTTCTAGTGTTTTCAGAAGAAAATTTTGGTGTTCACTTCCCTAATTTCTGAGTGACCAAGTTTTGGTAAGCGTTTCTGAGGGTTTTGTTTAGATCTAAGTAGGATTTCAATACTGATTAGCCCTAAATTAGAAAATGCTTTCTAACTTGTGGCATGGGAGGAAGGGCAGAGTTCATTTGATCTGCTTCCTCCACCCACTTTCGGGTAGGGCTTGGTGAGCCTTTTATTGGGCTGTGAAAGCTGGGAGTCGAGGTTCTCAGAATAGGGTGTGGCGGTGGATACTTCCTGGGATTGGCAGACGTCTGCCAATGCCTACCTGCTCTTCCCCGGGCTCTCATGGGGAACCTTGTAATGAGTGGGCTCTCCACTGGTAACTCTGGAGCCGTGGGAGGGGAGTGGTGCAACCCTTCCCCATGGCCTTTATGTATGGTCCCATAAGCTGCTGCTGTATTCTCACCTTCCCCACAAGGGTCAAAGTGCTCCAAAGACGTCAAGTAGTAGGAACTAGAGAGTTTTGGCTTTTAGGGAAATTTGATTTGGGGGGTACCAATTTTAAATTTATGGATCTGCTTTAGGGCTTGAACTTATTCCCTTTCTTACCAGTCATGAAGGGAAAGAAGAGCGACATTCCTTAGAAATACCTCACCCTTTCACAGTGACAGAAGTGCTCCTCCTCAATCTGGGCCATCTCAAGGTTGTGCTGAGAAGAGCAGTCAGGCCAAGGCCAAGGTCTCACAAATGGACCTCAGAACCCTTAAGTGTTTCACCTTATTATTTTACATGTTATTCTTATTAAAACAAAATAGTGAGGAAGGATACTTTTAAAGAAATATCTCCAGCCTGAAGTCAGGAACAAACCCTGAAAACTATGTGTTTGGGCAGCACTGCTTAACAACCTCATGAACGTTTGAAATGCCACACTTTTGATCGGTTGAGACAGAGATGGGTGCATTGATGAAGCTACCACAAAGTTGCAGCTGAAGTGTTTGTTAACATAAAGGTTTTTGGTACTGATGCACATAAGCGCTTTATAGATGGACCACACTACTCCAAGGGATAGATAATGGCTCTCTCGTCTTTACATGAGAAAACAGAAGCTCTTTTTGAATGAGCTTCACTTCGTTCCACACAGAAAACCAGTGTTTCTGTAGAATGCTGAAGGTTTGCTAAAGCAGATACTTGAAGGAGCCAACCTCAGGTGACTAGTTGGAGGAGCCAGAGGTTATGGACCAAGTCCAGTGCCTTCTACTCTTTGTTTAGGAGCAGCACCCTGAGGAGGAACTGATCAAGACTAAGCAGGACGAAGTAAACGCAGCCTGGCAGCGGCTCAAGGGCCTGGCTCTTCAGAGACAGGGGAAGCTCTTTGGGGCAGCTGAAGTTCAGCGCTTTAACAGGTGCCAAGCCAGCTTCTGGGAGTGGGCATCTGCTTGGAGGGGCTTGGTAAAAGTGTATGGCATGTGCTAATAAAATGCTGGGGCTCACTGGGTCTTGGCCCAGCGTGGCGTTCCAAGTTCCAGACAGTTGTTGTAACTAGATTAATTGGTGCCTTTATCCTATAGGGATGTGGATGAGACTATCAGCTGGATTAAGGAAAAGGAGCAGTTAATGGCCTCTGATGATTTTGGCCGAGACCTGGCAAGTGTTCAGGCTCTGCTTCGGAAGCACGAGGGTTTGGAGAGAGATCTTGCTGCGTTAGAGGACAAGGTGGGGTTTGAAAACAGCTGATCCTATAAATAAATTACCAAGGGCCAGGAGAGCAGTTCTGACAGAGTGTGCTTCTAGGTCAAAGCCCTGTGTGCCGAGGCTGACCGCCTGCAGCAGTCCCACCCTCTGAGCGCCACTCAGATTCAAGTGAAGCGAGAGGAACTGATCACAAACTGGGAGCAGATCCGCACTCTGGCAGCGGAGAGACATGCGCGTCTCAATGACTCGTACAGGTAGAGAGAATCTTCCAGTACTCCTCGGACTTCTCTGGGAAAAGAGAGGAAGGCAGAGTTATGGGTCAGTTCTATAGACTGAGAAAGCTTCTGTATACCCTGCCAGGTTCTTCTGCTAAGAAAATGGAGGTGACTTTCTTGTACCTGTATTATATGTGTTTGGAGACTGGCAACTTGACAGTGCGTTGTGTGTTCACAAACATGGTACTTACAACTGTGTAAATATCTTTCTTCTGTCCTATATCACTGTGTTGTGACCAATAGAAATGGAAATATCTCCTTAGCAGTCTGAGCATGAAAAGAAAGAATGCTTCTTACTAACCAGGGGTTAACCTTGGAAATGACAAGGAAATTGACAATAAGGGAGAAGACTGGGGAATTACAGTGATGGACAGAACCTAAGTTTAAAGGATTGATTTCAGCTTTCTCTTACTTTCCTTTACAGTCTGGGTTGAAAGAATCCCATATTCCCCAGGACTGGAGTTTGTATGATTTGTTAGACTTTGAGGACATAGAATTTGGAGCTTTAGGGAGGTATTTTCCATCCTGGAAAGATCTGATGGCTTATCTTTGGTTTCCTAGACTTCAACGCTTCCTTGCTGACTTCCGTGACCTCACCAGCTGGGTGACTGAGATGAAAGCCCTCATCAATGCAGATGAACTTGCCAACGACGTGGCCGGGGCTGAAGCCCTGCTTGATAGGCATCAGGAGCACAAGGTAACGTCTCCAAGATCTTCCAGAAGTGAAGACATTCACTTAAAATGCATCCGTGTATCACTGTCCAGATAAGCGATAGCGTGTCACTACCGCTTATAGTTGGAGCGGGTGAAACTTTATTCACAGGCTGCTCTCACCATAAGGGTTGTTGTTGGCTGTGCCTTTGGAGACTCACTCTGCCTGCTTGTAATAGATGGAGAAGTGGGTTAAATGTCAGGAGATCAACTGTGGTCCATAATAGTGAAGAACCAAGCTGTGGCAAGGTGGAGGTGCTACTAGTTTGCACGTCAGTCCTGTGGCATCTTAAATAATGTCTTTGTTTAAATGCTGAATTTCAGAGTTGGTTTGGGTAAATCTAAATTTCTTATTCTCATAGTTCCCCAAAGTATATTCTATGGCTAACCAGTTACACAAGATCTTAATAAGCTGTACCTTAAAAAGAAAGAGGGTTTTCTATGGCTGAGTAATTTTGGAAAACACTCTTAAATGGAATTTTTAAAATAATTATTACTATTAAGCCTTCTGAGAGGTTTTAATGTGCTAGATATAAAATCATACAGAAGTCACATATGTCCCTCTATACTAGCAGTAGTTAAAAATACTAGTTATAAACACATCAGAAAATATGAGATGTTTGGGAATTAATCTAACAAAAGTGTAAGACACTTGTGGAGAAAGCTATAAAACTTTGTTGAAAGACTGAAAAATGAAAACTAAGTGGAATGTCTTGTCTTGTGCATGGATGGAACGATCTTTTGTAAAGGTATAAAAATTCTCGAGATATATACGTTCATTGCAGTTCCAATCAAAAGCGCAGCAGGTCTTTGTTTTTGGAATGAGACAGGCTAATTCTAAAATTGAAAAACAGCCGAGACAATTTTGAAGAACAAGGTGGGGCCAAGGGAGGGCCTCACCCTACCAGGTGCTATAAAATCATAGTAAAACCATCTCATCCAAGAAAGACAGATAGACCAACGGAACAGAAAACAGCAAGCTCAGACCCTGTGAATGTGTGGAACTTGACAGAGTTTGGCGGAGGTGGCATGAAAAGCCAATTGGAAAAAGTCTTTTTAATAAGTGATGTTCTCGTTTGATGATCTTCACTGATACCAAGAAACCTGATCTTGTCTTTTGTTCGGATCTTCATATTAGATGTGATATTTTTGATGTGTAGTGATTATTTGAAATTCAACAACTTAGTTTTCTTTTACAAAATGCTGGGCATTGAGTGTGCCTTTTTTCCCCTGTAGGGTGAAATTGATGCTCATGAAGATAGCTTTAAATCTGCAGATGAATCTGGACAGGCCCTGCTTGCTGCTGGCCATTACGCCTCGGATGAAGTGAAGGAGAAGGTAAAAAGAGAAAAGGTTCTTTTACTAAAAGTCTCTGAAAGCTCGTATTCTTCCTCATCCTTAAACAGCCAGATGGCGCGTTCACCATGGGGTCTGAGAAAACTTAGAGATTCCACCTGGAAGTTACCGAGCAGCTTCTTCAGAGGTTTAAAAAGCAGATGTGTGTACAGTCTGGTGATTGAACAGGGAGAGAAGGTTCCACTTATTTGGGGCATATATGACACATTTCCTACTTAAAGGTGACTTTACAGGGAGTTGAGTCCTGCGTTAGTATTTGGAGCCAAGAGGAAAGAATCTTTGAGTGTAAATATGCCTGAAGAACATTAGATAATGATGTATATTTTAATATATAGGTCAAGGGAAGACATTTCAAAGACACATTTGTTATCATTAACTTTGGAGCCAAAAAATTATTTCTAAGGCATTCGTGAATTTATTTGACATATTTTCTGGAGTACCCACTCAGTTGACATTGCTCAACCGAGAGTCCCTACTCCATTTATACTGCCTCGCTTTTAGATAGAGGCCCTTTTTCTTCTTCCTAGGAGTTTACTTAGCATTTTGACTAAAATCATTTGTGATAATGTGGCAATAATATAATTCTAGGGGCTGGCCTGGTGGCGCGGTGGTTAAGTTCACGTTCCGTTTTCACTGTCCAGGGTTTGCCGGTTTGGATCCTGGCTGCAGAACTACACTGCTTCTCAAGCCATGCTGTAGCAGGTGTACCACATATAAAGTAGAGGAAGACGGGCATGGATGTTAGCTCAGGGCCAGTCTTCTTCAGTAAAAAGAGGAGGATTGGTGGCAGATGTTAGCTCAGGGCTGATCATCCTCAAAAGAAAATAAATAAATAATAATAGTATAATTCAAGACTAATTAGGACAGGGCCATCTCTCTTAGATGTAGCCTAAGCATAGAAGCTGCTCAGGATTTGAGTGATTTCTTGTGACTTGGCTGACACACAGAAGTGAATGTTATTCTTTCCCTTTTGAAAATCGAAAAAAGTCCCAAAGATTAGTGTGAGGATTAGAAATTCCAGGGCAGCCTTTATGTCTGGCTGGAGGGCATTGCGACTGACATTTCTTCCCTGCCTTTCTGTTTCCTTCTCCTCCAAGCTGACCATTCTTTCTGAGGAGAGAGCTGCCCTGCTGGAGCTGTGGGAGCTGCGCAGGCAGCAGTACGAGCAGTGCATGGACCTGCAGCTTTTCTACCGTGACACCGAGCAGGTGGACAACTGGATGAGCAAGCAAGAGGTAATGTGTGAGCGGAAACCTTGCCAGCCCAGTGAGCAGAGTCTTTGTTTCTGTTTCGTCTGCTTCGCAGATAGTTTGCTTAGTATGTATAGGAAATCCTTACCATTTCAGTTCTGAATCAGTGAGGAGGGGTTGCTGAGCCAGCCTCCGTCGGCTCTGCCAGCATTTCTCCCCTCTCCTGAGATTGCGAGGCTCTCAGAAAAGGCCCCAGTTTTTCAGATGAGTGTAATGTTGTAAATTGTTTTTTATTAAAGAGAATTTTTTTCCTTAGAACCTAGCATTATGCATAATTTAAATCTAATAGAAGCAACATAAGCTATTTGAAAAAGTTTCAGTAGAATGTAGAATAAGAATTTCATGTTATTGTTGCATTAGTTTTAAGTGAATTTTAAAGGACTTTAGACTTTCCAGAAGAGATCTTAAAAGTTTAATAGCCAGAGTCTCTTTCCTTCTTTTTGTACTTTGGCCAAAATATCCCTTACTTTCCAGCCTAAAGAGGTGAAAGGAATAGGCCATTATTCTGAATGCTTTCTTTCCGTTTACAAGGCATTCCTGCTGAATGAAGACCTGGGGGACTCCTTGGATAGTGTGGAAGCGCTTCTCAAGAAGCACGAGGACTTCGAGAAATCCCTCAGTGCCCAGGAAGAAAAGATTACAGTAAGATCTCTGCTTGTGCTCAGTGCCTTCCAGTGATCCTCAGAGACAGGCCAGAAGTCTCTTCTTTTTCTGAAAGGTTTCTGAACAGATTTGATGAAGGATCTGTGTGAAAGGCACTCCGGTGCATGCATAAAATCTCATGATACACCATCTTGCTGGAGACATAACACAACTCTTAGTGTGAAATCATTTTCTTGATGTAAACCTCCAAACTGAGATTTAGCTTTCTCTAAAAGTAGCTGAGAGTTAATGTAAGAGGCATTTTTCCCATTGAAAATAGACCATAGAAGTAGGGAGGAGAAGGCTTTTAACCTGTATCTGACCCGACTCTCATATCAGATAATGTCTCCCGTCCTGAATGGAGCCAGCATTGTATTGTTATGTCTGACTAATAACATCAAGCAAAAACTCAAAAGTTGAGATAAGTGTTGTCATAGCAAACCTTAGTGGGAACACCTTGACTTGTGTCAAGGTTCAGTGAATACCTTGACCTGTGAATACCTTGACCTGTGTCAAGGTTTAGTGAATACCTTGACCTGTGTTAAGGTTTTGACCTGTTCAGCAGTTACTTTTCTCTGGAGGCCAGGCCATGGAACAGGATGCTTACCAGTGAAGAACTTTCCTTCTTCCTTCCTAGGCATTAGATGAATTTGCAACCAAGCTAATCCAGAACAACCACTATGCAATGGAAGATGTGGCTACTCGCCGAGATGCTGTAAGTCTCCAGGCTCTTTCTACACCTTCCTTTCTGTACGTGGATGTCCCTTCTAAGACAGATGTTGCAGTTCAGCCTCTTGAGCTGGAATCTCTTGAGGAGTAAGAACTGGAGATTCACATGGAGCTTTGTCTTTCAGCTTTTGAGCCGCCGCAATGCCCTTCATGAGAGAGCCATGTATCGCCGGGCCCAGCTGGCTGATTCCTTCCACTTGCAGCAGTTTTTCCGTGATTCCGATGAGCTCAAGAGTTGGGTCAACGAGAAGATGAAAACTGCCACAGATGAAGCTTACAAAGTAATGTACTGTTCGCGTTGCCATGTAGCACGTGGTTAGTAAGCTGAACACAGCTCTCAGAAATAAATTGTAGCTAAGGAAAGAAATAGGAATTCCAGAAACCTCACTATTTAATGTAAACATACCGTTATTATACATCCCCATAAAGATAGGTGTGAAGGTAATGTGAGGTAACTTGACATCCTCAGGTTCAAGATAGAACCGCCTTCTTTCTTTCATTGGCAGGACCCATCCAACCTGCAAGGAAAAGTACAGAAGCATCAGGCTTTTGAGGCTGAGCTCTCAGCCAACCAGAGCCGCATTGATGCCCTGGAGAAAGCTGGGCAGAAGCTGATTGACGTCAACCACTATGCCAAGGATGAAGTAGCAGCTCGTATGAACGAGGTCATCAGTTTGTGGAAGAAACTGCTAGAGGCCACTGAACTGAAAGGTAAGAGAGAATATTTCCCTGGATGGTGATAGGGATGTTTGGGGAATGAAATAGTCCTTCCGGTTAAGTGTTTTAGGGATATAGACCCCCCCAAGCAAGGTGGGGTGCATGACCTTGCGTTTGGGCTCCTTTCCTGTGAAGGAGTTCCTTGCCTTGAGTTCTACATGGTTTGCTAATCTGGTAAATGTGGTTGCGCAGGCCGGTGGGTGGGGGAGCCTGAGTGAGAAGACAATGATTGGGACAGGTGGCCCTGACTGAGTTGGGCCTCATCTCTAGAAATCAAAGTTCAGCTGTAAGCCAAGGGCGTTTAGTCATTCTCAAGTGCCCTTATCTCATGGGGATTAGAATACTTACCTTCTACTTCAGCATCCAGAAGGGAGGGCAGAGGTGGTGGTTTGTGTTCTTTACCTTTGTGATAGAGGTGAAGCAGTAACTACAGTCCTGAGCGGTGGTCCTTCACCGAGATCCCATTGTTTATGAGCAGTATTGGCAGAAGGCTGATGTTAACACGTAGAAAATCAACCTTGCCTCTTTGGCTAGGAATCAAGCTTCGCGAGGCTAACCAGCAGCAGCAGTTTAATCGCAACGTTGAGGACATTGAACTGTGGCTGTATGAAGTAGAAGGTCACCTGGCTTCAGATGATTATGGCAAAGACCTTACCAACGTCCAGAACCTGCAGAAGAAGCATGCCCTGCTCGAGGCAGATGTGGCTGCTCACCAGGTGGAGTGTGAAGTGGGCGCTGTTGTGGGGCCAATGAATCCAGGAAGGGTACGAGGGAAGGATGGCGAGTAATTTCACCACCAAACTAGTTTTGGAAGGAATGGGATGTGTTGATTTTCTTAGGTAAGCTTATATGTTCCATATGCTTCTGCTCAAATTAAACTGTCTTCCCTCAGAGCTTTCTGGGAGCCCAAAAGGAGGGAAAGAAATGGCAGAAAGAGTACTCTCAGGAGTGGGAAAAGAAACGTGTCAGTTTTTCTTCATATATGATCAGAGCACACCTGAAGTAATAAAATCAGCCTAGAAATGTCAAGAACGTAGTTGCCCAACACCAGTCCAAACTTTCAAGACTGTCCTTTCCCATTGCCAGGATCGAATTGATGGCATCACAATTCAGGCCCGCCAGTTCCAAGATGCTGGCCATTTTGATGCTGAAAACATCAAGAAGAAGCAGGAAGCCCTTGTGGCTCGCTATGAGGCTCTCAAGGAGCCCATGATTGCCCGGAAGCAGAAGCTGGCTGATTCTCTGCGTTTGCAGCAGCTCTTCCGTGATGTTGAGGACGAGGAGACGTGGATTCGAGAGAAAGAACCCATTGCTGCGTCCACCAACAGAGGTCAGTCTGCCTCCATCAGATAGGAATCAAGTTGAGAAAGGACTCTGCCCTTATAACATAAAAGGGACACTTGTCAGAATGAGCAAGGTCAAATTTAAATAAACTGGATCCGTGGTGGAAGCTAAGAGCGATGGTTAGTGCTGACTTTTCTCTTGAAGGCTTAGATGACTAAGGAGTGGTTTCTGCTTTCAGGCAAAGATTTGATTGGAGTTCAGAATCTGCTAAAGAAACACCAAGCCCTACAAGCAGAAATTGCTGGACATGAACCCCGCATCAAAGCAGTCACCCAGAAGGGGCACGCCATGGTGGAGGAGGGTGAGCAGTTGTCGTCCTTGAAAGTGACTTTTCTTTTGCTCATTGTATCTCCCTCCTATGATTGAGTGTATGGACTTGAGGCAGACTGGGCTGTGGGGTTGAATACCATCCCCATTCTCTCCTAACTGACCTTGGCTAGACCTGAGCCTGGCCCGAGTGAGTCTCAGTGACCGAGAACTATGGGATGCCATTATTTTTATTATTTCCTTATGATAGCATCACTAATGTTGACTGGGGATATCTGCTTTTTAGAATCTAAATAGAGATCATTGTTTGAGGAGGCAAAAATCGAACAGATCTTTTAAACAGTTGGAACCTGAGCCTCTCGTAAAACTTGGAATTATGAAGGGGTCTAGCTCACCAAAATGTAGTGACCAAAGTGTCCCCTTTTTTGTCCTTCTGCAACATGTCAACATACTTTTCACTATCCTCCCTTCCGCCTTCCAGGCCATTTTGCTGCAGAGGACGTGAAGGCCAAGCTCAATGAACTGAACCAGAAGTGGGAGTCGCTGAAGTCCAAGGCGTCGCAGCGGCGGCAGGACCTCGAGGACTCGCTGCAGGCCCAGCAGTACTTTGCCGACGCCAACGAAGCCGAGTCCTGGATGCGGGAGAAGGAGCCCATCGTGGGCAGCACCGACTACGGGAAGGACGAGGACTCCGCTGAGGTGACCCAAGCTTGGGGAGTGGTGCGCTTACTAGGGTTGCCAGTTAGGAAAATGACTGTGGAAGGTGCAGCATCATGACTTTCAAGGTGTTTTAGAATCTATTTTTTACTTTCTAATGCTTCTTTTCTCCCTTTTCTTAAAGATTGGCCATGAGGTAACATCTCTTGCCAATCTGTGTTTTTTGTCCCCAGAGCCCCCCGGTACGTAGTTGTGTATTCTAGCTGTAGGTCCTTCTAGTTGTGGCGTGTGGGACGCCGCCTCAGCATGGCCTAATGAGCCGTGCCATGTCCGTGCCCAGGTTCCAAACCAGTGAAACCCTGGGCCGGCGAAGCGGAGCGCGCAAACTTCACCGCTCGGCCCGGGGCGGCCCCTTGCTGTTCTTGTTTTGTCTTTCCATCATAGGCATGTGTACATACTTAAGAGAAACACATATTTTTGCTGGTTTTCTGTTTTTTGACTGAAACTCTGCAATTTTATTTGTAAAGGTCTAGGTGTAGTTCCTGTACCTACCTCTTTTCTTGCCAGTCTTGACAAAAACCAGAATGAGCTGAATTTTGTCATGGACTGAATATGATTCTCCCAAAGATGGGAGAACAGAAAGCTTTGAAAATGGTAGTACTTGAAAATGATGAAGTGCTAAATGTAGACAGAGAAGTGAATATCCTCAGGGAGGGCAGTGTATATATATATGGCCAGCTTTGATTTATTGGTGATATTTTTCTTAAGATAGGTTGTAGATTCACAGATGTGTGTGATACTGTTCCTTATGTCTCTCTTTATTTCAAATATTGCTTAGTTAAGTACGTAAAGTCAGGGTGAAAAGATAATACTATAAGTCACAATTAACATTTCCTCCAAATTCAACATTTATTAAAAAGAGTGTGTGGAAGTGTAGAGCAGGAGGTGACCAGATTGTCACGTAACTAGACGAGGCTTGAGAAAGGCATATGGCACCTTGGTGAGGCAGTGGGGCCGGGCAGCTCTGGCTTCTGGCACGGGGTCACTGTGTGATTTTGGTTTCAGGCTCTACTGAAGAAACACGAGGCTCTGATGTCGGATCTCAGCGCCTATGGCAGCAGCATTCAGGCCCTGCGAGAGCAAGCTCAGTCGTGTCGGGTAAGCGTGGCTCTAGTTTCAGCAGTTATGAGTGATTTAGGGGGAGGCAGGGAAAGTCGAAGGACCCAGACACTGCCAGCAGGTGTTGCGGTCACAGGAGACAGTCTTGTGACTTTATCAGGTCTTACTGCACAAAGGTTTAGAGACAGTTTAAAACAAGTTTTTGTGTCTTTTTTTTTAAAGATTTTTTTTATTTTTCCTTTTTCTCCCTAAAGCCCCCCAGTACGTATATATATTTTAGTTGTGGGTCCTTCTAGTTGTGGTATGTGGGACACCGCCTCAGCGTGGCCTGATGAGCGGTGCCATGTCCGCGCCCAGGATTCGAACGAGTGAAACCCTGGGCCGCCAAAGCAGAGTGCGCGAACCCAACCCCTTCGGCTACGGGGCCAGCACCTAAAACAAGTTTTTTTAAAGATACGAAACAGCATTCTTGAATTAGATTTTATTGGTAGCCACAGAGAATATTTGGTAAATTTGGTATTTGCGACAACTGTTGGAGTCTGCAGTTTGCTTCGATGGAAACCCGTGGACACCCTTTCACTGTGTTTGCCCTTCCCTTGGATTTTTAGCAACAAGTGGCCCCCATGGACGATGAGACTGGGAAGGAGCTGGTCTTGGCTCTCTATGACTATCAGGAGAAGAGTCCTCGAGAGGTCACCATGAAAAAAGGAGATATTCTCACCTTACTCAACAGCACCAACAAGGCAAGGCATAAAGTAGTTGTGTGTTTGTTTCCATCAGCACCACCGGTTTCACTCACTTGGGTGTCTTTGGGTAGTTGTATCTCTCAGAAATGAGGCTGGTGTAGAATTTGAAGAGACATTAGTTTCCTAGTCAATCTCCCACTTAATATAGGTCTATCCTATATTGGATATGATCAAGAAGGTAATCAGTCTATCTTCTTGAATATCTGCAAGTAGTGCGGTGCCTCACATTCTCAAGGGTAGCTTTTTTCCACTAGTGAACACCTCGAAGTGGAATTCTTTCTCTTTTGCACCAGAGTCTGCCTCTCTGTAACTTTGACTGGTTGGTTCCTAGTGTAGACTCTACAGTCTGCATTGTAGCAGACAGTTGAAGACAGCTGTGACATTACCCCACGGGCTCTGTCTCCTGAAAGTTAAATGCTGCCCAGTTCACCAGTCTTTCTTCCTGAACTTTCTGGTTTGACAGTGGCCTTGAAGTGAGATGCATGATACCCTGCATATTATCTGACCAATGCCCAAGGATGTTATCTCCCGTCTTGGTTAAGGCTGGAAAAAGGTCCTCAGCTTTTAAGAACCTCCTTGTTTCCACACCCCCACTTTACCCTAGTCATGAGAGTTTGAGGAAACCTGGGATTTACGTCTTTCTGTTGACTCTAATTTAAACCTAAACAAACCCTCCAGTCTGACTCTGGTTCACTCAAAGCAGCATTGTCCAATGGAATTTTCTGTGATGCCGGCAAGTTTGTATATGTGTGCTGGCCGTACAGTAGCTAGCAGCCACATGTGATTATTACGCACTTGAAATGTGACTAGTGCAAATGAGTTTTTAAATTTAATTCTAATTTATTTAAGTTTAAGTAGCCACATGTGACTAGTGGCTGCAGTATTGGACAGCATAATTCTTGACTATCTAAGCAAAGAGGAAGTGTCCTTCATGGTGGGTGTCATTCCTGCTTCACTTGTGACCCTCTCCATGCTTGGCTGGTCATGAACGGACTGAAATTTCAGTCCTTCTGCAAGGTGGCTTTGACGCTGTTAGACGTGCCTCCTTGGTTTCTCCCTATCTCAGGGAAAGAATATGCTTTCAATTCTCTCCCTTTTTTTCCTAGGACTGGTGGAAAGTGGAAGTGAATGACCGTCAGGGTTTTGTGCCAGCCGCATATGTGAAGAAATTGGACCCTGCCCAGTCAGCCTCCCGGGAGAACCTCCTCGAGGAACAAGGCAGCATCGCCCTGCGGCAGGAGCAGATTGACAACCAGTAAGCACGATGCGGCCGATCACAGAGGTCTGGGCACCATTCGGGACTCAGTCTGCTCACACTTGGGCCAAGGGTTGGGCAGTGTCCTGAGGTTTCTGGAGCACATGTTCTTCAAGCGCCGTCGTCAGGACTCAAGGCCATATTCTTGGCTGCTTTCCCCAAGTCACTTTTAACCCACAAAACTCTGTTTGAACCTAATATCCCTGACTGATACCTTATTTTGCTTCGTTTTTTCCCTCACATTTGTGAATTTCTTTTCCTAACCAGCGTTTTTCTAATTATTCCCACCTTAACCTTCGTCCTCTGTTCGGGAGATGTTTTCTGAAATTGCATTTTTGGAAGTTCACACCCTTATAGCTCTGCCCCTTTTGAAAGACTGTTGAGACAGCTTCTCTCTCTGCCATGGCTTTGTGTTCTGAGAATGGGGGGTTGGTGGTTTTTTTATTGGCTCCTCCTCTTTCCTATAGCTACGCCCCCACATTGACCTATGGCCCTCCTTTAGAGCATATCCTACTCTGCTAATGAAATTAGCAGCTTTGGACACTTGGGAAATGAAAACGATGCCTTCTCACTGGAGAATTGTAGAACTTTTCTGACCTTGGTGATCCCTGAAAAGATCAGTTATTTACAAATAACTTATGGACAAATCTACTTTATGGTATTTACAAATACTTGCGACTTTTTCTGCTGCTGTTGAGACAAGAATGAGAGGTTTTGGCCAGGTCATAAATATGAGAGCAAAAGAGCGGACTGGCTGTCTGAGTAAAGCTGTGTCTTAGCTCTCAGTGAAGCTTTTTCTAAGAGCGCTCATTCTGTTCCCTGGCCTGGTTCTGTGAAGTTACCAGTGTTTTCAGCAAAGGAAAACTTATTGCCTTAAGCATCGCTCTCTCATCAGGGAGACGAAAATGAACTAACCCTCCGTTTAATTTTCCTGCTCTCTCTCCACTGTGATTTCCTTCATGGCCTGGCCTCCTTCCAAGAGCTTTTGAATGACTCTTTAATTTTCCCCACTTTAAGCATCCACCGTCATGGCACCAGTCAAAGCTGCTGCTTTTCATTCCCGTGGATTAATCCCACTAATTTGTGCATGCTTTTGCTGTGCCCCCTTCTGTGCAGGACACGCATAACTAAGGAGGCCGGCAGTGTATCTCTGCGTATGAAACAGGTGGAAGAACTGTGAGTAGGCTGAGAGCCTTGCTGCGCACCCGTGTCCATGGCTGTGCCTGTCCATTCTCCCTCTGCCGCTTCTCTCGAAGGCACTTGTCCATCCTGAAAGAGGAGGTGGTGGCAGGGACTGCCTTCCATGCAGCAGCTTTTGCTCCCAGGGAAGAGGTTTTGGTGAAGCCGTGTCAGTTGACAGCCACTCGTCTTGTGGGTGCTTCCACGTGCAGCTGTGTGTTCAGAGTGGGGTTGCTTTCCCCGTTGGCTTTTGTGGCGGACCAGCCACTATTGGCAGCAAACCTGAAGGCTGACTCTGTAGTGTTCTTTAGAGGGAAGGAAATTAAATGCCCCTCTTTAAAGTGCTTTGGTTCTTGGGAACTTGTTCCTCTCTTATTTCACTTTGGGAAGCTTAGATTTGATGGTGATTCTAGGGTTTTTTTTTTTTTTCCAACTTTTGACACTTTTTTTGTTTGTCATTTTCATGTCTGAAGATAGTAGGAGTTTAGCCTTTTGTATATTAGTTACCAAGGGTTAGAATATTCTTTGATTCTTGTTAAGAAATCTTCAGGGGTCGGCCCAGTGGCGCAGCAGCTAAGTGCGCACATTCTGCTTCAGCCGCCCGGGGTTCTCCGGTTTTGATCTTGGGTGTGAACATGGCACCGCTTGGCACGCCCTGCTGTGGTGGCATCCCACATATAAAGTAGAGGAAGATGGGCACAGATGTTAGCTCAGGGCCAGTCTTCCTCAGCAAAAAGAGGAGGATTGGCAGCAGATGTTAGCTCAGGGCTAATCTTCCTCAAAAATAAAAAGAAATCTTCAGCTAACGAAATAGTACAGATACTCTGTACTCTACATGTTTTCCCTTCTGCAGTTGCCAAAACGTTCTGAGAAATAAATGTGTTATTTTAGGAACAGTAGAAAATTCCTCCTGTTGTGGAAATACGGACATCCTATATGAGGCTGTTTTAAAGCTCAGCATATCTTCACTCCCCACTTGGGGGCTGCTCGGAGAATTATAAGAGAGGAGAAAAAGCCCTCTGTATACATTATGCCAGCAACTTCATCTCATCTCCCAGCTGTAGTCGCATGAGCCCTGTGTTATTGTGCTGAACGCTTGGTTTCGGTCATTTGTGGTTGTGATGTTATAAAAGCAAAATTGGCCCAGGGATGAGGGTGCCTGGCTGTTCTGGCTCCCCAGTGGTGAACAGTGCAGTCCATGCTCATCCCTGAGGCTGGAGTGTGGGTATTTGGCGTCTTCATCCTTGCTCTGAGACTTTCTCACGAGGCATCGTCATTACAAACTCATGACCTTGGATCCACATGTTGGAGACACCTGGTGGTTTGCCTTTCCATTAGCCTCTGTGGGAAGCTAACTGCCCGCCTTGCTCCCTCTGTCACCCCCTTGAATCACGTCAGATACCGTTCTCTGCTGGAGCTGGGTGAGAAGCGCAAAGGCATGCTGGAGAAGAGCTGTAAGAAGTTTATGCTGTTCCGTGAGGCGAACGAACTGCAGCAGTGGATCAATGAGAAGGAAGCTGCTCTGACGAGTGAGGAGGTTGGCGCAGACCTGGAGCAGGTTGAAGTGCTACAGAAGAAGTTCGATGACTTCCAGAAGGTAGGAGAAGTCTTGCTCCGAGCTGCAAAATTGTTCAAAGCCTTGGTTCTCTTGATGTTTTTCCAGATTACTAGAACGAAAATTACATGGATTATATTCCACCATCTGTGAGCATTTTTTTTTTTTGAGGAAGATTAGGCCTGAGCTAACATCTGCTGCCAATCTTCCTCTTTTTGCTGAGGAAGACTGGCCCTGAGCTAACATCCTTGCCCGTATTTTTTAATATATGTGGGACGCCTGCCACACATGGCTTAACGAGTGGTCCGTAGGTCCGCACCCGGGATCTGAACTGGCGAACCCTGGGCCACCAAAGCAGAACATGCGGACTTAACCATTGCACCACTGGGCTGGTCCCCTGTGAGCTATTTCTAAATGAGTTTAATCGAAATTTTTCTTGGACCGATTTAGTTTCAAGGAAATACACGCAGTTTTCTCTATCTGTTGTTTTAAGATAGTTTTTAAACCTCAAATATAAAAATAGGTAAAAGTATGTTCTTCATTGGGGTAAAATTCACATAACATACAGTTAACCATTTTAAAGTGCACAGTTCAGAAGCATCTAGTACATTCACGATGTTGTCCAACCATCATCTTTATCTCATTATAAAACATCTTTAGGGGCCGGCCTGGTGGTGCAGTGGTTAAGTTTGCACATTCCGCTTCTCCGTGGCCTGGGGTTTGCCGATTTGGATCCTGGGTGCAGACGTGGCACTGCTTGGCAAAAGCCATGCTGTGGTAGGCGTCCCACGTATAAAGTAGAGGAAGATGGGCACGGATGTTACCTCAGGGCCAGTCTTCCTCAGCAAAAAGAGGAGGATTGGCAGTAGTTAGCTCAGGGCTAATCTTCCTCAAAAAAAAAAACATAATAAAAAAACATTTTTATCACTTGAAAAGGAGACCACATATCCACTGAGCAATCAGTCCTCACACTCTCCCTCCCCAGCCCCTGGCAACCACTAATCTGCTTTTTGTCTCTGGGTTTATGTATTCTGGACATTTCGTACGAATAGAACCATATCATGTGACCTTTTGTGATAACTGCTTTAAGTGAGCGTGTTTTCAAGGTTTGTCCTTGTTGTAGCATGTAACCATTACTTTCTATGGCTGAATGATACTCCATTGTATCCATATACCCCATTTTGTTTATCCATTTCTCAGTTTAAAAGTATTCTTACAACCACTTAAAATGGGTGAGGGGCTTTTTGTCTCACAGTGGCTGGCTTTGAAATTTAATCACATTTTAAAAACATTATGTCTTCTCTCCCAAAGAAAAGTTAAAAAAATAAATTTCCGTTCAAACAGAATAATGGTTCACTAAGTATAGTTAATTAAGTAAATTTGAGACGGAATGTTTCTAGTACCCGATCGTTTTTTTACTTGATAGTGACAGTCAGGATTTCCTGATTCAGGTCACTGTCAAGGAATAGAAAAACCAATTCCTAGGCTCCCTGTTGAACAGAAATGTATAGATTCAAACCGTAGTTTATGAGTGTCTGTTGACTCCCTCCTCCTTTGAATTGCTCTTGTGGGTTTCAGTTGTTATCCTTTTGCTTTAAAGGATCTGAAGGCCAATGAGTCACGGCTGAAGGACATTAACAAGGTGGCTGAAGCCCTGGAGTCTGAAGGCCTGATGGCGGAGGAGGTGCAGGCGGTGCAGCAGCAGGTGAGCATCTGATCGCACGCTGAGGCTCTGTCGCCGCAAGGAAGCAACTTGGTTCCTTCCTGTGTCCTTCATAGTCCAGCGAGCAGTGTACCATAGCACCGAGTTGTGGCCAGAGTATAGACCAGGCCTTCTATGTGACCAAAGCCATCTGCTCACCTTGAGCAGCAGGGAGAAGAGCTCCTGTCTCTGTGCCCTCCGAGCGTCAGGAAAGATGCCTGATGCTTGTGTAGCCCTTAACTAGTCATAAACCTGTGACTCCTTCAAAGGCCTTACGTGTGAATATTCGGTCTCTCTTGGAGACTTTAAGAAGTTCCTCTGGCCAACAGGGCTGTTTGTCTTTTTGTAATTCTCTGCTGTGTCTCCAGGTTTGACAGTAATGAGTAGACTGAGAGGTGTGTGTTTCCTCTAATAATAAACCGGTTTCCCTCTCTCCTTGTAGGAGGTGTATGGCGCCATGCCCAGGGTAAGTCCCAGGTGCTCCGGTGGAACTTGAACTTGAGAAGGATTAGATCTTGGGAAGACTAGGAAGTCAAGAGCCCCTTAAGGATTTCTGTTCCTGAGCCTCAGAGATGCCTTTTCTGTGTAAAAATCTGTGGGAAAGAAACAGCAGAAATTGAATTGATTTCTATTCACCACTCTCCAAAAGACCAAAGAAGTTTTTCTCTCTCCAGTTTCTTAAACTTCTCCCTCAGCTATCCTTTTGGTTTGCTGATTATGCCTTTTCAAAGAATCCTCTGAGTATGACATGAAGAGAAGTTGGCAGTTGTGTTATTAGATTTCCTTATTCTGTTTTCTACTGCATAAAAAATTAGAGTTTTCCTCTCCTATTTGTTTGCTTCATTCCGTCCAGCAGCCTTGCGGTTTGCTGCCAGGCAGTGCTGAGCTCTCACTCACAGAGGGGAGTGCCGTTCTGGCTCGTTCTCTGTGGCCGTCCTGCCACGTAAAGGCAGGTCCGGTGCTGCCTTGTCTGTGCTCAGTAGCAGGGCTGCCTAAACTCCTTCTTCTTCTTCTTGGGATAGGATGAAGGTGATTCCAAGACAGCCTCCCCGTGGAAGGTAAGAACTCTTTTGCACATTATTGTTTCCAAAGGTTTTTCAGGAACAAAAATATTTTATGTCCATTTCTGATGTGCCTCTTTGTGAGCGTTCAGGCTTGCCTTGAGCCTTTGCTCATTTCTGGACTTATGTGGGCTGCTGTCTTTTTAACTCTGGCATCATAGTCTTTAAGTTTGTCTTGAAATGTGAGGTTTAATTTACAGAAGCAAGTGTTCCCCGTGCGGATACTGAGCACGAGGTGAGTTAGGCCCCATTTATTACGCGCGTTGCTGCCAGAGTATACTTTGCAGCGGTGGCACTGCCTTGTCAGGCGTGTCAGGCGTGGTCTCGCCAGGAGGGTTGCGGTCCAGAAGGACGTGACGTGAACAACGAAACGACTAAGAATGGAAGAGTAACCTTGCCGTTCGTCGTCTGCCTCCCCACTTTCTCCTCCGGCCTAAGAAAGGCTTCCTAGAGGGCTCCAACGTCCTTCCGAGAGATGTGAAGGGAGGAACAGGAGATGTTTACCAACTAACGCTGGACGTTATTTCACACAAATCCAGGGCTGGGGCTTGACCGGGGGCGCACAGCTCTGAGAGGAGTACAGGGGGAGCTCTTTTACGTGAAGTGTTTACAGCTGCGATTATGGAACTGGTCGCCCAAGTCCCAGTGTAGCATCCTTCTCCTGCCCCAGCTCTTCAGAACCAGGCCTTGAGTCCGAGGCAAGTTAGATAGAGCAGAGTTCTGCTATAGAAAAGTGCCTCTTCCGGAGACGTGAAGGAGGCATGAAACCTAAAAACCAGCGGCGCCCTGCCAGCCCTCCTGCTCTGGGACTTCTCCCGCTCTGTGTCTTGTCTGACCTGCTGTGAGGACTGTGGCCCAGAGGGATCTGTTCCTTTGGCCTCCTGTCCCTCCTGACTCTGACTTTTGCTCATTAAATACACTCCACATTGGGGCAGGGTGCATTTTTCCTTTGATTCAGCTTTCTCCTCTTTTCTAATCTTAATTTTTCTTATATGGGAAAAGTTGATCATTGGTGACATGAGTGGGCAACAGCCTTACCTATCTGATCTCCTGACAGAGTTTTCTGGTGACATAAGAATTCTTTCAGAAACATATTTCATGTGACTTTATAAACACCAATACCTCCTATTTCTGAAAAGGCTTGGTGATAGTGGGTATCTTCCCTGTGTGCCCTGTTCACCCCACAATGGTTGAAAATGTCACCTGGGCACATCATAGGAACATCCAATGAGCCTGCCTTCCCTCATGCAAGCTTGGCCCCCGTTTTCTCTCATACTTAAAATTATGGGCCTCATAATGCGTGTTAAGTAGAGCTGCTTTTGGATAGAACTGGGTGGGCTCTGAGATCCAGGTGACATTTCATTTTTAGAAGTAACTGCGTTGACAAGAAGAAAGCTAATTCACTGGTTTATTTTCTCTTTCGTCTGGTAAGGCTGTTGCCCTTAGTTCAAAGGGACACTGAAAAAGAACAGCCCAGTAACCATCATTAGAAATGAAATGGTGTACTTTACTGTTTAAACAGCCTCGGGTGCCAGCGTTTGTTAAATTGAGTATGTTTTCTGGACTGTTCTCCTGTAGTACAGACAAGAAAAAGACACTAATTGTTAGTCTTTCAGCTGTCTTTTCCTCTTCAACCAGCTATTTTAATTGTGGTTTTCACCACGCTCTTTTCACTCTTCAATGAGTAAAATTAATCATTGAGTTGAGCCTGATTGTGCACTTGGGTTTCTCCATGACTTTCTAGTGGTTGATACTTTTATTAATGCCTCTCTGTTCAGAATCCTGACAATATGCCTTTAAGATAATTTTGGTTGAGAATCGGGACCTAATTAATGGCTCTTGCATCTCAGATTTCTATCTCGTAATTGGCAGACACTTTGATTGGTTTTGCTTTTCTGCTTTCCTCCCCTACGTAGTCCGCTCGCCTGATGGTTCACACCGTGGCCACCTTTAATTCCATCAAGGTAAGACACTGTGGCCAGCTCCCCTGTCTCCCCCTGGTTTCTTTCACTGTTGTCCTCCTCCTGTCTTCAGCAGAACTCTTGTCCAAATGAGTTGTGTAGCTGTAGCACTTGTCGCTCTCCCGGGTCCGAGGATACCCTGGGCAGATACCAGCTCTCCTCAGGCAGCTTGGTGGGCTTTCCCAGTCAAGACCTCGCCAGGCCTCAGCAGAGTTAGTCTTCCTTTAGCTTCAGCATGGCCAGGAGCTGCAAGGAGCATATTGTCTAGAAGACGGTGAATGCCTTTCTTGCCTCCTCACAGGAGAAGGTTGCACTCTTTCTGGCATCTAAGGAGGTTTGTCTCCTCCAGGACAAGGTCTGGCGGCGCTCCTGCGCCTCTCGGGCCTGCTGCTCGCCCTGGGGCTGCAGCCGTGCTCCACGCTTGCGGGCAGCAGGCTCTGGGACTCAGCCCTCAGCAGGTGCCAGTGGCACCGGCCTCCTGCTGCTTCCAGGGTGACTGCAGGTCACTTGTTGGTCGGGTGTTCACACCATCAGATACGGCTCCCTTTGGCGAGGTTCTGACTTTCTGGACTTTTGATGTAGTTTCATACTAGTTTGCTCAAGTACAAAGGTTGGAAACGGGAAATTATCTATGCCCCAGCCCGTCCTTTGAAGTTAAGCCACCAGTCCTCTGGTTCGTGGCCCATTTCCCGGAGTCTGGTGTGGGTCTGACAGAAGAGGGGTTGCCTCAGAGCTGACACTTTGCTGTCCTCCTGCAGGAGCTGAATGAGCGTTGGCGGTCCCTGCAGCAGCTGGCCGAGGAGCGGAGCCAGCTCTTGGGCAGCGCCCATGAAGTGCAGAGATTCCACAGGTGAGGGACAGCACGGGGCTGGAAGAGGGAGAAGCAGGTGACTGTTGGGTTTACGTCAGCAGCCCCCAGATTTGCTAACTAAGCTCTCTGAGTAACAGCTGGGCCTTGTTAGTATTTGTGCTCTGGTGCCTGGGACTGTATCTGACACAGTGCAGATGCTCAGTAAATACTGCTGAGTGACTGTGTGTTCTTTTGCTATTAGTGGCAGTCTCTGATAGATGTACAGATGCCAGCCAAGTAAACTTTTCCTGTGTGTGTCCTGTACTCAAGGCAGCCATACTGGGCATTTGTTAACTTGAACGTATGTCTCATATGTAGAGATGCTGACGAAACCAAAGAATGGATTGAAGAGAAGAACCAGGCTCTGAACACAGACAATTATGGCCACGATCTGGCCAGTGTCCAAGCCCTGCAGCGCAAGCATGAGGGCTTTGAGAGGGACCTTGCAGCTCTCGGCGACAAGGTGGGAGGACGCAGAGTCATCTTTCTACATTTCTGTCCAAGTGTCATGTTCTGCCTCTGCTCCCTTAGTTTGTGCTTTCTCACCACTTTCTTCCCATAGGTCAATTCCCTCGGGGAAACAGCCGAGCGTCTGATCCAGTCCCATCCTGAGTCTGCAGAGGATCTCCAAGAAAAATGCACCGAGTTAAACCAGGCGTGGAGCAGCCTGGGAAAGCGTGCGGACCAACGCAAGGCCAAGCTGGGTGACTCGCACGACCTGCAGCGCTTCCTCAGTGACTTCCGGTAAGGCACAGCACCCACTCTCCTCTAGGGCATAGAGCCTTAGTAGTGATCGTTTTCATTAGGAAGATATTTGCCAAATGCCATATATTATATTCCTTAGACATATTTTCCACTTTATATAGATATGCCTTAGTCTCTTCCGTGGACTTTTGTATTTTTTTTAAAGATTTTTTTTATTTTTTCCTTTTTCTTCCCAAAGTCCCCCGGTACATAGTTGTATATTCTTTGTTGTGGGTCCTTCCAGTTGTGGTATGTGGGACGCTGCCTCACCATGGTTTGATGAGCAGTGCCATGTCCGCGCCCAGGATTCGAACCAACGAAACACTGGGCCGCCTGCAGCGGAGCGTGCAAACTTAACCACTGGGCTGTGGGACCAGCCCCGGACTTTTGTATTTTGAAAAATTTCGAGGCTACAGAGAAATGGAAAGACTAAAACTGAACATCCATGATGCCCTTCACCTGTAGCTGCCAGTTAACTTTTGTGACATTCATTTTATCTGTAAATATGTCCTTTGGTTTTTCTGAATCACATGAAAGTGGGTTGCAGATACGTGACACTTCACCTCAACTACTTGAGCACATATGTCCTAGGAGCAAGGACCTTCTCCCACATAACTGCATCTTCATTATCAAACTCAAGAAATCCAACGCAAATGCAGTAATATTTAAGTCCGTATTCGTTTTTTCCAGTTGTCTCAAATATGTGTTTTGTAGTCAGGGCTTATTTATTGATCTAGGATTCAGTCGAGAATGAGCATTGCATTTGGCAGTCTGGTCTCCTTGATCTAGAACAGTACCTGACTGCCTTCTGTGTTTTGTCTTTCATGATGTTGACATTTTTGAAGGGTCCAGGCCAGTTGTCATGTGGAATGTCCCTTAATCTGGGACCTCAATCTTTTTAAGGCTGAATGGGTGATTTGTAACTTCTTTAATAGGGCCCATTTAGGACAACATTTCTTCTTTTCTTCTCTTCCCCAAAGCCCAGTCCATGGCTGTATATCCTAGTTGTAAGTGCCTCTAGTTCTATTTGGGACACTGCCACAACATAGCTTGATGTGCTATGTGTAGGTCTGCGCCTGGGATCTCAGCTGGTGAACCCTGGGCCATGGAAACGGCGTGTGTGAACTTAACTGCTACACCACTGGGCCGGCCCCAGGATGACGTTTCTTTTGTATGTTTTTGTGCTAACGGTGTTTGCTCACACACACTCCTGTGTATATGCGTATGTCCGTTTAACTGGGCTTTCCCTCTACTGGGATGGGATAGGCAGGTGATGCTTTTCCCCTTCACAGGCCTCTGCTAGGAGGTCCCAGTTGTTGTTGCTTTTTGGGGTTTTGTTGAGGTGAAGGTCACATAACAATTAGCCATTTTAAAGTGTGTAGTTCTGTAGCATTTAGTGCATTCACATTGTTATACAACCAGCACCTCTCTCTAGTTCGGAAACATTGCCATCACCCTAGAACGCCTCATACCCGTAAGTAATCACTCCCCAGTCTCCTCGCATCGAATGTGCTCTGTCTCTCTGGATTTGCCTGTTCGGGGTGTTTTATATAAAAGGAAGCATACACCTGGCTTTACATATTGATTTTTGTGCCCTGGTGTGTGGACATGTGTAAGATGCTGGGTTATATGCATGCATAGACCCAGGAATTTTAAGGCTTAATCCCAAAGAAAGGTATTTTCATTTGAAGCTCTAAGAAACTAAACTATATAGGGCTGGCCCCGTGGCCGAGTGGTTAAGTTTGTGCACTCTGCTGCAGGCGGCCCAGTGTTTCGTTGGTTCAAATCCTGGGTGCAGACATGGCACTGCTCATCAAACCACGCTGAGGCAGCATCCCACATACCACAACTAGAAGGACCCACAACGGAGAATATACAACTATGCACCGGGGGGCCTTGGGGAGAAAAAGGAAAAAATAAAAAAAAATAAAATCTTTAACAAAAAAGAAAAACTTAACTATAACTATTGCCTCTGTTAGAAGCTATTATTCCATAAGGTTAAAAGATTTTAGTTATTGGGCTGGCCCGGTGGTACAGCGGTTAAGTTCGCAGGTTCCACTTCAGCAGCCCGTGGTTCGTCAGTTCGCATCCCGGGTGTGGACATGGCACCGCTTGGCAAGCCATGCTGTGGTAGGCGTGTCATATACAAAGTAGAGGAAGATGGGCACGGATGTTCGCTCAGGACCAGTCTTTCTCAGCAAAAAGAGGATTGGCTGCAGATGTTAGCTCAGGGCTGATCTTCCTTAAAAAAATAAAATAAAATAAAACAAATTAAAAAAAAAAGACCTTAGTTATAAACCTAATTTGCTTTTCCTCTGAGAAAGTCTTGATTTTTTTTTTAAATATCTCAACAAGACAGACAAGGCTTTGGAGTACTTGGCCCAGAGATCTAGCCCCATTCAGTAGATTGAGATTAACCCTAAATAACCGTCTGAGACAAGAATTATGTAGTTTTTCCTTTTCCTGGGTAGAAGGCATGCTCACCAGATATGTAATAGCTATTGCTCTGGGATCTGGTTTCCAGGGACCTCATGTCCTGGATCAATGGAATACGGGGGTTGGTGTCCTCAGATGAGCTAGCCAAGGATGTCACTGGAGCTGAAGCTTTGCTGGAACGACATCAGGTGGGTAGACGTGCCTGCCGAGTGGCAGAAACATGGTTGCTCTGCTGGGCCAGGAGGACCTCGCCGCTGTGCCCGCCCGGCCCGCCCCGTTGTTGAGTCTCTTGGTGGTTGGTATTAGAGTGGGCATCTGTGCCAGTTACCTAATCCTTTCTCTCCTTTTGGCAGGAGCACCGGACAGAAATTGATGCCAGGGCTGGCACTTTCCAGGCATTTGAGCAGTTTGGGCAGCAGCTGTTGGCTCATAGGCACTATGCCAGCCCAGAGATCAAGGAGAAACTAGATATTCTAGATCAGGAGCGTGCGGATCTGGAGAAGGCCTGGGTTCAGCGCAGGATGATGTTGGATCAGTGCCTCGAACTGCAGGTACGTGTGCTGGACAGCAGCTTCCTGTTTGCCATGGGGTCTGACCAGGTGTTTCATTGCCAAAAGCTCCGTCTTCTCACCTCCCTCTCCCCTTTAGCTGTTTCATCGAGACTGTGAGCAAGCTGAGAACTGGATGGCTGCCCGGGAGGCCTTCTTGAATACCGAAGACAAAGGAGACTCCCTGGACAGTGTGGAGGCCCTGATCAAAAAACACGAGGACTTTGACAAAGCAATTAATGTCCAGGTGAGACCTTTGTACCGTAGAATCCGCATCTAGGTTTTTCCAGATTGATGTCTTCTCCCTTTGTTGGCTTATTGTCCTTTCTTTCCTTAATGACTGGAGTAAAAAGAGTCATTGACTTGCTTAACTCAGCTGGAGAGCTTTGGCAGCTTCCTCAAATTAAAATGCTTGATGCTGACTCCCCCAAAGAAGTGACACAGTCACTGTGCTATCTCCAGTAATACTGGATACTTGGGGAAGAATGATATGTACATAAGTGGTTTTTTATATAAATTATGGTATTTCTGAGGTTTTAATAATGGGGATGCCACAGGGGAAAAAACGTATTGTGAAAGGAAAGAAAAACAATTTTGTGGTTGGTAAGGGAATGCATGAACATGAACAGATCAGAAAGATGTAAAACTTCAATTTACAAACCGTTTTGTTGAAAATCTGACAACCTGATCCTGTTGAGGTAATTTTGTCTGACATCTGTTGGTGTTCTAGCCCCTGCCCCAGCCCAGCGTGACCTGGAATCTTCTTGAGTTAAACTCTACTCTAGTAATGATTGAAATCAAGCTTTCTTCTGGCTTTTTACACTCCTGCTTCTAAAGTGTCACTGTATTCCGATCCTGTCACCGGCTAGTTCTCAGTCACCCAAAATAACCATTCTCCTTCAAGACCTGCAGTCGAGGCCAGGCAGGGGCATCCTGCCCAGCTTAACCTCACGCCTTTGTCTGCCAACAGGAGGAGAAGATCGCCGCTCTGCAGTCCTTTGCTGACCAGCTCATTGCTGCTGGCCACTATGCAAAAGGTGACATCTCTAGCCGGCGCAATGAGGTTTTGGACAGGTGGGTGTTTCCTGGTGCTGACAGATCTCACCTATCCTCGTGCGAGAGCTCTGCCCTGTCAAACTCCAAGGGATGTTCACATCTGGTCTCGGTTTCACTTTCTCAGGTGGCGACGTTTAAAAGCCCAGATGATTGAGAAAAGGTCAAAGCTGGGAGAATCGCAAACCCTGCAGCAGTTTAGCCGGGATGTGGACGAGATTGAGGCTTGGATCAGCGAAAAACTGCAGACCGCGAGTGATGAGTCGTATAAGGATCCCACCAACATCCAGGTGAGCTGAACGGACCGGCTGTTTATCTCTGAAGTAGCCTGTGACATGGAGCAGGTGTTGTTAAATTAGGCATCTTAAGGGGGACGTATCTGTAAGACGACTTCCTTGTACCCATGGTGCAGCCAGTGAAAATTGTTTTAGTAAGCTAAGTGGAGAAAGTCCCACCAAATTGTCAGAGCCACTTAAAAGCTCCTGTCCTCATTTGTCTCTGTTGAAACCATGTCTGCTCTGAAAGAAGTCTGAGGACCGCCCCCCTTCTATTTGCTGTCCCCAAACGCTGAGCTTCCCAGGGGAAGTATGACAGCAAAATGAGTTTCTGTGTAAGAGCCGATACCTGTATTCACATCAGTGTACTGAACTTTTGTTATTTTAATCTATTTTTGTAGCTTTCCAAGCTGCTGGTAAGTTTTTTATTTTTTTAAAGAGTTTTGGTTAAATGAGCTCCAGTGTTTGTGTTCTTCTGTAGAGATTCTTGTTATTGTGGTCACACAGTCTGCTGGTGTCTCTTCATCCATCCTCTTCATTTCTAATCGTCCATCACACTCCATTCAAGTGCGCCTGTGGGATGTGGCTTTCTCTGTTGTAATTAGCCTGCAACCCTTCACTCCCCTCCCTGCTCCAGTTTATCACGTAGGCAAATTCTGCACAATGTTTGATTTGGGGGGCAGTAGTTGACTGTTTTCTTTCTAGAGGTCCTTTCAGTAAATGAAATGACCAGCTTTTTTGGTGTGGACGTGGGCTCGTCTTGCTGTGGGCTCATGCTTCTCGGTGGCCTAGGGCAGGGAGACTGGCGGAGTGTGAGAGTTGTATTGCACACACAGCCTGGTGTCCTGAGGTGCTGCTCACTGGAGAGGGACAGCTAGAGACCCACAGAGAGGCAGGTGATCTGCTTCCAGATGTGAGAGGAGACCAGGGCTGAGATGTCAAGAGAAAAGTGGACGTTATCCGAGGGGTAGTGGAAGGGGCTTTTCAGTCAAAATGTAGCTCAGAAGTTGCTTAAATGGGGGTGGGCCCTGTGGCCAAGTGGTTAAGTTCATGCACTCTGCTTTGGCAGCCCAGAGTTTCACCAGTTCAGATCCTGGGAACAGACCTGGCACCGCTCATCAAGCCATGCTGAGGCGGCATCCCACATAGCACAACCAGAAGGACCTACAACTATGTACTGCAGGGCTTTGGGGAGAAGAAGGAAAAAAGAGGAAGATTGGGCCTCAGCTAACATCTATTGCCAATCTTTAAAAAAAGAAAAAAAAAAGCATATGAGAGAAGTGACTCAGTTAAAAAGAAAGAAATTGCTTAAATGGATGGAAGAAATGAAGAAATAGAATAGATGGTATTGGGGCCAGCCCCGTGGCCAAGTGGTGAAGTTCGCACTCTCAACTTTGGCCGGCCCAGGGTTTCACCAGTCCGGATCCTGGGCACAGACATGGCACCACTCATCAGGCCGTGTTGAGGTTCTTCTGTAGAGATGGCGTCCCACATGCCACAACTAGAAGACCCACAACTAAAATATACAACTGTGTACTGGGGGATTTGAGGAGAAAAAGCAGAAAAAAAAAAAAGCATAGATGGTATTTGAATCAAACAGTGATCAGAAAAAAGGGAGTTGAGCTTTTGTCAGGATTTGTGGGTATTTGAGACCCGTGTTCCTGTGATTGGGCTCAGGCGTCAGAGTGTGTTAGTAAGAAGGGCACTTTACGTTAGCGCTGTCTCCCAGCCATGCGGCTCCATCCTTTCCCGGTTGCTGCCCCTGAAATGAAACATGTGATGCAGAACCCCTCCCCAGCTGTACTGCTTTTTCCTTTCCGTTCTTTTCCCCCAAATAACACTCTCCCCTGAAACCCTGCATTTCTCACCCAGAATTGTGCTACAGCTATGTCCTCGCTTGTCTCTTGTGGTGTTCTCGCACCTTCTGTTTCTTTGTGGATTTCTAAAGACCCAATCAGGCCCCAGCATCGGGATCCCCTTATTCCCCCAGCCCTCTCTTTTCCTAGGAAAGAGAAATCCCCACCTGTAGTCAAACCTGGCTTTAGATGACACCCAGGAATTTTGATTAATAGCAGCTGCCCCATGAGAAGCCAGCAAAGCCAAGGTCTGCGGCAGCTATAGACTTCTCTGTCGACAGAGGGTCAGCCTGACCATCAGACACATTGCTTCAGAGTGACTGCTGCCTTAGAGGAGGAGAGATCCATGTGCGTGCTCTTTCTTAGAGCTTTTGTCCACTATGGAGAAAGCCGTGGGTGGAAATTATGTACAGGTGGATTCAAAACTACAGTTGGCCGTTGCCATCTTCTGCAAAACGTTAGAAAGTGTCTGTGTAGGACTTCACTCCCAGCCAGCGAGTCCAGCTGAGTTAAGAATTGACTCAATTCACCTGCTCCTGGGCCGGTAAATTCCCTTTCTCCGGGCCCAGACCTTCTGCTGAACCCCTCCCTAACAGACTGACCCCTACAATAGTCACGCAAATTCTGTGATTGTTCTCTATAAGAAAAGGTTGAAACTTGCCCCCAGTTCTTTAGGTTTGCTCCCACTCCCTCCCTGCTGAGAATCCCTTCTTCCTGAAAGGATGTCATCTAGTAGGACCTGGTTTTGACAGGTTGTTTTTGGTATTTTTAGAGCAAGCATCAGAAGCATCAGGCCTTTGAAGCAGAGCTGCACGCCAATGCTGACCGGATCCGCGGGGTCATTGACATGGGCAACTCCCTCATTGAGCGTGGGGCCTGTGCTGGCAGCGAAGATGCTGTCAAGGTATGGTCCACCAGCCCCTCCTCCCGGCCCGAGAAGCGGGGCTTGGATTTGAGTGTTAGCGTGTTACTGTCAACCTGCTGCTGACTTTGAGATAAAGAGATGAGAAGGCTGTTGGCGGCAATACAGATGGGGAATGCAGTGAGAGTGGCTCCTGTGAGTGCTGTCCATTCTCCTCTCAGAGTGTGTCACATCAGCCTCAGGAGAGGGACTTCTGCTTGGATTTCCCCATCTCTAATGGCCCCCTTCTCTTCCCCAGGCCCGGCTGGCTGCCTTAGCTGACCAGTGGCAGTTTCTGGTACAGAAGTCAGCTGAAAAGAGCCAAAAACTGAAAGAAGCCAACAAGCAGCAGAACTTTAACACCGGAATCAAGGACTTTGACTTCTGGCTTTCTGAGGTAATGCCCAGTGGTTTCCCTTCCCACCATTGGAGGACTTCTAGTCACTGGGGCAACAGGCCCCAAACCATGAAAGAGCAGGGCTTTCCCAATGCCCCTTTCAACAGAAACCATTATCAAATGGGAGTTGTGTGCCGTTAGGGATTCATCAGCAGACAGAATGAACACTTAGAGAAGAGAGAGCTTATCTTTGATGAGACTTAGACCACAGATCGCTCATCTCCGTAGGGAATGCAAATAGGAAGAGGTTATGGGGGTCTCTGTGATAGGCAGCTCCAGCGAGTCTGTGCCTAGATAGAAATCAAATAGCAAAGAGTCAGGAAGCCAGAGTGGGTAACGCATTCTCTGTGGAAGATTTAGAGAGTACAGAAAGTATGAAGGGTCTGGCCCGGTGGTGTAGTGGTTAAGTTTGTGCGCTTTGCTTTGGCAGCCTGGGGTTCACCAGTTCGGATCCTGGGTGTGGATCCGCACTGCTCCTCAAGCCTTGCTGGGGCAGTGTCCCACATAGAAGAACTAGAAGGAGGTACAACTGTGTACTTGGGGCTTAGGGGAGTTAAAAAGGAAAACAAGAGGAAGATGGGCAACAGATGTTAGGGCCAATCTTCCTCACTAAGAAAGCATACCTTAAAAAGAAAAGTAGTATGAAGAAATAGAAGTTGTTAGAAACCACCACTGTCTGTATACCTACTCTATACGTGTTTTCACACGTCATTTTTCATTAGTGCATATTGGGAGTGTTATCCAAGTCGCTAAAAGTTCTTCCTAAATGTCTGAATACAGCGTAAGTCCATCACCGAGTTACGCCGTCATTTATAGCCGTTCCCCTGTTGTTGGTCATTCAGGTGTCCCGGCTTTTCGGTAGCGTACATTTTGCTGCCATGAACCTCTTTGTGTATTAATCTTTGCCCATGCTGCTGGTTCTTCCCCTGGGGAGACCCCTTGAAGGGGATTGCTGTGCATTTTGCCAGTGTACCACTGTGAAGGCTCAGTGACCCAGCCTTTAGCTGTAGTATTTAAATTCATAGGCTTTTGAGTCTGCATTTACACAAAGGAACGCATCTTAGGCCGTGCAGGCTGATACAAGCTGAGCAGGCATAGCACTAGTAACATGTGATTGAGAAGAGACCTGGAATTACAAGCAGGCTTCCGGGATTTCCCAGAACACTAAATGTGCTCCATGCAGTAGCCTTTCCCTTCTGTCTTTCATTGCCAGGTGGAGGCCCTTCTGGCATCTGAGGATTACGGCAAAGACCTGGCTTCTGTGAATAACCTGCTAAAAAAACATCAGCTGCTGGAGGCAGATATATCTGCCCATGAGGTGAGCTGGGGGAGGCAGCCAGGCTGCATTGGGGCATGGCTGTGCACAACTCTTGAGGAGATCCAGCGCATTGGAGGAGAGCGACGTCTGTCACTTACTGCCAAGGTTCTCAAACATTGTGAGAAACTAACATTATGTAACTAAAAGAGTTTATTATGTGGGTTTTATCTATCAGTGTTCACCATTATTAAAAAATAAATCTTAGGGGGCCGGCCCGGTGGCACAGTGATCAAGTTCACGCATTCCTCTTCGGCAGCCCGGGGTTCACCAGTTTGGATCGTGGGTATGGACATGGCGCCGCTTGGCAAAAGCCATGCTGTGGTAGGCATCCCACATGTAAAGTAGAGGAAGATGAGCACGGATGTGAACTCAGGGCCAGTCTTCCTCAGCAAAAAGAGGAGGATTGGCAGCAGACGTTAGCTCAGGGCTAATCTTCCTCAAAAAAATAAAAATAAATCTTAAAAGTTATATTTAAAAAAAATCTCAAGAGGTTACATACTGTCCCCATTTATGTAACATTCTCAAAATGACAAATTATAGAGATGGAGAGCAAATTAGTAGTTGCCCTGGGCCTCCGAATGGGGGTGGGCGAGCAACCCTAAAAGTAGAAGGAAGTTCCTTGTGCTGGCAGAACAATATCTGTGTCTTGATTTGGCAATAGTTACACAAATCTACACATGATAATTGCCCAGAACTACATACATACACTCATAGAGGCACAGAAACGATGCGTATAAAATTGGTGAACTCTGAATAAGGTCTGTGGGTTGACTGTACCAGTGTCAGTTTCCCGGTTTTGATATTGTGCTGTGAAAAATGCGACAGTTGGGAGGAACTGGGTGAAGGGTACATGGAACCTATACTATTTTTGCAACTTCTCATGAATCTATAATTATTTCAAAGTAAGAAAGTTGAGAAAACTGACAAAAAGTTTATTATTTCATTTAAAATAATAAGCCCATTAGAAATTATTAACGTAAGTAACTTTTTAAATGAATAATAACTGTATTTTTCTAAAAACAAAAACGTAGCTAGAAGAGTGGCATTGGTTGTAATTTTGCACATTTCTTGAATGCCCAACTTAATAGAAGACAGTTGGATTCTCACAGACGCTCTGAATTCAGTTTGTTGTGGAGTGTTGCACACAATGAAAACACAGCCTCACACAGGTACTTAGAGAATGGAGTGGTATTTTAATTCAGGTAATTAATGTTGAACGCTGGATACTACACCAATCTCAGTAACTGCTCATTTCTTAAAAGTTAGTTGCACAATGGACACTGAAACCCTGTCACTCAGTTTTTCGTACTGTTTTATATTAAAATCCACTGGTCCGTTTAGACTTTGAATGGATCTTTTTTACCTATGCATGATGTTACAGAATCATTTGGAAAGTACTGGTGTGCTGAGTTATGTAGATCTTTTAAATAGTGACTCATTTCATTATATCGTCACATTCATTAACATCCCAACCAGTCTCAACACAGTGATCTTTACGTACATATTGGAAAGCTGTCAACTCGTAGGGGTTAGTGCAAATTATCCAAAAGTGTAGTTTTCTCATGAAAGTTTGAATTTTATCCTTAGCAGCAAACTCCGTTTTCTTTAAAGTGACAGGTTCACTTTATTCTTGACAGAATATTTGCCGATATTGAAGTCTGAACAATCCCAGTTGTCTGTTGGTTCTGTCAAGTGACCACAGTGGTCCTTGCAGAGCGGCTGGCTCGGTTCCCCGCGGGGCTTTCCTCAAGCCGGTCACTGCACTGGAGTGTGCAGCAGAAGGGTTGTGTGTGACGAAACGGGAACTACACATACGGTATTAAAATGACATGTTCTCTTTTTTTTTTTATTTTTTATTTTTTTGAGGAAGATTAGCCCTGAGCTAACATCTGCTGCCAATCCTCCTCTTTTTGCTGAGGAAGACTGGCCCTGAGCTCACATCCATGCCCATCTTCCTCTACTTTATATGTGGGACGCCTGCCGCAGCATGGCTTGCCAAGCGGTGCCATGTCCACCCCTGGCATCTGAACCGGTGAACCCTGGGCCGCCGAAGCGGAACGTGTGAACTTAACTGCTGTGCCACGAGGGCAGCCCCTAAAATGACATATTCTTAATGAAGAATATTTAATAAAATTATCAGCTTTTGCTGCTTTTTTAGGGATATTCTCAAGTGAAAAAGCATTTTTTACTGCAAGTGCATGGCAGGAAAGAATCGGATTTCTGCTGGTGCAGGTACCACTGCCTTGAGCCTAAGGCCTCAGCATTCCCCTCATTGTGTTTGCACCATCAGTGCAAATGTCCACACAGTGCAAAAGGCAGATGATGTTTTTGTGTTCTTGTAAAAACAGTTCTGACCTCATAGACCTCAGCGGTCTACATACCACACTTTGAGAATGTCAGCACTCCACACGAATAAATATTGAACCACCCTGTCAATGAGGAATTCCTACATTCTTATTTTCAAGCAGATATTCATGGGAGACCCAGATTTCTGACTCCTCTCGTTATGTCCTCTGCCCCAGGATCGCCTGAAGGACCTGAACAGCCAGGCAGACAGCCTGATGACCAGCAGTGCCTTTGACACCTCCCAAGTGAAGGACAAGCGGGACACCATCAATGGTCGTTTCCAGAAGATCAAGAGCATGGCAGCCTCCCGGCGAGCCAAGCTGAATGAATCCCATCGCCTGCACCAGTTCTTCAGGGACATGGATGATGAGGAGTCCTGGATCAAGTAGGTGCTCCTGGGATCTCACCTCATCCTCTGGGACGCGCCTTGAACCTTCAGGGGCAGGCGCTAGGGACGGTGCACTGAAAGAGAGTCAGGAGGTTCAGGGCGCCTGGCCAGGAGGTTTCAGTCTCTCCTGGATTGTGTGGGAGACAGGAAAGTGTGGCAGAAAGGGTGTGGGCTCAGCAGTGTGCTGGGCTGGGTCCCGACTCTGCACACACGAACCGTGGGATCCTGTCTCTTCTCCTGGGATCCAGCTGTGTGGTGATAATGATCAGCGATGGCCTCCAAAATGGTAGTGAAGCCTGGCAGTTATCCTAAGTCTTATCTAGATCTTGCCCTTAGATCGCAGGGGCAGTTAGTGAGTTCATATCCAGGAAAGACTGATCCTATGGCACACTGCTGCTTGGAGCACAGAGAGCTGTTTTTTTAATCACCCCTCCCCCCAAAATTGCAGTCAGCCTTTTCCAGTTGATGTAGCATGTAAACAGACTGGGTGTGGTGTTTTTTTTTTAACGATTACTATTTTTTTTTAAGATTTTACTTTTCCTTTTTCTTCCAAAGCCCCTCAGTACATGGTTGTATATTTTAGTTGTGGGTCTTTCTAGTTGTGCTGTGTGGGACACCGCCTCAGCATGGCCTGATGAGCAGTGCCATGTCCACGCCCAGGATTCGAACTGGTGAAATCCCGGGCCACCAAAGCAGAGCGCTCGAACTAAACCACTCGGCCACGGGGCCGGCCCCAAAACAGACCTTTTTTAGGGACAAAATCCTTTCTTCATTCCTCACTTCTTTAAAAAAATATTTAGCTCAATATTTTTATAGTACATGGAAGTACGTTCTTGATCAAGTAGGATTGATAAGGGACACACTAGTGGCACCTCCTTGTTCTCCAGCGCACCCCAACCCTCTGCAGATCAGACACAGTAGGTGCTGAGAGAGACATGCGTGGACACTGTGCGTTTGGGGAATAGAAGCTTTTGTTTCCCAGAAGAGGCAGAGGTTTTCCTGGAGAGACTGGGAGACGCAGGTGAAGGACATCATAGGCTCTGTAAATGTCAGAGCTGTTTCGATCAAACATCCCCAGCTGAAAACACAAAGTGCAGAGCCTGACTCACTGCCTGTGTGGTCCAGGGAGAAGAAGCTGCTGGTGAGCTCTGAGGACTATGGCCGAGACCTGACCGGCGTCCAGAACCTGAGGAAGAAGCACAAACGGCTGGAGGCAGAACTGGCTGCGCACGAGCCTGCTATCCAGGTGAGGAGGGCCTCTTCCCGCTGAGGGCAGTGGGGAGGGATGGGGCCCAGGCGACATCAAAGAGATCCTTTGCTTTTATTCATTTCACCAGAGTCTCTCCAGTGTTTGTGACCCCTCGTCCCAGACTGGGAGGGAGAAGCTCTGAATCTGATGTTGAGGCTTTTCATGGAAGCGTCTAGAAGCAGGTGATAGTTGTTGATCAAATCATTCTTACTTGTCAGGGTGTCCTGGACACTGGAAAGAAGCTTTCTGATGACAACACCATTGGGAAGGAGGAGATTCAGCAGCGTCTGGCGCAGTTTGTGGAGCACTGGAAAGAGCTGAAGCAGCTGGCTGCAGCTCGGTGAGTGGGCAGAGCACGCGTCCCGCTTTGGGTACAATGGGGAAGGCCTGCCCCTGAGGCCAGGCTCAGAGCTTCCTGCCACCCCCTGAAAACTTTCCTTGGGTGTGCAAGTGTCACAGTCGGCTGGCTTCAGGGCCACCTCTGACCAAGCACCTGGTTGCAGAGTCTCATGTTTGAACAACACTATTCCTACTTTGTATTATGCAGGAGGTTTGATTGAACCATTCACATCTCACACTCGTCATGAATTTTTTTTTCTTTTTTTTTTTGAGGAAGATTAGCCCTGAGCTAACTACTGCCAATCCTCCTCTCTTTGCTGAGGAAGAGTGGCCCTGAGCTAACATCCATGCCCATCTTCCTCCACTTTATACATGGGATGCCTGCCACAGCATGGCTTTTGCCAAGCGGTGCCATGTCCATAGCCGGGATCCAAACCAGCGAACCCCGGGCCGCTGAAGCAGAATATGCGCACTTAACTGCTGCGACACTGGGCCGGGCCCTCGTCATGAATTATTTTTAAGCGTATGTTAACTATCAGAATCAAAGTTGGAGATTGTGGCTGGTTTTTTCTGTCTCCTGTAATTAGGGGCCAGCGGCTAGAAGAGTCCTTGGAATATCAGCAGTTTGTAGCCAACGTGGAAGAGGAGGAAGCCTGGATCAATGAGAAGATGACCCTGGTGGCCAGCGAGGACTACGGAGACACTCTGGCTGCCATCCAGGTCAGAGACTGAGGGCGCCCCTGCTTTCTGTCTTCGCAGCTGCCTGCTGGTTCCCGTTGCCTGGTTTGTTCTGTGACCTTGCCTTACCGGCGAGCACACAGGGCTCACTCAGGATCTGGCGGGTTGACTGTAGCCCTCAAGATCTCTTGCCAGAGACGGTACCCTCTGTAGACAAAGTTGGCGTGACTTCGTCCGCCCCGCTGGGGAGCCCATTGTCAGTCAGCCGCGTCGTTCCCGCAGGGTACTAGCACTGTGTTCGTTTCCTGTGGCTGCTGTAACCACGTACTACCAACTGGGTGTCTTCAAACAGCAGAAATTTGCTTTCTTAGACTTCCGGAGGCTAGAAGCCTGAAATCAAGGTGTAGACATGGCCTTGCTCTCTGACACTTCTAGGGGAGGACCTTCCTGTGTCTTCAGCTTCCGGCGGCCCCAGGCGTTCCTAGGCTTGTGGCAGCATGAATCCAGGCTCGGCCTCTCTGCACGTGGCTGTCTCCCTCCGTGGCTGTGTCTTCCCATGTCTTCTCTCTGGTGTTTCTGTGTCCAAATTTCTCTCCTTTTTTTTTTTTTTTTTTTAAAGATTGGCACCTGAGCTAACGACTGTTGCCAATCTTTTTTTTTTTGTCTGCTTTTTCTCCCCAAATTCCCCCAGTTACACAGTTGTCTATTTTTTTCAGTTGTGGGTTCTTCTAGTTGTGGTGTGTGAGACACCACCTCAGTGTGGGCCGACGAGTGGTGCCGTGTCCGCACCCAGGATTCAAACTGGTGAAATCCTGGGCTGCAAAGCGGAGCGTGTGAACTTAACTGCTCGGCCACAGGGCCGGCCCTAAATTTCTCTCCTCTTATAGGACTCAAATCATATTGGATTAGGGCCCACCCTAATGACCTCATCTTGACTTGATTACTTCCACAGAAACCTTATTTCCACATTCCTAGGTGCTGGGTGTTAGGACTTCATCATATCCTTTGGGGGACAGAATTCAGTCCTTAAGGGGCTCCCTGAGTACATTGGGTAACTGCTGCTGTGTAAAAGCCCTGAAGCCAGCAGCAGTTTACTTCCCATGAGTCTGTGAGTGGACAGGCCTTCCCTCTGCTGCTTTCCCATGGGATCCTCACACAGCTGCACTGAGCTGGAGGGCGTCACTTGTGCGCTGGCACCTGGGACGTCTCAGGTCCCCTCCCTCCTCCTCCGGAGGCTAGACCAGCCCTCAGAGGTAAAGGCAGAGGCTGCAAGGGGTCATACGGCCTAGTGGCAGGTGTTACACAACATCGTCCTTGCTGCCTTCCATTGTCAGAGCAGTCACAAGGCAGCCCCGGGTCCCAGGGTGGGTCAGTAGACTCCCCTCTTGATAGCAGGAGCTACACACTGTGGTCACACGTTCCTGAACCGTGCCACCAGCTGTGGAAGCAGAGTTGCATTCCAAGAGTCAGGGTAGCCCCTGAGCCACTTCCCCACAGTGAGCATCCGTTCAGCAGCTCTGGGTGGTTTAGTCGAATTTAGATGGGGTGAGTGAGTCCCCTGGAAGCGAGCACAAAGGGCGTCGTCTCCAGAGCGTCAGCCATACCGAGGAAAAGACGAGACTTGCAAGTCCCATAGGAGATGTGCTCGGATTGTTGTGTGGGTGTTCATCTTCAGCTTGCTGTGCGTTCACGCTGTGGTCTTCTGGAGGGGAAGAGGGGCGCTACAGGTTGGCTAGCGGGCGCCAACCCCTCAGAAAGGGCTCCCCGACCGCGCTTCTCACGCCCACCTGCTGCCGCTTACCCTCGCTGCACGCTGCTTCTACTCCCTGACGATTACCTGCTTGTGTCCGTCCCTGTCTGTTGTCTTAGTCCCAGCTGGAATGTGACGCGTGTGAGGGCAGGGACTTTCTGGTTCTGTTCCCCACTGTCCCCTGTACCTGGCACACAGGGCACATGCCGGGCTCTCAGTTGCTGGCCTTGCTGCTTCCACTCCAGGGCTTACTGAAGAAACACGAAGCTTTCGAGACAGACTTCACTGTCCACAAGGACCGGGTGAACGACGTCTGCACCAACGGACAAGACCTTGTTAAGAAGGTGAGCCTGGCCCACTGGTCAGACCCTCCTTTCCGGCTCCGGGACGCCGCAGGCGGTGCCACAGCTGCCGCACGCACCCCACAGAGGCCACATGGGGTCCGGTAGCAGTCGGTTCGTGGGTGTCGTAAGGAGGAGGACAGTCACGTGATTAGTTGGGTATTTCCCGCTTCTTGAAGCCGGTTAGTCAAGTTAATCTGCAGCGTTTATTTTTTCTGCCTTGATGAAGCAGAGAACCCCTGCTGGTCCTTCTGTGACACTGGCGCCCCCCATGGCTGCTCTCTTAGCTTATTTCCCAGGTAATACAGCTCTTTACAGAGGTAGTAGACAGTACGGACAGCAGTCATAGTAGACGCCATAAAGCTGGCAGAGACGGCCACAGTAAGAGCTGCACGCCTGACCCTCCAGGCGCAGTCTGTCCACGTGAGATGCCCATTAGATAAACAAGAGCCCTGTTTCATGGATCACACAAAACCTGGCTGCCCTACAGGATGTTAGAGAGGCACCTGTCAAAGTCACCAGGTCTGTTTTGTTCCAACAGCCCTTTCAGGAGAAAACGAATAATAAGGCTCTTGGCGCTTTCTCACCAGCACTAAAGTCCAGTCACTAACGTAGGAAGTTCAGACTAAATGTATCGGTCCGCTCGTCACGGGCTGGTCACCACAAGACGCTTTCTGACACCTCTAGTTTCCTGTCACACACATATAATGAGTAAATAAGACTTTCCGTCACAGAATTTGCACCAATGATCCTGGCCTTGAGACTAGAGATTTGGGCCATAGGTGGTAACAATAGTTAAAATCCATGTTCAGGGGAGAGCTTTGTTTCTTTGCTCTTGTGGACAAATAAACTAAGATGAGCCCACTTGCTGGACACACAGTGTACAGGCGTCAGTGAGGCCTGTGTGTGACTCGCCTCACGCGCACACGCACGCCTGGGTAACGCTCTATTCTTAAAACCAGTGAGACGGCTAGTTTGTGAATATTCTTCAGCCTATGTATCCTAGCCATTCTTTGGATATATAGTATTTTATTTAAGTGATAATTGTTTAGGCTTTTTCCAATTTTTGCTGTCAAAAATAATGCTAATGATTGCATCATTGTAACTTAACACTTAAGCACATTATTCATTATTTGTTTAGATTAATTCCTATCCGTGGAATTGCCGTTATTCCTCTTTTTAAGACAAGGGTTTTCATTTTGTAAGGCTTGCTCTGTGTTGCTCTTAGAGAAGCTTACCCGTTGTTCCTTCCCCTGGCGGTGGCCAGGGGAGTCCACGGCCCATCTTGCAGAAATTGAGAGCCTTCCCAGGCAGGGCAGCTGCAGGGCAGGTGACTGCAGCAGGAGGTGAGGCTGACCAGAGCGTGCCTTCTCTCCGTGGCCTAGAACAATCACCATGAGGAGAACATCTCTTCAAAGATGAAGTGCTTGAATGGGAAGGTGTCAGACCTGGAGAAGGCTGCCTCCCAGAGGAAGGCGAAGCTTGACGAGAACTCAGCCTTCCTCCAGTTCAACTGGAAGGCTGACGTGGTGGAGTCCTGGATCGGTAAGCGCTGTCTCGGCGAGTCCCAAGTTTCTTACCCTCCCGGGCCGGGAAGATTGTTCTGGAGCCACAGCTTGACAGCTTCCTGTGCAGTTGGTTTTCTTCTACAGAGAAGAAACCAATCAAATGCAGGCATATCAGAGAACCCGCCACCAGGGCAGGCCAGAGAGCCGGGGCCTCAGCGCTGCCGGCACTGGGCCAGCGCGGGGCTCAGCTAAACAAAGGCCCTTAGATGCTGAAAGAAGCAGTAGACGCCACACCACGAAGAAAATGGGTACACTAGTAGCCACTAGCCTGCGTCGGCACTGTCCCCTGGCCGCCCAGGTTGAGGCTGCGGTCCAGCTCCCGGGCGAGGAGGAACTGGATTCTGATTTCAGGACCCATGTGACTTTGGTAACTGCTGTCACATGAGTAGCAACTGAAGCACATCTCTCCATGGCACAGATGGAGACCGGGAGCCTGGGGTGCGGGGAGGAGCCAGCTCCTGTGGGTTCAGAGGCTGCTGTTAGGAACAGTGGAGTTCAAACGTAAACACGATAATACTGTACCTTGGTTTTCTTTTTAATTTGTCTCACTGCACGCACAAGGGGGGTTATATTTCCCATGCTTGGTTTTCTAGGTGAAAAGGAGAACAGCTTGAAGACGGATGATTATGGCCGAGATCTGTCTTCTGTCCAAACTCTTCTCACCAAACAGGTCAGTTCTGGCCACTTTGTTGATTGATTGATTGAAATTTACTTAAATAGTATTTTCTGGTAGGTGAATGATGGTCAGAGTCTTTCATTGAGACATCTGACTGTTTTACATTAGACCATAAGGATTCAGCGGTGAACAAGATATAGTCCTGGTCCTCGGGGAGCTTCTAGACTAAGGCATCTGCTGCACCCTGATAGGTGCTCACAGGACTGAGGGCAGCAGGACGTGCTGTGGACTTACACCCAAGAGGTGTCTGACTCAGTTTCCAGCAGGCCAGGGCTGGCGGGGAAAGTCTTCCCAGAGGAAATGACGTCTAAGCTCATTCATGAAGGGTAGACCGACAGTGGGCAGGTGGAGAGGCAGGGCGCTCGTTCTAGAGAGGGGCTGGAGAGGTAGCGGGGCAAGTCTGGCGTGTTCGGGGAGCCCTGCTGCCTCAGTCTGCCTGGAGAGCTGGTGGAGACTAAGCGCTGCCGTAGTCTCTGGTCTGAAGGAGATGCAGACAAGTGGGCAGATGTGAGCGAGTGTCGGGACGGTGGGGACTCCAGGCTGACAGTCTGGCTGAGACGCCCAGAATGAGTGCGTCGTCTCATTGCAGTCACCGCAGGTTGGCTTACCTGATGCTCCTTGTTCCAGGAAACCTTTGATGCTGGCCTGCAGGCCTTCCAGCAGGAGGGCATTGCCAACATCACCGCCCTCAAAGACCAGCTGCTGGCCGCCAAGCACATTCAGTCAAAGGCCATTGAGGCCCGGCACGCCTCCCTCATGAAAAGATGGAGCCAGCTTCTGGCTAACTCAGCCACCCGGAAGAAGAAGCTGCTGGAGGCTCAGAGTCACTTCCGCAAGGTAAGTGTGGGCCCGGCAGAGCTCAGCTGGCCCAGCCCACAGGAAGGGCAAATCCGGCTTCCATCCGCCACGCTCTGCCATCACCTCTGTACAGTGGTGTGGAGTCAACTTAAACCATGGCAGGCGGTTTCACGAGGCTGCCAGTCAGACACCCAGGACACACTGAATTTGCAGATACCAAGAGAGAAGGGTAGCAAGGGAAGGGAGACCGAGGGCTCTCGGGAGTAGAAGTGGGAGAAAGATGCCAAGCAAACTGCGTGCTGCCTCGCCCCTGAGCCCTGGGACTAGCCCTGCTTTTCCTGCTCCACACCCCCCAGCCGCCCTCCTGCCCAGGGCTGGCACATCCAGCCCTCACGACTGTCCCCTCTGCTTTCAGGTGGAGGACCTTTTCCTGACCTTTGCCAAAAAGGCCTCTGCGTTCAACAGCTGGTTTGAAAACGCGGAGGAGGACTTGACAGACCCCGTGCGCTGCAACTCCCTGGAGGAGATCAAAGCCTTGCGCGAGGCCCACGACGCCTTCCGCTCCTCCCTCAGCTCAGCCCAGGCCGACTTCAACCAGCTGGCGGAGCTGGACCGCCAGATCAAGAGCTTCCGCGTGGCCTCCAACCCCTACACCTGGTTCACCATGGAGGCCTTGGAGGAGACGTGGAGGAACCTGCAGAAGATCATCAAGGTGCCCGTGCCCGCAGCTCCCGCCCTCCTGCCGCGCCCGCAGCTAAAGAGTTGATGAGACCGGGGAGGGGAGCGCGGTTTCGGTTGTCAGGAGTCACGCGTCTGTCAGGCTAGCAGCCCACCGCTTATTGATCTGTCACTGCTCTTCCCCGTCCTGCCAGAGCTCTGGAGGGGATGGCGAGCAGCCAGAGGACTCAGTGTTCTCAGCTTGCCGCATGGCTCCCACACCCGTCCCGTGTCATCTTTGGGTTGAGGTGAACATGCAGTCCTCCCTAACCCCCAGAGCGCTTGTTTCATGTCTTCTGCTTCAGAACATTCCTTCTGGCCCCTCTCAACTTTTACGTCCCCCGGCTTAGTTGCCCAGGGTAGAGCCGTCTCCGTCCTGACCCTGTCCACAAAGGAGGGCCCAGGATGACGGAGCGTCTCCCGCCCTTTGGTCCTTAGGAAAGGGAGCTGGAGCTGCAGAAGGAGCAGCGCCGGCAGGAGGAGAATGACAAACTGCGCCAGGAGTTCGCCCAGCACGCCAACGCCTTCCACCAGTGGATCCAGGAGACCAGGTGCCGGCCCTGCCCGCCGCGCTCGCCCCGGGAGCTCTCTGGTCCCCGGGCCTGAATGCCAGGCCTCCACCTCCAGGGTGCAGGGAGCTTTGCATGAAACCAGAAGGCGTGCTGGGAATAAGGAAAGAAGAGCTGGGAGCGTGCCTGGTCTGGCTGGAGCTGCGGGGGAGGGCGGAGTTAGAGCAGTATTCTCGAAGGTCCTTTTCCCAAAGATCAAGTTGGTAGATGTCCTGGATTGGGAGGGACCATGGCCCATGGTCAGCCCCGAGCAGCACCTCAGTGGCAGACGGTCCAGGGTTGGGTGCAGTGTGGGTACTGATGTGTTCTTGGTTTTGTTTTTCTTTTCTTTCTTGTGTCTCCCTCTCTCCCCCGCCTCCTGGTTGCTGCTGTCTGGACACCACCCTGTCTTGTGGCTGCTTGGACCCCATCTCCGCAGAACGTATCTCCTCGATGGGTTAATATTGTCTTCTTATTTCTCCGGGCTTCTGACGTGGTGTTTTGTGTGCTTGTCCCTCTGCCCTCTGTCCCTCTGTAGCCTGGCTTGCAGAGGATCCCAGGATGGGCCTTCCTGCCCAGGGGGCTGCACTTCCCCTGCCCAACCCTTGCTGCGTCACCTTACAAGGAGTGTGTGCCTTGCCCTGCAGCCCACTGTCCCTGACAGCCTGCGGTCTAGGGAGGGGGGCCACCCACACCTTCCTGTTCAGACCCCGAGGGTTCTCTGAGAATGTGACCAAGCCAGAAGGCCCAAGCCTCTGAGAATCCCCATGCTCATTCAGCCATTGGGATGGTACTGGACTTCTCTTCTGCCTCTTTTCCCCAGGTGTCCAAAGGGACCATATTCAGACGCTAGGAGGTCACGGGCATGAAGTGGGATGACAGTGTTTAGGGGCTCAGGCTGGTGCAGTAAGTCCCCAGCTGTGCACTGACCTCTCCCCAAGTGCCACCATGAGGGCTTAGACTGTCCCCCAGGTTTCCCAGGGGAGGGGACAGTATCATTTACCCTCACAGAAAGCAGATATGCCCAGGGTCTCTGAGTGATGAAGAGACAGGGCTCAGGAGGAGCCCCAGAGGAGCAGGGCCGTCTTGCCCAGTCCCAGGAGGGTCCCCTCCTCCAGGCCTTGGCCTCTGCCTGGGTCAAGCACCTTTCTCTCTCAGGCCCACCGTCAAGGCCAGGGTTGGTGGGACCACAGTGGCTTAGGCCAGCACACTGAGGCTCTGCAGATGGTGACTGGGGCATTGAGGCAGCAGCAGGAGAACTCTGCCCACACCGATCCCACCACGTGTGCTGAAGGCGAGCGGGCAGGATCTAGTGGTCCCAGTTTCCAGCTTGAGCTCAGAAACCCCATCCCCGGCCCCTGTGGCTGTGTCTGCTGGTCTCGGTCTTGTCTCCGTGAGGTGCTGTGCTCCCCTAACCATGTGGCTCCTCCCCAGCCCTGGCCTCCTCCCAGGCGGGCCATCAGCTCTGCGCGCCGCCAGCCCAGCCTGGGCCGTGTGTCTGTCTCGGTGTGCTCTTGCTCCGCTTCGTGGTGTATTCATTTGGTTTCTTTTCTTTGACTAGCATAGCCTACCGGCGGGTCATTCGTGTCTGTCAGTATGAAGTTGGGGATGATCTGTCTGGAAGGTTCTTCTCCTCTTTTTTCTTTTCTTCCCTCACTGTGGTTTTACCGATGCACTCTTGACTTCCCCAGGCAGCTCCGCTTTCTGACTAACCCACCGCCCTCGGCCGCTTGGGAAGGAGGGGTCTGTCCTCCTCCCACTGCACCAGCACCCAGCCTCCCGCCCCCAGGTCCTGGGGGTGTGCTTTTCCCTGGGGGACGTGGCGTGACTGTGAGTCTGATCTGTGGGGTAGGAGCAGCCTGGTGCCTTGCCTTGCTAGAGCACTTTGAACTTGGGGGAATTTTGGAGCTAACCCTGGCTCGCTGGGTGTTAGAGGGTAGGCTGGGGCAAATGTGGGTCCAGGGGAGGCTGGGCTAAATCCCATCGAGGACACATGCACAGTGTGGCTCGTCCCTGCACGTAACCCCGACTCGTTTGTCGTCTTCGTTCACCGGTAGCTGTCTGTGACCTCGCACTGTGTTATGTTGGGAACATGGAGGCTCCAGGGCCCGCCTGCTCTTCGGAACTTGGCCCTGGAAGGAGCCTCTGGTGCTGACTGTGTCTCTAGATCCTGGAGCCCGAATCCAGGCCTTAGTCACAGCCACCTCCCTCCTTTGGGCAGAGTTAGAACCACTTTCAAAACCCAAATCTGGTCACGCTCCCTTACCACTCCAGTTGTTTCTTTGACTGGGGGCTTATCTGACTGCATCTCCCCCCATTGCCATCACTCACTCCAGAATGTGGCTCCCCTCTTCAGGAACCTGTGGCAGACTCCAGGGATTTCTGGGGGGTGGCTGTCAGCTTGCCAGCCTCCCCTCCTCCCTAAGGTCTGCCGTCTGCTGGGTGGCCGTTGTACAGGGTGTCTTCCTCCCCCACGGCTCCAGAGGGAGGCTGTCTGTCAGGCCTGCAGCCCCTCTCTGTTCCCATAGGGGAACTTAAACTCGGGGCCTGAGGAGCCACATGAGAAAAGGTCCTAGCCTGGGAGTGGGGAGCAGGCTGGGTGGGGCTCGGCCCTGGCCCACAGTTGGCCTTGAGCAGGTGGCAGGCCACATGGGGCAGCCTTGCCGTCTCTGAAACAGAAGAAATAGTACATGCCCTCCCTGGCTCCCAGGGCTGCGTAGGAGAAGATTCCCAATGCAGACAGGTCTTGTTTCCTTAATAAAAGGGATGCGAGACTGCAGGCAGTTTATCTAAAGAGAGGTAAGTTTGCGCTGCGGTCAGGCCCCTCTTGCCTCACGGTGCTTCTGTGTTTAGGTCTTGCATGGTGGAAGAATCCGGAACCCTCGAATCCCAGCTTGAAGCTACCAAAGTAAGTGCCCCTAGGGCTTCTGGCCCAGCTAAGACCCTGCACCCGACCACCCCCAGCAGGCCTGCCTGGTTTAAAGTTGGGCATGAGGTGGGCTGACTGGATACCCCTTTTCCCTTGGCTTCAAGCAGCCCAGGACCTCATCCCCATCTTGGAAGAAGGCCTTTGTCCTTGACAGCTGTTCCTGGGAGCCCTGCTTGAAGAGGGCGAGGCTCCTTCTGTCCTCAGTACATACTGGTTCCCTCGAGGCTCTGCCCCCGGGTGTGACTCATGTGGAAGTCTTTCCCTCTGCTGATGCCGTTGGATTTCTTGCACTTCACTCCATCCCACCTTTCCCATTCCAGACAGCCCTGCAGGTGGCAATGCCAAGACTGAGGGGGACTGTTAAGGAGGCTCTTGGGCCTGGTGGCCAAGGCGAGAGCCCCTGTCCCATGCATCTTTGGTCCTCCACCCCTGCAGCGCAAGCACCAGGAGATTCGAGCCATGAGAAGTCAGCTGAAGAAGATCGAGGACCTGGGGGCCGCCATGGAGGAAGCCTTGATCCTGGACAACAAGTACACAGAGCACAGCACCGTGGGCCTGGCCCAGCAGTGGGACCAGCTCGACCAGCTGGGCATGCGCATGCAGCACAATCTCGAGCAGCAGATCCAGGCCAGGTACCTGCCCCTGGCTCCGGCGGGTGCTGGCGGCATGAGCGCTGTGGGAAGAAAGGTCTTGGCCCGCGACCGACCACAGGTCACCCCCAGGGTCCAGCATTCAGTGTACTGGGATAGAACAGAACGTGTCACCTGCTGTTGGGGGGAGGGCCCCGTCGCCATTCTTGTACTTTCTTCCAGGAACACAACAGGGGTGACCGAGGAGGCCCTCAAAGAATTCAGCATGATGTTCAAGTGAGTATGCCCCGCACCCTCCCAGGCTGGGGGCAGGCTCAGCAGCGGGGCCTGTGTGCTGAGCAGCTCTCGGCTTTGTGCTGCAGACACTTCGACAAGGACAAGTCTGGCCGGCTGAACCACCAGGAGTTCAAATCCTGCCTGCGCTCCCTGGGCTACGACCTGCCCATGGTGGAGGAAGGGGAGCCCGACCCCGAGTTCGAGGCGATCCTGGACACCGTGGATCCCAACAGGTGAGCTTCAGGGAAGGCCGTGGAAGCAGTGCTGCCCGCGGCTCCTGTGGCCCTCCCTGCTCACTGCACTTGCTCCTCCCCAGGGACGGCCACGTCTCCCTGCAAGAATACATGGCGTTCATGATCAGCCGTGAGACTGAGAACGTCAAGTCCAGCGAGGAGATCGAGAGCGCCTTCCGGGCCCTGAGCTCCGAAGGAAAACCTTACGTGACCAAGGAGGAGCTGTACCAGGTCCGGGGGCTCTGCTGCCCCTGCCCTGAGGAGGGGCTTGAGGTTTCCTTAGAAAAGCAAAGCCCTAGGCTGCCCCTGGGTTAGGGGCACAGCTGAGTCTAGAGTAACAGGACCCCCTCCCCCCACCCCCGTTTGAGCCTTCCTGTGCTCGGTGCAGGCGTTCTGTCCCCACTTACAAATGAAGCTGTGCCTGGTCCAGACCACATTTTCCGGTCCGCTCGAAGCTGATGTCACCGACTCTGAGCTTGGGCATGTGTGCCCCCACCCCTGCCTCAGTGTCTGACGGGTGCCATCTTTCCCTCCAGAACCTGACTCGGGAACAAGCCGACTACTGCGTCTCCCACATGAAGCCCTACGTGGACAGCAAGGGCCGCGAGCTCCCCACCGCTTTCGACTACGTCGAGTTCACCCGCTCGCTCTTCGTGAACTGAGCTCCACTCCTAGGTTAGCTGGCCCACCACTGCTTGCCCTGCCGTCACCTTGCTGCATGTCACCTCATCTCTGTGCTCTTAAGTATTCCACACAGTGTTACTTTCCAGTGTAACCTTAAACCTGCTTAGCTTGAGAAAAGAGAGTAGAAAATGGTGCTTCAAGAAACCGCTCTGGTCCAGTCGCAGTTGCCGTGTTGCTGTGGGGACCCAGATTCCTGTCTCGCAGCCAGCTGCCCCATTCCGACTTCAGAAAAGTTTAAGCAGCTGGCTAGCTCCCCTCTTGTTCTCCACTCCCCCACCCCCCAATTTTCTGTTTTCATGTAAAAGACAAATAAATGACTCTCCCCAAAAAGCTTGTCTGTCTTCATTCAGCTTCCAGAAGAAACACACAGCTCAGCACAGATGGGGCCTCGCCCACCTGCCTCTGTATCTAGGGACATTCTGCCAGGACCCTGCTGTTGCTTTGCTGTCCTCAGGTGGCCACCTCCTCCGCCAGCTGCTCCAAGTCCTCTGTCTCCCGGGGCCCCTGTTCAGTGAACTCGCTGCTCAGCTGCCAGACTTTCACTGTGCCCTGGGCATCGCCAGCGGCCAGCAGCTGAGTCTGCTGGCGATTAAATTCAAGACAGTAGACAGGGCTGCCATCCTGGGTTTGCTTGATGGAAACTGTGGGTTTCTGGGAGCTTTTCTGGAGATCAAACAGTTGCACGTCACCTTCAGGAAGAGAGATGCGTGGGGTGAGAGGGACCTTGGGCAGCAGCCTCTGAGCCTCTTCAGAGTTCCCCAGGCCCCTGAGAAGAGAAACTCGAGAGTCAAGGCCTCAGCACAAGGTCAGGCTGTCGCCCAGCTCAGCTCTCCTTCCCACGTGGGGGAAGTCCTCACCCACGTGCAGTCTTCCCCCCAGAACTCCAGGCACATGCTGGGCCCGTGCCGCTTGACCCGACCCAAGCGTGGTGCCTGCTTCCTACCTTCCCCAGAAGCAGCCGCAAACACCAAGGGGCGCACTGGGGACCAGCGCACAGCAAACAGGTACTTGGGGGACAGGCGCAGGGAGGTCAGGGGCTGGGCCTGCAGCATGGAGTACAGGTGGACGTGGCCGTCGGTCCCTGCGCTCAGGAAGAGGTTCCTAGACAGGAGGCAGGGCAGAGCCAGGCAAGGGATGAGTGCTGGGGCCGTCCTGCCGGCCTCCTCCCGGGCTGTCAGGCTCCTGAAAAGCCCCCACCCCCAAACCTGGGGTCCTTGGCAGAGAGGGGCCAATTCCCTGGGGCCAGCCACCAGCGTTCTGGATACCAGGGCTCACGTGGGAAGACCTGGGCTCAGGACAGACTGCAGCCCTATGGCGTGGCCTGGAGGGTCCCTCCTTGTGCCCGAGGCCCAGGTTGGGGCCTTCCTACCTGTGGAAAGGCGAACAGCTCACAGAGTACACAGGACCGCCATGGGGAGAGAAGGTGAACTGTGCCGGGGCCCGCAGGGGCACAGAGCTGGGCATCCGCGTGAGAGCGGCCTCTTCCGCTGCCAGGGAACACTTGAGTGGGAAGCCGCCTTCCGTGCCCAGAACAAAAAGGCTGGGGTCAAAGCTGGAGAAAGCCACCGCTGTGGTGCCCACCTCGGTCTCCCCACGGGGAGGCTGTGGAGAAACAAACGACAGGACAGAGCTTAGGGCACTGGTCACAGTGTCCCAAAGGAGCCCAGGCAAGCAAGTGGACACTGTGACCCGAGGAGGTCACGCAGTAGGTCATGGCTGGGCTGGTAGCACTGGTGCCCGCCCCTGCCCACCCCCGCGGCTCATTGGCCCAGGGAGGTCCCACAGGCGGTGGCTGCCTTGGGGCCTGTCTGCAGGGGCAGCAACCTCGGCGTGGCCCCACCTACCTTCTTCAGCTTGGTGTTCCGTGGGAGCTGCTGCACGACCAGGGCGAAGCCCTCGGTGAGCTGCAGCTGGCCCGCCCCGACCCCCTGCCAGAGCAGCACCTTCCCGTCGGTGGCCACACTCAGCACGCGGAAGTGGTGGCTGTGCTGGGGCTCGGGGAGCCAAACCACCTGGGAGGACAGTGTGCAGGGGCAAAGTGGAGAAAGCGATGCCTGCCCCCCAGCCCACTCCCCACCCCCACCCTGCCCTTCTTTTCCAGAAAAAATACAGGGAGAATTCTGGGGCAGGCCTGGGAGCCGCATCACCCACCAGGTAGCAGACCCAAGGGTCCCTCCCCTAGTGCCAGCAGAAAGCCAGGACAGCTAGGAGCCCCGCACTGCAGCTCAAGGCCAGGAGGCTGGGATGGCCCTGGGGGTGGCTCCTGCTGAGGGCAGGGTGTGACTCATGCCCAGGGAGCTCCAAGAATGCTGAAGGCAGCTGTCCAACTGCAACTCCCTGGCGACCTTGCACAGCTGTGCCAAGCAGGCGCCCTCTCCCGCTCTGCCTCAAAGAGCAGGCCCATGACAGCAAGGCCCCGCTCCAAGTGGGGAGAGGTGGCCCCCCACCCACCGGGCAGCCCACAGTGCTGACCTGGTACACGGGGTCTGTGTGTGTGTCGTCTGTCAGGCCTGTGCACCAGAGCAGAGGGTCCTCAGGACGGCTGAGGTCCCACACCAGCACCTCGCCACTGTACAGCCCACCTGCGGAACCAGGCGGGCCTGAGCAGGAGCTGACCCCCACCCAGCAGCCCAGCTTCCTGGCCAGGCACCCGCCCCACACGCCCACAGAGCAGGACTCAGAGCCACTTCCATGAAAACGGTCCCTGAGGAGGACAAGTCCCGGTCCCCCAGGCCTTACACTCCGTCCTGCTGTGCCTGCCCCAGGAAGCTTCTCCCACTGCCAGGCTGCTCTCCCGCCCAGCACCCTGCCGCTCCCTCCAGCTCCACCTGCCCGCTCCTACACCCCGTGGGCTCCCAGAGGGCGCCTGCTTCACCCTGCCTCCTTCCTGGCCAGACCGCACCTCCGCGTGGCCGCGCCCTTCAAGACTCTGCTGAGGACCCGCCTCCGCTTCCCCTGACCTCCACGCCTGGCACAGGCCCACTCAGCATCCTCACCTGAGTCCAGGGGTCAAGGCGCCTGTGGTCTCTGCCTCCCAGGAGTCCTGCCCTGGCCACGCCCACGGCTGAGGGCCCAGGGGACAGCTCCTCTTTGGCCGCTCTCTGCAGGGTGGAAAGCTCACCTGCAACGTGCGACGGCTGTGTGGGGTGGAAGGCGAGGCACATGACGGCGCTGGGCACCTCCACCACTGCCGACGGCTGCCGGGGGCTCAGGCCTCGCCGGTCCAGGTTCCAGGCACACACAAAGGACTTGAGGGTGCTCCAGTCTCCGTCATCCAGTCTACAGACAGACATGCCTGAGCTGGCCCTGCCCCTGGGCTGGGCTTTATCCTGACTGCCCCCCATCCCCATCTCTCTCCTATCGCCTGACCCCTTTCCCCCAAAACCACCCTCAGACAGATTAGCCCGTGTCCCCATCTCACCCAGACACTGTACTGGGTATCAAAGTGGCACAGGCTCCTCCATGGCACCCCAAGGGCATGACTTTCTCTGGAAAAGGGTCCCGGGAACCAAAGATAGGTCCATGCAGTGGCAGAGTGGGGGAACCCCAGCCCGTCAGAGAAAGCTCACGGAGAAGGTGGGAAGGCTGATGGCTGGTGGGCACTATGAGTCCTGGGCTCGAAGCTCCTCCCACTCCTGCTCTTTTCCTCCCAACCCGCTACCAACCCCACGCAGGCAGCCTGGAGAAAGACTCCCAGAACCACCAAGCTCTGGGTCAACCCTTCACTGCACAGATGGGGAGACAGAGGCTCAGACGAGGGTCCAAGTGCCTCCCACTGCCCCACACCTACCCCTGCTGCCACTCACCGGCCATAGGCACAGGCCACCACAGAGCCAGTGGTGTTCCAGGAGACGCTGGTCACATGCAGACCCTGCCCTTGGGCTGGGGGGTAGCCCAGGGTGTGCAGGCAGGTCACCTGCAAGGGACAGACCGTCCTCAACCCTGAGCCCCAAAGCCACCCAGCAGGTAGCCTCATGGCCACCTAACCCACACCCAGGCTTGGGCCACCTGAAGCCCTGAAAGCTATTCAAGTCGACTCGCGGCCCTGGAGGAAGATGTGGAGCCGCATTCCGACACCCGCCAACAAGATGCTTCCAGAAACCCAGACGGAAGGGCCTTGAGAACCACGACAGATGCCAGCACCCAATCAGAGCTGGGCCTTGTTCCTACATCAGTTCTCACATCATTTCAAAAGCTTCGGCTTCTGGAACGGGACGGTAGTGATGGTTGCACGACTATGTGAATGTCCTCAATGCCATGAAACTGTACACTGAAAAATGGTTAAAATGGTAAATTTTATGTTATATGTATTTTACCACACATACAGAAAAATTTTCAAAGCTCTGGCATCTTGTTTCTCAGCCCATAGCAATGCCAGCCACAGTGAGGGGGTGGGCACGGACACGCCCGGAGGGGAGGTACACCACAGATCGAAACTCCTGTGAAAAGTTTCATGCTTCTTGACCTCAAAACCCCATTTAAGAAACTGTCCCATGGAAAGAATCCGAAATCTGTCAAAAGCTATACAGTGGGAACCCTTATGCACTGCCAGTGAGACTGCAGAATGATGCGGCCACTGTGGAAGCGAGCCTGCCAGCCCCTCAAAATGAGAAATGGTCACCATATGACCCAGCAGTTGCACCCCTAGGCACATATCCTAGAGAGCTGAAAACAGGTTCACACGAAAACACGCACAAATGTTCACAGCATTATTCATAACAGCCAAGACGTCCACCAGCTGACGGGCAAGTGCAGTATGTCCCTACAATGGAGTATTACTCGGTCATAAAAAGGACTGAGGGAGCCATCCATGCCACGACGTGGACGGACTGCGACAACACTCCGCTAAGTGGAAGAAGCCAGCACCTCACAGGATTCCATTTATATGAAATGTCCAGAACAGACCAATCTAGAGAGACAGAAACTGGACTGGTGGCTTCCCGGGTTTGGGGACATGGGGAGTGACTGCTAATGGGTACGAGGTTTCTTTCTTGAGTGACGAAAATGTTCTAAAATTCACTGTGATGATGGCTGCACAACTTTGGGAATCCATTAAAACCCAGTGAACTGCACGCTTTAAATGGGTGAATTACACAGCACGTGAATTAGGTCTCAATAGAGCTGTTATTTTAAAACAGAGCTACACAGCGGGGTGGGAGGTGGAGGGGGCATGAGGACAACTTTGGGGTCTGGTAACATGTGTTCTCTTGATCTGGGTTCTGGTTCCACAAATGTTTTCACTTTGTGAAAAGTCATGGACCTGAACACTCATATCTGTGCACTGTTTTTTTCAGAGAGTGAGGAAGATTCACCATTAGCCAACATCTGTTGCCCCATCTTCCTCTTTTTTTTTTTTTTTGCTTGAGGAAGATTAGCCCTGAGCTCACATCTGTGCCAATCTTCCTCCAATTTGTATGCGGGGTGCCTCCACAGCATGGCTGATGAGTGGAGTAGGTCTGTGCCTGGGATCCAAACCCACAAACCCTGGACTGCTGAAGTGGAGCACACAGAACTTTAACCACTCGACCCCGGGGCCAGCCCCTCTGTGCACATTTTTATGTTATATTCAATAAGGTTTACATTAAAAATAAACTATAAATAAACTATAGGGGCCAGCCCGGTGGCACAGCGGTTAAGTGCGCACATTCTGCTTTGGCAGCTCAGGGTTTGCCGGTTCGGATCCCGGGTGTGGACATGGCACTGCTTGGCAAGCCATGCTGTGGTAGGCGGCCCACGCATAAAGTATAGGAAGATGGGCACAGATGTTAGCTCAGGGCTAATCTTCCTCAGCAAAAAAAGAGGAGGATTGGCAGCAGTTAGCTCAGGGCTAATCTTCCTCAAAAAAAAAATAATAATTAAAAAAAAAATAAACTATATACTTTTTAAGTTACTTATCATAACACTATTTATAACGGCAATGATCAGTACAATATAAAATCTAAAGATGAGACCATACAAGGAGGAAATTAGGGGATGATGGGCTGTTCTACACCTTCCCTGTGGCGGCCACGTGTCCGCAGAGACTCAGCACAGCACGAAGGCGAATCTATCTGTATGGAAAACAGACCTTGATAAACCTGACTCAAAAAAAGTTTATGGGGGCCGGCCCAGTGGCGCAGCGGTTAAGTGCGCACGTTCCGCTTCTCGGCAGCCCCGGAGTTCGCCAGTTCGGATCCCGGGTACGGACACGGCACTGCTTGGCAAGCCATACTGTGGTAGGCGTCCCACATATAAAGTAGAGGAAGATGGACACGGATGTTAGCTCAGGGCCAGTCTTCCTCAGCAAAAAGAGGAGGATTGGTGGCAGATGTGAGCTCAGGGCTAATCATCCTCAAAAAAAAAAAGGTTTACGGCTGCAACATTACGTGGCACTTTAGAAGGACAAGTGTGAAGTCTGTGTAGCAACCTGACAACACAGAACAGGCTTGGCTTCTGAACAGAAAAGACCCTGACATGGACCGCAGCGACTCACAGCTGTCAGCAACCACGTGTGGGAAACAGCAGGGAGGAAGCGACCCAGCAGAGAGATGGAAGGTCCTGGTGGGAGGCCCCCAGCTGATTTCTTCCGTGTCTCTAACTTCTAAGTGTTCGACAATGTTGTCACACTGTTTTAGAATTCTGAAATTACAGTTCTGCATTTCGAGCAGCTTCTCAGCCTTGCTGGGGTGACAACAGCAGAGCCAGGACAGCAGCGGACGCCAAGGCCAACAGGCAGACGGCAGGAGCACAGACAGAGAACAGCCAAAATAATTCCGCTACAGGGAAATAAACAAGAAATTGGTGCAAAAGAAGACAAAGTGAGAGAGACTTGCGGCGGGCCAGTTGTGGAACGGGAAGACCTGAAGGCCCTCCTCCGGCCGGCGCTCGCGAGCGGCTCAGAGACTCGGGGCCAGCGGGGACTGCGCACGTGGCCACTCAGGCCGTGGTTCTCACCCTCCCCTGGTCACATGCTTCTGGAGGACACATTTCTAGAAGCGAAATTGCCGCCTGGGCTGTCCACCGACAGGGGACTCGGAGAAAGGACGCTGCGTCCGCGCGGTGGGACAGGAGGCGGCTGCTGGAAAGACAGGGGCACCTCCATACGGACTGACACGGGAGCTCTGGCAAGCGAGAAGGGTCACAAACAAAACGTCCCGTGCTTTCCATTTTTGTTTAAAATGTTCTTAATGACAACTGTAGCAACAGTAATGCTACACATCAGTCAGCGCAGGGGCGACTCCAAAGGCCTGCGGACCAACGTCCCCTCTCACGGGCCACACGTGACAGGTCCTGTATGTCTATAAAGGCTGAATTTATTCTAATGGACACGTATTGCTTTGGTAATCAGGAAAGAATTGATACTTCTTAAGGGGGGGAAAGCATTACATACATGGACCAAATTAAGCCACAGAAATGTGGACAAGCCCTAAGAAGAAAGAACAAAAGCTCAAGCTCTCTGACCGCAACTGTAAAATGGGGCATCAGCAAGGCCCAGGAGGGTGGGAGGGAGAGAAGGCGTTGAGATCTGCGTTCACTGGGGTCTCCCCGCGCCCTGCTTAAAAGGAGACAGGGACTCCACTTTGGTGCGGCCTCGGCTACCGGTTTTCAGAGCGATTCTGAGGACTTCTCTCCAATAAATCGACTCTCCTCTATCCACCAATGCTTCGGGGGAAGAGGGCTGCTGTCCATGTGGAAACAGACAGAAGGAAGGCGCAAGAGAGGAAGGGGCCGAGAAGTCTTAGGACCTCTGAACACAAAGTTACTCATCTCCGTTTCTAAAGGAAGAAAACATTGTATTAAAAAAGTGTTAACACGCTGCTGAGGGAGCAGCCTGTCCACAGGCACCGCACGCTGGGAGGAGGAAGCCCAGCGAGAAGCAAAAGCCAAGAGCCCCTCGTTCACTCAGAGGCCTCTGATCTCGAAGCCTCAGATGTGCGTCCTGCTGGACATCTGTTTACGGGGTGACAGCTCTGAGCTGTCCCTCAAGAGCAGAAAAACGTGGAGACGCTGAAGTCACGAGAGCTCGGCAGTGAAACCACACAGACCAGGGCTCAAATTCCAGCTCCACCAGTTACAGCTTTGTGACGTGACCTTGAAAAAGTCACTTAGCCTCTCTGGGCCTCATCTATGAAATGCAGATGAGACCAGCACTACCTCACAGTTGTCCTGAGGACCGACTGAGATGGCACAGAGAAGGCCGGCAGGCGTGATGCCTGGGGAGCCCCGGCCGAGCAGTCGGGAGAATAAGATCCCGAGTCAGACTGGCAGGTTCACACCCTGCCCGTGGCCTGATGGCTCGGTGTGACTCTGGAACAGCTGCGTCAGCTCTGGGCCTGCACTTCCCCAGCGTAAAATGGAGGTAACACCTGCCCCTACTCCAAGGGCGGCAACACTGCCCAACAACTCATCAGTCCTGTGACACTGAGCCCCACACCTGGCAAAAAGTCAGAGCCCAGGGGCTGCTGTTACTATTGTTGGTAATATTGTTTGCGTGGCACAAAAGACGGCCTCCCGACGGGGCGGAGGCTGAGCCGAGCCCCAGGAGGAGGGAGGCTCCCCCACCCGGCCCACTCCCTACCGTGCACTGCGGCTCGGTCCAGTTCACCGAGAAGCCGTCGAAGGCGTGGCTGCGCCAGTTCCTGTTCAGCTCGCGGACCACCGTGGCCTCCACTCTCCGGAGGAAGGCCGCCAGCCGGGCGCTGTCGTGCCGGGGTGCAGGCAGCACGCCGGGCCCAGGGGCCTCGGTCTGCACCTCGGCGTCTGCGCGCTTCCGGGCCTGGGAGGCTGCATCGGCGGTGGCAACGCTGGCCGTCTGGCAACTCTTCTGGAGAAGGAGATGGAAACCAGTCACCGGCCAGCTGTCCTCCCGTGCCCCTGCCCAGGGCGCTCCCCTCCTCTGCTCAGCGCTCACCTGCTGGCTGCCGTGTCTCTGCTCACTCCGCCTGCCCAAATCTGTCCCCTCCTCCTCTGACTGGCCCACCTTTCTCAGGAAGAACCCAATCTGTGTGGTCTGGTGGCGCTGACCCTCAGCCCTCCCCTGCTCCACAGAGATGGACGCACGACCTCCAGCTGGCCAGTCAGAGCACTCAGCCTCTCCTGCAGCCACGCGATGGCCAACAAGACCCAACGAGAGCCTGACCCAGGACTTTGGGTGACATCATCTGGAGGGGACGCAGGAGTGGCCTTTTCGAAGATGCTGACAGCAACAAGAATCCTGCGATCTTAGAGCCAGCAGTGGCCGTCCCCACCAGCACACAGAGAACCTCAGACGCCGCCGGAGCAGGACTCCTCGCTACCTGCCGTGTTCCAGGCAGCCCTGCGGTGGGCACCTTCCATGCACCCGGCTCAAAGGAGGCATGTGCGTCCGAGAGCTAGTCGGCAAAAGGTCAGCTGCTCCCCATCTGCCCCTTCTCTCCACCCTTCCCTGTCCCCAGTCCTTTGTCCCCTGTTCAGCTGGGCACAGGGACGGACATCAGACCAGGGAAGTCGACATAGCCTCCCTTTCTTATGGACACGACCAAGCTTCGCCAACTGAGGCCTGTATCACTGAGACCATTGTCTACGAGAGGCCCTCTCCCCTGGCCACTAGCCAGACACCCGCACATGACAAGGCCCAGAGCCCATGCTCCCTGCTCCGGCATGGGGGTCGGGGCTAGCCACCAGGTCAGTGCTGGCGAGCCCACAGGAAGGGGGCCGGCCCCATAGGGCAGCACTTGTTGGAACCTGGAGGCCTCAGCACTGTGCACACCTCCCCTTTCCACTCCATTAGCTGTCTCCGTGCCCGGCCACCTCCCACCAACCTGCAAGCTCCTCCCGCACAAGAACCCGGTCTCATCTGTCTTCACACGCGAGGGAATGTGCACACTGAGGAATTAATGGATGGGCATGGGGATCGGAAAGTGCACACGAGGAGACAAAATTTCAAGAGACTGTGGGTGAATCTCAAACTTCCTGGAAGCCACAAAGATGGTAATAATGTTGGCTATTAAGTGCCAATTCAAGCAGTGTCCCTAAAGATTTACCCGTATCTTATTCATCCTCACAACCACCCTATGAAGCAAATCCTATTTGTGCATTACTCATGTTGGTACTGAGGCACAGAAAAGTTAAGTAATTCACCCAAGATCACACAGCAAAGAGGTGATCGCAATGGAGCTTGAACCCGGGCAGTCTGACCTGGGACACTGAATTGTCTCTCAGTCATAAACAGTCTAAAATCCTGGCCACTAATCACATCAGATGAACTCAAAACAATGTTCCTAAGAGAAGATGACATGAACGTCTCCATGCAGAAACTGACGTAAAATCACGGCCGCGAGCACTGTCCAGAGACAGGAGCACCCACTCTCCGGGTGTGTCTGTCCACATTCCTGATTCAGGCCAATGAGACACGCCGAAGCTCTAAGGACAATCTGTGGGGAAGAAAGCTCAAAACCAACGCCACTGCACCAACTCTTCTGTCAACCGGTAAGAAACCGCTGCTCTCCTCCCGGCTCCGGGACACCTGAGCGGGCGCCCACGGTGCAAGACACACGCATCTGCCTGACCCTGACCTGTCTGGGGCTGAGGCCCCAATGCCCCCAGAAGGGGAGGGCTTGCCCTCGGCTCCCACCTAGGGCGGCGACTTCCATGCCAGGTGGCGTGTGCCCAGAGCAGGGGTGAGGCTCCCGTCACAAGCCCCCGAGAAGTCAGAGGAGACTGGGGGTGGGCAGGGCCCTGGTTTCCCGGGCCTCGGCAGCCTGGGCCGGCCACTGAGCCCGTGCTGGGAGGGGCCGGGGGAGGCAGGACAACTCCCAAACCATGGGCCTCAGGCCTGCAGCAGCATGGGAGGCGGCGGGCCTCAGGGCGGAGCCCAGGGTGGCACCCAGCGCTCCTGCCCGTGAGGTCCCGCAGACACCCAGAATGTCAGGACTCCTGCGTCTTGCTGATGAAGGAAACTGAGGCCCAGAACGGTGAAGAGACACCTTCTAGAGAATCTGCCCACCACGCAAGGCCGTTTCTTAGAAAACCTCCTACCCACGCTACAGACTAGGCCCCAACACCAGGACTGCAGCCACGGACCCAGCGAGAGGGGACATTAACCCTGGCCAGGCCAACCAGGTTCTCGGGGAAGTTCAGAACAGAGATGAAGACTCAACGAGATAAATGGCACGTGCCTGGAACAGAAACATGGAACCTGGGTGCCAACAATCAGCCGGCGCCACCGTGGGGACAGGAGTCGTGCAGAAACAGGCCTCAGGGGCTGCGAGGCAAGAGCAGAGCTGGGAGAGGGGGGAGGGCCCCCAAAGCCGTCTAGATTCTGGTTCCTGCCCCTTCCTCAGGACCAGCTGCACCTCCATGCTGAGCCAGGAAACTCCTCTGCATCTTGAGGAAAAGTGTCTGGGGCCAGCCCAGTGGCGTAGTGATTAAGTTTGTGTGCTCCACTTTGGTGGCCTGAGGTTTGTGGTTTGGATCCTGGACACAGACCTACACACCACTCATCAAGCCATGCTGTGGCAGTGTACCACATAAAATAGAGGAAGGCTGGCACAGACATTAGCTCAGGGCCAATCTTCCTCACCAAAGGAAAAAGGAAAAGAAGTGTGTGACAGGAGCTGATTTGGGCTGGTTTCCATTGCATGCTATCAGAGTCCTAAACCAATACCCAGGAGGGCTCTGGGAGGGCTCCCTGACCCCTAGACCACCACCGTACAATGTCTCACCCCTGAAAAAAGGTGGCTGGCCTACAGGACCAATTCCAGGAACACTTGTCATGACAGAGGAAATAGCCCCGTTGGGTCTCTTGTCCAGCCACCTGCCCACAGGCAGCAAGCAAGAGTGGCCCGGAGGGGCGCCCTGTGAGAGAACGGGGGCTCTTCCCTGCCTTCAGCCTCAGAGGGGAAATGATGCCACGGTCAGGGGGGCTGACGTGCGATTCAGTCGGTCAGAACCCATCCAGCCAGAGACACCCGCTCACGGGGTGTCAGTAAGGGGTTGTAAGCAGAATACGGTTACTTTCTCACTAACAATATACATTCTAGAGCGCCTTAACCATCGATTGTAAAACACACAGATTATTTAGCAATGGCTCTTCAGGGGAAACTATGCTGGGCACACGTACGGGCGTGAGACACCTCTTCTTAAGATCTGTTAAGGTGGGGGGACGCGTCCTATGGATGAGGACACATGGCGCCATACAGAGAATGTGTGACAGTCGGGATGACGTGCGGCTGAAGGCCAAGCCCCATTTCCCCCTGGGTGGCAGCACCGCCAGCAAACGCTGGTGCACAGCTTCTCGCTCTACCTGTCAACCGGCACCCCAGACTCCAGAGCAGAAAGGGACCCCAGAGGCCACTCCAGACCAGCGTTCTCAACAGAAGCACCTGGAGGCTGCTAAGGACAAACTGCTGCCTCCCCACCCCCTCCCCCCACAATGAGTTTCAGTCCCGTAGGTCCGGGGCGGGGCCTGAGAATTTGCTTAGCCACCAAACCCCCAGGTGACGCTGATGCTGCAGGCGGGGAGGGGCCCAGACTCCAGATGCGGCCTTGCCCCTCACTTGTATGCTTCCTCTGGCCACCTCCAGGGCCCAGCATCTCTCAGCTCCCCTCACGGAGCAGGTGGTGCTCACTCGGCCCCTTTCCTCCACTCCAGGCCGGGTGCCACCTGGGAAGGGGTGGGGTAGGACAGGGCTCCTCCGCAGAGGCTGAGGCATACTGCCAACGGAGAGCCCACAAAGGGACACTGCCTGGCCCGTTGGAGCAGCTTGTCACTGCAACCTCAGCAAACCTGCACTCAGGTCCACCTCTGCACCCCTTCCCAGAATTCCCCTTTTCCTCTGGTCCCCAGAGCCCTCCCTCCCATCGCCTTCCCCAGCAGAGTCCGGCACACACCCAGATGGCAGCTGGGCCAACTCCTGGCTAACTCAGGGCTCTTTCTGGAACACTGCAAACTCCTCCGGAGTAGGCCCGAAATTTGATCCAGGGCTGAAGGACATTCTGATGCTAATGAGCAGAAGCAGGAGGTGTAGCAGGAATATCCTGGGCATAAAGTGGAGCTGAGCGGGTTTTGTGATGCAATACGGACAACTGCCTGGCGAGACCTCCGAGTGTGGAGTAAGCGAGTGTGGAGTAAGCGAGCCCCAACCCGACGTCAGGGGCCCTCTTCTGCTGACTTGAACTCACCTCTCAGTCCATCAGGGCAGCAAAGAGCCCTCAAAGGAGGCCCTGGAGCTGCCAGTCAGCCACGTGAAGAGGGCGATGACCACGTCCTCCCAGAGCTGGAGATGCTGTCCTGCCACACTGGCCTCAAGTCGCAGTCACTGCAGGCCATTCTGGGTTGTCTGCCTCCTTTAATCCCTTCAGGTGTACTTGGGGGAAAAATCTAGTATCAAAACTGTCCGGCAGGGGCTGGCCCCGTGGCCGAGTGGTTCAGTTCTCCTGCTCCGCTGCAGGCGGCCCAGTGTTTCATTGGTTCAAATTCTGGGCGCAGACATGGCACTGCTCATCAAACCACGCTGAGGCAGCATCCCACATGCCACAACTAGAAGGACCCACAGCGAAGAATATACAACTATGTACCGGGGGGCTTTGGGGAGAAAAAAAATAAAATCTTTAAAAAAAAAAACTGTCCAGCAATCTCCAAAAGGCTGAGAACCATGGATTTAAATCTTGAAAATCTGTAGGAGGCTAGACCCCAGGTTAAAAGGAAACGCCCTCCAGCATGGGGTGCCATGAGTGTGGAGCCCGCCAAGGTGAGGGCGGGCTGGCAGGGAGGCTGCAGAGCCTAACTCCAGGCAGGAGGGGAGAAGGCAGCAAGCCTGCCGAGGACCACAGGACGTGAGAAAATCATTTGCCTTCGGGAGATGCAAAAGGACACGAGACCCTCTCCCTGCCCTCTGGGAGCGCACAGCCCAAAGGAGACAGACCTGAACGCCCAAGATGCAGCCACTGATGAGAAAGCTCTAGAACTAGACAGTGGTGACGACTGCACACTGTGAATGGAGTGGATAGCCCTGAATCGTACACTTCAATGTGGTAACTTTTATATCACACGTCTCTTACCACAAACAAGGGAAAAAACACCAGATGTTCTGATGGGATCAGAAGGGGCTCCAGAAAGGCAACCGCCACAAAGGAGGACGGATCAACCAGCAGCTCTCAAGTTTTGCTGTGCGTTGCAATGACCTGGGAGCTTGTACAATACCAGATTCCCCAGTCACGCCACATCCCAAGTTAGCCAGAATCGCTGGAGGTGGGACGCAGACATCTGTCTTTTTCAAGGCTCTCCAGGCATTCCAGGGTCAGGCAAGGTTGAGCGACAGTGGACGAGCCGGGTCAGCATGCTCAGGAGGCGCCTATCTCAGAGCTGGACGGGCCGCTGGACTCAGAACCCCCTCCACCCCAAGGCACTGCGCTTTCAACCTGCTGCCCCGTCAGCATCTCATTTAACCCCACAGGAAGTATTCTAACAAGACCCACTTGGCAGAAGAGACCACGGAACTGGCCCAAAGCCGAGCACCAAAAGAGTCTGTGCACTCAAACCAAAGGCCAGGGCCCTGTCCCTCTGAACAGATCAGAAGACGACAAAAAAAGTCAAGTCAGGCAAAGACCGCTAATACCAAAAACAAATCCAGTACTGGAACATGCAAGTACACTCCGGTATTGCACGGCAACATGGCCAATGTTCGCCGTCTCCAAAGGAACTTACAAAAAATTAGGAAACTGTATAAAAATTTAGCTGAAACACTCACAGCGTTTATTGATAAGAGAAAAATGGGAAATAGCCTAACAGCCCATCAAAAGGGACTGGTTAGGGGCCAGCCTAGTGGCGCGGCAGTCAAGTGCGCACATTCCGCTTCGGCGGCCTGGGGTTCACTGGTTCGGATCCCAGGTGCAGACATGGCACGACTTGGCACGCCATGCTGTGGTAGGCGTCCCACATATACAGTAGAGGAAGATGGGCATGGATGTTAGCTTAGGGCCAGTCTTCCTCAGCAAAAAGAGGAGGATTGGCGGCAGATGCTAGCTCAGGGCTAATCTTCCCAAAAAAAGAGGGACTGGTTAAATAAAACGAAGTTATAAACAAATTTTTTAAACACAGAAAGATGTTCAGAGTGTATTAAGCGAAAAAAATGGGTCGACAAAATGTTAGGTACAGTGTGATTCCATTTTTGTAAAAAAGAAAAACGTGGGGGAAAACAGACAAAGCAGCGATGGGTCAGGTACAAACCAAATGGCCGGGGAATGAGATTGTGGGGTGATTTTTGTTTCCACTCTTTTTGCTTATCCAGATTTTTTCTAAATTTTGGACACAGATAACTTTTATAAAGAGAAGAAAGTTAACTTGGAAAAAGCAACTTACCACTTTCTTCCGCCTCTTGCAACATTCTTACAACTTAATAAAGAATCTGTGGCAAGACAGGAGAGGCTGAGGCAAATGAACCAACCTCAGAGAGGAAGGCGTGCACACCTGGGCTATCAGAGTCAGTTCTCAGAACCCGACAGGTTAAAACCTTAGCTACAAGAAAATCAACAGGCTTCAATCTCCTTCTCTGGGGGCAGAAAGAGAGTTCGATTGAATCAGTGGTTCCCAGCCTGGTCTTCTAAAATCTGAATCTCCAGCCAGCAAGAGCTATTTCAAGTACTTTTCTAAAGGCCAGTGAATGTGAATTATACATTAACCTGTGCTAAGGATGGACAGACATAACTAAAATATCCACTGTCTGCTTTTAACTAGAACATTCCTGGGCAGCACAATTTAGTGGGAAGTGCTGTGAAGCCAGAGCAAATGCTGGCTTGAGACCTGCAGACAGTTGACCGAGGCAGGAAAACTGTCCCCAGGGTGAGACTTCAGGGAAACCTCACTGGTGTTGGTGACGACCTGGGGTCTGCAGGTGGCAGGCTAAGCCTCAGTTTTCTCTTCTGGGAAATGCGGGGCGCCCCTGCAATGCTCCTCATTTTCACGGAGGAAAAACCAATATCCTTACAACAGGCCCTACTTGACCTGTCTCTGCTTACCCTCTCCAACCTCACCAAGGACCACTCTCCCTTCCCTCATTCCTCTCCAGCCCCACCTTCCTCCTCAAACACACCCGATTTACTTCAACCCCACGGCCTTTGCATTTGCCATTTGCTCTGCCTGGACGGTTCCGCCTCAAGTATCCACTTGGCTAACTCTCCCACTCCTCCAAGGGTTTGCTCAAATGTCACCCTTTCAATGAAGCCCACCCTGCAACCCACCCGCTTACTCCCCACCCTAGTCCTTCTAAGCCCTCACCCTGCGTTTTCGTTTGTCCATGGCACGATTCACTTCCTAACACGCCACAGACCCTACTTATTGCATCCGTTGTGCACCTTCGGTCCCTGCAAACACCGGCCCGCGGAAGCTCCAGGAGGAAGCTCGTTCCCGAGGAATCCCCAGCGCCAGCAGCTCCCTGCGCACAGCAGGCGCTGAGTCTGCACGCAGACCCCCAGGAGACCTGACACCCGCCAGCCCTGCCTCCCCCCGACCCAAGAACCTCGTTCTGCGTGCTTTTGATTAAACTACTCGAAAGCCGGCGTTTCACGACCTTAAGATGCAGTTTGGTCATTTTTAAAACGCAAGTTAGTTTAAAATGCCCCAAAACTGCAGAAAATCCTTCAAGACGTGAGATCTTTAGAGGTTTTAAAGAAAAACCCCTTTTGTTGCTGTTCAAAGACTGGGGAATCTGGGACGAGATACCCCACGGGTCGGTTTCTGGGGACTAAAATATAAAAATATAACGGCGGGACGGCGGCACCTGGCCCGGCAGCCGCGCGGGGCCGCCGCCCGCGCCCGCGCCCGCGCCGGGCCCGCACCCTCACCGTCTCCCCGCGGAAGCCCTGGGCGTCCCTCCACCGCGACGGCACGGACGCCACGCCCAGGGTCTCGTCCTGCAGCGGCCCCGGCCGCCCGGGGCCCTCTGCGCTCGCAGCCCCGCCTGTCGCCAGCTTCTCAGCACCCGCGCTTCCCGCCGGGCCGAGACGCCAGGGCCGCACGCGGGTTGCCATGGGGACGGCTCCGCGCCCCGCCCCCCGCGCTGGCGCACTGCAACGCGACCTTTGCCCCTGCGCCTCCCTCAGCATGCTGGGGAGGTGAGGCTATGGGCGCCATTTTTGAATTGGTCAGAGAGCCGACTTCAAGATCCGAGAAAAAGAGAGAAACTCTTCTTTTCGGCCAGTGCGACAAGGCATGACGGGTTTGGGATACCCCATCCCCAGAAAGTCCACGCCTGGGGCGTGCGCGGCTGTTCCTGCGGGGGGAGGGAAGTACGGAAGTGAGGCCTCGTGCCAGGATCAAAGATGGCGCTGAGCGGCCAGGTGCAGAGGCTAGTGCGCGAGGCTGCGGCAGCGGCGGCCGGGCGAGTCGTGGGGCCTGGGAGCGCCGAGCCGGCCGGGCAGCCTGGTGCTCCTGGCAGGGCCGAGGGCCGCGCGGGTCCGGTTGGCGGCCACCTCGAGGCCAAGCGCTCGCCCTCTGATCCTCGGGTTCTGCCTCAATAGAATGGTGACCTAAAATCTCCATATGCGGATCCAGAGCATGGTTGAATAGTTGGAAGGCCCAAATGAGGTCGAATTGAAATCGAAATTAAAGAACCGAGTAACTACCAGTTCTTGAGTGTCTACCGTGTGTCAGGCGGAGCCCAGAGCTTTACGTATGTTGATCTTATTAAGTCCTCCAAACAGCTCTATACAGAAGCGACTGTTATATGTCGCACTAGGGTGCTGATGGTCCCAGGTCACCCAGCAAAGCCCTCAGCACGTTTGTCCCAGACCCGGCAGGCGGCTGTTTGGCCCCAAAGCCCGGTTCTGAGTCTCATGGCAGGAATCCTCGGCAATGTCTTCTGGGCCGCTTTCCTCCTATCCCCCAACTCTCAGGGGTGGAAAGCCACCCAATTAGGGGCTCCACCGCACGACTGAGTCCTCCTTAGGACCCTGTTCCAGGCAAGGCCGTGAGGACCCATTACATTAGCAATGCTGAAAAAAAAGAAATGCAATAGAAATTTCTTCCAAGAAAGAGTAAAACCAGCCAAATTTCCCATGTGAGGCCCTCTTAACACTACAAGAAGGGCAGGCCCCATGGCGCAGTGGTTAAGTTCCGAGTGTTCCCGTTTGCCCTGGTTGGTGGCTTCGGTTCCCAGGCACAGACCTACACTTATCAGCCACGCTGTGGCAGCGACCCACATATAAAAGTACAAAAACATTGGCACAGATGTTAGCTCAGGGCTAATCTTCCTCAGCAAAAAAACACAAAGCAAAACACTAGAAGATTCTGCAGACATCACCAAGGATTCCAAAACTCACACTCAAAATGAAGCTCAAGGTTGTGGGAGTAGGGATGCCTGGATCTGAAGCCTCAACAGTGTGCCATCCTCTTTAATAGACTTGGTACCTGTCTGGACCTCGTTTTCCTGGCTGTAAAATGAGGCTAGGAAGACTAGACTGGCTTTACCTGACCAAGAAAAGAGAATATTTCAGGAAGAGAAGGGTGGTCCAAGGTATTAAATGCCCCAAACAGGACAATGAAGATAGGGCCAGAAAACGGATCAGGGGCCGGCCCGGTGGCACAGCGGTTAAGTTCACATGTACCGCTTCTCGGCGGCCCGGGATTCGTCGGTTCAGATCCCAGGTGCAGACATGGCACTGCTTGGCACACCATGCTGTGGTAGGCGTCCCACATACAAAGTAGAGGAAGATGGGCACGATGTTAGCTCAGGGTCAGGCTTCCTCAGCAAAAAGAGAAGGACTGGCAATCTTCCTCAAAAAAAATAAAAATAAAAATAAATTTAAAAAAAATAAGAAAACGGAGCAATCACTGAAATTGGCATTCTGGATGATATCTGATGACCTTAGTGAGAATAATTTCAGTGGAGTACTAGGGACAAAAGCCAGCCTGCAGAAGGTTTAAGAACCAAAGGAGGAAGTCGAGAAAGTAATGGGCTTTATTAGGAGGCTAACCACAGGAAGTGGGTTTGAGTGTAAATTGGTAAAACCTAATGGGAGGGTAATTTGACCTTAAAGTATGCCTCCTCTTTAATGTAGATGTGTTCCTCAGAATTTTTTCTGAGTCAATAATTACAGATTCGCACAGACGTTCAGCCCCAAGGATACTGAGTGGTACATCATTTACAATCGTATTACTATGATAGTAAGTCCTGCCATCAGCCTCAATTTCAATCAAAGTCGTGGCACACAACAGGTGTTCACTAAATATTTGAGAAAGAATGGACAGTAGGCCTTTGGTTGACTATTTCTGACACATGGTATAGAATCTCAGGTGGCCATTAACAGTGCTGTTATGTAGCTGTTTAAATGTGGCAAAATGTTTGCAGCATATTAAAGTTTTTATTACATGCAATTTTCTTTTTTTTTATTTATTTTTTTTCCCTTTTCCTCCCCAAAGCCCCCCAGTACATAGTTGTATATTTCTTCGTTGTGGGTCCTTCTAGTTGTGGCATGTGGGACACCACCTCAGCGTGGTTTGATGAGCAGTGCCATGTCCACACCCAGGATTTGAACCAACGAAACACTGAGCCGCCTGCAGTGGAGTGCGCCAACCTAACCACTCGGCCATGGGGCCAGTCCCATAAATGCAATTTTCATACAGTGTGTCCTGTTTTTATAACAATACGCATTTCTAACAAAACCTAGGAGTATAGATCCAAATATTGATAGCAGTTGCCTCTGGGTAATTGAAGTTTTATTTTTCTCTCTTTGTAGCATTCAAGGTTTTTTTTTTTTTTTCCCAAGGAAGATTAGCCCTGAGCTAACATCTGCCGCCAATCCTCCTCTTTTTGCTGAGGAAGACTGGCCCTGAGCTAACATCTGTGCCCATCTTCCTCTACTCTATACGTGGGATGCCTGCCACAGCATGGCTTGACCAGCAGTGCCATGTTCGCACCCAGGATCCGAACAGGCCAACCCTGGGCTGCCAAAGCGGAACATGTGCACTTAACTGCTGTGCCACTGGCCGGCCCCATGTAGCATTCAAGTTTTATGTGGCTTATTTGTGAAAAGAAAGGAGTCAATGAATGAAGAGATGAATGCTTAGCTGTGCTGGAGAAATACCCTGGGCAGGCAGGACAGTTGGGGAAACATTTCCAGGGGGAGAGTCTTCAGCAGGCGCATATCCTAGAAAGAAGGAGACTGAAAAAGAGAGCAGGGCTCCTTGGAGGAGAAAGAGGAGGGAGAGGAGGAACAGTGGGGCAGCAAGGGGCCCTGTGGTGTCTCTCCAGGTCTCATTCTCCCATCCTGAAGCAGCAGGCACTCGCCCATTCCCCTGATACCCTGACAGCAACCCAAACTCTTCCACCCGGCCTCTGGCCTCCACGCACCCTCCCTCCCCTGGGATGCTCCTCCTTGTCTCCTAACCTTCAGGCCTCCTTGGAAGCCTTACTCACTAAGGGGAACAGATCCCAAGCCCCTGTTATTGGCTCTCATGGGACTGAGTTTCTTCCTCTGGAGCACTCCTCAAAACTGTACTTAAGTAACAAGGACTGCTGCCTAGTTTCCAGCCTTACGGGCAGGGCAGAGCCCCTCCTAAATCTCAACTGGGCCTCACCCTGCCTATCAGACCACTTCCAGGAAGCTTCCTCCTTTCTCCCTCGACTTCGTGCTGCACGAAAGTTTAATAAACGAGTGTTCAGAGAACGTTCAAATGCATTCCAGGAGCCTCTTGCAAACAGTCAAAAAAGAGAGCATTCCCCCCCGCCCCAAGAAAAGAGAGAGCATCCCCATCCTTAAACCCTGGTGGCAGTTCTTCTAGGAACAGTAACTTCTTTTTTTTTTTTTTTTTTTTTGGAGGAAGATTAGTCCTGAGCTAACTGCTGACAATCCTCCTCTTTTTGCTGAGGAAGACTGGCCCTGAGCTAACATCCACGCCCATCTTCCTCTACTTTACATGTGGAACGCCTACCACAGCATGGCTTGCCAAGCGGTGCCATGTCTGCACCCGGGATCCGAACTGGCAAACCCCGGGCCGCCAAGAAGCAGAACGTGCAAACTTAAACCGCCGCGCCACCAGGCCAGCCCCTAGCTGGATTAGTGACTTGTATTTAGTAAACAACTCAATTTCTGGATGTCTATACCATGTGCCAAGGATGAAACAACTCATTAACATATTATAAATATACCTCTGAGTGTATGGAGTTCTCACCATGTGCTAAGCACCTTGCATGAATTCTCACGTCCTGCTAGGTCAGGTATTATTATGACCCACGTTTCACAGAGGTGGGAAAGACCAAAGGCTCAGAGACCTTTTCAACTTGCCCAACGTCATGCATAGCTGGGGAGGTGGATGCTGGATTAAAACCCAGAACTGCCTGATTGAAAAGCCCGTGCTCCTTTCTTTAAATCATTCTGTGTCTCAGTTTTCTTGTTTGTCAGATTGGGATACCAGGGCCTCTCTCACCGGGTTGAACTAGGACTGAATGGATTAACACTTGGAGAGCAAGCACACAAAGCAGCGCCTAGTAGGTTATCAGTACTTGGTACTTCTTAATGAGGAACGGTGTGATTACCATCAAGCTGTAGGCATCAGGGGGACCACACGAAGGGAGCTTCGCCTTAAAAGATGGGAAAGATTAGTCCTGAGTAACACCAGGCACGGGGTAGGTTCTCGGCACACACGTGTAAGCATGCGTGCACACACACCCCCCCACACACACACACACACACGATTGGCCATCCAAAGTGCTGTCTTCCCCCAAGTTGCCACCAATTATGTGCCAGGGACGGTGCTAGGTTCTGGGGTCTGAGATGGTTTCTGCCCTCAACAAGCTTACAGCTGCCTAAGAGAGGCAGTTACAATACACACCCTGTGAGCACGCTCTGGGTGGTGGCCAGGGCTGTGTGGCCAGCAGAGGGCCCTTGTGCAGCTGGGGAGAAGGAAGGGCCTCTGGGAGGACATGGCTTCCAGGCTGAAGTCTGAGGTATAGTACATCAGCCAGGTGAGGACAACTTGAAGGGGAAAATGGGAGTGGGAGGGGAGAGTCTCCCAGGAAGAAGGAAGAGCCCGGCGAAGGAGTCTCCAAGGTGTACTGATGTGGCAGGTGGACAGGGGTGGGGTCGTGAAGGTACTAAAGGGACAAGGAGTTTGGACTTCATCACTGGGGCGCCAGGAAGCCACCGGTGGTCTTCCAGCAAGGGAGTGACAATAGATATGTGTACTTTAAGGTGCCTGGCTGCCAGGAGGAGACTGGATTGTGAACAACTAGATTCCCTTAGCCCAGCTCAGCCCCCTAAGTCCTTACCTCTAAGGTGGGCTCTGGGATCTCCCCGGTCATTCTTTCATACTCTGAAGTTTAAGACCCACTTATTCAAGAGGAATTCCAGAACTATTTGGAGAGTAAAGGCGGTCTCAGTGAAGTCAAAGCTGCTGGGAAGAGGAAAGTCCCGTGGAGTTGTGAGCAGCAGCCACTGCCTCAGAATCACATAGATGGGCTTCCTAGCCCAACCCTGGGACCCCTTCCCAGTCATTCGTTCATTCACTCACTTGCTCAGCAAATGATTACCCTGTACCTCCTGTGTGTCAGACACTGTGCTTGGAGCAGGCGACACCACCAAGCATCCTGCTCTCTTGGAATTGACACTGGACATATAGGTAATTACAAGGTGAAAAGGGCTTGGAGGAAGCATAGGGTCATTAGGGTGGGTGGGAAGGTGCTCACTGGGGGGATGGAGAGTGTGGTGGGAAGGAAGTGGTGATAAGAGGCCCAACCCCATGCCTCTCCCATGGAAGAGCACAAATAACTGTTTTATTCAACAAATATTAATTGAATGACTACTATGAGTCAGATGGAAAATAAAGCAGAGGAAGGGAACAGAGAGAGACAGGGGTGCATCTGAAACAACTATTTTATCCAGGGAAGACAAGGGAGGCCTCTTGGAGGAGGTAACATTTGAGAGGTGAATTCAGTCCCTCCAGGCCCCAAGATTTCCTGCCTGCCCCGCCCTCTCTTGACCCTCAGCCTTCCCTCTGCCCCGCCCAGCCCAGGCCCCATCCCACCCCCACCCGGAAAGGCTCCAGCTCAAAGGTAGACCGAAGACAAAGGAGCCTTCATAAATTCATTAAAACAGCTTTGTCAGAGGGGAGTAGGAAGGGGAAGGACGATGGGGTAAAACCTCTGCCCCCTTTCCCAGCTGGGGCCCGGGATGGTGAATCCTTCTGCCCACACTCACAAGCATGGCTGTACATTGAGCCCCAGCCTTGAGCAGCCATCCGTCCAGCCAGGATCAAGCAAGGGTGATTTTCCTTAGGACCTGCTGAGTGTGAGCCCCCAGGCCAGATTATGACTGGTTGTTAAGAATGTCATGGATGTGGGCTTGCCCCGTTGCCGAGTGGTTGGGTTCGCCCACCACTGTGGCGGCCCAGGGTTTCACCGGTTCGGATCCTGGGCGCGTACATGGCACCGCTCATCAGGCCATGCTGAGTTGGCGTCCCACATGCCACAACCAGAAGGACCCACAACTAAAAATATACAACTATGTACTGGGGGGCTTGGGGGAGAAAAAGGAAAAAAAAATAAAAATTAAAAAAAAAGAGAATGTCATGGATGGAGCCCAGGCCAGTGATGTAGTGATTAGGTTCAGAGTGCTCCACTTCAGCAGCCCAGGTTTGTGGGTTCGGATCCCCAGCACGGACCTACACCACTGGTCAGCCAGGCTGTGGTAGTGTCCCACACATAAAGTGGAGGAAGACTGGCACAGATGTTAGCTCAGGACTAATCATCCTCAGCAAAAAAAAAAAAAAGAGAGAGAATGTCACGGAGGGGAGTTTGGCATCTGGCATTAGAGTTTCAAATCCTGGCCCTTCTGGGAAGTTGCTGTGTGACCTTGTGCCCTTCCTGTCCCTCTCTGTGCCTCAGTTTCCTTTGCCTGGACCACTTGTCTCCCAGCTCTGAGAGGCGTTGATTTTTTTTTTTTTTTTAAGTCTGAGATCAAAGATTTTCTTCTTAGACTGACCCTCCCTGAAGACTTGATAGAAAGAGACCTTCCTTGTTATTCTCCATTGCAAGCCCTGTGGGCTGCCTTCCTGGCCCCTTCTCGACGTGCCTTACACCTTCACTGTTTGTTTCCTGCTTTGCCACGTGTGTCTTCCCACTCCACCATGTGCTGAGACTGTTGTCACCTCGGCCTCAAGTTTGCCCCTGCCAGGCCAGTGCTCACCCACCGTAGGTCGTGAATAAACATGTGTCCACCTGGAATGAATACACATAAAGTGGGAGGGTAACAATAATTGCCACACCTGGTCATGGTGAAGATAAGCACATCTGGCACCTGAAAGAGCTTAATTAACAGCAGCCATAATTAAGGTGACCGTTCTGCACACGCTCTTTGTTTGGGGGCTGGTGTGACCCTACAGATGGAGCGGAGGTAAAGCGAGTGGACATTCATGATTCCAAGGCCTAGCTGTTACAGTGCCCATTATACAGATTACAAACGAGCAACTGAGGTTCCGAAAGGAAGGATGATTTGCCATCCAGCTGAGCACATCCATTTGTTTTGTTTTTAGGAAGCAAACTAGAACTCACACATGGAGTGTCCTTCAATCAGTTACTTTGTCAGGTTACAATGTGTTTATTCTGGGCCTACAACTCAGTGTGATACCAACTTCCGGAACTACCTTTGTAGTGTGATAGCTCTTAAAAAGAAAAATATCCTCTGTTCCTTGAAGATGAATTTGATTTTTTTTTTTTTTTTTGAGGACGATTAGCCCTGAGCTAACATCACCGCCAGCCCTCCTCTTTTTGCTGAGGAAGACTGGCCCTGAGCTAACATCCGTGCCCATCTTCCTCTACTTTAGATGTGGGACGCCTGCCACAGCATGGCTTGATAAGCAGTGCGTAGGTCTGCACCCGGGATCCAACAGGCAAACCCCGGGCCACTGAAGCAGAATTTGCAAACCTAACCACTGTGCAACCGGGCTGGCCCCTGGATTTGATTTTATTTTTTAAGATTTTTTTTTTCCTTTTTCTCCCCAAAGCCCCCCGGTACATAGTTGCGTATTTTCAGTTGTGGGTCCTTCTAGTTGTGGCATGTGGGATGCTGCCTCAGCGTGGCCTGATGAGCGGTGCCGTGTCTGCCCCCAGGATCTGACCTGGCAAAAGCCTGTGCCGCTGAAGTGGAGTGCAAACTTAACCACTCGGCCATGGGGCCGGCCCCTGGATTTGATATTTGTAGTCAAGATTTATTCAGAGACAAAATAAATTATTAAGTTGGGACCTGGTGGAATGATGCCTTTTGATCTATATAATGGTCTATAAATTGGGTTGTTGAACATGACTTGTTCCAGTTCATTTGGAAGAAGAAACCCATTTAGGAAACACAATTTCCTAAAAATTGAACAATACTGAAGGAAGCCAGGCACCACCACATATTAAGAAATAGATAAAGTAGGGGCCGGCCCAGTGGTGCAGCAGTTAAATGCGCACATTCCACTTCGGTGGCTCGGGGTTCGCCAAGTCGGATCCCAGATGCGGACATGGAACTGCTTGGCAAGCCATGCTGTGGTAGGCGTCCCACACATAAAGTAGAGGAAGATGGGCACGGATGTGAGCTCAGGGCCAGTCTTCCTCAGCAAAAAGAGGAAGATTGGCAGCAGATATCAGCTCAGGGCTAATCTTCCTCAAAAAGAAAAAGAAAAAGAAATAGATAAAGTAAAGCCAGACATAAAAAATGACATGTATGATTCCATTTATATGAAATGTCCAGAAGGGGCAAATTCATGGAAAGAGAAAGTAGATTCATGGTTGCCTGGGGCCGGGAGTAGGGATGGGATGAAAATGTTCTAAAATCAGATTGTGGTGATGGTTGTACAGCTTTGTAAGTGTACTAACAATCACTGAATTGTACACTTAAAATGGGTGAAATATATGGCATGTAAGTTATATCTAAATGAAGCTGTTAAGAAAAAAAAGAGGAAGGGGCTGGCCCCATGGCCAAGTGGTCAAGTTCACACGCTCCGCTTTGGCGGCCCAGGGTTTCGCTGGTTCGAATCCTGGGCACAGACATGGCACTGCTCATCAAGCCATGCTGAGGCAGCATCCCACATGCCACAACTAGAAGGACCCACAACTAAAAATACACAACTATGTACCGGGGAGATTTGAAGAGAAAAAGGAAAAAAAATTTTTAATTTTTTAAAAAAGAGGAAGAAATAGTTCAAGTAAAATAATATAAAGAATGCAGAGTTGACTGAAATAATCATAGATATCAATTCAACTGAATAGCAAGTCCAGAAACAGGCATAAGTATATTTTTTAATGCGTATCAAAGGTGACCTTTCAGAGTAGAACGGAATACTTCAATTGTTTGATAACTGGAATTGGACCCATATCCCTGTGAGCACATGCACTCCACTGGTCTATGAGATTTGAAGGATGGGGTTACATCATTTTCATTTTTGCAACATGAAGGCCCAGCCCAGCACCTGGCAACATATATCCATCCCACAAAAGGCTGAGCTGTCAATTCCTTGCAATTTTCAACGTCTCAGAACAAGGGAATTCTCATGATTTAAAGAGAAAGTTCCTTGCAAATACGCCCCTCAAACAAAACTCCCCTCTATCTAAAACGGACATCCAGGGGCTGGCTGGGTGGTGCAGTGGTTAAGTTCACACATTCCACTTTGGGGGCACAGGGTTCACCGGTTTGGATCCCAGGTGCAGATTTATGCACCGCATGGGAAACCATGCTGTGGCAGGTGTCCCATGTATAAAATAGAGGAAGATGGGCATGGATATCAGCTCAGGGCCAGTCTTCCTCAGCAAAAAAGAGGAGGATTGGTGGCAGATGTTAGGTCAGGGCTAATCTTCCTCAAAAGAAAGAAACAAAATCTACATCCATTCTACTTGGAACTCCAACTCATTCTTTTTTTTTTTTTTTTAAAGATTTTTATCTTTCTTTTTTTCTCCTCAAAGCCTCCTGGTACATAGTTGTGTATTTTTAGCTGTGGGTCTTCCTAGTTGTGGCATGTGGGATGCCACCTCAGCATGGCTTGATGACCGGTGCCATGTCTGCACCCAGGATCCGAACTGGCAAAACCCTGGGCCGCTAAAGCAGAGTGGGTGAACTTACCCACTCAGTCATGGGGCCAGCCCCCCTTTGTTCTTTTTCTTTTTCTTTTTTAACTCTAACAACCTTATTGAGATATACTTCATATACTATGCAATTCAGCCACTTAAAGTGTGCAATTCAATAATTTTTAGTATATTCACAGAATTGTGCAACCACCGTCATAATCAATTACAGAACATTTTCATTACCCCTAAAAGAAATCCCACACCAATCATTTATTCTTACAGACCCAGCTTAAACTTCACCTTCTCTGATTTCTGCCAGTAGATTTATTTGTTGCATTTTCCCTAGGCCTATAGAGTTTTATTCATATTTATTAGTTTTTGATCTGAACTATGATCTCATTCAAGACACACGCATGTCTTAATCAGCTTTGAATTTTTTTTGTTTTGTTTTGTGTGATTTTTTTGGTGAGGAAGTTTGGCCCTGAGCTAACATCTGTGCCAATCTCCCTCTATTTTGTATGTGGGATGCTGCCACAGCATGGCTTGATGAGTGGTGTGTAGTGCACCCGGGATTTGAACCCGTGAACCCCAGGCCGCCAAAGCAGAGCATGTGAACTTCACCACTACATCACCAGCTGGCTGAATTTTGTATGCCCAGTGTAGAAAAATCTAGACCCTATCATAGCCCACAGGTCCTACAAGACTGGAGCCTGACATTCTCTGAGTTCATCTCCCATCATTTAACCCATTCTGATGACCCGACCTTCTTGCTTCTCCTGGAAAATACTCCTGACTTAGGGCTTAGCCCTTCTCATTTCTGTTTCTAGAATGTTCTTCCTCTGATAGTCACAATGCCTGCTCCTCACTTCCTTGAGGTCTCTGCCCAAATGCCGGCTCATTAGGAAGGCCTTACCATATTACCTGTATTTTGTTCAAAGACTTCTCATAATCTTGCTGCCTAGCATGTCTTAGAAACTCAATAAATATTAACTGATTAAATGAATGAATATGGTTCTATATAAGCAGATTTTCTTCCAGTCAATTCCAATACGTCTGTCAACGTTAGGAATTGCCACACCAGTTCTGTTTAAAAATGTGATATGTAGACAGTTATCTGGGTAAAGTTAAACCTGATGAATCTCAAAGTTATTCAGTGAGAGATGGCTCGTGTTCCATCTATCCTTAGATTCACCATCCCTTTTAACTGGAACTTCCTCACAAAAAGACTTAATCAATATGTATTGAATAAAAAAATAATATGTTGGATCAACTGACCAATCATTTGGAAAAAGGTCTAATTATATTCCTGCCTCATATCATACTCCAGAATGAATTCAGATGGGTCATAACTTGTAATGTTAAAAAGGAAGATATAACAGGGCTGGCCTGGTGGTGCAGTGGTTAAGTACATATGTCCCACTTCAGCGGCCCGGGGTCCACCAGTTTAGATCCCAACCGACATGGCACCACTTGGCAAGCTATGCTGTGGCAGGCATCCCGCATATAAAGTAGAGGAAGATGGGCACCGATATTAGCTCAGGGCTAGCTTTCCTCAGCAAAAAAAGAGGAGGATTGGCGGCAGATGTTAGCTCAGGGCTAATCTTCCTCAAATAAATAAATAAAAATTAACAAAAAAAAGGGAAGATATAACAATACAAGAATGAAAAACAGGTGATTATTTACATCATCTTGGGATGGAGGATTTCTATCTAAGCATCACCAATGGCAGAAAGCATTGAACAAAAAAGAAAAGACTGAGACATAGATACAGAGAATAGATTGGTGGTTACCGGGGGGAAAGGGGTGGAGGGAAAGCAGAAAGGGTAAAGGGGATCCTTTGAATAGTGACAGATAGCAACTAGACTTTGGGTGGTGAGCACGATGCAGGCCACACAGAAGTCAAAATATAATGACGTATACCTGAAATTTATATAATGTTATAAACCAATGTTGCCTCAATTAAAAAAAATCAGGAGCCTTGATTACATAAAAATATACTTTAGTGACTTTCCCCCAAAATCACTAAGAATATAATGAGAAGCAAATAACAATCTAGGGAAAAATATTTTGCAATATATAAGAGAGGCAACTTACATGCTTAATATGTAAGATACAATTATAAATTAACAAGGAAAAGAGAAACATGCCAATAGGAAATTGGGCAAATTGACATGAATGAGCAATTTACAATAGAAGAAATCCCATCAGTCAAGAAACATATGAAAAATTGTTCTGTCTCACTAGTAATACCAACTCTGAGATAAAATTTTCCACCTAACACATAGGAACTTTAAAGAGTGAGGCAAGGCTTTGTGAAATATACACAAACCCTACAGGAAAGCAACTGGACAATTGAGCAACACATTAAAAACCCTTTTGATTTTACTTACTTTCTCACTCAACAATTCTAGTTCTAGGAATGTATTCTTAGGAAATAGTCATGTCTGTGTGCCACAGTTAGTTGCTAGGATATTCATCACAACATTGCTTATAATGATGAAATGGTAGGAACACCTTAAATTTCCATTGTTGAGGTTTAGTTAAATAAATTATAGCACATTTACCCAACAGAAAACAATGCAACAATGAAAAATGTTGTCACGGGCCAATATAAAACAGTATGAAAAGATGTTTTAAAAAATCGTTAATGGGAAAAAGTAGACTAAACGCCATTTTTATACTATAATCTCCATGTTTTAAGTGCACACAAATACATGTTATATGACATACAGGTTACATTATGTAGGTAGGTTATATTAGTAGTTGCTATATCTTGATGGTAGGATATGTGTATAATCTCTTTTTTTGCCTTATTTTAATTTTCTAAATTTTAATAAAAATGCTATTATAACTTTTTAATGAGTCCTAAGGAGCTAGCGCACAGGTGGGGACAATGAAAGAGGAATCGAGTGACCTTCAGGTTCTGGCACTCAATTAAGACAGAAGGTTGGGGCCGGCCCCATGGCCGAGTGGTTGAAGTTGTGCACACTCCACTTCAGCAGCTGGGGGTTCACAGTTTTGGATCCCGGGTGCGGACCTACTCCCCTCATCAGCCATGCTGTGGAGGCATCCCACATGCAAAGTAGAGGAAGATTGGTACAGATGTTAGCTCAGCAACAATCTTCCTCAAGCAAAAAAAGGAAGGAAGATTGGCAAGGGATGTTAGCTTAGGGTGAACCTTCCTCAGAAAAACTAAAAACAAACAAAAAGACAGAAGGTTGTCTTAATCCTAGTGCCTCCTCTGTGCTGAGAAGTGTGAAGGGAAATCCACGAGGAGATGGCCAGAGATGGTCTCTTGGGGTTCTGCCTGTCTCAGAGACAAGCTTTGGTGTGTTCTGGGCTCACCTGACAATCAGGCTCTGGGTAGCCACCCATTTGCATCACATCAGGGCCAAAAGTGGTGCAGAGGAGTCAGAAAGACACAGGTTCAAATTCTCACTCTTCTACTTCTATCACTTTGATTTTGGAGCAAGACTCTTTGAACGTCGATTCTTCATTTGGTTTGATTCTCCCATCTGTAAAATAAGGACATACTACTATCCTGGAAAGGTTGATAGGAAGGATCGAAAAGATAAGGTGTAATGAACGCCTTTCATACAGCTAATGCTCAATAAATGGTAGCTATTTATAGCTACCCTGCTGTGCACACAGATAACTAAACAATACGGTGTTTTGGATGTTTTGGAAACTTCTGGTTCCCAGAGGGAGCCTGGCCTCAGGGTTAGGGAACATCGTGAACCTGTCAACCTTTGGGTGGGGTGGAGGGAGGCAATTTGCCTTGCCCCATTTTGCTTGCAGCCCGTTCTGGAACAGAGCAGAGTTGCATAGTTGCCTGGTAACACCTCTGGGAATCCAGGAAGTTAAAATTTCGGAAGCTGGAGAGGAAAGGAAAGGTGGGGTCTTGCATGTTTGGATTTAAGGTGACATGTACCAAGTGGGTGCTCTGCTTAGGTGATCTAAGGGATTCTGTGTACTGGAGCTCAGGTCACCTTTGGTGGTGATGGTTGTTTTTGAATGTAGTATATTCATAAGTTTCAAAATTCAAAATGTACAACAGGGTTAAGAGTGAAACATCTCGCTTGTATCTCTGTCCTCTCCTTTCTCACCACCCAGTGCCCTCTCTGGGAATGGCCACGTTGTCATCTTCACCGGAGGCCTTCAAGAGCTCCGGCAGAGGTATCAGGCAAATAAGTGAACATGTATTTGTTTTCTAGCCCCCTTTTTACACAAATGGTAACATACTAACTACTTGGTTGAGGACTTTGCTTATTTCACTTCACCATTGCTCTGGTTCCCTATTTGCTTTGATGGTTGGAGAACAAGCCTAAAGAAGCAGTTAGGTTGTTTCCAATCTTCTGCTTTTACAAAGTTGCAATGAATTGCCTCTTACAGGGGGCCATCTCACAGCTGTGCAATGAATCTGTAAGATAAATTCCTAGAAGGAGAATTTATGGGTCAAGGGTATGTGCTTTTGCACTTTTGATAGATACTCTGACAGCTAAATTGCCCTCCAAAGGGATTGTAGCCATTTAAGCTGCCACTAGGAAGGAGAGTACCTCGCCTTATACCCCCTCGCAGGCAGGGTGTTTCTAAACTTCTGGATCTCAGGTTGGGTAAGAAAAAAAAAAGGAATCTCAAGATAGTTCTAATTTGTATTTGTCTTACGAAGCTCCTCTGGGCTACTTCTCATTAAGCCCCTTCTCCTTTGTTTCTAGGAACCAGCGCAGCGCAGCATCCTGTCAGTACACCCCGTTCTGTCTGCTCTAAGCAAGGGATTGGGGCTTGCCCCTCAGCATCCGGAGATGATCTTTCCAGAAATCTGTAGCCAGGGTGTTTGTCCTCTCTTCCTGTACACATCCTGTTCCTTCTCCACTGCCTTGTCTGTCCAGCCACCTACTCTGTGATTTGGGGTTTAGCCGACTTCCAGTTTCATCAAAAGGGAGTTTTCGTTTTTGCTTCCCATACTGTTTTTGGACAATTTCTGCAGTAAAACCAGAGAAAAGATGACCCTTTGTCCTCAAGCTGAAAATCCTAAACAAAGAAGCAGGTAGTATTATCAGCCATTTCACAGGTATAAGCATTGAGACTTGGGCTGGGAGGAAAGTGCATCCCTGTGATAAAGTGACGCCAGAACCCTGCTTCCAGCTACAACGCAGTTCTCCTCACAACCTTAGGAAAATCACTTCTCTCAGGTCCAAGCTTGCCCTTCTGTAAAACCAAGACACTTGGGGCTTTCACAATGTCTTAGAAGGAGTTCAAGGTTCCTCAGAAGCTGACCAAGAACGGAGGGATGGAAGGGAGCTGGGGCGGGGAGGGGGGGGGGCATCTTCCACCAGCAAGAACTCAGCTTTTCATCGGTATTGACATCATTGACTTATGCCTAAGATTTATTTTGTTAAGAGGGTAATCAATGGGGGAAAAAAACAGGAAAAAAATTGAAAATCATTTCCCTATCTGAGAAGCCGCAAACTCCCGGTCCATAGGCTGAAAGTGGCCTGCCGAGATGTTTTACCTGGCTGACAAAGCATGTTTTAAAATGTTCAATTAGTTGCTAACTTTTTAAAGATTTTATTTTTTTCCCTTTTTCTCCCCAAAGCCCCTTGGCACACAGCTGTATATTTTTAGTTGTGGGTCCTTCTAGTTGTGGCATGTGGGATGCCGCCTCGGCATGGCTTGATGAGCGGTGCCAAGTGAGTGCCCAGGAACCGAACTGGTGAAACCCTGGGCCAACGAAGCGGAGTGCGCAAACTTAAGCACTCGGCCACGGGGCCGGCCCCTGTTGCTAACTTTTTAAAATCCAGAGAGTTTACATAAAAATGCGTATCTCTGGTTTCTCTTCAGAAAAATCAAAGATCTGGCAACACAAATCAAACACAATGGTGTAGTAAGCCCCAGAAGCAGAAACGGACCATCATCAGGACTCCAGAGGCTCCTACATGCCCCCTTCCAACGATGCCTCTCCCCACGGCAAGAGGAACCACTTCTAACGGCATAGATCAGATTTGCCTGTTTTTGTACTTTATACCAATGAAATCCGCAGCCTATCCTATTTTGTCTTGTCTTTCACTCTGCATTGTTTGCAGACTGCATCCACGCCATGGCATATAGCTGTGGCTCATTCGTTTTCAATGTTTTATCATGTCCCCTTGTATCAACATCTCATAATGTATTCTTTCAACTGTTGATAAGCATTATATTGTTTCCAGAGTTTGGCTATTATGAATCTCGCTGCTATAAACATTCGTGTACACATTTATCACACACACTGGTGCACACGGGTACGCATTTCCGCTGAGGATACAGCTGGGAGTAGAGTCGCTGGGTAACAGTAATTTGGCACACATTCAGCTTCGGCAGAGCTGGCACCCAGTTTTCCTGAGTTGTTGTACCAAGTTACCTCCCACTAGCCGTTGTGAATTCCAGTTGCTTGCCTTACTCATAGTTATTACTTGACACGCCCCAAAAGGCATTGGGGTTTGTGACCCCCAGACAAGATGTCTTCTACAGGTTCTTGGAACTCCTTCCCTTCTATCCTTTTCTGGAATGAGTGAAGAATGAATGGCTACTCCAAGTCCTCTCCAGTACCTACGTTTCCCTCTTCCTTTGTAATTCTTGATCGGGAATCCTTTATCTCAACATTCATTTATCCCTTGGAGGTTGGGCAGGAGTTAGCTAGACATGGTGGTGGGGGCGGAGGGACTGAAGAACATTCCAGGCTGAGGTGAGGCAAGGGCATGTTTAAGTCTTCTGGAAGCCCAAGGAAAGAAAGAAGAGGACAAGTTTTCAGTGGGGGCAGCACTGCCTACCTAGGGGATTTGGGAAAGGACTGGGGGATGGGCTGCCAGTGTTTGAAGTCAAGACCAGGAGGGTTCTGGAGAGCAGGAACTGCTCCCCACAAGGAAATACCTCCCCCGCCCACCGAATGGCAAGAATGCCCCTGTAGAGAAATGCAGAGCACAACCAAAAGGAGTTGATTTCGACTGGAGGGTGGGTGGGAAGGTCCGAGGCTGGGGGAGGGGAAATGGAGCGGGTGTCCCACTGTCATGTAAATATCTCCTCCCTGCTGGGCGGCTCCAGAGCAGATTTAAACCTCCGGCACATGGGACAGCCTCTGTTCTCACCGCTTCTTCCAGACACTGGCGTCTTCCTTTGGGTCTGACTCTTGGATTTTCTTCACAGCATGGCCCCCAAACGCCAGAATTCGCTCCCGCCTCAAACGAAGAAACCGAGACTGCCTCCCGCCCCCAGGCCAGAAGAGACGTCGAAGACCTCTGTGAACTTGCCGCAAGGAGGTATGTCCCTACACGACATTTTGGTGGAGGCTTAAGGGATTTGCAAGGATCGACTCGTAAGTGATTTTTTTTGCCCGGTCCCTTTTGAGATGTGATCCCAAACTCCCCTGAAGGGTTTTAAGCATGAGGTGAGTGGATTAAGTTTATGAGAAGAAGGAAGCAGAAGGGGTGAAAATGGGAGACCTGGAGCACATGGGAGCTCATCCTTGTCCCCAACCCAATGCCGACACCGAACTTGTCTGCCAGCCTCCAAACTCCTCTTGGGTTTCCTGTCGTAAGTGGCACCACTAGCCAGGCTGAGGCTGGAGAGACACACGCGACCCCTTTCCTTCCCTTCACCCCTCCACGTCCCGTCAGATCCCGGAGTCCTGCTGCTTCTACCTCCTCACTGCCTCTCGTGTCCATCCATCTCCGTTTCCTGCTGCTGCCGCCTGCTCACAACTCTGGCCCAGATTACTGCCACCTCCTCCCCTCCAGCCTGAGCAAAGCCGATCACGTGACTCCCTGGCTGCAAACCCTTCCTGGCCTTCCCATTGCCCTCGAGGTATAGACTAAGAGACTTCCGGGGCACTCCTCACCTGGCCCCTGCCGACCTCTGCAGTCTCCTGTTCCTCCTGCACCTTTAACCTCACTTCATCTCCGGGGGCTCTATTCTCTCACCTGGGGGCCTGAATGCGCACTTGCCCTCTGCCTGGATCACTCCCCTCTTCCTACCTGTGCACATCTCCTGGTTTTCCAGATCTGCTGAAAAGTCACTTCTTGCAGGCATTCTCCTTTGAGCCACAGCTGCTGGGCATTAGGAGCCCCCTTTTGCCATCCCAGCACCCAGTCACCCCAGCCCCACCCTCACATGGTTAATTGTCGGTTTCATGTCTGCCCCTCCCCCCATTAACCCTTACCTTGGAAGGAAGGGCTGCGTTTGGAGCCAGGCACAAAGTGCATTGTGCTGGTGGTCAGGCTTCCCCAATAGAGTGGGGATGTGGTGGGGCCTTCTCAGGGCTGGGTTTGGATAGGTGGAAGGCAGGAAATCATTGCCCTAGGAAAATGTGACAGCGGGCTGGCTCAGTGCAGAGAGGAGGGGCTTGGAGCCCATGAATCTTCCTAATTTGCTGACTTGGCTAAGGTCCAGTCATGCTTATGGAAGGAGCACTGGATGAGTGCTCCTGTACATCTGCTGAGTGACACGGCAAGATTGATTTTACCGGGTCTTGGTCCAGCCCCTTCCAAGTGGGAAGCAAAGGCCTCCCGCCCAGCTGACTCTCCAGTGTGGCAAAGCTGGACAGCAGGGTTTGAAACCTGGCTCTGTCTGGCTGTGTGACATAACCTGTTGAGCAAGTGACATAACCTGTACTTCTTTCCTATTCTGTAAAATGGGCTCAACAGTACCTATCTTTTAGGCTTGCTGTGAGGGTTAAATAGAAGTGAAACATTTAAGACAGCGATTGGCTCACAATTAGTGCTTTTTGGGTTTTTTTGAAGAAAATTAGCCCTGAGCTAACTACTGCCAATCCTCCTCTTTTTGCCGAGGAAGACTGGCCCTAAGCTAACATCCGGGCCCATCTTCCTCTACTTTATATGTGGAATGCCTACCACAGCATGGCTTTTGCCAAGCGGTGCCATGTCTGCACCCGGGATCTGAACCGGCAAACCCTGGGCCGCTGAGGAGCAGAACGTGCGAAGATAACTGCTGTGCCACCGGGCTGGCCCCACAATTAGTGCTCTTAAGATGGATAGCAAATTCCTTCCCACTTGGGAGCGGCAAAATTTGGATGAGTCCTCCTGGTGGACTTGCAGTTAGCTTCCTGGGAGAATTAACAGGACCAGAAGGGACTGGAAGGTGCAGCCACAGTCCTTCTGAGGCAGTTCATTAAAGTCCAAATAACAGCTCATGCCACTCCCTGGGCACTGATCGGCCAGGCGCTGTGCTAAGCACTTATCTATCCATCAACCCTCACAGCAGCAGCAATGCTGTGGATAAGCCCATTTTACGGATCAGAAAAAGGAGGCTCAGAGAGGTGGGGGGCTATTGAAGGCCATCCCAGCTAAGATTTCCTGGTCACCTTGGGACACTGCTGCAGTGTAGGGGACACCAGCATCTCTCTGTTCAGTCTTTAAGCTGTGGGGTTGTCCTCTGTCAAAGGAAGCTGGGAAAGAAGAAGAGGAGAGAGGAATTCTGAGAGTGAGGTGAGAGGCCAAGGAGATAATGCAGAGCTCCTAATGTCGAAGAGAGGAGAGACCACAGTGGATAATTCACAGTGGGTGAATTATCTCTTGGTGTGTCCATGCCACTCCCTTGTTTACTGAAACAACTGCCCTTTTGCTTTCTCTTTCTCTTCCACTTCCTAGTGTGTGCTTCTTGCATTCATCTTAAGAAGTGCTATGGGAAAGGTCAGGAAGAGGAGCAGATGATTCTAAAGGATGGGATGGTGAGAAGGGAGCCTTGAAGCCCACTGCCCAATCAGAAGGCATTACAAGGCTCCCTGAAGTCCCTGCAGCTCCACTGGAAACACGGGCAGATTAGGCACGTAGGAGATGATCTGGGTCCCTGGTACCAACCTGTGAGCAGGCTTTGCGTATAAAAGAAGCAGCCCTCAGTACAGTGTTTTTCAGACTGTTTCATCCCATTTGTGGGTCATGAAATCATTTTAGTGGAGTGAAACCTGCTTTAAAAAAAAAATAAAATAGATTGAGTCACACCACACTTGGTATGGGTAAGCATTGTTTTGTGTGTAGGTGTATACTGGGTCCTAATTTCAAATGTGCCTCTTACTGTGGGCCATGTAAAAACTGGAAACACTCCTAGGACAGCAGCTTTGTTAGCCACTAGCCTGGTTTAGAATCTTGGTTCTGCTACTTGCATCAAAAAAACAGTTGAGTTTATGAAATGAGGATATTAATACCTACTTTGTATTTCATGAAGATTAAATGAGAAAATGCATGTACTTGTCATAGCCTGTGGCCCATGGTACATGCTTCAGCAGTGTGCTAGAGCTGGTATTTCTTTCCAACTCTAAGTAACATCACAGTGGTAGCAGGGAATTGTCCATGGTGAGCATATTTATATACCACTGAAATCAGCAAATGCTACAAATCAGGGTTTTTGGTGTGTTTTTCTCTTTTGGGAGCTGGTTGTCAAACATTTACCAGCTTATCACTGGTATTAACAATCCTTCCATTAAAGATTCCATCTAGGGCCGGCTGGTGGCACAGCGGTTAAGTTTGCACATTCTGCTTCAGCGGCCCAGGTTCACCGGTTCAGATCCCTGGTATGAACATGGCACTGCTTGGCAAGCCATGCTGTGGTGGGCGTCCCACATATAAAGTAGAGGAAGATGGGCACGGATGTTAGCTCAGGGCCAATCTTCCTCAGCAAAAAGAGGAGGATTGGCAGCAGATGTTAGCTCAGGGCTAATTTTTCTCAAAAAAAAAAAAGTCCATCTAACTGGGACAGGTGTAAATCGAGCTGGACTCAGTTGAGAATAAGGTTTGGAGGGGAAGAATTAGATGAATTTCTGGAGTTGGGGGAAAGTCCCAAGAAGACATTTGTTTTCTGTACCTGTTGCCTAGATGCCAATTATTTAACATTTATCCATCACTCACCATGGACTGTCTTGAACATTAAAGACACCACTTGAGCTTTACGAGCCAATAGTAAAATGTGAGTGCTGGAAGGCTAATAATCTAACCCCCAATTCTGGTTACAAACTCCCAGGAGAGATTTCAGGCTTTTTGCGGTCCGTGTGTTGGGGCCCTGGAGGAGGAAGTAGACTGTGGTGCATTTGCACCACCTGGAAAGTGTTATTTAAACTGAAGCGCCTTGGCCCTACACAGTAATTCATGACTTGGCCTCTAAAGCAGGCCTTCTGGTCCCATCATCTCTGACATGGTGAAATGAACTTAACACCGCCTACCCCACCCACTAGTTGTGCAGCTTCTGTGAGATGCATGCTGCACATTGCTGGGACTGGTGCTTAGCACTTGGTACACTTTCTTGCAAGTACTAGGCACTGAGTTGGGCTAAATGGATCCGCTGATGAATGGGGCACTGTCCTGCCTTCAAAGGACTTCCACTTCAGTGAGGCCCTGCTTAGATGTCACCACTGCCAAAACGGTCCCATTTGTCAGCCTTTTGTGTCTTTTTTTTTTTTTTGCTTTTTCTCCCCAAATCCCCCCCAGTATATAGTTGCATATTTTCGTTGTGGGTTCTTCTAGTCGTGGCATGTGGGACGCCGCCTCAACGTGGCCTGATGAGCGGTGGCACGTCCACCGCCAGGATTCGAACCAGCGAAACCCTGGGCCGCAAAGCGGAGCGCGTGAACTTAACCACTCGGCCACGGGGCCGGCCTCTGTCAGCCTTTCTAAAATTTTATAATCTCTTAACAGAAATAGGTACAGCGAAGGAAAGTGACTTGCTCAAGGGCACACAGCCTGTTGGGCAGAGCTTGGACTAAAAGGCAGGAAAAGGCCCCGTGAGCGGTCTAGACAGCTTCGGGCTTTGCGAACAAGCCGGAATGGGTCGGACGGGCAGCTTCCCTTTCCGGAAAATAGGATGGAGGTGCCGCCTTCCTTCTCCCACGAAGAGGGATGCGCCAGCAGCATCCCAGGGCGCAGACCCCGGGGTGGGCGTGTTTCTGGGCCCCGACGTGAAGCCAGGCTACTACAAGGCCTGCACTTCGGAGGGGCTGCGAACACCCCTCGCCCGGCGCCCCGTGCCACCCCGCGGAGAAGGGAAGCCGCTCCGCCACCACGTGACGCGCCCGCTGGGGGCCTGCGCGCAGCCCGGCGAGGCCCCGCCCCTCGGGCCGCCGCGCGCCCGTAGCGCGCAAATGTCCCGGGTCGGGCTGGAGAAGGGGAAAGCGGGGGAGGGGCGCGCGGCGCGGGGGGCCGGCCCGTACGTCGCGGCGTTCCTTCCTCCCGCCTCTTCGCCAGGCCCTGTGTCTCCGCGCCGCGGCTCCGCCCCCTCGGCCCGGCGCCCCGGCCAATGGCGAGGCGGCGCGAGCCTCTCCGGCCGGGGGTGGGGCGTGCGCGCGGGCCTGGCGCGCCTGCGCCCTGCCGCCCGCCCCTCGCCGAAAGGAGGAGGTGGAGGAGGAGGCGGCTCGGGGAGAGCGAGCAGCGAGCTGGAGCGCGGAGCGTGAGTGAGGGAGCCAGCCGCCGCCGCCGCCGCCGCCGCCTCCCCTCCGTAAGCAGGAGCCCGGGCCGGGGCCCGGCACGCCGCCCCAGCCCCGCCCTCGTCGCCAGGCCGCGAGGGCAGCGCGCGCGAGCCAGGGGAGGGCGAGCGACGAGCGAGCGAGCGCCGGGAGGAGGCGGCCGGACCGAGCGGGCGCCGCGCGTGTGGCGTGAGGGGAAGCCGCTGCCCGCCCCCTTCGCCTTCCCTTCTCTCCCCCTCCCCGCTCCCCCCCCGACGCGGAGCAGCACCATGTCGGCGCCGGCGGCCAAAGTCAGTAAAAAGGAGCTCAACTCCAACCACGACGGGGCCGACGAGACCTCAGGTGAGGAGCGGGCGAGGCGGGGGCCGGCCGCGCCGCCATCTTCGCCGCCCGCCCGGCCCGCAGGCCGCCGCGGGCCCGGGGCGCGGGGGGCGCCGGGCGGCCGGGCCGGCGCGCGCCTCGGCGCCCTTTTTTGTGCGCGCGGGGCCGGGGCCTGGTGGCGCCGCGGCGGCGGACGGCGCGGCGAGGCGGGGGCGCTGCGGCCTGCTCGGCGCGGGCGGAGGAGACCCCCCCTTCCTCTCCCCCCTCCCTCGCTCTCCTCCCCCTCCCTCCCTCCCGAGAAGCCTCTCTTTATTGTGCTCCGCCATGATGCCTCGCTCCCATCAGCCGCCGCCGCCGCCACATGGTGCGGCCGGACGCGGCCCCGCGCCCGGGCCTCCGCGCGGCTCCCCCTTCGCGCCCGAGCCGCGGGCGGCGCCCCCGCGCCCCCACCCGGAGGCCGGCCCCGGCGCGGCCGTCGGCCTCGAGCCGGCGCGGGGTAGGGGCGCGGGGAAGCACGCGGCCGGCCGCGCGCGGGGCCCGGGCCGCCCGGGAGGATGCTCCGGCCGGCCCCGGGCGCTCCCCACGTGGGGCGGCCGCCCCGGCGCGGCAGCGCGCGCAGGAGCCTGGCGCGGCGGCCGGGGTGTCGTGGGGGCTTGACAATGGCTCCTGGAAAACCTGCCGGCCTTCCCCGGAGAGGCTTTCCCGGCAGGGGGGCTGCGAAACCCGGGATGGTTACCGGAAATGCACCGCGCGATCGGGCCCCTTCACGCCCACTTAGCTTTGTAGGTTTGGCCGTCTTTACCGGACAAAAGGGCACCTTTCCGTCGCACACCCCCTTTGCCTCCTCTCCTTTCTGTGGCTCGTAGTTTCTGACTTCACGCTGCCTCTGCTCCGCGATCGTGTGGGGCCGCATGTGAGGGCAGCCCGCCTGAAATGGGGTTGGAGGGATGGGAAAGGTCAGATGCGAATCCTGGGGTTCCTGTTCGAAGAGGGTAGAATCGAGTGTTGACGATGGCGGGGTAGTTCCCAGGGCCTTGCCTGTCTTTGTAGGCGTATCTGATGTCTTAATTGTAAGCGGTACTCAACAGGAATTTTAACTTTGTATAAAAAGTGGTGCTACTATCGAGATAGGTGGTGGTCTAGTTTTTGTTACCCTGAGGGAGTTAGTTTCCGTGTTCTAGTCAACAGCTAGTATTATTCTATTGCAGGTATATAATGCGATAAGTAGTAAGCATTCGGAATGTCTGGATAAGGTTTATTCCCTATCTTTCATAGTAGAAACTTTTAACAGTCGGTCTCTTTCTTGTAATGGGACTCTTAAAAAGTGCTACTGTCAAACATTTTGAGTGGCTCGGGACATAGCATGATTTGTAAATAGTGTTAATTAAAAAATAATTTGTCGACTGCGTGCTTGAACACGTGGAGAGCATGCCGTGTAGTAGGCAGTTTTTTTTTTAACAGCTTTATTGATAGAACGCACATCACAGACAGTGTTAACATCAGAAAACCCGGTTAAGTTTATCTTCTGATTAGTGTTGAGTCTTATGCACCTTTGTCTTGCAGAAAAAGAACAGCAGGAAGCAATTGAACATATTGATGAAGTACAAAATGAAATAGACAGGTAATGGTTTTCTTAATTTACTTTGGAGAAGTTTTCTGAGATGCATCTTCTGGTCTCGTGTCATTGAAACTGGTCAGATGAGTCTGTGTCCACTGGCTAAGTGGAGATGATTATGACTTAATTGTAAATGTTATGAAGATTCAGTGTTATTTTTCTGTGAATTTTGTAGTCACCAAAAAGTTTTGGATGACGGTACATTGACCTTGTAAAGATTGGGTTTTGCTTTCCAAGGCTGAATTGTGGTGGGGGACTTACGATAGTTAGGATTATGGCATCAGTGTTCCTCTGATTTGCCGTATAACTTTATTTGATTAGCAGCTTTTTTTTTTGTTTTTAACTTCATCTGCTGACTGAAACAAGTGAAGTTACTCTAGTGATGGAGAGTAAATGAAGTAAATATACAATGTTACCAAAATGCTCAGTTTGGGCATTTTAAGAACTGTCACTTACTGAGTGCTTATTGGTAAAGTAGATCAAATTGTCATCTTAGTTTTGACTGGAGTCTATAGCTACAAAAATCTAGGTCATTTGGTTATTATAAATAGGTACTTTGCACTGTTTTAAAGCTTAACAAGAGTAAATATTCTGTAGCCTCAGCAATTTGTATTTGTCCGATACATCATTGTCAACGTCTTTTCATTTGTTTCAGACTTAATGAACAAGCCAGTGAGGAGATTTTGAAAGTAGAACAGAAATATAACAAACTCCGCCAACCATTTTTTCAGAAGAGGTCGGAATTGATCGCCAAAATCCCAAATTTTTGGGTAACAACATTTGTCAACCATCCACAAGGTATGTTATGGCAGAGCATTATTAAAGGGTATGAGCTGTCCACCTGTTAAGAGTGGAGGGACCTTGGTCGAGAACTTGGTCCAACAAGTTGGTTACTTGCAGAGATTGAAACACTCAGAGACAGGAGGCTGGTAATTAATGCTTATTTATTTATTTAGAAGAAACTGTATTCTAACTGAGGATTCTGTTTAATTACTTAATAGAAGATGGTGACAGGTCTGACGCTCTGAGCCATTTGGTTTTCAGTTATAGATTCATGAACCCAAAGATGCTCACTAAAATTTGGAAGATTGTCACTTGAGTTGCTCATTAATGCTTGTGTTTTTAATATTTGATCTGTAATTTGCTGGTTTAGTGTCTGCGTTGCTTGGGGAGGAGGATGAAGAGGCACTGCATTATTTGACAAGAGTTGAAGTGACAGAATTTGAAGATATTAAATCAGGTTACAGAATAGATTTTGTAAGTATCAGTAATTCATCTTTACCACTGTGGAAATTAACTTGAGCTTGGTTAGAGGAGCTGTTTGTATTGATTTCTAATCTTCTGATCATTTATTATAGTATTTTGATGAAAACCCTTACTTCGAAAATAAAATTCTCTCCAAAGAATTTCATCTGAATGAGAGTGGTGATCCGTCTTCAAAGTCCACTGAAATCAAATGGAAATCTGGAAAGGTATTTGAGGAATTGTTGACAAAAATATCATTTTGTATGTTTTGGTTTAGTCGAACCATTTACCAATACTGGTGCTTTGGTAATGTGTTAAATGCAAATCCTTAAGATAAACTCCAGTGTGTTAAAGTCAAATACAATAGTTTGGAACTCTATAAATTATAGTGCAAGTTTTTAAAGAAATGGACTACATTCAAAAAAAATTTATTTGAGGAAGATTAGTCCTGAGCTAACATCTGTGCCTGTCTTCCTCTATTTTATGTGTGGGACGCGTGCCACAGCATGGCTTGATAAGTGATGTGTAGGTCCGTGCCTGGGATCTGAATCGGCAAACCCTGGGCTGCTGAAGTAGAGCACACGAAGTTAACTGCTATGCCACAAGACTGGCCCCAGTACATATATTTTAGATGATCATACTATGTTGTGATAATGGTGGTTAAAGTGGAACTATTTTATGAAAAAGCCAAGTTTAGATGGTACCTTTTTGGGAAAAGCTTACCATACAAATTTGACAACAGTCTTTGCAGACCTAGAACTCTAGGACTTCTTTCTCTTTACCTGCTGTACGTTTTATAATTTCTTTTACATAGAATGGTAGTGTAGATAATATACTGATGTCTGTTTTTTGTTGTGCTTTTGGGTTAAAATCTTATTGTTTGAATTATAGGGAATTTAGGTGTTGTAAAGAGCTTATAAGTTTTTCCATCCATTTAGGATTTGACGAAACGTTCAAGTCAAACACAGAATAAAGCCAGCAGGAAGAGACAGCATGAGGAACCAGAGAGCTTCTTTACCTGGTTTACTGACCATTCTGATGCAGGTGCAGATGAGTTAGGAGAGGTTATCAAAGATGATATTTGGCCAAATCCATTACAGTACTATTTGGTGAGTTGAGAAGGTTCTTTTATTCAAGAGCGGACTTGTCTTGTTTGTTTGAAAATGAGTTCTTAAGGTAGTTCTTGGTTCTTTAAGGTTCCTGACATGGATGATGAGGAAGGGGAAGGAGAAGAAGATGACGACGACGATGAGGAAGAAGAAGGATTAGAAGATATCGATGAAGAAGGGGATGAGGATGAAGGTGAAGAAGATGAAGATGATGATGAGGGGGAGGAAGGAGAGGTAAAAGAAAATTTGGTTAAATCCAAAAAGAAAATCTTTAAAGGATTCACCATGTTACTTTAGAGGTTTACATATATCGTCTAACGGAACTGTAACTGTGTGTGAATTTGTAGAAAAGATAAGCTCTTCTGTTGTTCAATATTGAAGGAAATTGATACATTCATTGTATCAACAATTTAACCAGTTCTGCTTTTGTGGTTGGCTTTTATGACTCCTCGATCTTGCCCTTCCCTAGCCAGTGCTCAATGAAAGTGATGTGGACTGTGTAGCTGGTCAGATTCCGAGAAGTCTCCCAAATAACAAGAATTTGTGTATTTTGGACAAACTGTAAAGTTTTTATAGTCAGATCGGGATAGATTTGTGTTTGGTTGGATTATTCGGTCCGAAAGGTGTCCAGTGATTGGGTTAATGTGGAAAAGTTAATTTATCTGAAACAAGATCACTGAGTTTTCCAGTCGCGATTCAGTGCAGATGGGCATATTCCTAAGATTAGATGCCCCCGTAGCATGTGGTGTTCTGTGGAGTCCGTCACAGTCCGTATGAATGTTGGGGAATAACTTTACAGTTAACCCAAAGATGAACTACCCACTTTTTCTTTTACAGGAGGATGAAGGAGAAGATGACTAATGGAACACTGATGGATTCCACCCTTCCTTTTTTCATTTTCTCCAGTCCCTGGGAGCAAGTTGCAAGTCTTTTTTTCCCCCCCTCTTGTGCTCAGTCGCCCTGTTTTTGAGGTCTCTTTTCTCTCCTTTATACCATGGTTCTCAACTTATTTTGGGGGGAAATACCTTGAGCAGAATACAGTGGGAAAAGAATCTCTACCCCTTTCTGTTCCAAATTCATTTTTATCCCTTCCTGTCTCAACAAAAACTTTATGGAATCAACACCACCGTGCTCTGTGGGAAAAAAGAAAAACCTTCTGCTCCCTTAGCTCTGCTGGAAGCTGGAGGGTGCTAGGCCCCTGTGTAGTAGTGCATAGAATTCTAGCTTTTTTCCTCCTTTCTCTGTATATTGGGCTCAGAGATTACACTGTGTCTCTATGTGAATATGGACAGTTAGCATTTACCAACATGTATCTGTCTACTTTCTCTTGTTTAAAAAAAAGAAAAAAAAACTTAAAAAAATGGGGTTATAGAAGGTCAGCAAAGGGTGGGTTTGAGATGTTTGGGTGGGTTAAGTGGGCATTTTGACAACATGGCTTCTCCTTTGGCATGTTTAATTGTGATGTTTAACGGACATCCTTGCAGTTTAAGATGACACTTTTAAAATAAAATTCTCTCCTAATGATGACTTGAGCCCTGCCACTCAATGGGAGAATCAGCAGAACCTGTAGGATCTTATTTGGAATTGACATTCTCTATTGTAATTTTGTTCCTGTTTATTTTTAAATTTTCTTTTTGTTTCACTGGAAAGGAAAGATGATGCTCAGTTTTAAACGTTAAAAGTGTACAAGTTGCTTTGTTACAATAAAACTAAATGTGTACACAAAGGATTTGATGCTTTTCTCTCAGAACAGATAAACTTAATAGGACTTCCCAAGTTTGACTTGTATAACATGTTGTCAAACTTTGTCACCCTAACTCCGTATTTTTTGATACGCACTTTGCAGGATGACCTCAGGGCTATGTGGATTGAGTAAAGGGATTTGAATCAATGTGTTAATGTCTCCATAGCTGGGAAATATCATGGGTACAATTTGTCATCAGTTTCTGAAAATTTTCACATCATTTGAGATATCAGATTGCTCAAAAGTCAGTTTTGAGTATGTTGTACCTTCGATTTGTATCTCAAATTGGCATTTTAAAAAATGGGCGTTTATTTACCTGGATACAATAATAGTGCCTGCCACCACTATCAGACAGACCTGGTGCTCTAATGCCAAGTTACACACGGGGCAATTGCTGGCATGTCTTTATTGGCACTATAAAGTGTGGCCAAGAAGACAGGCTCTCAGAGTAAGAAGTCCATATTGGTGGTAAGAAACTCAGGTCAGGAGTACTTTTGTCTCAAAGTACCAGCTATTTAGCATATAACTCAAATGAGACCCATCTGTGTGAATCTGGGTGAGACAGTGGACTCTGCTCTGTCTGCTAAATGCCACTGTGCATAGAATAACATTTTGAGAAGCTACCTAATGCATAAGCTTTTTAATGCTGTAAAATATAGTAACTAAAATTAAATGCCACTTTTTCAGAGATGAATTAATGAACAGCCTGGTCAAATTCAAAGCTTTTTGATGTATAAAACTTTATAAATGGAACTATTCCATCAATAGGGAAAGTGTAATGAAAACCTGTCTAGATGGATAGTATGTGCTTTCTGCACAGGTTTCTGTTTAGTAAATACATCACTGTATACTGGTCAGGAATCTTGCTCCAATAAAGGAACATAAAGATTTTTTTTGACTGGGGTCATTCTCCTTGTTTTGTAGAGAAATGTTATTACTTTTGGATTTAGGTGGTGAGCCAGCTTTTTTTTCCTGGTCTTGTTATTTGTGTTCATAGTGACTGGGGAGGGGGCAAACTGCTCTTCAAATAGTTCAGCAGTACTTAGTATAGCATAGGTAATGTCTGCATGGAGAGGTATGTGTAAAGTCAGGGACAAGTTACTGTGTTACTTGAAATGTAGTAAATTCCTGAAGGGATGGAGTTTTAAAGTCTCAACATTTAAAGGACTTTTTGCTAGGGGGAAAAATAGTCAGTTGAACTAATATTAAATAAGCCTATGTTTTTTGTTTCACACGCTTACAGCTTACCAAAACTTTATGTGCTGGTGAGATCCTAGCGCTGTTAAGTTATAGGTCACGTTTAACCACATATAACATTCCTTCATTTTGGGGAATGTGGTCAAAAAATAGGAACTCCTGAAGGTAATTTCCTCCCAACCATTGAGATTACCCTTTAGATTCCCCTGTGCCTGCGAGTCTTGTGAAGGAGTGCCAGGCTGTGAAAAAGCAAAGTGAGGACCTTAGTGCACGGGGGAATGGCTACAGAGCAGCTGCTGTGCTCTGTGCCCAATTGCAAGAGGAGTTCTTGGGCTGGCCCTTAGGCAAGTGTGTATTGGAAAGTGCCAGATGAATGGCTGAAAGCTCCTTTGGTACAAAGACATTTAAAAAGAAAACAGCCAATAATGGCTGTTTGCGTCCTTTCTCTAGGAAGAGAGGACATCTTCCAAAGCTGTGCCATCCTCAGCTTCTGAGGGGAGCGGAGTAACTTCCATGAATTGAGGCACGGGACAGTGGCTTTTCTCTGTACATTTAATTCCAAGACCTTAAGGGATATTGTATTTTAGACCACCCCTGCACTTGAAATTACTTCTATCTCCAGTGATGTCCTGATTTCTAAAAGACTTAACGGTATTCCCTGACCTCCATGATAGGCCTGGAACTATTTCACCCAACTTGCTGTAAAATGTAGGTTGAAATGGTCCACAGAGTTCCTGGGTTCTTGGGCTGACATTTGCTTTACATCTGGCTTGCTTCACTTGTATCAGCTGTTTGGCTGCTAAAAGGTATGAATTTTTGACTCTTGATGGATTTTGGGGGCCTTGGGCTTCAGAGGATTCCTAAACAATTGTTTCTGGGTTAATTTGGTAATCCTCATCATTACTGCTTTATAATACAGCTGGTTTCATAGTTTCATTTGGTCCCACAAACAGTTTTTCTGCTTTTTTTTTAAGATTTTGCTATGAACTCTTTCTAGTTATTGCCAAGAATGGAATTAGGTTGCAAAAAGTGAAGACTTTCAGGATTTCCTGAAGATGGAGACAAGTTCTTTAGGTGATGAATGAATAGTCATTTCAATTGTTCAAAGAGGAGGGGTCGGCCCCGTGGCTGATCGGTTAAGTTCTCGTGCTCTGCTTCAGCAGCCCAGGGTTTCACCTGTTTGGACCCCAGGCGTGGACCCAGCACTGCTCCTCAGGCCATGCTGAGGCAGTGTCCCACATAGCACAACTAGAAGGACCTACAACTAGAATACAACTATGTATTGGGGGATGGGGCTTTGGGGAGAAGAAGAAAAACAAAGTAAAAACAAAAAAAGAAGATTGGCAACAGATACTAGCTCAGGTGCCAATCTTAAAAAAAAAAAAGTCAATATCTTGGGGGCTGGCCCAGTGGTGTAGTGGTTAACTTTGCACACTCTGCTTTAGCAGCCAGGGGTTCGAAGTTTTGGACCCTGGGCGTGAATGTACATACCACTCATCAAGCCATGCTGTGGTGGCCTCCCACATACAAAATAGAGGAAGATGGGCGTAGATGTTAGCTTAATGTCAATCTTCCTTAAGCAAAAATAAGGTTGGCAGCAGATGTTGCCCAGGGCCAATCTTTCTCACCAAAGAAAAGAAAAAATAGGACTTTTTTTTTTAAGATTTTATTTTTCCCTTTTCTCCCAAAGCCCCCTGGTACGAAGTTGTGAGTCTTTCCAGTTGTGGCATGGGGCACACCGCCTCAGCATGGCTTGATGAGCGGTGCCATGTCCGCGCCTGGGATTAGAACTGGCAAAACCCTGGGCTGCCAAAGCAGAGTGCGCAAACTTAACCACTCGGCCACGGGGCCAGCCCCGAGGACAACATCTTATCATTTTGAAAAGTCTGTCTCCCACTCTGGCAGTGACCATTCCCTTCTGAATATGCAGCTGTGTTTATGAAGACTTACAAGTTTACTGTTTAACAAGTCCGAGGGAAAGAACTGCAGTTTTGTGATTAGAACAAGCATAGAGAGGACTTTTCAAGTGGAGGGTGTGTGGCTATGTGCTTGGTTGGTGACACTGTACTTGAATATTTCCCGACAGAGGCAAATCTAAATCTAGATGGATTGATGTTTGCAATATTGAGAAGAAGAAAAAGGGTATAGACAGGGAAAAGTGTTTCCTTAGGTACCCTGCTAGGAAGTCTTAGATTCCTTTCAGGTTGCTGTCCATGCAATTTCAACAGCCAGTTAGCTGTGGAGTTGGTTTGTACTGTTCACGATCACTGGGTGTTGAATGTGGCCCACCATTTTCCTAAGAATTGCAATTTCATGAAGTACCGTCACCATCAGACATACAAGATGCAGCTGTCTGGTCAGAACCGTCCGTCAGCCCAGGTCTTGGGGTGTAGGTTTGCGCGGCCTGGGCTTCCTTAGGGAAGATGGATGGATTCTGCTGCTTCTCAGCGTCTTTCCCTCTGCGGCAGGTGACACAGTTGAAACACTTCACAGCAAACTTGGAAAATCATTTTGAGTTCTTCCACAGAACTCAGCATTCTGGCTGTAGGAGAGGATAAATGATCCTCAAGATGGGAAATAGACGCCTTCCTGAAAGGTAGAGCTTTGCTAGTTTGAGTCATGGCTTTTTCTCAAACCTATAACCTGCAGTCAGAAACTGGTAGTCTTTTTACTTTTTTTTTTTTCCACTGAGGAAGATTCACCCTGAGCTAACATCTGTCTAACGTCCATGCCAATCTTCCTATATTTGTATGTGGGTCGCTGCTACAGCATGGCTGATGAGTGGTAGGTCCACACCTGGGATCCGGACCTGCGAACCTGGGCCGCCAAAGCAGAACACCCAAACATAACCACTATACCACAGGGCTGGCCCCAGTCTTTTTACTTCTAGATTATGGTTAAGTAACATTCAGTTCAGGGCAGCTTGATAATACCCCCGTTTAAAAGAGCCTACTATGTGCCAGGCTAACCTACTGTGTGTTAACATCTAGCTCTCAAGAACTCTATGTATGTGTGTAAAAGTGTCACTAGCCTCTGATGGTGAGTGTAGGCACATCCCCCAGTGAACCAAGTTGCCTTTGCATTTGTTGATGCCACTTGTTGATTTCCCATTGCAGGACCCAGGATTGTCCACGGCTTGCCAATTTCAGTTTTTCCAGTCCATTGTGAGGGAGGTGATCAGGGCAAAGTGGAACTGCCATGGTTTCCTTCAGTAAAAGCGCTGGAGGGCGCTTCTTCCAAGTCAGCGAGTAAACCGCATTCAATTATTTGACCCTTGCTCACTTATGGCCTCTCAGGCCAAGCTCTTTCCTTGAAGCCTTGGCACCAAGTACTGGTGAGCACAGGATGCCGGAAAGTGGCTCAACAGCCCTAGACTAGGCCATAAAGAACCCGGATTCCCTACGCAGGCAAGCCGTTGCCTGCGGCCTAGTGCAGCTGGATACTTTCCGAGATAGTGGCTGTCTCAAGGTGTAAATGCGCCTTCTGTTTAAAAGGGCTCTTTAGGGCAAAGGTGGAACTGGCTGAATCGGAAAGCGCCAGAGGATACAGTGATGGGGGACTGAGAGACGTTTGGTTTATTCATCTGTGATTTGCAATTTGGCTTAATTTGAGTGCGGTTTTACTTTTCCCAGACGCATATATTTTCATAGTGGTTCTAGACAAGACTGACCACTCCATGGGGGCGACAGGTTTGGGATCAGCCCATTTTACACCAACGATTTTCCGAACGAAGACTTCGCAGCAAGAGCCAGGTGGTGGCGGGGTTCCTAGGAAGAGGAGGCTGACCCAGCCTGGAGTGGACCGGCCACACAGGCAGCGCCCCGCGGCCGGCAGGCGGCGCTGTCCCCATCTGGGCCCGCTCCTCTGAGCGCGCGCTGGGACAACTAGGGAACCCCCGCCCGAGAAATGTCCCATCCTGCACTCCTGTCCCGCGGCGGGGGTCAGTGTCGCGTGGAGCGGGAACTGCGGCCTCACAAGAGAGGGGATACTGGGTCCCAAGTCCCGCGGAACGTCGAGTCCAGGGGAGGCGCTGGGGCCTCGGGGTCAGGAGTGGGGTCCGGGGCGCCGAGGCAGCGCGGCCGAGAGGCGGCGCTGGTCCCAGGTCCCGGGAGGGCCAGCGGACCTCGGGAGGGGGCGCCCGATCCCGCGGCTCCGGCGCCGCTTCCCGGGAAGTTTCAAGTTTGAAAGTCCTGGCGGAGGGGCCGGGGCTTCCGGAACCGGAGCGGTGGAGAGGAGGGGCGAGCGGCCGGAGCGGCGCCATGGAGGAGGGGGCGCCGCGGCAGGTGAACGGCGCCCGGAGAGGCCGGGCTCTGGGCGCGGGCCGAGGGGGTGGGGGATGCCTCATTCACCGCCGGGGGCGCACCGAGCTCCCGCCGCGTCCCCAGCCCCGCACTCTACATCCGCACCCCCAACCCCTCCCCGTACCCCTCCCAGCCCCTGCCCCCTGCCCCCCTACACGTTCGCAGGGTAGACCTGAGCCCTGGGGGTAAGTCGTTCGTACTCCCCGGAGACGTCCCCAAATCACCCCCAAGTGACTCAGAACCTCCAGTCAGGCCAGTCATGAGCACGTCCGAATCTGCAGTCAGGGCCACCAGGGTGGGCCCCAAAGTTTCCCCAAATCGGTTCTTCCAGGTTGGAGTCTACCGTGCGGGCACATGGGGAAGCGTCCTGGGGGAGAAGACTGTGTGTGCGCAGGCAGAAGGGGGCCCGGGAGGGGCCAGTCTCCGCGCACTTGGGGGGGAGCCTCTCCCCAGCACCCGGGCACCGGGGAGCGTGCACACCACGGGGAAGGGCCTAGCCCAGCGCCCCAGCGGGAAGCTTCGGGTACACAGGGTTCCAGCCCGCGTGCGAAGGGGCGGGGTTCCTGCCAGAGCTGGCGATAGGTGCGCATGGGCGCAGGGGCCAAGGCTGTGTGTTCGGCTGTTACTGGGGAGGGAGAGGTGGAGTTCTGGCCCCTAGCAAACGGGGGTGGGGGCATTTGTGTACAAGATGGGGTCCCAGCCGCAGAGCAGAAAGGGAGAGGCTGTGTGCACATGGCAGCATTCCAACCCAGGGCAGGCAGGACTGTGGGCTATGCTCAAGGGTGCGGTGTCTTCCACAAGGCTCCTCGAGTGCCCCCACCCCAACGGCTTAGGCAGCCTTCAGGGCTGCGTCGGCCCCCTCCCACCCCCTTCCTCCGGAGGCCCCTACGCCTGTTCCAGCCGTGGCTTGTACACATTTTCCGATTTCCTGTGAACGTCCGCCCAGCAGGCAGCTGGGTGACTCAGGACCCCGGTGGCCGGGCCCCCCGCTCCATGGGATCTTTGTTTGCTCAGGCCTTTGGCTCTGGCCTTCTGGCCTAGGGCCCTCAAAGGATTTCCTGAGCCCCGCCCCTGCCCCTGCCCTCTGACAGGCGGGCCAGCAGGCCAGTGGAGGGGGGGATGGAGGGTCCCTGAGGAGTAGCCACCCCTTCCACCGGGCTCAGGAGATGGATTGCAGAGAGGTAAGGGGGAGGCCCTGCCAGAGTCCCTGTGAGGGGGCATCATGGGCTGCCCTGGGCTGCGGTCAGCTTTGGCACTGGTGGGTTGAAATGTCGGCCTCTGGGAAGGAGGTTTTCCTCCTCTGTTCCAACCTGGGGTGAAGCGGTGAAAAGCCTACTTCCTCCCAGGGGCGGAGCCGGGAGTGGGTCCCGGAGACCTCCTGAGCCCCTCTGTGTGCCTCTGCTTTGCCACCTGAGGCACTGGGGCGTCAGGGGGACAACCCTGGCCTCTATTCAGGCCTCCAGCTGCCCTCTGTGTGTGACCTTGGGTGAATCCCCAGCTTCATTTCTGGTCCCAAATCTTAGCCTGAATCCCAGCCTAAAAGCAGTCTGATTAAGCATGGCTGGCGGGGAGGGGCTGGGGCCCAAGAGGTGGTGGTGTCACCTTCTCTGTGTTGTGACCTTGGACAAGTTACTTAACCTCTTTGGGTCTCAGCTTCCTTATTGCTAACATGGGGATAAAACTGGCACCTACCTCATGGGGTGGTTGTGCGGACTGACAGGTTAACGTATGGCAAGCTCTTAGAACAGAACCTGGCACTCAGTGCACAGCAGAAATGTAACAATTTTTCCCCTGACCTTTCTCTCATGGCAGAGGACAGGAGCAAGGGCTGGGTAAATAGCCTCGAGCTTTCCATCTGGCTTAGGGTCCTAGCTCTGAGGTCGGAGATGCTTCCCAAACCCCTGTGTCAGTCCTGGGTGCGGTCTACGCCTCCCTCCCCTCTACCTGTGGTGAGCGGGGAATGTGGTGGCGGGACGAGTGGGACGACTGACTCCTCTGCCATTCCACAGCCTGGGGCGGGCCAGCGGCCCCCTGAGGATGAGAAAGAGGTGATTCGCCGGGCCATCCAGAAGGAGCTAAAAATCAAGGAGGGTGTGGAGAACCTGCGGCGGGTGGCCACAGACCGCCGGCAGCTGGGCCATGTGCAGCAGCTGCTGCGGTCCTCCAACCGCCGCCTGGAGCAGCTGCATGGAGAGCTGCGGGAGCTGCATGCCCGCATCCTGCTGCCCGGCCCCGGGCCCAGCCCTGGGCTCAGCCCTGGGCCCAGCCCGGCTGGTGAGTGAGGGGTCGGAGCAGCCACCCTGGAGCAGGAGGCCAGGCCCACCCAGCTCCTGGGCCTTGGCCACTCTCAGAGCCTCGCAGGTTGCCCCTGCCCAGGAGGGGAGAGGAGGAGAGAGCTAGGCCATAGGGGGCTCTTGACTCTGGGTGAGGGGTACACGTGCCCCATACTCTGTGCACACAGAACCTGTGGCCCCAGGACCCCGGCCACCAGCAGAGCAGCCAAGGGCTGGGCACCTGGAGGCCCTCCAGAGGCAGCTGCAGGTGGAGCTGAAGGTAAAGCAGGGGGCCGAGAACATGACCCACACGTACGCCAATGGCACCCCCAAGGTAAGGCTCCCAGGGTCTGAAGGGGAGAGATGTGGCTCTCAGATGATCAGGGAGGTGCTGCTCTAGTCCCTGTTCTTTTTTTTTTTTTTTTTAAGTTTTTATTTTTATTTTTTAAAGATTTTATTTTATTTTTTTTTCCTTTTTGTCCCAAAAGGCCCCCGGTACACAGTTGTGTATTCTTAGTTGTGGGTCTTTCTAGTTGTGGCATGTGGGACGCTGCCTCAGTGTGGTCTATTGAGCAGTGCCATGTCCGCGCCCAGGATTCGAACCGACGAAACACTGGGCCGCCTGCAGCAGAGCGCGTGAACTTAACCACTCGGCCACGGGGCCAGCCCCTCCAGCCCCTGTTCTGATGGGGATGTGCAACTCAGCCACTGACTCTAGAAGGGAGACACAAGCCTAACCCTTCGTCTGATGGGGGAGCCCCAAATCCCAGCTTGGCAGGGAAGGCGTGGCTCAAACTCCTAGTCTAACAGAGAGGGCACAACGCTGGTCTAATGGGGAGTCCCAGGCCCAGTCCCAACTCCCAGCATGATCTTGGGAGCTCGGCCCTGATATGATGGAGGAGGCTTGACCTCATGCCATGTCTGGTCTGATGGGGGAGCCTCTGCCCCAGACTGAGTCTAACAAAGGAGGCTGAGCTTCCACCCTGGTGTGACAAGGGAGGCTTGGCTCCAGGCCCTGGTCTGACAGGGGAGGCTCTGGGCTAGCTCTGTCTGATGGGGCGTGTGTCCTCACCCCATAGGAGAGGAAGCTCCTGGCAGCTGCCCAGCAGATGCTGCGGGATAGCCAGCTGAAGGTGGCCCTGCTGCGAATGAAGATCAGCAGCTTGGAGGCCAGTGGGTCCCCTGAACCAGGTGAGGCCTTGAGAAGTGGGGATAGGCAGGGCAGAGCAGGGCATGGGGCTGAGGGCTGACCCCTCCTCTCAGGTCCTGAGCTGCTGGCAGAGGAGTTGAGGCATCGATTACACATTGAGGCTGCTGTGGCCGAGGGTGCCAAGAACGTGGTGAAGCTGCTGGGGAGCCGGCGAACACAGGACCGCAAGGCACTGGCTGAGGTCAGACCCCGGGCCCTCCCATTGCTGCTCCTCTTTCAGGCTCTGCTTGTTCTCATACCAGCAGTGGCGGGAGGTATGGCTGGCCTGGCCGTGCGGGATGGCCAAGAGGAGGCACATTCTGTCTAGACCTCATGGGAGGGGTGTCTCCAGGTGGCCTGAGTGCTGCCCCTGCCCCCAGCCCCTCTGGGCCAGTACCCCCTTCCTGTATCCCCTCTGCAGGCTCAGGCCCAGCTCCAGGAGTCCTCCCAGAAACTGGACCTCCTGCGCCTGGCTTTGGAGCAGCTGCTGGAGGGACTGCCTCCTGCCCACCCTCTGCGGGCTAGAGTGGCCCGGGAGCTGCGGACTGCCGTGTCTGGGAACCCCCAGCCTTCAGGGGCACTCGTGAAGCCCACTGCCATGACAGGTAGCCAGGAGTCCTTCCCACTACAGAGCTCGCCTTCCCTTCCCGAGAGGACCCCGAAACAGAGCAGAAGAACTTTGGAGAAGAGTTCCAATCCTGGCCCCACCACCCTCTTGCTGTGTGACCTTAGGCACCTGACATCTCCTCTCTGAACCGCAGTTTACCCATCTATAAAATGGGGATGATAACAGCACCTCCGTCATAGGGTTGCTGTGAAAATTCAGTGAGTTGCTGAATGTGAAGTGCCAAGCACAGGGCCGCCACAGTCAGCACTCAATCAATGATGCTCTTATCTAAATGAGTGACCATGATTAGGCTTAAAGGGCAAGTGTTAGGGAGCTCACAGCCCTGGAGGCCTTGGTACCCTGTCCTGGGCAGCTGGGACCATTAGAAAGGTCTTTCTTATCCCGAGCTGGATTTGTCTCCTTGTAGTGGCAGCTGAATTGCAATCAACAAATAATCTGAGAGTGTCGACTTTGGAAGCCCTGAGCTTCCTTCCTGGGATGCCGTGCCAATTAGAGAGTCCAACGCCTGCCCACTCAGAGACTGTGCAGGGGTAGACAGGCCACATTCCATTGTGAGCAGAGCTGAGAAGGGGAAGTATGCAGGCTGGATGGGCCCCCTCACCTGGCCTTGGGGAATCAAGGAATGCTTCCTGGAGGAGGTGGTGTCTGAGCTTGGCCTTGAAGGGCTTATGGGAGTTGACCAAGTAGACAAGTTGGGGAAGGCGGCGAGAATGGCTTGTTAAAAGGCCTAGAATTCAGCTACTTGGGGCCACCCCAATCCTGTCTCCTGGCTAACCCCCTAGTTCCTCAAGCTGTTCTTCCTAAGATAATCTTCCAACTCTGGGCACTGCCTTTGTTTATAACCCCCTGGCCTGGACTCCCTAAGTGGTGCTCTTAGGGCTGGAGTCCCACTGCTTCCTCTACCCTTTGAGGGACAAAACTCTAATGACCTTGAAAATGAATCCACTTGGTTGCCAAAATACACTTTGTACCCATTGTGGGAGGTGGGCACTCATTTCCACTGTATAGATGGGGAAACTGAGCTCCAGGGAGGAGGGGAGACAGGACAGACAGCCAGGTTTCCTGCTGCCCAAGCTCGTCCCAGCCATGGGCTGCCTCGGCCCTGAGCCCTGAACAGCATGTCCTCATGCACTGTGGCTCCTGGCAGCCTGGCTGAGGTCTGAGTCTCACTCCTCTGCCTGTGTGTCCCCCTGCTGCCCCTGACAAGAGAGTCTGCAGGAGGGGTGGGCCGGTTGGTCTGTCTGCAGGGTGGCAGTGGCTACCAAGGCCTAACGTGGACAAGGTCTGGCTTTAGCTACCTCCAGAGGAGAGGATAGCATTCTGGGGTCCCAGAGGCCCGTTGGTGGCGGCAGTGGGAGGATGGCACCTAAGTCCCTCCTCATGCTCCCCCACAGGGACACTGCAGGTCTGCCTCCTGGGCTGTGAACAGCTGCTGTCAGCCGTGCCTGGACGTTCCCCGGCGGCCGCGCTGGCCGGGAGCCCCTCCCAGGGCTGGCTTCGGGGCAGGGCCAAACAGCAGCGTGGTGGAGGCGAGCTGGCCAGTGAGTAGGGGGCGCAGGGAGCTGGGGGTAGGCAGCAAGGACAGCCACTTGCAGCCTGCCATGAACTCTGGCTCTGGCCCTGCAGGCGAGGTGCTGGCCGTGCTGAAGGTAGACAATCGCGTCGTGGGCCAGACAGGCTGGGGGCCAGTGGCCAAGCAGTCCTGGGACCAGACCTTTGTTGTCCCCCTGGAGCGGGTGAGGCTGGCCCTTGTGCGATCACGGGCGACCCTGGGCCGTGGGGTGGAAGGCCGGCCAGGTAGGGGCTGGTGCCCTGTTCCACCCTCAGCCTGCCTCTCTGATGTAGGCCCGAGAGCTGGAGATCGGGGTGCACTGGCGGGACTGGCGGCAGCTGTGCGGTGTGGCCTTCCTGCGGCTGGAGGACTTCCTGGACAATGCCTGTCACCAGCTTTCCCTCAGCCTGGTGCCACAGGGACTGCTCTTTGCCCAGGTGCCCACTGGCCCCTGCCCTCTGACCTCACAGGGCCCTGGCTCCATCAGAGCTTGAAGGGCTTTCAAGACTGTGCAACCCGCTCCCCCCGCCCAGGGGTGGAAATTGAGGCCTGATGGAGGAGGTCTCCAGGAACGAAGGATTCTCAGTCCTTTACAGGAGTCTAGGGGCCTGTGTCCTTGTCCTGATTCTGCCCTGCCTCACGTGTGACCCTAGACAAGTGCCTCTCTTCTCTGGGCCTCAGTTTCCCCAGTGGTACCGATGAGGACGTTGAATCCATCTCTCTGGGCCTTTCTGGCTCTTGCATCCACTGATATTGGGGGCTTAGGCTGGGATCCTGGAGGGTGAGGAGGTGCCCGTGGCAGATAGGGTGGGAGGGGACTGGTCTTCTGCCCTGCCCCATGCCCCCGCAGGTGACCTTCTGTGACCCTGTCATTGAGAAGAGGCCCCGGCTGCAGAGGCAGAAACGCATTTTCTCTAAACGCAGAGGTGTGGAGAGGAGAGGGTGTGCATGTAGGGTGCAGGGCAGGGCCCGTCAGGAGACCCCGGGACTGAGCCCCCCTTTTGCTCCCAGGCCAGGACTTCCTGAGGGCTTCCCAGATGAACCTCAACATGGCGGCCTGGGGGCGCTTGGTCATGAGCCTGCTGCCCCCCTGCAGCTCCCCAAGCACGATCAGCCCCCCCAAAGTGTGCCCCCAGACCCCGGCCACACGCCGGGGGGCCGCTGACCCTGCCTCACCCAGGTGAGGAGCCGCCTGCCCCAGCCTGCCTGCTTCTCTGCAGCGTCCGCCTCTCTCCAGGTGCAGGGGGCATCTGTCTTTCTGTCCCGGTTGCCCCCCCTCTGACCTCTGACTGTCATCTCTCAGCATGGCTGTGTGTCTGTCCCCCCCAGCTATTCCATCTGTCTGTGCTCGGCCATGTGTCTGCTTCCTCCCCACAGTAACTTCCTGCCCAAGAAGACCCCCTTGGGAGAAGAGATGAGGCCCCCACCCAAGCCCCCGCGCCTCTACCTGCCCTGGGAGCCAACCCCCGAGGAGACGCCGGTGAGGGGGCTGGTGGCCCTGGGGGCTGCCGGGGTGGGGGTGGCAGGGTTGGAGGGGAAGCCGGGAGGAAGCCCCACTCTGCCCTGAGCCCTCCGTCCTCACAGCGCACCAAACGCCCGCACATGGAGCCCATGACTCGACTCGGGCCACCTCCAGCAGCCTCAGCCACCAGGTACCCCCGGCAGGTTCACCTTCACGTCTGGGACGGTCATCCACTTGAGGGTTTGTGTGTCCGTTCATACATCACCCCGTGGCTCCTCGGCGTTCGCTGGTTCGCTCTCAGCTTCTTCCTCGCTGGACCCACATTATTGAGCTCCAGCTGTATGCCAGACTCCAGGAAACTACTGTCCTGGGAGCCTCCAGCAGGCTCTCTAGCCCCTCTCCCTCCCGCCCCATAACTGGGGACAGCCTAGGACCCCGGAGGGTTTGGAGCGGCTCTTGGTGGAGGCCCAGCCTTGTCCCAGGGGGCTTTCTGTGCCCTCTCTCTTGCAGGAAACCCCCTCGGCTTCAGGACTTCCGCTGCTTGGCTGTGCTGGGCCGGGGACACTTTGGGAAGGTAGTGGGCTGAGGAGGGGCGCAGTGGAGGGGGGCAGGCAGGCCCCAGCACATTAGCTGGGAGGTCGCTGTGATCGTGGGGTAGTGGGTGGCGGAAGTAAAGGCTCCCCTGTACTGGCCACTTGGAGCCTAAGCTGTCTCTGGTCCCCAGGTCCTCCTGGTCCAGTTCAAGGGGACAGGGAAGTACTATGCCATCAAAGCACTTAAGAAGCAGGAGGTGCTGAGCCGGGACGAGATAGAGAGGTGTGTAGTGAGGCCGGGGGTACTGACCCTGGAAGGTACCCGGGATGGCTGGCCGGGACTGTGGGCACCGGAAGGCAGCTGACTGCTCTTGGGGCTTTGAAGAGGTGACCCTGTGGGGTCGGCCAGGCCTGGGTTCTCTTTAGCACCTGCAGTTGTTAACCGTGTGCCCTGGGGCAGGTCCCCTCTTCTCTCTGCACCTCCGTTCCCCCCTCTGTAAGATGGGACAGTGGCAGTGGTGGTCCTGCAGGTTCAATGACCCTCATGGGCCCCTGATACACAGACTCCATCCCTCTACCTGCCTGGCACCTTGACTGAGGACCCAGTGGGCCAGGGCTGCTGCGCTGGCTGCACGACACAGCCAGTGGAGGTGTGCCTTCCCTCTGAGCGCCACGGCCCCCCCTGCAGCCTGTACTGCGAGAAGCGGATCCTGGAGGCTGTGGGCTGCACAGGCCACCCCTTCCTGCTCTGCCTCCTTGCCTGCTTCCAGACCTCCAGCCACGCCTGTTTCGTGACTGAGTTTGCACCCGGTGGTGACCTCATGATGCAGATCCACGAGGATGTCTTTCCAGAGCCCCAGGCCCGGTGGGTTTCCGTCCCTCCTGACTGCCTCTCCCAGCAAGGCTTCCCTCATTCCCTGTACTCGGCCCCCTTCATCCTGCTTCCTCCAGGGTGCCCCTCAGCAAAAGAGCACTGAGTCAGGGAGGCCTTGGTTCAAATCCTGGTTATCAACTCACAGCATTCATGACCTTGGGCCTCGGCTTATGTGGTTGTGAACTGGGCTAATGACTATTTCATGGGCTTGTTGCATAGAAGAGCGTAAGGTTAATAATTAACTGAGCACAGGGACCAGGGCACAGGAAGTTGCTGGTGCCTGGAGTTATTTCTTGCCCACCAGAATGCAGCCTCTGGAGCTGGGTTTGCATATCAGCTCTGCCACTCGCTGTGTGACCGCGGGTGCATCACTTACCTGGAGTCCCAGATCCTCATCTGAAAAACAGGCGTGATGACTATCACCTGCAGGCTGCTGGGAGGAGCCCGGGAGAATGGGCTTGAGAACACTCAGCAGCGTCCCTGGCATAGAATCTAAGAGCCCAGGGAGGGTAGGCCGTTAGCGGGCAGCCACCCTGGGACAAGCTTGGGGCTGCTGTCAGGAGAAGTCTCACCCCCACCGTCTCTCACCCATATCTGACTCTGGCCAGGACATCTGGGGGTCCCCAGGCCATGGCCATTGTGCTTCCCTGCCTTGCCCCCCCTGCAGTACTGGGTCTGAACTCGTCCCTACACCACCCCGTCTAGGTTCTACCTGGCCTGTGTGGTCCTGGGGCTGCAGTTCTTACATGAGAAGAAGATCATTTACAGGTAACTTGTTCCTGAGATGCTGGGGAGTGGGCAAGGAGGCAGCTGCTGCCCTGCTCCTGGGCCTTGGCCCTTCTCAGCCCCTTTGACCTGCCCCCTCACCCTCAGGGACCTTAAGTTGGATAATCTTCTGCTGGATGCCCAGGGTTTCCTGAAGATCGCAGACTTTGGGCTATGTAAGGAAGGTGGGTGCCAACCGTGCAGGAGCCATGTCCTCCAGCCTTGCTCACCCAGCCCCGGTCAGCAGGGCTGTGGGCAAGTGGCATCTCCTAGGAAATCTCGCCCCAGCCCTCATTCCAGGAACCAGCTGGCTATGTGACTTCTTATTCCCAGCCCTAGAAGCTCTTGCCCTCACGCAGAGGGAGAGCCTGTGCTCGGAGCTGGGAGAGGGCACTGGGTTCTGCTTTCTCCGTGACCTTGGCATGTGAGCTTGGCTGAGACTCAGCTTCCTCATCAGTCAGATGGCATGAGAACCATTCCCATCTCTGAGGAATGGGGCAGGGCTTGGCACAGGATTCAATATGTGGGGTCAGGAGGGTTGGCTGTTGATTTAACAACCACAGAGGCTATGGTGGACGAGGCACACTAGCCAGCATCGGTGTGGATGTTGGTTTGCAGGGATCGGCTTTGGGGACCGGACAAGCACCTTCTGCGGCACCCCGGAGTTCCTGGCCCCCGAGGTGCTGACCCAGGAGGCTTACACGCGGGCTGTGGACTGGTGGGGGCTGGGTGTGCTGCTCTACGAGATGCTGGTGGGCGAGGTGAGCGCTGGCCCGGGGCTGCTGGGGCTGCTAGGTCGGATTGGGTGGGGGTTGTCCATGCACCCTGCTGAGCCCCCATCCCCACAGTGCCCGTTCCCGGGGGACACTGAGGAGGAGGTGTTTGACTGCATCGTCAACGCGGACACCCCATGTCCCCGCTTCCTGTCCGTGCAAGGGCTCGAGCTCATTCAGAAGGTAGACTCACTGCAGGGTCCAGCGCTGGGCTGGACAGCTGCCCCTGCTCATGGGCCACCCGTCACCACCCATCCTTGGGGCCCTATGGCCCAGCTCACTTGGGATACTCAGGGAGGCGGGCCATGCCTCGGACCAAGAGCCCTCCGCAAACCCCTGGCCTCTTGCCCAGCTCCTCCAGAAGTGCCCGGAGAAGCGCCTGGGGGCGGGTGAGCAGGATGCTGAGGAGATCAAGACACAGCCTTTCTTCAGGGTGAGTGGCCAGGGCTGCAGCGGTCCCGGGTGCCTGGCACAGTGGGGAGCGTGGAGTGACCGCAGGGGCTGCTGATCCCGTTGTCTCAGGCCCCTCTCCCCTTGCCCCCAGACCACCGACTGGCAGGCCCTGCTCGCCCGCGCCGTCCGGCCCCCGCTCGTGCCCACCCTCTGTGGCCCTACAGACCTGCGCTACTTCGAGGGCGAGTTCACGGGCCTGCCGCCTGCCCTGACCCCGCCGGACCCCCGCAGCCCCCTCACTGCCCGCCAACAGGCCGCCTTCCGGGACTTCGACTTTGTGTCAGAGCGATTCCTGGAGCCCTGAGGGCCTCCTGGCCGCTCTGCCCGCTGCCCCCAGACCCAGCCTCCGCTCGCCCACCTCTCTGCCCACCGGCCTGCACCCTGCCTTGGAAGCCTGGGCCCTGCCTGGCATTTATGAGCCCTGGGGACTTGAGGTGGCAGCCAGGGGGCTGCTGCTGTGAACTTGGCTCAGCCGCTGGGCAGAGTTCCCGCTCCCCCACTGTCCACCTCTCTTCTGCTTCCTAGCGAGACCTGGACCAGAAAGGGTAGCACAGCGAGGAGCGGTTTGGTTTGGTTTTTAATACGTGACCTGCTTTATGGAATATTAAATTTATAAAACTGTGCACTGGGGGCAGCCTGGCTTGGGAGGCGAGGTGGGGTCTCAGAGGCCCAGGTCCTTTGTGCCTGAGCCCCCCATAGGTCCTCTTCCTCCCCTTCTCCCTTCGGAGGGCAGCACTGCCCACTGAGGCCTGGCAGGACGGGGCGGAGTGAGGAGCCCAGGCCCTCCGAGGGCCCACCCCAGCTGGGTGCGGCTCCTCAGGTTTTCAGGCACAAGATGGCAGCCCGCCTCCAGTGACCCTAAACAGCTTGGCTGCTCCCCTCCTCCTCCTCCTCCTCCTCGGCCCAGAGGGTCTCCCAGGACCCTGAGGGCCATCCGCAGAAGAAGTGGGCCAGGTTGCGGATCAGGCCGCGGTCGAAGGGGTTCCCGGGGCGCTGACGGAGGTAGGCAATGCGGTGAGAGGAGATGAACTCCCAGGTGGTGGTGTTGCTGGCCACCAGGTAGAGGTGCGAGGCCAGAAGCAGGCCGGCCACCAACGAGAAGAGGGACAGCAGCAGGAAGGTGGCAAACAGGAGCCCGCTGGACCGCAGCCAGAGTCCCCAGGGCTGGAAGAACCGGAGGCCAGACCTGCAGGGCAGGATAGGGGTGGAGACCCAGAGCTGGGGGAGGGCAGGGGTGCCCCAGGGAGCCCGGTGAGCAAGCTGTTTGGGAGAGGGTCCAAAGCCCCTGAAAAGGGAGTTCTGGCTCTGTACACACCCTGTGGGTGCACGGTGCCCGCCCTCCCCCGGCACCCAGGGTGGCGCTGGAACCCACCATGCCAGGTACAGGCCCCACAGAAGCACCACCAGCTGCAGTGCCAGGTAGGCCACGAAGAGCGGGTGGTTGCGCTCCCCCACGCAGTTCTCCATCCAGGGGCAGTGGTGGTCATAGCGGCGCACGCAGCGACGACACTCCCGGCAGTGCCGGGCCCGCAGGGGCTGCTGTGGGCACGGAGGGAATCTGGACTCAGCACCCGCTCCCCTCTGGGCCCAACAACGAGGGGAGGGCTGAGGGAGGGAGGTCGGAGCCTGAATCTGGGAGGCTTTCCCAGAGGAGGGGTGAGGCCAAGGCACTGGGGCAGGAGGGGGTCAGGGTGGACCCCTCCCACAGAGGTCCCTGTATCACCCACCAGCACCAGGCAGTATCTGCAGCGCCGAAGGGGGATGGTCTGAGGAACCATGGCTGTCTGCTCCTCCTTGGCCTCCTCCTGAAAAGGAGGGGACAGGGTATAAGATAGGATCCTCTTGGGACGCAGATGGCATTGGTGGACGTCTCCCTTGGGGGTCAGCTTAGCTCTGCGTGTGCACATTCTGGGGCCCATCCCATGCGTAACGGAGGTGGTGGGGTCAGGCAGAGTGCCCTGGACTGAGCGAGGCTGTGTGACCTTTGCCAGTGGCTTCCCCTCTCTGGGCCTTGGAGATTTCCTCACTGTAGGATGAGGTTCTAGGGCTGGCAAGAGAATTCACTGAGATGCCCCAGGAAAGCTCTCTGCACAGAGCCTATTTTTGGGGCCTTGGGTCCCCTGTTGGTGAGAGGAGTTTAGGCCCCAAGAGGCCCGCTGGTTACCTGGGGCTGGGGCTGGACGTTCACGTAGCCTGGGTCCATGAGTGACACAGCCAGGTAGAGCAGCAGGGAGCCCAGCACCAGGAGCAGGAAGATGAGGGGCAGGAGCAGCTCCCCCTGCTCTTCCCACTGCCGCAGTGCTGGAGAGGCCGGAGGAGGAGAGTGAGGCTGGGGCCAGGCCGAATAGGAGGGTGTGTTTGTGGGGGTGCAGCTGGAGGTGGGGAGAGTGTCCCTGGCTGAGTAAAGGTCTGGAAATAAGGTTCGAGGAGTGGTCTGGTGTGGCCACTGCATAGGGTACAGGGGTGAGAAGTTTAGGTACAGCAAAAAAAAAAAAAAGAAAACCAGTTCATCTGCACTCTCTGGAGGGCAAGAGGGAATCATGGAAGGTTGTAGGGTGAGATCTGTTTCTGAAAGTCCTCCTGTTGCTGGAGTAACGGAGTGAAGGGGCCAGACTTGAGTGGATGTAGGGGAGAGGGAGGAGGGGTTCCCACCTCTGTCTGCTGGATGGGGAGAGACTGGCCAAATCTGAGATGCCCAGGGGACAGACACAGAGGAGGATGGGGCCAGCAGGCTCCGATGCTGCAGGGTGACATGAGGGGGGCCCAGGCCAGGAATGGTTCAGCTCATGGAAGTGATTGAAGAGTTGGGGAGGGTGGGGGGCTGAGGAGTGAGGGGTGTGAGACAGCCAGACAGCAGAGTGTGGATAACTCTGGTGGCCCTTGATTGTAAAAGGGAGCAGAGAAAGGACTGGAGGTCCTTTCTGATGGGGAGACTGAGCAGGTTTTTAGGCTAAAGGGCAAAGGTGGCGAAGGGGACTTGAGAAGGTCTTGGGAGGAAAGTGAGAACGCCCCGCAGTCGAGGGGCTGAGGCTAGAGTGACGGGTGGGGGTGGGCGGTGCATGGGAGCTTGTGCTGGAGGTGGTCTGTGGCAGGTAAAGATGGGAAGGAGGGAAGTGGGGGTGGGTAGGTGAGGTGAATGGGTCCTACCAGGGCAAGAAGCAAGGATGGGGACATGGGGCACAGGCTGCGCTCCTATGGGGTGTTCTGTTGCCTGAGGGTGGGGAGCCTGGACTTGGGCAGATAGTGTTCCCTGGGGTGGGCGGGATGCGAGTCCTTGGTCTAGTTGATTCTCAGAATCTTACAGAGGGAAGGTTGGGAGTCAATTCCTGGGAAGGATCGAGTGGGTCCCAGGATCAGGGAAGATGGGGCTCGACTTGGTCCTCGGATCTGGTGGGCACCGGATGGGTCCTGGGATGGACAGGGCATCTGGCAGGGATCAGGAAGATGCTGGGATTAATTAGGGATCAACTGGGTATTAGGCGGAAAGCAGGTGGCTCTTGGAATGATGGATCGGGCGGGCGGTTCAGGAGCTGGTGGAGATGGGGTGAATCCTAGGATCTTTGGGGCTTTGGCAAGGGACCCAGTGAGATCCAAAGGTCTGGGGAACCACGCGGGATCAGGTGGGTCCGGGGTCGAGCGAGGTCCGGCTCACCGGTATCGTGCAGGAAGAGCACCAGCGTGATCCCCCAGGTCAGCACGGTGTGGCCGGTCCGCACCAGGACCCCGGGGCTGAGGAGCGCCCAGGGCGCCATCGCCTCCGCCCGGGGCCCCACCCGGAAGAAGCGCCCAGAGGGGCGGGTGCTCCGAGGGAGTGGGGCCGCGGCCACCCGGGGATTGGCGGATCCGGGCAGTGGGCGGGGCTATCTTGGGCCAGGGAGGCTGCCTATTGGGTAGCAGCTGCGGCCGAGTAGGCCCTCGAGCCAACAGGTGCCTGAAGAGGCCGAGGGCGGGGCCGGCGCGCGCGCAGCCGGTAACTCCCCCAATCCCACCCCCTACCAGCCAGGTAAGTTTCGAGAGCCGAGGAGCAGGCGCGAGTCCCGACCCCGCCCTCTGGGCTTCCAGCCCTGCCCCAACCCCGCAGCCTCGCGCATGCGTGCAGTTCCCTGGGCCATTCAAAGAGCCAGGCGTCTGTTACTCTAGGTTGTAGAGTTTGCCCCTTTCAGAGATGTGATAACTGAGGCCTCGAGCGGGGCAGGACTGGCCCAAGGTTGCTCCGTGGTGACACCCTTACCGCCTTGTTATTCATTTCACATGTTGCAAACGGGACGAGAGCAACGTGGAGGTCCGTGGTGCAGATTCTATGAAGGGCCCAACTTGGGTCAGAGTCAGAAACAGCAGCACTGTTCCTTCCTACCTGTGTGAACTTGGGCAAGTTACTGAACCACTCTGAGCTCTGTCTTCTGTCTATATAAAGGAGACGGTAATAGTACCCCCCTCCTAAGGTGGTTGGGAGGATTAAATAATGGCAATACAGTGTCTAGCACAGGACTGTCTTGTCTCCCGGCTGTAAGCCAACACCTACACCCTGCCAGACTGACTTGCCCAACTCAAGCCTCCAGGCTATTCTAAAATGAAACCCCATCATTCACTGCTCACACTCCTTCACCTGTCCCCTCAGGGCCTTCCCCATTTAGCCCTGATCCCAACATCCACCTTCTTTCTCCATCAGGTTGGCCCCCTCCCAGCAATGCAGTATACTCTTCTGACATCTGTCGTTTTTGTCAGTTCAGCATCCCTTTTTCCGTTGGGGGAACTGACTCTTCCCCATCCCATGTGGTTCTGGAGGAACTGAGACCCTCAGTCCATAGGGTGGTAGGAGAGAGGATATGGGCATGTGACCCAGGAAGGCCAAACATAGTTCCCCATCTCATTGTCCCCAGTGATTGGTCCTACGTGGTGGGTACATGACATGGTAGGGCCAATCAGAATCATTCCATGGGAATACTGTATAGACACTGAGAGAGAAAGGGGCATTCTTTTGGATCTTAAGCATAAGGAATAGAATATAAGGGCAACTAGCAGCTGTCTTGATGCTATGTGGAGAGAGACTGTGACAGGAGAGAATGAGGTCAATTTATAAAAAGACATAGAGACAAGCAGCATTGAACAAGGGAGTGAGAGACAGTCTTAACCACACTGTCTGGGCCCCTAGATCCAGCTATGCCTAGAGCTGATATTAACTCTAGGTTCCCCAGTTGCATTAGTCAATGAATTCCCTCCCACCTTTGACTAGTCTGGGTAGGTGTTTGAGTTGAGTGTCACTTACAACTCAGTCTTGATTACTGCAATGGGTGCATGACTTAGTGTGATGAGGGGGTCCACCAGCACCTCATCCACTTAATAAATAATCCTAAAGCTTCCATGAGTCAGTCACTGTGCTGGTGTCAAAGATAAATAAGTTAGACACTAGTTAAAGTGGTAAAGACAGATTTTAATCCTCAATATATTACTGCAGGAGGGAAGGGGGGTCCAGTGTGAACTGAATGCAACTTCGATTTGTACAGAGGTGGCTGGGCATCTTAAAGGGAGGGTGAGGGAGTAGAGAGGACGCCGGGGGCTTGCACAGACTCAGGGAAGTGAGAAATTGCAAAGGGGCGGTCAGTGTAAATACTGACCAGGCCAGCTGTGTCTGCTGGCTGGCAATAATTGAAGCGGGTTTCTATCCTCCCACAGAGACTGGGAGACAGGGCCTGATCCTTCCTTAGAATTACACTTTAGATGGCTTTCAGGGCCTTGAGAAAAACACGCCTGAGTTGTAAAAAATACAAATATATTTTCAAAGGGACAGATTCACAACTGTAAGCCCTTTTTTTACGCTGTGGGGCCTATCTTCAGGTGGTGGCTAAAACAAACAGTCGATTCTTCTGGCAGCCTTGAGTTTTCCCAGGCAGGCACTTTAAGGGGGGCTGGCGTCATCCTAGGGATTCGACCTTGAGCCCTTAGAAACTATGTTGGAGTTTGTTTCAGCGCTCTAGTGCGGGGGAAGGGAGGGGGATAAAATCACTTGCTGAGAGCCTGTAGTGGTTTTTGAAGGTCAAGGTTGAGGCCTAGTCAAGAAGAAGGCTCAGAGGAGCCAAGCTAGAGTTTGGTCAAGGAGAGACTGTTGTCTCTGGGCAGGCGCACATGTGGGCATGGTGCCCCTTGAGCTGGTCCCAGCACCCAGACTGTTCTTTGGGCAATAGCCCTCCCCACTGAGGCAGCCTCCGTAGTACCTTGGGGCCCTGGGGGCGCTGTTGATAGTTACACCAGGCAGCAGGTGTCACGCAGGACCATCCTGGGCAGAGCCGCCATCCCAGCTACTTCTCCCTCCCCTCCTGCTCGTGTCCTCGTTGCTTCACTGCTGCAGCTGCACGGCGTGCTTGGTGCAGGGAGCAGCCAGGCCTTCCCCTAGCAGGGGCCTGTGTTTAGGAGGCTCTTCACGTGAGCCCCTCATGGCCAGGCCTGGAGGCTTGGCTTTTCTCTGTACTCAGCTCACGTCTCCTCTTGTGAGAGGCCTCTGACCATGTTGGAACACCACGCTGCCTCTCACCTCCACACGTGGTCGTCCCTCTCCCTGAGCCGACTCCAGTCTTCCCTAACCCCCCACCCCCTCCCACCAGGCCTCAGGAGGTACCCTCTCTCTGCTCCCTTCTCCCTGCTTGTTGCACCCAGGTCCTAATCTCATATTTCACGTTTGTCTCTACCATCAGATCGAGCCATCCTGGGCTGGGCCGTTGGTCTGTTGCCAGTGGTACCCTCAGTGTCTGGGCACCGGGATGCGGAGAGAACACAGAGGAAACAGGTACTCCAGCCCGCTCTGCCACTTGTCCCCAGGCTGCAGTCAACTGACCCTCTAGGCTGGGTACACAAACCGACTGAATGCACCCTGCTTGCCACAGATACCCACATTCAAGGCTCACTGCCCGAGCCGGCCCGCACCCCTCTCCTGACCCCATTCCACCTGCAAAAAAGACACTCTGCTCTTCTCCACGTTGCACAAAAATGTATTTCTGTGACATCTCCAAGTACAGACATTTACCCAGGCCCCAGGTGACAAAGCAATGTGACGTGAGCTCTGCCCGGGGTCTGGCTCAGGCCACGTGAGCGTGGAAGGGGGGCAGATGTGGCCCATCTGCCAAGCTGGGGGAACACAGGGCAGCTGTCCCCTTCCCAGGGCCGGGAGGGAAAGACTCCAAGAGAAAAAGGCCAGGTGTCTCTCCCCGGGCTGCTCATCCAGTCTGTTCTGTCTGGAGGCAGAAATGCTAGGAGAACCCAGAACAGGCCCAGGGAAAGAGGAGGGAAGAAAAGCTATCCCCAGCGGCTGCCTGCAGAGTCAGCTCTGCTCCCCAGGCCCCTTGTTCCAGAGGGACCTCCTCGCCACCGCCTGTTCCATGAGAAGCAATTCGGAATTACCAAGAGGACCACAGATATTTCAAGACACATTTGCGGCTCACACTTCTCTGAACACAGCACAGAGGTTTCCAAATAAAGCCTGGGAGTGGGGCGGGGGGCTCAGGAGGGCCAAGTGGGGCCACTGCAGGTTGTGCCAAGTGCTGGTCTGGAGGCATCTGCCTGTTGCTGCTGGGAAAGGCTGGAGTGGGGGCCTCTGGGTAGCGGGGCAGGCAGGGGCAAATGAGGCAGGCTCAGTTCTGCTGGTGGGGTGCCTGGGCACCTTGGGTGCTGCGGGTTGCTAAGGGGCTGGGAAGGGAGGGAGCGAGCCCCCAGCTCCAGAAGGTGCTGGCTTCCAGGGCTGGGGGCCAGTTCTGACATGTTTGGCAGAAGGGGCAATGGAATCTGCCCGAGTTCTTGACCAGCCCTGGGCTGGAGGCTTCACCAGCCTGGGACCTGGTGGGAGACTAGGAGGCAGCCTCCATAGCAGCGTGGGCTCAGGCAGGCCTGGCCAGAGAGCAGCAGGGCCACTGTGAGCCCTGTTCCTGGAGGCTCCTCTGGGGCTGGGGCTGCCTGGACCTGGGCCTCAGCAAGGTTCACTTCCTTGCCCCAGATGGCCACAGCTGGGAGCACCAAGGCATTTGGGAGACCCAGTGGGGGTAGTTTTCATCCCAAACCCCATCAGCCGCACTCGGGAACCCAGATGGGGTTCTCAGGCTTTGGCAAGTGGGTGAGGAAGCCAGAGAGGGTTGTTAACAGCCTGCTGCCTCTCCTAACAGAGAGTCTGAGGGTCTGAGATCACTGGGAAGGGACCGGACGCTCACAACGGTAGAGGCATTTAGTCTGGCGGGGTGGGAGTGAGTGTGGCAGCAATGACGGCTTTGCGTTGGGCTCGAGAATGGCCAAGGAAGCTGCAAGGACTCAGGGAGTGTTTCTTTTGTTTTTGTACAGAAATCATACACACAAAACTTCACACTTCCTAACCAAAAAAAAATAATATATACATATATATAATATATATATCTCACTAATGTTAAGGAAAAGCGTCGGTTGTGCAAAAGTCCCCCTCCATCCAGTGGGAGGCTCCCGGTGGGGGTCTGCCAGCTGGCCTGCTGAGAACGCTTCCTCCGGCCTCGGGTCCAGAGCAGGGGTGGCCGCAGGGGTGGAGGCCTCTATCTAGACGTGTCCATGTTCTCCTCTTTAAAGTTACTGCAGTGCTCAATCACCTTGCTGCAGACAACGGGAGAGACAGGACCGGAGGGCAGGCATGGGTCGGGGTGGGCCTGGCCCCTCCCGGCTGATCTGGCTGCTGGATTTGTTAGCAAACGTGAACCGTGATGCTATGCTGACAGAGAGCATGTATGCAGAGCGGCTGGCAGAGTGGAAGCACAGGTGGAGAACCCAGGAAATGGTCCCTGTGGCCACGAATGCACTGAGCGTCCATCCTCCCCTCCCTCCTCCCATGCCCCCTTCCCCACCTCTCAGCTCCAGGGGTTAGGCGCTCCCCTGAATCAGCTCAGGCCTGACCTCCAAAACCCTCTGGTCCTTTCTTCAGCAACTCCTCCTTCTTCGCTTTCCCCTTGCACACCCAGGCCTTTTCTTCCCCAGAGCCTACTAGGGTTCCCCAAACCAGCTGCATGTCAGATTCACCTGAGATCGGATCCTGCGGGGCAGTTGTGCTCACACAAGGGCCCCTGCCGCCCCGCAGCGCCCAGGACCCAGCACAGTGTGTGGGAACCACCCCTCATGCTCAGATCTCGATCTGTCACCCACTCCGGGGTGGCCTTGGGAACTGCTGCCCCACTGCTGTCAGCTGTCACCCTGGCCCCTGGATGGCCTTCCGGTTCAACACTAAGCCTCTGGGTTGGTCGGGGGGTGGGGGGTGGGTGGGCAAGTGTTCACTGTAGCCTCCATGTGCTAAAGAGGTACCCAGTGCCTCTCACAAAGTAGGGGATACCTGGAACGGACAGGAGTTGTGGACAGCTGGACAGTTGTGCCTTCTCCTAAGCATCCTCTCGGTGTCATTCCCACCCTGCTGTCAGACAGGCCGGCCAGCTTGGATGCACATCTCAGGTCTTACAGAGATGCTCAAAGGGACTGGGGAGGTAAGGGCTTACCCTGTGCTTCTCCAGTCTCCTGGGATCCCTGTTGACAGTGAAGATATCCACGCCCACCTCCCACACCCGCTGGAAAAGAAAACCTAAGCTGGGACCTGCCTGTACCTTTTTAGCAATCTTTCCCGGTGGATCTTTAGGGAGATTAAGTTTGAGAACCACTCATTTTACCATTCTCAAACTCAGACAAATCTGTCAATTAATGTTTAAGCAGGGCCTTTGGCTGAAAATAATGGCAGAACCCGTCAACGCCCCCCACCCAGTGAGCCACTGTCTTGTGAGCCTCCAAGCTTCAAGTCCTCCTCCGTGATTCTCTTTATTTTACACCGTGTAAGGAACTGGGGTAAACTTAATGAGGCACCCTTCTAGAATGGGTCCTGGAGAAGCAAGGTCGTTAGTGCTGGGACGGGTACCATCCCTGAGGTCTCTCTCCTGCCCTGATGGGTGTGAGAGCAGAGCTGACAGTGTTGCAGACACTGTATTGAGAGCCACACAGCAGCATAGGCCTGCTGGCCTGCCGTGTCCGGGGCCCTCACATTCAGGACCTCACTCACACTCTGCCCACCTGGTCTCCAGAACGTATCTTACCACACCGTGTCCTCTTTATCTGGAACATCTTTGGCCAAAAACAATAAAAAATTCTGACCTGACTTGCTAATGCTCGGTGAGGAGAGGATGGGATTTCTTGGGAATAAAAGGAAACGAAGCTTACAAATGAGGACAATAATGCTCTGTTCAGAGCTTGATCATCTAGTTTGTGGCCACATTGTGGCCGAAATGACACTCAGGGAAGCCCCAGCTGGACATCAGTATGCTGTCCACCTCCACGCTCAACTCCCAATTTCAGCCATTCCTAACCACAGAGGGCCCCCACTGTGTCCCACACTCCACTAGATAAGGCTCCAAGCAGAGCCACTTCCCTTCTCTTACCGGGCCATTTCCTTGGTCTCCTGCCGTGCAGTCGCCATCTTGATCATGTCCCTCAGAAGGGGCATCCCACCTTCTTTGATTAGTAGGGGGCAGTACTTGTCCGCTGTGGGGTAGGGGCAGACAGCAGGTGATCAGGGTGGGTCCTCTCTCATCCTGTGGCCCAGAAACCCACCCTTGCTGCCAGGACTGCCCTCCTGGAGGGCAGGATGAAGACACAGGCCTGGGGGAAGGCACTGCTGCAGCCAGGGCCCAAGTGCCCCTGGGGGAAGCATGGGGGGAGTCCTTGCAAAAGCTCTTCCCGCCTTTGACACGCAGTCGCATTTTTTTCCAGAGCTCACCCTATGGAAATTATCACCCAAACCAGTGGCTTCTATTCTCTGAGAAGTTTTTGTCAAAATACAGATTACTAAGCCCTGCCCTTGGGCATTCTGATTCAACAGATCCAAGAACCCGTATTTATTTGTATTTTTAACAAAATGCCACTGGGTGATTCTGGTGACCAGCCAGGTTGGAGCCACTATGCCTTCCTGTTGGGTGGTTTCATGGTTCACGCCAACAAAAAACCTTCTGGTGCTCGGTACCCAGGGCGTCACACTCTACGGAGAACCAGGCATTTCAGTAGACTGCCAGCATCTCTGTGGAGAAGGAGCGAATTTCATCATCTCCATTTTACAGATGATAGAACTGAGGTTCAGCGAGATGAAGTCATTCATCCAAAGCCACCCCAGAGGCTTGTGAGGGAGTCCCAGCTCAGGGCTCCATCCTCTGGGCTATGCTGGCTCTTTGAGGTAAGATGCTACTTTTTAGTAAGACTAACCTCAGGTAGTACTAAAAAATGCTAATGCTTGTTGAACAGTTGGCACGTGCCAAACACCCTTGTAAGCATATGTAAAATGTCTTATTTCACAGTAATCCTATGAGGTAAGTGCTATTATTATCCTATTTTAAAGACGAGGAAATTGAGGGGCTGGCCCAGTGGTGCAGCAGTTAAGTTCGCATATTCTGCTTCTCGGTGGCCCGGGGTTCACCGGTTTGGATCCCAGGTGCGGACATGTGCCATGGCTTGGCACGCCATGCTGTGGTAGGCGTCCCATGTATAAAGTAGAGGAAGATGGGCACGATGTTAGCTCAGGGCTAATCTTCCTCAAAAAAAAAAAAAAAAAAAAAAGAGGAAATTGAGGCACAGAGAGGCTGAGAAACCTGCTCGAAGTAACACAGCAAGGGTGGAGCCAGGTTTCAAACCAGGCAGTCTGCCTGTGGAGCCTGCGCTCTCCTCCACTCTCCAGGTCCCAGCACTGAGCAGAATCCGGGTACTGGGCTCGGCACTTAGGCTGGTTCTCTTTTCACATCAATCTTATGAGGTGAGTGGTATCCTTACCCCACTTTACAGGGAGGCATCTGAGGCCCAGAGAGGTTCAGGAGCCTGCATGAGGTCTCACAGGCAGTGAGGGAGAAGACGAGAGGTCTACCCTGGGCAGCCATCAGAGACTCCCAGGGCTGCGCCCTTTCTCCTCTCCCCCAAAGCCACCGGGCAGGGACAGCTCAGGCTCTTCTACGGGAGGGGGCTCTCTTTGAGGAAATAAGTTAGAGCCATTTGAAGGCTCTCTCCTGCTCCCTCGGACATCTGTTTCCTCAGGGGCTGGTTCTGTTTGGGTTGGTCTCACTATCGCGCAGAAGGCGTGGAGGTTTATGGCTGTTCACGTGCACGGAAGCAGGAAGCACAAAGAAAGCTGAGTTGGAACCCTGGATGGGCCGTCTCACTGGCCAGCCCTGCTTCTGGGGGTGAGGCAGCGGCCAGCCGTCACGCCGGGTGTCCCACGAGTGCTGGAAAGCGGAGGGCGCTGCTCTGAGGCAGACCCCAGCTCTCTCAGTGCTCCCCTCCTGGACTGTGAGCTCCCTGAGGGAAAGCACTCAGCTGGGTGAATGTCCCTGTGTCCGAAGAAAGGGCAAGTGGGTACTCACGGTAGACAGACACAAGGTTGTACAGGGCCCAGGTGGCCCAGTGCTGGCTGACAGGAGAGATGCCCTGGGGAAGGAGGCGCAGAATTGGCTCAAATGACCTGTAGGAAGAGAAATCAAGGTCACTTCTGGTGCTGGGGGTCGGGGAGAGCAGCTTCTCTTGTTGGAGGTCTCTCTCCCCTGAAGGCCTATGGCAAACCGTGAGCAGACCAGGAGGATGCAGGGACACGGATGCGGGGGCACATGGCCCTTCAGCTGCTTCAGCTCCACAGAGGGGCTCCCTTGGGAGAGAGGTGAAGAGCAAGGACACATAAGGGAGGCCGGAGGGACACAGATTAGGTGGTGCAGCAACTGGGGACCTCAGTGAGGAGGGGAGACCCAGCCTGAGTGGGAGGGAGAAGGACCCTGGGAAGCAGAAGAAAGTGTGACCACACTTCTCATAACAGCCGGCCGTCGACAGGCATCTGGAGTCATGGTCCAAAGGCCCGAAAAATCGACGTGCGAACCCCCTGGGCCAGTGAGTCCGCTTCATCTCTCCTCGGGACCAACAGTAACTGGAGTGTTGGCAAAGCCACAAACTTGAGGCCGTTCCTCCCAATATGGATTTTCTTCACTGTCAATCAGGACAAGATGACCCACCAGCACACACAGCAAACCAGTCATAAAGAGATGAGGGTGACCCATACCTCGTGGCTGGAAATTCAGTCACAAGACAGTGAGACTTGATGCCAACTGGACTGAAAGTAATCAAATCTGTGCATAGAAAAACTGCCGGAAGGGGAGACACCAGAATGTTCCAGAGTTCTCTTTCAGGGAACAAGGGGACCAATAGTTTCTGTTTTGTTTCCTATTGCGTGTCTATATTTTCTCCTTTTTTTCCACAAATGTGTTTCAAATGTTTGTCAACAGCAGGCTGTGGGTACACACAGGTGTGAAGTGCAGGCGACAGGCACCAAGCGGTAGAGGTGAGGTGTTGCCTTCTGCTCTGTGCTGGATGTGGACAGTTCCTCAATAAGCGAGACCCAACCGAGGATGAGAAGAAGGGCAGGAAGCTCTGACCGGACTTGCTGGGAATAAGCGTCCTGTCTCAGCGCTCACCCCACCGCCGGGGTGACCCCCACCCTCCCGACTCCGCACCTGTAATTGATATTCCTCCGTGAGTTGATGTCCCAGCTCTGGATTGCTGCCCACATGCGCTCCTCCACCTCCTCCCGCTGGGGTTCACAGATGCCCCAGGCCTCCGGCCCATCAAACATGATGTGGGAGAGGACGCCGCAGGCATTGTAGGAAACCTCAATCCCATCAGCCTTGCTCTCTAGCAGGTTGCTGCCAAGAAGAGAGAAAAATGGAGTCCTATTGCCCACGTCCCTCTTTAGATACCAGCTGCTGGATGCCAACTTACACACCAGATGCCAGATTTCTTTATCACTTATTGTCCATACCCAGAGCACTTCTAAAAGAGATTTGAGATTGCTTAAGACAAGAAATACTAGCTACCAGAGGGCTATTTATGGAGGACTAAAAGAATAAGAAACCATGTTATAGAGAAAAGGCAACATTTATAATGGAAACCTAGGCTAAAAGCAGTTGCTGCAACTGAGCACAGACTAGAGCTCTGAGCAACCTGGGAGCCAAAGCAAAAAGGGAAAGGACAGAGGCACCCACCTAAAGACACTGATGAATTGGGAAGTCATTAGCTGGGGCCGCAGCTCCTTCACCTCTGCCACGTTGCCCAAGAGTCCCAGCATATTCCGATGCAGTTCCTGCTTCTCTGGGAATTCCTGGCAAAATGAAAGCCATTGGGGCCACATCAATTCATACTTGATTAGTGTCTGGTATTGTTAACCTAGAAGCTTTATGAGCGTCTGTCTGGCCATTCCAACTAGATGGGGGGGTGCATTATGGTGCCCCCCACCTTCTAGTACACCTCATACTAGAAGACAGTGCTGGGTACACACTATAAGGAGTTGAAATGGTGGGGCTCCTTGTCACAAAATCAAAGGTGGAGTGGAGATCCGACCTATAAAATTATGAATGGGACAAACATGGTTCTATTTACCAAAGCTCAAAATACTAGTTTAAGCGAATCCTCTTAGAAACTAGAGCAAGAAAATAAAGGATGAATTTAGGATGAACGGGCCATCCTGCTGGTCAGAATCCTGTCCAGCTCATGTCCCGACGGCCCCCAGTCAGACTGCGGGCAGGCTGAGCAATCACTGCTGAGAAGGAGGGGCAGGTTTTCCCTGGGGGGAGGGCTCTAAGACAGGACACGGCCAGGCCGCCTGCATGCAGGAAGATCTCCGGAGCTTCTGAGGGCAGCACAGCCTGGGCTGGCGGGCCCGTGAGTTGGCCCCCATTGCCCTTCTGTGGGAACCGCAGGGAGACGGATCCAGGTGGGGAGCCTCCAGACAGAGGCCCGTGGGCGGCCAAGAAGGCTGCGGCCGCCGCAGAGCGCTACCTTCAGGCAGTCCAGGAAAAGCTTCATGCCGTTGAAGTTGAGGAACATCTCGCAGTTGTCGGGCGTCTCGTCCGTGATGTTCCACAGGGCGCTCCAGGAGAACTCCATCACCTGGTCACACTGGGGGGTGGGGGGGGGGCGCTCAGGGCTCCGCATAGGCTCACCCGGATGGCCCCGCGGGCTCCTGGCATGTGCTGAGGGCGCCCCTGACAAAATATGGACATCCCCCAGGGGCAAGCCAGTCCCCTCCCGGGCTGGGGTAGGGGCAGAGTGTCTCCATGAAGACTCGACTTACTATCTTGTCCAGCAGCTTCTTCTGAATTAGCTTCAGCATGGTCTGCGGGCAGAGAAGAGAACTTGTGGGGTGCCAGGGCTCAAGAGCTACCATGTCCCCCAAGAAGCAAGATAGAGAGAGGAGAGTCAGCAATTCTATTCGTGGTTCACACAGCCTGACAAGACCAAATCTGCCCATCTATTTGGGAGGCTGTGAAGAAGTGCAACCCACAGATTTGGTACCTGGTACTTGGCATGAGGAGGCCTGGGTGCGGGGCCTGGCTCTACCCTGACTCCCTGTGTGGTTTTAGACATGGCCCTCCCATTCTGTGGGCTTTGGGCTCCCCAGCGATAAAATGAAAGGAGACTGGCTGTTCCTTCCTCATTCGTTCCTTCCTCATTCGTTCCTTCCTTTCTTTGGCAGATATCTATCTCCTCACTCTGCACTAGGCCCTAAGCTAGGAATTACTGGGGATGTCACGATGGAAGGAACAAGCATGGTGTCTTTGCTTATGGTGCTCACAACCCCGTCGGTTGTCATAAGGTCAGGAGGCCGACGTTAGACAGATCGTCCTCAGACCCTTATTTAATCCCAGCCGGGAAGACCTAACAGGGGCATGTGGCCTGAGGAGGCAGGAGTGACTTGTACAGTGGGACCTAATGGGCGAATGGAGGGGCTGGGAGAGGGCGACAGTGTTCGAGGTGGAGGAAATCCACAGGGGTCGGAAGCAACATTCACTGTCAGGAGATGCTTCCCTTGATCTTGCCTAAATCCTTCATGCAGCAGTGGGGCTACGGCAGAGGAAAGGATGAAGGGTGGGAAGGGCAGCCCGCCCACACGTACCACCACAAAGCCCATCTTGCCCACGGCCTCCTTGTGGTCATTGTCCACCTGGCAGACCAGGGCGTTGCACAGGTGCACAGCGATGCGCTGGATCGACTCGTCCTGCCGCGTGGGGTTGAGGATGCTGAGCAGGAGCTCGTTGACCCGGCGGTACTGGAATTCCAGCTCCTCAGGGATGCTGAAGTTGCAGAGGGTCAGGCAGCAGTTCCGCTGGACCTGGGCCAGGCCGGGAGACAAAGGGACACAGTCGGGGTCAGACTCGGGAGCTGGACTCGAGGGGCTCTCTAGAGGTGTGAGGTCCAGTGGTGGTCCAGGAGGGCTTTCTGGAAAAGGTGGCTACAAGGCATTTTTTTTTAACATTAAAAAAAATGTGAAATATCATATTCATACAGAAGAATGCATAAAACACAAATGTATAGTTTTAAAAGTAACTATAAAGCAAATAACCTTTTCAACAACTATTTTATCACCACCTGGGTCAAGAAATAGAATATTGCCAGCACCCAGAAGTCCCCACATGTCCCTTCCTAATCATAAGCCCCTCTGCCCACTAGAGATAACCACCATCCCTGCTTTTCTAGTCGGAAGATTCTCCGGCATCCTGCTTCTTTTTGTTCAAACACAGGTTTGCAAGATCAACCATGTTGTTAAGTAGCTGAAATGCACTCATTTTTTCTTTGCAGTATAGTATTGCAATTTATTCATCCATCCCACTGCTGGTGAATGTTTGGGTGGATTTCAATGTTTGGCTACTTCAAACAAAGTCTTGTCTGTGCGCCCAGGTGTCTCTAGGGCACACAGCTGGTGGGTGGAGCTTCTGGGTCACGAGGTGCGCATGTCTCCAGCTTTACCAGGTGACACCAAACTACTGGCCAGAGTGGCTGCGCCAGTTTACATGCCCACCAGGAGTGGAGGACAGCCCCAGTTGCTCCACATTCTCAGTTTCTCTTTGCATTGTCTGCAGGCTTTTTTTTTTTTTTTAAATGGTATTCTCAGCACATTCTCCATGTAATTTAATTTCCTTCCATCCTTTCTCATTAGATATCAGAAGTTTATACTTTATTAATTATGTAATTTAGAGGATAGCACCCTTGGTTAACTCTTTGTCCCTCTCCCCAATATATGTATATTTTTTAATTTGAGAAAAAAATTTATTTTGAATTATAAAAGCAATACTCACTGTAAAAAGTTCAAATGATACTATCTGAGCACAAAGTTAAAGTAGCCCACTTTATTCCCCAAAGTAATTACTGTTAAAAGTTTGGTGCAAATCTTTCTAGATTTTTCTACCATGCAAATACAAATATATATTAGGGGGAGAGGAGAGGCAAAAAAAGATATTATACATATTGGTCCAAACCTCTTCACTTATCAACACACAGTGGACGTCTTTCCACGTTAGGATGCACAGATTTACTATGATGGTCCATCATGTGGGGAGATCATCTGTTACTTTTCCAGGCCCCTGTTGCTAAAACATTTTGGTTTCCTCTGATTTCTATTTAATCAGAAAGGGTGGATGTATGTATATCTTTTTCCTCCGAGAATGTTTCTAAGTGTAGAACCCGTAGGCCAAAAAATAAACACATTTACAGTTTTGGGCAGATTCTGCCATTTGCCCTCCAAAAAGGTTGCACAATTTATACCAAACCAGTGGAAAGTGTGCAAGAGTGCTCTTCCCCCGACCTTTGTCAGTGCTGGGTATCATCAATCTCTTGAGATGAAATGTGATACTTTGTTATCTTAATTTTCATTTCTTTGATAGAGTTTATTAATTTTTTTAGAGTCTTCAACTAGCATTTTTTCCATTAAAAATAAAGACACCTCTTTTACCTGATTATAAAATCGATCTTGATGTAGAAAAAAACAAGTGCTTTCAAATCTGGAGTTAGGAGGTGGTGGGAAAGTGGGCCTTCTCATGCCTGCAGAGGCTGTATCCCCCCCACAGCCTTTCTGGAGGACAATTTGAGAATACACACCAAGTGCTTTAAAAATACATATGCCGGGCCGGCCCTGTGGCCGAGTGGTTAAGTTTGCGTGCTCCGCTGCTGCGGCCCAGGGTTTCACTGGTTCGAATCCTGGGCACGGACGTGACACTGCTCATCAGGCCATGCTGAGGCGGCATCCCGTATGCCACGGCTGGAAGGACCCACAACTAGAAAGATACAACTATGTACCGGGGGGGCTTTGGGGAGAAAAAGGAAAAATAAAATCTTTAAAAAAAAACCCAAAAACATGTCCACTGCCCCAGCAATTCTACTTTTAGACATGTATTATAAGGATTATCAATTAAGTCTAGTCAGCAAAGCTTCATCTGAAATAGCAAAAAATAAAAAAGCAACTAAATGTTCAACCATGCGGGCTGATTCAGTAACTGCATCTTGCGCATGGGGGAGCTCCATCCTGCTAGTCTGTGGGGATGGGGCTCGGCCACTGCCTCTGAGCTCCAGCAACGAGTCGGCAGGAGAGCGGCCTGTCCCCGGGTGAGGACGCTGACACCTACAATTGTGAAACGGAATTGTTAAAACCAGCTCTCTGTGGGAGGAGAGCTGGGGCTGCGAATGACTCTCACTTTCCGGTTAATACACTTTCGTATTACTTGATTTGTTTTCTAAGCATCAGGTACCTTTTGTAATCAGAAAAGAAACATGTAAAAATTTTCGTTGTAGGGGCCAGCCTGGTGGCGCAGCGGTTAAGTGCGCACGTTCCGCTTCTCGGCAGCCCGGGCTTCGCCGGTTCGGATCCCGGGTGCCGCCATGCTGTGGTAGGCATCCCACATATAAAGTAGAGGAAGATGGGCACGGATGTTAGCTCAGGGCCAGGCTTCCTCAGCAAAAAGAGGACTGGCAGTAGTTAGCTCAGGGCTAATCTTCCTCAAAAGAAAAATTTTTGTTGTAAAAATCTTTGTTGCCATGGGAGATGTTCACATTCCCAAGACATTGACATAAAAATCCATGTTACACAAACAGTACGCACAGAATGATCCCATTTATGAGGTAAATACACACAGACTAAAATCCAGAACAACAGATATCCGATATTAATGGTGGCTATCTCTGGGTGGTGGGAATACGGGTGTTTTTTTCCTTTATATCTGTAATTATAACCGTTCTACAGTAAAAGACTTAATTACTTTTATAATAGAAGCAGCTTTTGAAAACAATACCCCCCCGCAGAGTGTTCCTGGGTGGAAGGGCTGAGGAGTCAGCATGGGCAGAGGCCCAGAGGCAGCAGAACAGGGGCCCGGGGTGGAGGGCGGCAGCAGGTGATGGCACTGGGTGACAGGCCCTGAGTACGTGTCCCAGAGCCTGGGAGTGATGTCGTGGGAAAGGGGGGTTGGGAGGGGGGCAGAACAGAGCCAGGCAAGGAAGAGTAACAGCAAGCCCAGCCCCTGAGGGACCTGCGACACAGGCTGAGCAGGAAAAGGGGTGGCTGGGCCAGAGCATGCAGGGCCTGGCGGGTAGGGGCTCACCGTCACCTCCTGGTAGGATTCCATGCCATTCAGCACCACCTGGATGACCTGCCGGCGCAGCTTGACGCTCTGCTCTGAGCGGTACTCGGAATTGGTCAGGTAGAAGAGGGCAGCACTGCCCGTCACTTGAATGTTCTTGTCATACTTGTGGCACTTGAGGGCCGTGATGACCAGCTGCGTGAAGACAGGGTACGGGCCCGGGTTGGTGAGTGCTGTTAGGTTATGCAGGGACAGGCTAGGGGCCTGCGAGGGTGCCTGGACAGGTCCTCTGGGGCAGGGCTTACCCTGAGCCTGCTCTCTGAGGGCACAGGAAGGGGCTGGGGGCAGAAACTAGGGCAGGGCCATGGTTCCGGAACAAGGCCACTACTGGTGGGGTTGGGGTTCGGGAGGTAGGGCTGCTGGTGTCCTGGGGATGAGGAGGCGGTGTAGAGGAGGGACAGGGGCTCTGGGGACACGGCTCAGCCAAGTCCAGCACCCTCCAGGCAGGGATGGACAGGAGGCGGAGGCCCTCCTGGGGTTTGGGCTGACCTTCAGGGCCCGCAGGAGCTGGTTGCAGCGCTCGATGCGTGCGATGTCAAAAAGCAGGTTGATGGCTCGTGAGGTGATCTCAGGCCTGTGCTCCGTGTAGGCCTCGATGGCGTTCAGCACCTGCTCCTCATTTTTGTCACCACTCACCTGGGGATGGAGCATGCTCAGAACAACCCGGAAGAGGCCAAGGGCTGGGATCCCCAGATGCCAGCTCCAGACGGAACCCCAGGGCAGATGCTTGGGGGCCCCCAGTCCACCCCATCGCCTCTCCCAGGGGTCCCTGTTTCACCCCTCCTCCGCTCCCCCTTCTTACCTTGTAGGCCGGAATATGCGTGAGACGGCACAGAGAGGTCTCGAAGAGCCCCAGGAACTGCAGGGGCCTCTTCAGGGCCCGGAAGGGCATGATGCTGCTCTTGGAAGGCTCGATGCTGGGGAGGAGGGGCTGGGGTCAGCGGCCTGGGCCTGGGGCTGCCCTGGGGTCAGCACAAAGGAGGGCCTCTCCCTGGGGGTGGCGAGGCGCTTACTTGGGGCCCTCTTGTAGGCCCTCCAGCCTCATCTTTATTTTTTCTCTTTAAGGGTAGGAGACATAGACCCCACCTCTGGATGGGAAGGTGGCAAAGTCACACTGTAGAACACGTGGAGTGGGAGATGCTGCTGCAGCCGTCTTTGGAAAATACTGTCATTCTAGTGAGGATATATTGCGTTTAGGTTCCACCAACCATCGTGAAGGGACATGCCAATCAACCAAAGCCCGCTTAAGTATGGCTGGGGTTAAGGCACATGGCCCATTGCAGCTGCATTGGTTTGAATCAGATCTCTCAACCAACTAGCCCAGGAACAATCTATCTGCTGTGACACCTAATGAGAGGGAACACTGCCAGCCTCCTCGTATCACTGCCATACTGTCTCTGGCCAGTCTGAATGGCATAATTTCCCAGTCACTCCTCGCACTTGTACCTTCCAGCCTTTGCACATGCCGTTCCCTCTGCTAGAACACCCTTCCTCTGCAAACTCAGAATGAGCTTTTGGCACAGCTGGAATGCCATTTCTGCTCCTGCCTCCTTCCTGATCCTCAGGGCACCCCAGAGCACGGTGCTTCCCCTGCCACAGCCCTAATAATAACCCATCTGCTCCCAACAGCTCATTGGACTGGAGAGGGCAGGGCCTGGTTTGTTTATCTCCAGCACCCAGCACAGCACTTGGCAGAGGGGCACTTGGTAAATGCTTGTTGAATGACACCCCGTGGGCAACTGTGGCGGGTGGGTCCCCACCTGGTCTGCCCTGCTTCCTCGTCCATCTTGGAGATGCTGCAGTTCTCCAGGATCATGTGGCCAGAGATGTCCAGGGACATCAGGTTCCCCAACTTCTGCACAAAGAGGCTCAGCACCTTGCGAGTCAGCTTGAACTTGTAGTAGCTGGAGAGGCGGTCTCGGGAGATGTCTAGGTGTCTGGAGGTCGGGGTGGGAGGCACAGGTCAGGAGCTGGACGCAGGGTGGGGCTGCCCCTTACACTCCTGCTCCTTCAGTCCATGGCAGGGGCAGGCCCACCCCTGCCACAACTGCTCCATGGCATTCGGGGAAAAACCTGCTAGGCCCCCAGTGCCCTGAACAGACCTCTTCCAGCTGAAACAGTGGGTATAAGACTTCCATCCCCACCTTCTGCCGGGCCGGGGCCCACGAACCTTCTGGGAGTGACAACACGCTCCTCCCCACCCCCTGCCCCAGTGAGCTCTAGGCCGGCAGCTCACCGCAGCTTGTGCAGCTGGACGATGACGCGGATGTGGTCTTCCGACAGGTCCATGTTGTAGAGCACAAGGGACACCAGGCTGTCCTTCCACTGAGTTAGGAAAGCCGCATCGCTTGTCTGAATGCCTGAGAGGTCCAAGGCGGCCAGCGAGTTCAGTGGTCGCAGCAGGGACTCCACGGGGACCCCATCGATCATGCGGCCCAAGTTCAGGAAGCGGAGGCGGCTAAAGCCCTCGAAGGTGAAGTCCTTGACCAGCACCTGGCAGGTGGGGTTGACGAGGCACTCGTCTTCACAGCCCCCTGGGTTCTCCTCCTCGTAGAAAATGTTTGCACAGCCGAAGAGGCTCAGGGACACCAGGGTGTGGCTAAAGCTCCTCAGCGTCTGCAGGCTCTTGGCGGACAGCTTCTCGCAGTTGGTCAGGTACAGCTCCACCAGGTCCTGGGGGCAGGCACAGTTCCATCAGCACCACTGCCCACTCCCTGCCCTAGGCCGGCCCTGGGCTACAGGTGGCCTTGGGGAGGGGTTTGCACAACGGAGGGGCACTGGAAGGGCCTGGGGACGCTTGTGCTAGAGGTGAGCGGCCCTGCCCCGGACTCACTGTTTGACCGTCTCAGGCCAGCCTCCCCACGGCCATCCCTGGTGCCTGGCGACACAGGGCTCACCTGCTTGCGAATGGCTTCCAGGTCCTGGTCCTGCACCAGGTCCTCGCGGAGGTGGATACGGGTGAGGCGGGTGCTGCGGGGGTCCGAGAAGAGGCTGAAGAAGCTCTCATGTGGCTCAAAGTTGCAGGCGGCGTTGACCAGCTCCACATACCTGGGAGGAAAGAAAGCCTGGCTCAGGGGAGGGGCACAGGGACCCTGGTCCTCCCTTCAAGCCCAGCACAAGCCTTGCCCTCCCTGAAGCCTTCTCTGATCACCTAGGCAGCAGCCTCCGTCTCTTCTTCCTCTTCCCAACAGTACCTGGTTGGATCCGAGCACCCTACAGGTGAGATGAAAGGTGGCCCCGGAACCAGGGTCCAAAGGTAGGCCTCCCGGGGATGTAGCGGCCTCTTATCAACAGCAATTCCCAAGCTCTCCTCCCCAAAACTGTAGACACTTCTCTAACAAACATACACGCCTACACTCCTCTTCTTTAAAGCCAGCTTCTGCTTCCTGGATCAGCCCCTCCCAGAACCCTTTCCAACAGGAAGAGGAAGCCACGGGGTTTGGAGCTCCCGGCTGGGTACAGGGCAGGCACTAGTAAAACCCTGCTGGGACACCAGGTCAGGCAAGAATCCTGGTCTGGTGGCAAAGGCTTGGAGTCAAACACTCTGGAATCTAAATCCTGGCTTGGCTGTTCACAACCTGGGCAGCTTCAGATAAGTAACTAAACTTTCCTGGACCTCGGTTTCTTCATCTGTAAAATGGACATAATTCTGGTCTTCAAAGTGTCCAACCTAGTGCCTGACACAGACTAGATGCTCAGAACATTATTACAGGTTGCGCTCTGTCCTCAGGTCACATACAGGCTCCCACTTTTACATGCAACTGCTTGATGTAACCATTTCCCTCTGCGCATCGAGACTGAACTCCCAGTGGCCAGTGACTGCATCTCATCCTCCCAGGAGCCTCTATTAGTGGAGAGTCCCTTGGAGGAACCACATAAAGATTTTCTGAATGATTCGATTCGAGAGCTGGTCATGGATCCATTATTTGGGCACTGGTGCGTAAACCTGAATGTGTCCATGATCACATCCAGACTTGTGTTCATAAGCACAGGCATGCGCACACACACACACAGGAAAGCACATAACTCCTTCACTTATGAGCAGGTTTCTAGACTTTCTCATAGGTGTGATGCACACCTGCAGTTTCACACTCAAACATACTCTATGCTGCAGAAACCCAAGTGTGTACAGACACTCATTCTTCATGGGCAGACCCCTCCACACACAGATCAACACGCACACGTACACCTTTACAGTTATGGATACACCAGTATTCTCCTCCACCCACGGACACCTATGCATGCACACCCCCTCACATATCCATAGCCACAGCCTCACCCCCGTGTGGTGCACACACGAGGGTCCCAATGTCTCCACACATGCTCATGCTAAGACTCGTGCCCCTGCCCCAGCCCCGGGCCTGCTCACTCATTGACGAGCCGGTCACAGATCTCGCTGGGCAGGAAGACGTCTGGATGTAGCCGCAGAGTCTCCTTGTCCAGCAGGTAGCCCAAGGTGCCTTCTAGGTTGCGCAGGCAGAAGTCAGTGCACAGGGCCATCAGGGACTCAGGAGTGTCGGACGCCATGCTGGCGCAGGCAGGTGGTTTAAGCCAGGATAGGGGCCCTCAGGGGCACAGTGACTCTCCAATACTCACAGGATCATTGACAGAGCCACAACCTGGGGAACAGGAAAGAAGCCAAGTGAGCCACACATAAGGGCCAGACCCACCAGCTGCCCTATGTCCACTCTCTGAGTAGGGAAACTGAGGCCCCGGACATCACAATCAAATCAGCAGCTGATTTGGCATAGTGGTTAAATTCTTGTGCTCCACTTCGGCAGTCCAGGGTTTGTGGGTCTGGATCCTGGGTGCAGACCTACACACCGCTCATCAAGCCATGCTGTGGCAGTGTCCCACATACAAAAAAAATGGAAGAAGACTGGCACAGATGTTAGCTCAGGGCCAATCTTCCTCACCAAAAAAATAATTAATTAATTAATTAATTAACAGCTTAGCAGGGCCAGGGCCCACGACTCCTGACTCTTTCCCTGCTCCTCTCTGCTGTGCCACCATCTGTGCGAGTTTTGACCTACAAAGAACAGGGGGCCTTGTCCAAGCATTTCTGTGCCTTCACAATGTCTGGGGACAGACGTGTGTGCTGGGGACCCAGTGCTTGGGTGGGGTGGGGATAAGAGGGGCTTTCATTAACAGCTACACTGGGGTGTCCCTGGCTGTGCAGCCTAACCTGTGTAAAGCTGTCACTGTTTGAACAGTTAGCATGTGCCCGGGCGTTATAGACATGTTAGCACCGAATCTCACTGTATAGGATGAAGAATGAAGCCTCTTCCCAAGAGAAATGAAAATATGCGTCCACATAAAAAGTTGTACATGAATGTTCATAGCAGTATTATTCATAAGAGCCAAAAAGTGGAAACAGCACAAATGTCCACCAACGGATGAACAGATAAACAAAAATGGTCTAGCCATACGGTGGAATATTATTCAGCCATAAAAGGAATGAAGAACTGACCCATGCTCCAACCCGAGACCTTGAAAACATTCCAGTCAGTGAAAGAAGCCAGTCATGAAAGGCCACATGTTGTATGACTCCATTTGGATGAAATGTCGCGCCAGAACAGGCAAACCCACAGAGGCGGAAGTAGACGACTGGTTCCCAGGACGGGGAGGTTGAGGGGAAGCGGGGAGTGGCTGCTAACGGGTATGGGGTTTCTTTGGGGGGTGATGAAAATGTTCTAAAACTGACTGCGGCGATGGTTGCACAACTCTGAATATACTAAAAACCATTGAATTATCTACTTTAAATAGGGAACTATATGGTACAGAAATTATACCTCAACAAAACTGTTATTAAAAAAGTGAAGTCTCCTACTATCTTCATGATCTTGAGGTAGGTAAAAATTTCTAAAAGGACTCATGAGGGAAAAAATGATAAACTGATTTGCACTCAGGTGAAGAAACTTCTGTTCATACATGCACAAGAAGTAATTTGAGATGGACCTTTGACCCATATGTGAAAGGTAAAACAATAAGATTTCTATAAGGTCATAGGAGAACACCTTCATGGTTTTAGAGTATGCAACAATTCCTTCCACAGGTCATAAAAAGAATACAGGCCACAAAGAGAAATTGATAAACTGGACTGCCTCAAAATTTAAGACTCTTTTCATCAAAAGACAGCATCAGGAAAGAGAAAGGGCAAGCCACAGACTAGGAGAAGTTATTTCCAATCACATATCCAACAAAGGACTTGTATTCAGAATATATAAACAACTTCTACAAATCAGTGTTTTAGAAAAGGACATAGCATCCACTTAAAAAAAGGGGCAAAAGACTTGACCTTTATTTCATAAAGGATAGGGAAAGGGACAATGAACTTAGGGAAAAGGCTCAGCTTCATCAGTATCAGCAGAACCACAGTGAGATACCATTTCCCACCCACGAGAGCGGCTCAAATGAAAACAACACCACAGGCAATCCCAAGCCCCTACGAGAGTGAAGATACAGAACAACGGGGTGTCACCTACACTGCTGGTGGGAGTGTAAACTGGCGTGCACTGAGAGTGTAATTGGAATATTGTGTGACACTATCTACTAAAAGTGAACACACACAAGTTCAATATTGACAATTCCACTCCTAGGCATACACCCAACAGAGGTGCACATGCAAATGTTCAGCAAAAGACAGAGACCAGAATGGCCAGAGCAGCACTATTCACAACAGCCCAGAAACAGCAAAGAACCTGACCGTGCACTGCTGGTACAACGAATAATTACGGTATTCTTCTCAAGGAAATACTACACTGCAACGAGAACGCACAAACTGCCGTTGACACAACAGCTTGGATGATCCTCCCAATGATCAGTGAAAGGAGGCAGACACAAAAGAGTATATATTCATACACTGTAAGAATCCATTTATGTTTTACCCCATTAAGTTAAAAAACAGGAAAACCCAGGGGGCCGGCGCAGTGGTTAAGTGCGCACGTTCCACTTCTGCGGTCTGGGGTTCACTGGTTTGGATCCCGGGTGTGGACATGGCACTGCTTGGTACGCCATGCTGTGGTAGGCGTCCCACATATAAAGCCAGCCACATATAAAGTAGAGGAAGATGGGCATGGATGTTAGCTCAGGGCCAGTCTTCCTCAGCAAAAAGAGGAGGATTGGCGGCAGATGTTAGCTCAGAGCTAATCTTCCTAAAAACAAAACAAAAACAAAAACAGGAAAACCTAACCTGTGGTGGTAGAAGTCAGCACTGTGGTTACTTTGGGCATTTGGTGGGCTGCTGAGAAGCTTCTAGCCCTTATTTGAGTGCTGGACATACAGGTGTGTTCGCTTTGTGAATATTCAGGGAGCTGTTTATCACCGTGTGTGCATTTTTAAAAATGTACATTATAATTCAACAAAAAGTTAAGAAAATGGCCTGGACCCCACAGAGGCCCAGGGTCAGGAGGGCTTCAGGGTTCAGTTAAGCGAGGAGCATCCGCAGCTGTGGGAAGTGTGGCTAACAGAGAACGACAACTGAAACTTCACATTCAAATTGAGTGAACAACATTGAAAACTATCGACCATTTGTACAACTGAGGACAGTCAGGAACTAACCCCAAACCATGTTCCCACCGAGTCTACAGCAGAGAGGGGGACAAACAGGCAACATGAATCTCTGGTGCTGGAAGGCAGGGCAGTGACTAGCTCCGCAGGAGGCAGTGATGAGGAAGTGGCAGGGGCCCCGGGGAGCGCCGGGACAGGCGTGTCCACCTGTGGAAATTCATCAAACTGCCCACTCAGGCTTTGGGGCCTCTCCCTGTTTATGTTACACTTCAATAAAGTTTTGTTGCTGTCGTTTTAAGTGCAGGCTCTGTGGTCAGACAGATCTATGTTTCAACCCAGTTCCACAATTCACTGATAAAGTACTTAACCTCCCTGGACCTCAGTTTCCTCATCTGGAAAATGGGGATAATGATCCCTCTGTTACAGGGCTGCTGCAGTAAATGAGATGTCGGGAAGATGCTTAGTCTCAGGCTGACACGACCAAGTTCACAAAAAATGGGGGTTATGATCCCATCTTACAGATGAGGAAATTTAAGCTCAGAGAAAGACCACTCTGCCCAAAGTGGGATTCGAACCAGGTCTCTTGGACTCCATCACACCATCTCTTGGAGGGTTTGGAAAGAGTTTAGGGCCCAGCATTGGCCCTGGCTTCTTGGAGCCTCCACACCCATATCCGAGCCTTCCGTGCTGCTCAGGAAATCCAGCGGGCGGCCACAGAGCACGGTGCCCTCTGGAATCACCAGTTCTAAGTTCTGGCACCATCACTTACGAGTGACCGTGCTCTAGGGGCTCTGCAGTCAGGCCGACCCAGCTTCAAGCCTCAGCCCTGCTGCCCAGGAGCAGGTGAACTTGGGCAAGTGTCTTCACTCTCTGTGCCTCAGTTTCTTCTCTAAAACAATCAGTGTTGGGGCCGGCCCGGTGGCGCAGCAGTTAAGTGCACACACTCTGCTTCAGCAGCCCAGGGTTTGCCAGTTCGGATCCCGGGTGCGGACCTAGCACCGCTTATCAAGCCATGCTGTGGCAGGCATCCCACATATAAACTGGAGGAAGATGGCCGTGGATGTTAGCTCAGGGCCAGTCTTCCTCAGCAAAAACAGAGGAGGATTGGTGGCAGATGTTAGCTCAGGGCTAATCTTCCTCAAAAAAAGAAAAAAAGAAAGAAAAATAAAAGAGTCAGTGTTGTGTGAAGATAACATGGAATGACATAGAAAGGGCTTAGCATGGTGCCTGGCACATAGTAAGTGCTCAATAAAAAGCAGCCATTATCCTCCTCATCATCATCACTATCATTTCCATCATCATCACTAACATCCCCTTCTCCTACCTCACCTGCCCTGGTCCCCAAACAGAGCAGGATCTCCCACCGTGAGGCCCATTCTGACAGCTGTCCCACTGGCTACGTGACACCCTCGAGGGAAGGCATGATAAACAGGCTGCCAGGGCCCCGGGTATGGCCTTCCTCTGCCTTCAAACCACTTTCAGATCTTCAAGAGCCCAGCAGCCTCTCTTCCTGGGCAACTGGAGCCAGAGGGAGCACTGCCAGCAGGGAGACACGCTCCACTGGAAACTGAAGTTGATGAGCCTGATCTCAAGGCCTCCAGAATTACATGCAGTTTTCGGGCCTGCTTGCGGCCACTGACCCCCTACTCCAGCCGGCCGGGCTGCTTTGTTGTCCTGGCAATTGGCCAGAAGCACAGGTCACCTGCAGACCTTTGCTCAGTCTATTTTCTTTCAACTGAGACTGTCCAAATTTAACTAATTATTCCACTTTCTTCTCAAAATACTGCTCCTACCCTCAAAACACATTCATGCCCCCCCCCCCAGGAAGCACGCCCGCACCATTCCAGCCCACACTACCTTTGAACTCTCCTCTGTACTTAGCTGATGCCTACGCACGCTCAGGCCTTAGTGTCAACATCACTTCCTCTGGGAAGCCTTCCCAACCTGCCAGGGTGCTCCTGCTATGTGCCCCACAGGCCCTACCATAACAACTAACACTTTGTACTGATGCTGGTTTAATGATCCAGCTTCCTTCCAGGCGGCCAGCTCCATGAGGGCAGGAACTGGGCTGTCTTGTCTGGCATTGCATCCCTGGGCTTGGCCCAGGCAGTTTATTTATTCACTCAGTAACTGCTTATTGAGCACGGTGGGTCCAATGGTGAATGAAACCAGACAAGGTCTTTGTTCTCATGGAGCATACTAGCTCCAGAGGGAGACAGACCCCCTCTTAAGAAGCACACAAACCCACGCCACATAACTGGGACCAGTGTTCTGAAGGGGAGGGAGGTACCTGGGGCTGTGGGTGCCTATGCCAGGGACCTGCCCTGGACTGGGGAGTAGGGCAGGCTTCCGTGGAAGTGACATTTCAGCTGTGGCTCAAAAGATGAGTCATAGTTAAGTCTGGTGGTGGGGAGAGAAGGGAAAGGCATTCCAGGAAGAAGGAAGAGATGTACACATGCTGAAGGGACAGAGGGTACGGGGCATCAGCACCACAGGCCCAACTCCACCAGCATTTGCTAAACAAAGGAAGGGCTGAACAGCCATGTGGGCCTGACACATGGTAGGCTTTCCACATATGCCTTTGGAAGGGATGGGAGGGACCCGCAGGCTGTGCTATGCATGGAACCCGGGAGGCAAGGCATGCTCTCGTATCCTCCCTGCCCGCTGTGCCCAGGGCAGTGCCAGCACCCAGTGGCTGCAGAGGAACCCTCACCACCCTGAATGAGAGAGAGCCCCTGGGAGCTTTGCCTCTTCTGTGGGTCTGAGCCAGGTAGCCGTTCTGCCCTAACCTGCTCCCCAGGTGGAAGAAACACCACTTTGTCAGCCACCAAGGTCACCAAAAGCCCCCAAAAGACAAAGCAGGCAGACGGCACCATCTGCTAATGGCCTACTGGCAGTGCCGCCCCTGCGGCCTGGGGCTGGGGTGAGCTGGAGGAGGAGAGAGCTATCCTCATCTTGGCAGCGAGGCTGACAGGCCTGGGGGCAGGAGCACCTTGCCACTTGTGCCCCACCCAGCTGCAGGCCTGGCACCTGCCAGAGGCAGCCATCTCCACCCACCTACTCCCACCTCCCAGGGCCCCTCATTCTCCAGGCAGGCACTGGCCATCTGGGATTCTGGCAACTGGGACAGGGGGAGCTCTGATGATGACAGAGCACCACACCCCAAGAAGAACCTGTATCTTTCTCCACCTCTTCTTTTGCAGGTTCTTTAAAACTGGATCCCTTATGAGCTTATGACATCCTGGGGGGGGGGGGGAGCAGCGAGGAGAGAGGAGAGAGCGCAGCAGCAATAGCAGCCACCGCAGCCTCCACGATAGTTGCTTCCAGACGTGGCGCTGAGCTTCACATAGCTCCTTATTTAACCAACGACATTCCCTGGACTTGTAGCTAATTCGTCATCGTACAACGATTTCTCTGACGACACCTCCCCCAGCCCATGAGCTCTAGGAGGACAGGAGCCCTTTCTGCTCACACACTCCTGGATCCTTGGTGCCCCCGCCTTTGCCAGGCACGTCACAGAATAAAGGTTTGCTTTTGCCCGAGCCACCTCTCTATAGCACCCCGAGGTAGAGACTGTTACCCCGTTTTCTGATGAAGACACCGAGGCTTGCCTGAAATCACACAACCCATGAGAGTGGGACGCAATCTAAACCAAACCCATCATTCTCACCAAACCATTTGGTCTTCTGTCCATCCAACGGAGGAGAAAAAGAAACTGAGGTCCAGCAGAGGGAGCATGGGACCCCACCAGCATCCTGACATCCAGCCGACAGAGGCTGGCGAAGCCAGAAGCTCTGAGCCTTGGAGCAGCGCCCACCCTGCGAAATATTAACCCAGGACCTAGGGGAAAAAACCCAAACAAATGCCCTATTTACAGACGCTGGAAGCTTTCCAGGATGGAGCAGATCACAGAACAGATATTGGGGGTGGGAGGCTGCTGTGAGGGGAGTCAGGGCAAGCGCCAGGGGTCTCCCAGGGCCAGGGGTGCAGGTGAGGCTCAGAGGGCATCCCAGGGGGTCTCAGCCCGCAGAGACTAACGTGCAGGGCCGGTGACGTTAGGAAGATGTGGAAACGGGATGAGGGAGGACCATGCATCACCGCTCACTGGTGCCACCTGGAGGCAAAGGAGCCTTGGGGCTACCTGGGTTCTAAGGTTGGAATCAAATTTAACCATCTCATCCGTTCTGAGCACCATATTCTAAGAACTCTGCTGGGTACTCGATATGCGTTAACTCATTTAATTCTCTCAACAACCACACGAGGAAGGTGTGATCACAATCTACCACTTGCAGATGAGGCAGCTGAGGCTCTGAGTGGTGAAGTAATTTGCCTGGACTATGTATCCAAACATGGGTCTATATGTACACACTGAGATGTACTCACTAGTTCAAGACCCAGAGTTTCGAACTTTCCATACATGTTCTCATGGAAGCCACAAATAACCTACGAGCGACATAATATTTTGTTTTCCAGATGAAGAAATTAGGTTCAAAGATGAGCAATGACTTGTCCAAGGTCCTTCAGGAAGTACTGGGCTCTCTTTATCTCTAGGCCAAGGGCAGGAGCTGTTCCTGCAAGCCTCAGCTCTCCCTTCTGCGGCACAGGCCTTCACTGCCTCCTCACAACTCCGAGTGTCCTCGGGCACTGAGAACAGATGACTGAGTATCGCTGTTAACCATCCTATGGCCATATATCATTTTTGGCCACAGGACTAGAAGGCTGCTGAGGCAGGGCCCCTGTGTGATCCATGTGGTCTCCACAACACAGTGAGTGCATGATTGGCTGGTTGCAGGTGAAGAAGCCTCAGCTCCACGAGGTCCCCAGGCAATATTTACCAGTCCCGATATTCACCAGGGTCCTTACCTGTCAATGTTGGCGAACAGCACCTGCCTCACAGGGTCGCTGAGAAGATGCCATGAAATCATGACAAGAAGGTGGCAACAAATAATTAGGGAGGGTTTTCCTAAGGATAATGCTTGGAGAGACACTTCTGCTCATCTCTGAAGCTGGAACATCAGCTTCAGTGCTTGAACCAGATACAGGATGTTGGTCCCAAAATAGATGACCCAACCTGGGTCTCTGAACTTGCATTTCTGGAGTCAAGAACAAGTGAGGTACTGAAACCCTCTCTCCAAAAATAGGTCTACGCTAATGACAACAAGAACTGGTCCTTCCCTCTGTAGAGAGCTTTAGGGTGCACTAAAGTCCTTCACAACCTGTGCCTCATGTCATCCTCCCAATAGCCTTCAGAGTTAGCGTACAGATTGGAAAACTGAGGCCCAGACAGGGGACGGGACTTGCCCAGGTTCACACAGTGAGCCAGCAGCTGAGCTGGGGCTTGAACCCGGGTCCCCAGTGGTTAGTCCGAGGTTCTATCCACAACAGCCTCCTACAACATGCTGGCTCTCAGCATCTAGGTGCTCTGACTTCATTTTCAAATCCTCTGGCCCAGTTGCCCCGCTCAGTGTACGACCCAGGCCTGATGACATAGTCCAGGCTTGGGGGGTGAGGAGGCAGATCAGCCATTGTTCCGCTCCCTATAAGGCAGGCTGCAAAATCTCAGCCTCTCCCGGGCACTTCTAGGATCAACAATCTCCATCAGCAGATCAGCCAGACGCACCCCAACCACATGTCCAGGGACAACGTTTACTGCTCTTCCCAACCTGTCTCCATGTCATATTTACTTCGACACCATCATTTTGTTTATTTTATGTGGTAAAATGATAATTTGCTTGGCTCTTTAAGAAAAGCCCCTATCACTTTCCCACTGGTATGCATAAAGCCAGGACCAAGCTACCATATTCCCTGTAGGATATGCAACCTCCGTTCCCACTGAGGGGTGTCAGGAAGTTTCCACTTTGTCTCCCTCACTGTTCTCCAAAATTCTACTCACTCAGGGAGGCGACCAGAGCTAGTGACACCACCAGCTGATGCTAAAAAGAAAGGTTTTGAGGCAGACACATGCAAACAGTTCCTCATCATCATTGGCATCGCCAGCAGCATTGTCGTTTCCATCATCACGACTGTTAGGTACTGAGTACTGAACACGTGCCAAGTAGTGTGCTAAGTTCTTCAGTGAATTTAGCCCCAAGACCCCATTTTACAGATGAGGAAACTGGGGTAGAAAGAGGTCCCTTGCCCAAGTTCTCACCACCAGGAAGCAGCAGCAGGACCTGATTTAACTACAGTGCTCTCTGGCCGTCCTTTTTGTATTTATTCCATCAATGGTCATTACAAAGATGGAGAAAGGGTACTTACAACGCCAGGCCAGAGCACAATGGCCATTTGTCATCTAAAACAAATCTAGATTTTCTCTAACCACCAGACACTTCAAGTTAGCACAGTTCTGAAAGGGTGGCCTATTAGACACCCTGTGACCCTGCATCACACGAAAACCCCTCACATTCTCCCCACCATTATCTGGTCCTCACTCTTCTCTGACTTCCTTGTCAATCACTCTCCCCCTCCTTCACTCTGCTCCAGCCCTATTGTCCTCTTGCTGTTTCTTAAAATCATCAGGCATACTACCTCAGGACTTTTGCACTTGCTGTTGAATGCTCTGCCTGCAGAGAGCTGCGTGGTTTGCTCCCTCACTCCCTTCAGGTCTCTGCTCAGATATCACCTTCTTAGAGATCTTCTCTGATCACCCTCTATAGAAAGACGACCCCACTCTCTGCCCCTTTCCACAGCCCTTCTTGCTTTATTTTACTCCATGGCACTTATGTTTATTATTTGCTGTATGAACGAATTAACTGAAACAGAAAGACCCCTCACCACTGGGAACCACCTTCTGCTCTAAGCATAGACTCCTGTGACCCTTTTCAAAGCTGTCTTCAATGCTCATTCTAACCAGTCTGAACCCCGAAGAGAAACTTTCTGTGTGATGTTTCATATGGGGTGATTTTCCCATGGAGCCATCAGGCACCACTCTCCCCTTTAAAAACCGACCGCGCTGACAGGCACAGGCAAAGACTGGAAATCCTGGACTCCTTGGGCCAAAGAGCAGCCAAGTCAAGTTCCACCCACAGAGCTACAGTGGCCAGCACAGTCAGTTTCACTTTCAACTCACCTATCGGGCTCCCTTGGCCCTCTGGTTTGCAAACCCGCGCCCCCCCCCCCCCCCCACACACACCATGCCCTTCCCACCCTGTTGGATTGCCTGCACCCTGTCATCCCTTTTGGGAGCTGATCCAGAACCCAAGCCGTCCCCGAGCTTTTAAGCGCTGCTTTGGGGGAACTTAAGCTCATCCAACAGGTAGGAGGGGCAGAGGCTGGCCCTTTCAGACCTACATGGATCCCCCATTTTGTAGGGGCATCCGATAGGGCGTCATTTTCTTTTTGGGAGCTGTTTTAGAGGCACGTTTCCCAGACCTGGAGGCAGGGGTAGAGAAGGGAACCCTCCCTCCATTGGCCGAGATGGACCTGTGCAAGCGGTTGCAGCGGCGATGCTGAAGCGCCAGGGGCAGGACGCGAAGGGGGAGGACGCAGACACATGCCCTGGCCCCGGGAGCGCTCGGGATGCTTCCTCCGCGGGGAGGAGCGGAGGATGCGGCCCGGGAGAACCCGGAGCCGGAGCGCCGGAGGAGGCAGTGGATCTCAGCAGGCAGGGCCGGGGTCTGGGGAGACGGGGTCGGCGGGGCGGAGCTTGGGACCCCGGGGACGGGAGCCCCGGGCGGGAGGGGGTCGCGCCGGGGGAACCCCGTGGCCGTTACCTTGCCCTTAGGGCTGCGGGCCGCCGGGTGCTGGCTCCGGGGCCCGGCCCCTCCCCCGATCCGGCTCCTACGGCTCGGAGGCTGCAGCCGCCGCCGCCTCCGCTGTCAACAAACCCCGGGCGCGTCACTTCCGGGGCCGCCTCTTAGCAACAGCGAACGGGTTCCCCCGACGGGTCCCGCGGCGAACGCGGGCGGCGGCGCCAGAAGGTTCCGGGGCCCCGCGGCGGCTCCCCTCCGGGACGGCGGTCCAGTCCGCGGGTGGAGGAGCGAGCCGGGTGGGCCGGCCCCCGCTCCTGAGCGCGCTTCTCAGGGGCTCTTCCTGGCCTCGGCGGGGCCGGCTCGTGGGACATCGGGGCGGGCTCCCGCGCTGGCCCGCGGGTCGCCGGAGCCCAGGCAGCGGCTGAGGGCGGGGCTGACTCCACCTTCGCTCGTCAGCACCCACGTCTCTGAGCGCCGCCCCACGTCCCGCGCCCTCCGGAGCATCTCCCCCAGGGTTCTCCGCAGGTAGCTCACGCCCACGCGTCCAAACGCGGTCAGGAGCTTCCCCGTGATCGCGCTGCTGCTTCTCCAGCTCGTGGATGGGCCACCAGGCAGCTCGGCTGTCACACGGGGGTCAGCTTTGGCGCCTGCGTGTTCCTCAGCTCCTCGTCCAGTCGCCAAAACCGTGCTGTGCTGACGGCCACATCCTAGAAAATAGAGGAAGATTGGCACGGATGTTAGCTCAGGATGGAAAAACAAAAAACCAAAGACCCAAAGAACTAGTAATCCAGAATATATAAAGAACTTACAACTAAATAATAAAAAGGCAAATAACCCCATGTAAAATAGGCGAAAGAGCTGACTAGACTTTTCTCCAAAGAAGATGTACAAATGGCCAAGGAGTACATGGAAAGATACTCAACCTTATTAGTCATCAGGGACGTGCAAGTCAGAACCACAATGAGATACAACTTCATATCCGTAGGATGGATATGGTCAAAGAGATAGACAATAACAAGTAATGGTGAGGATGTGGAGGGATGGGAACCCTCCTACATGGTTGGTGGAGCTTAAACATGATGCAGCTGCTTTGGAAAACGGTTTGGCAGTTCCTCAAAGAGTTAAACATGCAGTTACTATACACCTAGCAATTCCACTCCTAGGTATATGCCCAAGAGAAAATATTCGTAGCATTATTCATGACAGTCAAGAAGTGGAAATAATTCATATGTCCCCCAACTGGTCAATGGTTATGATATGGAACAGTAGTTTCATTCAATTGAATATTATTTGGCAATAAAAGGAAATGGAGTACTGACACATGCTACAACATGGATGGACCTTGAAAACATTATGCTAAATGAAAGAAACCAGTCAAAAAAGACCATCCATTGTATGGTTCTATTCATATGTCCAGAATAGGCAAATCTATAGAGATAAAAAATAGGATCAGTCGTTGCCTAGAGCTGAGGGGCAGGGAAATGGGAATGACTGCCAGTGGGCACAGGGTTTCTTGTTGGGGTGATGAAAAGGGTCTAAAATTAGATGGTGATGATGGTTGATGGATGATAGCTGTGTTTGCACAATTCTGTCAGTATTCTAAAAGCCACTGAATTCTTCACTTTAAATGTATGCTTTAGGGGCCAGCTCCGTGGCTGAGTGGTTAAGTTTGTGCGCTCCGCTGTGGCGGCCCAGGGTTTGGATCCTGGGCACGGACATGGCACCGCTCGTCAGGCCATGTTGAGATGGCGTCCCACATCCCACAACTAGAAGGACATGCAACTAAGGTATACAACTGTGTACAGGGGGGGTTTGGGGCGATAAAGCAGAAAAAAAAAAAGATTGTCAATCGTTATTAACCCAGGTGCCAATCTTTAAAAAAAATTTTAAAAAAAGATAAATAAATGTATGCTTTAAATATATAGTATGTGAATTGTATCCCAAAAAGCTGTTTTAAAATGCATTTCTAAACATATGTGTGTATGTAAACTCATAACGCAGGATGAATTTAAAAATGTAAGTAGGATGGTACTATACAAATTGTCCTGTGACATATTTTTATCACCTTTTATGTCAGATCGTATAGTTCTGTTTAATTCTTTCGAATGGTTACATAGTACTCCAATAATTGCACAGTTTTCTTATTGGCGGAATTTGGTTGACCAAAAAAAAGTCACTCATGAATTCTACCAAACATTTTTTTTTTCTTCTTCTCCCCGGAGTCCGCCAGTACATAGGTGTATATTCTAGTTGCAGGTCCCTCTAGCTCTGCCACATGGGACACTGCCACAGCATGGCTTGATGAACAGTTCTAGGTCTGTGCCCAGTATCTGAACCGGTGAAACCCTGGGCCACCAAGGCAGAGTGCAGGAACCCAACCACCCGGCCATGGGGCCAGCCCCACTACCAAACATTTAAGGAGTAAATAATACCAATTCAACACAATTCTTCCCTAAAATTGAAGAGGAATGAAGACTTTCCAACTCATTTTATGAGGCCATCATTACTCTGATACCAAAAGCAGACAAAGACGTGACAAGAAGGTAAAACTACAGGCCAGGGGCCAGCCTGGCAGCATAGTGGTTGGGTTTAAATACTCTGCTTTGGCAGCCTGGGGTTCACAGGTTTGAATCCCATGCCTGGACCTAGCACTGCTTGTCAAGCCATGCTGTGGTGGCATCTCACATAAAATAGAGGGAGATTGGCACAGATGTTAGCTCAGGGCCAATCATCCTCAAAAAGCAAAAAACCCACAAAAAACAAAACTATGGACCAATATCCTTTGTGAATACAAATGCAAAAATTCTTAACAGAATTTTTAACAGAATAAATACTTCAAAGCATAAACTAAATTTGTAACAGAATAAACTAGCACACAGTTTGTGGTAATTTGTTACAGAAGTCCTAGGAAACTAATACAATAGTCTAGACAGAAAATTCTGTGGAATTTACAAAACAACTTCTCGAATGAGTGAGTGTCACAAGATTTCAGTATACAAGATCAATAAGAGCAATTAAAATAAATAATTTATTATAAATTCACTTTATCACTATAAAATAATTAATAAAATAACTAATATAAAAATAATAAATAATAATTTATTATTATAAATTAATCTTATTATCAGAAAAAACAAGAGCAAATAAAAGTAATTTTATTTCTGTATTTCAGTAGGAAACAATTGGAAATTGAAGTTTTAAAAAATACTATTTATGGTAGCATCAAAAAATGAGATAATTAGGGATAAATCTGAGCAATTCTGTGTAGGGCTTATACGTTGAAAACTACAAAACATTGCTAAGAGGAATTAAAGGCCTAAATAAATGGAGAGGTATGTTCATGGATCAGATGAGTCCATAATGTTGACATATCAATTATTCCCTAATTGATCTACAGATTCAATGCGGTCCCAACCAAATCCCAGCAACTTTTTTTTCTAGAATTCGACAAGCTGATTCTAAAGCTCATGTAGAAAACGAAGACCAATTATAGAGCTACTAGTATAGTATTGTGAGGCCAAAGAGATGGACAAAGAGATCAGTGAAATGCAACAGAGGGTCCAGAAATAGATCCCGCACATATATGATTAGTAATTGATTTTTGCCAAAGATGCAAAGGCAGGTCAGTTGGAGAAAGGATAATCTTTTCGACAAATGGTACTGGGACAATTGGATACTCATGTGGAAATAAACTAATCATTGACAAAAATTAACTCAAAATGGATCGTAAACTTTTTAAAATGGATCTTAGACCTAAACATAGAACCTAAACTTATAAAACACGTAGTATGGGCTGGCCCCGTGGCCGAGTGGTTAAGTTTGCGCGCTCTGCTTCAGCAGCCCAGGGTTTTGCCTGGTCGGATCCTGGGTGCAGATCTGGCACCGCTCATCAGGCCATGCTGAGGCGGCGTCCCACATGCCACAACTAGAAGGACCATAGCTAGAATATACAACTATGTATTGGGCGGCTTTGACGAGAAAGGAAAAAAAAGAAGATTGGCAACAGATGTTAGCTCAGGCGCCAATTTAAAAAAAAAAAACCACACACATAGGAGAAAATCTTTGTGACATCAGATTATGCAAGTTTTTTAGATATGACTCTAAGGAATTGCAGACTTTATCAAAATTAAAAATTTCTGCTCTTTGAGAAAGGCTATTAACAGAATATAAAGGCAAGCCACAGACTGGCAGGAAATACCCGCAAATCATATATCTTAAAAGACTTATACCACCTCATACCCATTAGAATGGCTAATGACCATAAAAACAGAAAATATAATATGTTGGTGCGGATGTGGAGAAATTGGAACCCTCGTACTGTTGGTGAAAATGTAAATAGGCACAGGTGCTGTGGAAAACAGTGTGGCACTTCCTCAAAAAATTAAAAATAGAGTGACCATATGGTCCAGCAATTCATCTTCTGGATATCTACCCAAAAGCATTGAAAAAAGGCTCTTGAGGGGATGTTTGCACACCCACGTTCATAGCAGCATTATTCACAATAGCCAAAAAGTGGAAGCAACCCAAGTGTCCATTGATGCATGAATGGATAAACAAAATGCGAAATATCATTCAGGCCTAAAAGGAAGGAAATTCTGACTCATGCTACAACATGGATGAACTTTGAGGACATTCAACTAAGTGAAATAAGCCAGTCACAAAAAGATAAATACTGGGGCCAGCCTGGTGGTGTAGTGGTTAAGTTCGTGTGCTCTGCTTCAGTGGCCTGGGGTTCGCAGGTTTGATCCTCAGTGCAGACCTACACACCGCTCATCAAGCCATGCTGTGGCAGCATCCCACATACAAAATAGAGGAAGACTGGACAGATGTTAGCTCAGGGCCAATCTTCCTCAGACAAAAAGAGGAAGATTGGAATTGATGTTAGCTCAGGGCCAATCTCCCTCAAACAAAAAGAGGAAGATTGGAATTGATGTTAGCTCAGGGCCAATCTTCCTCACACAAAAAGATAAATACTGTATGATTGCTCTTATATGAAGTACGTAGACTAGTCAAATTCATAGACACAGAAAGTAGAATGGTGGTTGCCAGGGGCTGGGGGATCAAGAATGGGGAATTGTTATTTAATGAGTATAGAGTTTCAATTTGGCAAGATGAAAAGAGTTCTGGAGATGCAGTGCACAACAATATTAATATACTTAACACTAGTGAACCGTACACTTGAAAATGGTTAAGATGGGAAATTTTATGTTATGTATATTTTACCATAATGACAAATTTAAAAAAGACGTGTATCCAGAAAATCTAAAGAGTTCTCAAAACTCAATTTCAATAAGAAAACAAACAATTCAATAAAAAATGGGAAATAGGGGCCAGCCTGGTGGCACAGCAGTTAAGTTCACATATTACACTTCGGTGGTCAGGGGTTCACCGGTTCGGATCCCGGGTGCAGACATGGCACCGCTTGGCACACCATGCTGAGGTAGGCGTCCCGCGTATAAAGTAGAGGAAGATGGGCACGGATGTTAGCTCGGGGTCTGTCTTCCTCAGCGAAAAGAGGAGGATTGACAGTAGATGTTAGCTCAGGGCTAATCTTCCTAAAAAAAAAAAAAAAGGGGGAAATAGGTTTGAACAGATAACTTCCCTAAAGACGATATATAGATGGCAAACACATGAAAAGATGCTCAACACCATTAGTCTTTAAGGAAATGCATGTCAGAACAACAATAATATACCACTACACACCTACTAGAATATCTAAAATTAAAAAGACTGACCATACTAAGTGTTGATGAAGATATGGTACATCAAGAAATCTCATCAAGGGGCTGGCCCAGTGGCGCAGCGGTTAAGTTCGCACGTTCTGCTTCAGTGGCCTGGGGTTCACTGGTTGCGATCCCGGGTGCAGACGTGGCACTGCTTGGCAAGCCATGCTGTGGCAGGCGTCCCACATATAAAGTAGAGGACGATGGGCATGGATGTTAGCTCAGGGCCAGTCTTCCTCAGCAAAAAGAGGAGGATTGGCAACAGTTAGCTCAGGGCTAATCTTCCTCAAAAAAAAAAAAGAACTCTCATCTACTTCTGGTGTAGGTGTAAAATGATACAACCATTTGGGAAAATGGCTTAGCAGTTTATTATTATTTTTTTTTAGATTTTATTTACTTATTTATTTATTTTAAGATTTTATTTTTCCTTTTGTTCCCCAAAGCCCCCCCAGTACATAGTTGAATATTTTTAGTTGTGGGTCCTTCTAGTTGTGGCATGTGGATGCTGCCTCAGCATGGCCTGATGAGCGGTGCCATGTCTGCACCCAGGATTTGAACGGCTAAAACCCTGGGCTGCCAAAGCAGAGAGCGCAAATTTAACCATTCGTCCATGGAGCCAGCCCCAATTTATTTATTTTTTTTGAGGAAGATTAGCCCTGAGCTAACATCTGCTGCCAATCCTCTTCTTTTTGCTGAGGAAGACTGGCCCTGAGTTAACATCCATGCCCATCTTCCTCCAGTTTATATGTAAGATGCCTACCACAGCATGGCTTGATGAGCGGTGCCATGTCTACACCTGGGATCCGAACTGGTGAACCCTGGGCCACCAAAGCAGAACGTGTGCACTGAACCACTGTGCTACCGGGCCGGCCCCTATGTGTTATCTTTTATGGTGTCAACTTTAAAATAAAATAGCCACTTGTGCTACAGCAAAATAAGCCTTATTCAGGAATAGCAAAAGAGGGGCTGGCCCCGTGGCCGAGTGGTTAAGTTCGCGCACACCACTGCAGGCAGCCCAGTGTTTCATTGGTTCGAATCCTGGGCGTGGACATGGCACTGCTCATCAAACCACGCTGAGGCAGCGTCCCACGTGCCACAACTAGAAGGACCCACAATGAAGAATATACAACTATATACCGGGGGGCTTTGGGGAGAAAAATAAAATATTAAAAAAAAAAGGAATAGCAAAGGAATTGGAATTTGGGACATGCAAAGTATGGCGGACCACAGGCAAGTCCAGAGAACAAAAGAAGGGAGGTGCTTTTACACAGAAAAACGGGGAGTTGGGGGGGGCTGTTCTAAATGAATGTTCAATGGAGGAAAGTAAGAGTTCAGGGTGGTGATGGCTCCTCATTGGCTGAGCTGCGGTGTTTTCTGTTGGCTGGGCTTGTTGCTGGGCAAGAAGAAATTCTTCCTTCCCCCTGCTGGGGTAGTAAAGTAGTAGCCTGTTTCCTGTGAGAGACGTAAGGCATCCCTTTGGGGTAATTGAGGATGAGTGGTAGGGCATGAGAGCTCCCTCTACAGGCCTTCCTGACTCTAATTTTAGTTGAGGTTTCCTTTATTAATTTTCATATTTTTCTCTTTTGATCAAGATCTTTCTCTGAAAGCATCACTGATCAAGAGTCAGGTTTTCTGGGGCTGGCCCCGTGGTGTGGCGGTTGAGTTCACTCACTGTGCTTCGGAGACCCAGGGTTCATGGGTTTGGATCCCGGGCACAGACCTAGCACCGCTCATCAAACCACACTGTGACGGTGTCCCACATAAAATAGAGGAAGATGGGCACAGATGTTAGCTCAGCAACAATCTTCTTTACCAAAAAATAAATAAATAAGTAAAATAAAAATGAGCTGTCCACATACTGTAAAATTTACCCTTTAAAAAAACAAAAAAAAAGAGTCAGGTTTTCCGAATTCAGTAGCTTTTATCCATTGGTGCCAGGACGGACCTTTCCTGGATATCCTACATTGGAGGCAAAGTGCATAGACTGGAAACCGCTTGAGGTTACATTCGAGTAAAAGGAAGAGTGGGAGGGAGAACGCTCAGGCATTTCTTAACTGAAGTCTATTTTCTGTCAAGGTCATAAGCGTTGGGAATCCTCTCAAAGCACCGAACTAGCATACTAGCATCACCTTATTAGGCACGTCATTTTTACAAAGTTTCAACAAGCAACAAGAACAGAACTTAACAATTAGTATACAGAGCAGAATTAAAAACAACATAACAAACCCAGTTTGTATGATGGTTCTAAACCAGGAACCCAGACCTGAAGGCCACCAGCTAAACAGATCAAAAGGCCGCAGACAGTCAGGCGAAATTTGTAGTAGGCAGTGTGCTTGTTCCCTAATTTTATATAACTGGGTTCTCCTTCCCCAGAGGCATTTATCTATGCGCAACAGGAGGTGTTTGCTGTTGCACAGACGCCTCCTTGCTCAGCACATAGATACCCTAGGGCTATAGGATTATCCAAAAATATTTTAGCCAATGAGTCAGGCGAGCATTCTTGAGCTGAAACTGCTTTGGTTGAGGAACTGGCCAATTCTCCTAACGTTAGGGAGAGATTTCTGATCATTTGTTCACTGGCACTTACTCCGATCCATGGAAAGAAAGCTCTCCATGGTTTACCGAGGCAAACTCAGAATCACATATACTTCCTGGAAGTTCTCGTTTAAGGTGTTTATAGAGGCTTAATGTGATGGACCAATGGGAGGCTTCTGTTTTGGTCTGGAGAATAGAACAGTGAATACAGCAAGGGCACACTGTCCTTTTATCCTCCAGCTGTCAAGGCAATGAGTTGCCCAAGCATTAAGGCCACTATCCAAACCTCCACATATAAAGATGTGGCCGGGAGGTGTGCATAAGGTTCCTGCAAAAGTGACAGTATCTGTGGACCCGTTCATTGATATAGAGGCATTAGCATCATTCAACCAAGGCTCAGATACTATATTATTACATATCGAAAAGCTGCCTAAATATACGGGTATGTCAGCAGGCTTACAAAGGGCCCGATTTACACTTGCTGTCCCAGAGAGTTTCTTATATAGATATTTGAGAGATCTTGTTTCCCCAGGGTTGGGTAGATTGAAGTAAGGAATGAGGTTAGGTGGGCTTAGTACCCTAACTTTATAAAATGGGCCCCTGGAACAATTTAAATATGCAGTGGCATTTGGAATTCCAGTGAAATTACTTATAGGGTGAACTAAGGGGTCATTACTGTTTTGGACACATCAAGGCTTCTGATGACAGATCCAACAGCTGGAGAGGTTTTCCCTTTTGCAATAGATTGGGAAATGTGGATAAGGTCATTGTCCTTCCCAGAAAGAGAGGAAGAAAATAAAGTAAGAATCAACAGTGAGAAAAGGGTGTACAGGCCTGGTCTGGTCACCTTGGGAAAGCTGTCTGCTTCAGATGTCATCTGCTTCAGTTCCTGGTAATCTTCCATTTCAGGTCACTGGATGGTGTGCAGGTCCAGCCGGCGTTAGGTGCCTTGTGTAGGTGTGACACATGAATCCAAGAGTCCACTTCCTGGAGTTTGGCGGCCCAGAGGTTTGTCAACCGTACCCGACGGGGCCCTTCTAGTGAGGCTGGAGAGTCCTTTTGGAGGTATCTTTTCCAGCAGACAAAATCTCCAGGTCCAGAGCGTGGTGTTTGGGGTTTTCATCCCTGGGAGACCGCTGTGAAAAGACTGCTCTGCTAACGCGTGGTATTCTCAACAGAAGCAATGAAGCCTTTACAATGTCGAAATATGTCTCCCTTTATCAGCTAAGGATCAACAGTGGCAGGAGCCGAATGCACGAGATGTCCCCTAATTATCTCAAAAAGTGAGAATTTATGAGTCCCAAAGGGGGTAGACCTAAGATTTGGAACAAGCGGCAGTGCCTTTGGGAAGGTTTCTGGAGGTTTCCACAAACTTTGCCAGTGGGTCTTAATAACGCCTGTAGTGTAGGGCTGGGGTGATCGGCACAGTGAAAGTGCTGCTGAACCAGCCAAACTGCACAGACCTGTCCAAGCACTGCACCAGTGACATGAGTTCCCCAGCCTCTGCGAAGTTCTAGGGGGCTCCCCAGGGAGGGATAATCTTGTCTAAGAGAATTTTAGCCACAGAAGCAGCAGTGGCCTGTCTACAAGGGGACGCTACAAGTGTCAGTCCAGTGAGAGAAGATACAGACCATGACCAAGCCATTTATATCCATGAGATGGGGGAAGCTGTATGAAATCCATTTGCCAAACCTCAAATGGTCCACTGGGCAATTTAAAGTGTCCAGGAGTGGTGCAGACAGGGTTTCCTGAATTGTATTTTAGATAGGCAAGGCAAGCAAAATAGGCACTTTTAATGGCCTTATTAATATTTCCCCACCAGGGGCCGGCCCGGTGGTGCAGCAGTTAAGTTCGCACGTTTCGCTTCGGCAGCCCGGGGTTCGCCGGTTCAGTTCCCAGGTGTGGACATGGCACCACTTGGCACACCATGCTGTGGTAGGCATCCCACATATAAAGTAGAGGAAGATGGGCATGGATGTGAGCTCAGGGCCAGTCTTCCTCAGCAAAAAGAGGAGGATTGGCAGCAGATGTTAGCTCACGGCTAATCTTCCTCAAAAAAAACCAAAAAATTCCCCACCAGTATTGGTGCATAAATGTTACCATTTTATCAGTGAACCAATGATTCAAGGCACGTACAGTGGTTGGCAACGGGAACTTCAGAGTCTCTGGTAGGACTGGGTTTTTATTTGTCTCGAACAGGAACTTTCTCTTTTTGTCAAATGAACAATTACTGAATTTTCAATCTTCTTTTCCCTTTTCTGAGGCCGATTCTTGAGCTTCTCTAGCCAGTTTTTCTAAGTTATCATTTGGGGAAATATCTCTCTGGACCATGACAGAGGTTTGGCTGCTGTTGGTCCTTTAAGAGCAGCATTCCTTGCGGAAATGTCAGCGAGGTGATTTCCTTTAGCATCCAGAGAGTCAGGTTTAGAATGTCCCGGGATCTTAATAATGGCTAAAGCAGCAGGTAAAAGTAGAGCATCCAACAATTCTTGCACATAAGGGCTATTTTCAGTTTTATTTCTGCTAGAAGTAAGGAAATTGTGTTGCTTCCACAACCTTCCAAAATCCTGAGCTGCTCCAAAAGCGTATCTACTATCCACATAAATGTCAGCAGTTTTGCCCTGGGCTAGTGTGCAGCCTGTCTGAGTGGGTGTAATTTGGCTTGTTGAACCGTAGCAGCCAAGTCAAAGACGCTTCTTCAATTACATCAAAAGGAGTTGATAGTGCATATCCAGCACCATATTTACCATTGCTACCTTTTCAATAAGAATAATCAGTGAATCGTGAGAGGTTGGCGTTACTGAAGAGGTTCCTGCAGATCTCATGGGCGGTCAGGAGGTGACCCATCAGTGTTCAGTAGTCATGAGGGACTTGGCCGGTTATGGAGGGAAGACGAGTAGCAGAGTTAAGGTTATTGCCACGAGAAAGAGTTGTATGAGGTGCGGTTCATAAGAGCATCTTGTAAGAGGTGAGACAGCTGGCTGGAAAATGCTGAGTGTGGTGAGAATTTAGGGGAGTTTCCACTGTATGGTGTAAAAAGATGGTGAAAGGGGATCCCACAACTATTTCCTTGGTGGCTTTAGCCAACAGGGCAGTGGCAGGAATGGCTCTTGGCAAGGAGGGTATCCTTGTGCCACAGAGTCCAGTTGCCAGTTGATGGTGGTCCCTGCATTTTTTTTTTAAAAGATTTAAAAATTTTTTTTCCTTTTTCTCCCCAAAGCCCCCCGGTACATAGTTGTATATTCTTCTTCGTTGTGGGTCCTTCTAGTTGTGGCATGTGGGACACTGCCTCAGCGTGGTTTGATGAGCAGTGCCATGTCCGCGCCCAGGATTTGAACCAATGAAACACTGGGCTGCCTGCAGCGGAGTGCATAAACTTAACAACTCGGCCATGGGGCCAGCCCCGTCCCTGCATTTTTGGGTGAGCACCCCAAGGGCATTCCCTTCCTTTTCAGATACAAAAGAAAAATGAGAAGCTGCTGATTGGGACGCTCAAGGGCAGAGGGGTTCATTAAGCTCTGCTTTAAGTCCTTAAAGGCTGTGCTGTCTTTTTGTTTCCATAAAATTGCGTCAGGGTGGTTGTTCTTTAGTAAAACATACCGAGGTTTGGCCAACAGAGAGAAACTCGGAATCCAGCTTTGACAACGGCCAACTATCCGGAGAAAACCTCCCAGTTGACGTTCAGTTTTGGGTTCGAGGAAACTCAGGACACTATCAGGCTTGTCTGGATCTAGGTGTGGGCCTTATTTCCCTATCAGATGCTCTGAATACTGAAGCTGGGTTTGGACAAACTGCACTTTTTCCTTAGTGACCTTGTGTCCTTTTAAGGCTAAAAGCTTTAGCAGGCAGATGTTGTCTTCCTGGGAGAAGGCCTGGGAGGGAGAGCAAAGAAGCACGTCCTCCACGTGTTGCAACAGAGCAGAGTCTCGAGGAGACTTTAGACCGTGCAGATCAGCATTGGGGATTTCTGAGAAATAAGAAGGACCTTTAGTAAAACCCCGAGAATTACTATCCAGGTGATTTTTTTTCCTTCCCAAGTGAAGGCAAAAAGCTGTTGGCTAGCTTCATCAACTGGAATACTAAAGAATGCACTGCATAATCAGATACAGGAAAGAATTTTCCCTCAGTTGGAATGGAGGCCAGCAGCATACACAGGTTAGAACAACTGGGTGCCAAATGGGTGCCGAGGGATGACGATGTTATTTATTGCTCGGCGGTCCTGGACAAACTTCCATCTTTAGCCATTGGGGGTTTTTTAGGGGTAAGATAGAAGTATCACAGGGAAGAGTACAGGGGACAAGAAGCAGTAAGGCCCGGTTCTCTATTATGGCTTGATGCCCTGGAGGGCCTCTTTGTTTACAGGATATTGATTAATTCTGGGAGGAGGCTTTGAGGGATCTATTTGGAACTGACCAGGAGCCGCACTGTGGGTTCTGCCAATCTCAGTTGCAGACTTTGCCCATAAAGAGGGTGGTGGCTGATCTAATAGGGACAAATGACTAGTGTCCTTGGAATTACCTTTAATGTCGTCAGAGACAGAGCAAATAAAAGATGCTGAAGGGTCACTTAATTCACCTAGTTGACCATTTTGGATGCTGCTGTCAATTTCTAGAATTATTTCCCCTTTTGGGAGAAAGAAATTATGGCAGGATATTTTTCTTAAGAAATCTCAGCCCAATAAATGAACAGGAGCAGAGGAACAAAGGTGAAAAGGGTGAATATCTCTCAAAAGGCCTAAACAAAAGGGAACGGGTTTGGAGACAGAGACTGCTGAGGTTCGTTGGAGACCCCCACTACCTGAACTGTTTCGGTGCTCCGAAGCGGGTGCCGTGCAGTGGCCGTGGGGCTCAGCAGCAGAGCGTTGTTCCAGTGTCAGTAAGTACAGGGAATGACTCATTTCCAACCTGGAGGGTGGTTTCCCCAAGTGGATTAAGGGGAAAGGTTGGGAAACGCCCCTGTGGTTCCTCAGAGCCTTGTCATTGGGGATTAGGAAGGCCCTGGAAAGGGTGGTTAGAGGGTTGAGAACCTTCAGAGAGCTTATGCTCAACGCAGTCTCTCTTCAGATGCCCTGGCTTTTTACAATAATAGCAGAGACCAGAATATTTCTGGTTCTGTCTAGGGGCCTCCATCTGTTGAAGTTGAAAATTGAGTTTTTGTGGTCCTCCTTTTAGTTGAATCATCTAGGGTGTGGGAGAGCTGATTTGCTAGATTGACTAAATCTGGAGTGGAGAGTCTCCCATTCCATCCTGGTCCTTCTTACTAGAAGAGAAAGCTCCTGGTTCAGCCCATCAATAAACAGAATTAGGCGCTGGCCCCGTGGCTGAGTGTTTAAGTTCGCGCGCTCTGCTTTGGTGGCCCAGGCTTTTGCCGGTTTGGATCCTGGGCGCGGACCTGGTACCGCTTGTGGGGCCTTGGGGGGCGGCGTCCCACGTGCAGGAGCTGGAAGAACCTGCAACTGGGATATACAACTATGCGCTGGGGGCTTTCAGGAGAAAAAAAAAAATGAGGAAGATTGGTAACAGATGTTAGCTCAGGGCCAATCTTCAAAATAAATAAACAAAAAAACAAACAGAATTAAAGGCTACCCGAGTGGATTTAACATCCGTGGGAAGGCCAGAATTTTCTTTAAAAGTGATCTGCAGCCAATTATAACAGCCATGAACAGGCTCATCAGGCTTTTGTATGCAAGCCTGAAGGCTTGGGCAAAGCTATTGTGATTTTCAGTGGAGATTTCCAGTGAATGTTCTAGCATCTTTCCAAAAGTTAGTGGTTCATTTTTCGAAATCCCTTTCAGGATGTTCCTGTAGGGCCAGTTTCGTCCAATGTTGGGCAAGACCTTCACCAACAAGCCTGTGGATTAGTTGATATGAATCCGAAGACCCTGGCTGGTAGGTCTGAATAATTACATTAAATTCATCAGCAAATGTATGGGGGTCTTCAGTTGCTTATGGAAAATCCTTAAGTACGGCTTGCAATTCAGCTTCAGTCCAGGGAACAGAGTAAGATGGTATCGGGGGTGGAGCCTGAGATAAAGGAGCCAGAGGGAGGGAAACGCCAGGCTTCAGAAGCCATTTTGTTTGCCTTGAGTTGGTTGTCTCAGTTAATTTAGATATGGGTTTTTGCTGAGAGGCAATTTTAGAGTCCTAAATACGTTTGGAGGCCTCAAGGTACCAATTAAAATAGGCATCCCATTCAATCTGTTTGATTTTAAAGCAGTGGCTTTCTAATTTAGTGCAGAGAAATGCAACTTTGGGGAGATTGGTGTTTTAAGTAATTTTTTATTAAATTGGTCTGTTTAATTAAAACTGTGCATGAGGAGGGTCCATAGTTTTCAAACAGAAAACCAGCCAGGGGCCCTGAAGGAGAACTGAGCATTTAGAGGACTGGTATCCCATTTCTCAAATTTTCCCGAGGGAAAAAGAAAATTCCTAGCTAGCCCAATTCCAAAAGGAACCTTACCAAAGTTTCAGCACACTTCCAAAAGGAAACTAATCCAGTACTCACCAAGGAGGAAGCCTTGAACTAGAAAGGACAAAGCCTTTCACCATCCCACGTCAAGTCGGAGAGCTCAAAATGCAAGGACAGTGGAGCTCAGAATCTGAGAGGCGTCTTACCAAACTGACAGTAAGCAGCAACTCACAGACGCAATGAGCACAAGGGACTCACTGTGGGTACCTCACTCCATTTCAGGGGTCATTGTCTCTCAAGGGGTCACCTCCATGGATCCCACTTTCTGACACCATTTAATGTCAACTTTAAAATAAAATAACTTGTTAGTTTACCAGCAAAATGTGTTTATTCAGGAATAGCAAAAGAATTGCAACTCGGGACATGTGAACTATAGGGAACCACTGGCAAGTCCAGAGAACAAAGGAGGGGAGCTTGCTTTTGTAGAGAAAAAGGGATAGTTGGGAGCGACTCTTCTAAATGAAAGCTCATTGGAGGAGAGTAAGAGTTCCTTACTCTCCTTATGGCTCCTTATTGGCTGAGCTGAGGCATTTTCTACTGGCTGGGCTTGTTGCTGGGCAAGAAGAAATTCTTTCTCCTGCTGGGGAAGTAAAGTAGTAGCCCACTTCCTGTGAGAGATGCAAGGCAAGTCTCTTCCTGTTTGGGGTAATTGAGGATGAGTGGTAGGGCATGCGAGCTCCCTCTACAGGCTTTCCCAACTCCAATGTTAGTTGAGGTTTCCTTTATTAATTTTCACAATGGCTTCTGGGCCTTGTGTCTTCCTTCTCCAAGATTATAAACATTTTTCTAGATATTTTTCCTCTAATCCCATTTTCCCTTGTAGAGCTTTAATTCATTTAGAATTTATTTTTCTGTCAGATGTAAGGTAGGAATAGAACTTTGTTTTTTTCCAAATGATAGCCAACTGTATGTTTCTTATTCTATCATGTGTGTGTGTTTTTCGCTTTTTTTTTTTTTTTGAGGAAGATTAGCCCTGAGCTAACATCAGCTGTCAATCCTCCTCTTTTTGCTGAGGAAGACTGGCCCTGAGCTCACATCCGTACCCATCTTCCTCTACTTTATATGTGGGACGCCTACCCCAGCATGGCTTGCCAAGCAGTGCCATGTCCGCACCCGGGATCGGAACTGGCAAACCCTGGGCCACCAAAGCAGAACATGCCCACTTCACCGCTGTGCCACTGGGTTGGCCCCTTCCCTGTCTTCTTAACCAGCAGTTTCAAGGGCTGAATGGTACTTTTTATCTGGAATAATATTTCTTTACTGGTGTGCAAGTAAGTCAACATTTATTCATTTCTTGTATTTCGTACAAAGGAACTTAATCTTTGTATTCTGCAGCAACATTTAGCACAGTACCTGGCACACAGTGGGAGCAGAAATTGTGGGATGAGTGAATAAAGGAGCAGGTATTTGTGTGCCTGCCCCATTGGCCAGTGAAGTCCTGGTGGACAGGCACCTGAGAGCTGGAGGAGGTTTCAAGTTTACACAGTCCAGTGACAAAGTTTTCACCGATTTGTAGAAAAAATTAAAAAATAAAGACAACTATGCACGTAGGCACACATACGTGTAGAGAAAAATCATTGTAAGGCTGCCAACTAAGTTTTCTTGGGAAAGCTCCTGAAATCTTGACTTGCCTTTTCTATTGTTCTGATGTTATGGTAAATTTCATGTTCATGAAATTCGAAAATCAGGGAAACGCTGAATTGCAGTCCTGCTCCTCCATCCGATAGTTACCGAACCATCTGCTTTGTGCGGTGCCTGCTATAGGCGTGCAGGATTCATGAGTGAAAAGGCCACCCAGGAGGCCTGGATAGTTCAGCAGGGAAGGTCCACCTTCCCAAAATAATGACGCAATAGTTTATTGCAGGTGAAGCAGGTTTAAGGCGAGGACAGGGTGACTTATAGGTATGTTGCATAAAGAGAAACGGAGGCCCAGGGCAGCGCAAAGAATAGCCTAGGGCACACAGGTTGCACCATCACTTGCGCGTCCTCAACTTGGGCTGCAGAGTCCGCGGGGATGCGAGTTGGGCAGGGGTCGGGGCGTGCTCCTGGGGCCCTCGTACCCCGCCCCGCCCCGCCCCAGCAGTGGGAGGACCGGGCGGCACGTGAGCGGGGCGGGGCCGGGCCGAGCGAGCGGAGCGGAACGAGCCGGAACGCCCGCGCCAGCGGCTGCGTTTCCGGTCGGACGCCTTTGCCCAGCGCCCCGCGTCCCTAGGGGGCGGCGGCGGCCGCGTCGGCCGAGGTAGCGGGGGGATCCGGAAGTCAACACCATGTCGAGTCTGCACAAGAGCCGGTAAGGGGCCGGGGCCCGAGCCGGCCAAGGTGCTCCTGGCCAGGCCGCCCCTTGTGCCTGCGGAGGGGGCGCGGGTGCGGCCGGGCCCGGAGCCCCCGGCGGAGGGTCTCGGGCACCCGCTTTCCAGCCCCTTTGCTGTGGGCCTGAGCGGCACAGCCGAGGCGCCTCGCCTGCCTCTCGGTGTCACCCCTTCTCCGTCGCTCCCTCACCCTGGACCCCGGGTTTCCCCCTTCCCTGGGGTCCCCCCCCCACCCCTGTCCTGCTCTCCGTTAATCCTCTGCCCCAGTTCCCTGCTCTCCACGCGCGTCCGGCCCGGTGCCCGTTTATTACTCGAAAGGCTAGAAAACCTGGATTCTCCAGTCTGTCCCCTCCCCCAGGCCAAATCCTGCAGCACGGGCTGAATTTTGCTCACTCTTCAGTTTTTCTCCAGGATTGTTTTTTTAAACCTTTTGTCCTTGCCTGCGGGCGGGCCCGGAGGTCGTCTCAGGGTAATACTGTCGAGCCTGGAGAGCTGCTTGCGATTACTCAGATCCGTTGTCTGCGCATCAAATTACTCCCGGTTCCTAGGGTTCGCCGAGGTCAGATAGTGGCGCTGTGGGCTGGGCCTGGCCGGCAGGGATCACCAGATAAATGCCCGCTGGCCAAATACTAGAATGTTTCTGCTTTCCTGGTGCTGGGTTGAGAGTTCCTAGACAAGGCTGTCTCTGTGTTTCTGGGCTTAGAGGAAGAAGTGATCTAGAGTTCTCCAAAGCGGCCTTTGCCAGGACCTTGAGCTTTGCCATCTTTATGTCCTGAAGGGGAGGGGGAAACAGATTGGGGACTGGTGGTGTGAGGGAGCCCTGGGCTTCCCGCCTGGCCACTGAGTGTGCTCCCTTTGCCTCCGCCTCCCTGCTTCCAGGATTGCAGATTTCCAGGATGTCCTGAAGGAGCCCACGATTGCCTTGGAAAAGCTTCGGGATCTCAGTTTCAGTGGTAAGAGGCAACGCTCCATTTTCAGGGGTTTTCTAGAGCAGCGTTGTGACTAGGATGGAGGGCAAGGTGCCCAAGGCCACACCTGGTCAGTTCTGGGGGCCAGCCTGCCTCTTGGATCCTTCTCCAGATTCTGTCGAGCTGAACAAGCAGTGACTGCACTGAGCTTGGAGGGGGTTTCCAGAGGAGTGACGGCCACAGTTAGCATGCCTGTGGGCCGTGGACAGGGTGCTTAGTGGCGGATCAGTGAGGCTTCTTGCTTCCTGAGAGTGAGTGGAGGGGACTGAAGACAGAAGGATGAGAGCCGGGAGCAGACTCCAGAGCCTCGGTCGGGTCTTTCCTCGTTCATCAGCAAGCTTCCTGTGCTGTAGAATTTGGTTAGCTGCAAAGTGGTTCCTGGCTCTCTCCCTGGCTTGGGGTCAGAGCTGACTCAGGCGACAGTGAACTTTGGTTAATGGTAAAATTCCAGTCTTGAGACACTGATTTGAAGAAGCTGAACCTTAGCCACTTTTGACTTTGCCCTCCCTGGCATTGTTAACCTTCCAGCACAGAGATTTTTGCTTGTCTTTAAAAATACCCCAGGGTGCTTTTGTCACTGCTCTGCCCTTGTAACTTTGTCAGCTGGGAATTCTTGAGTACCCCCCTCAGCCCCATGCAGATTCTGAGGTGGGGGCATGAGTACTGGGGGTACTGTAGCAACAGCTGCTTTAGTGAGGTTCCTGACGATAGTGCGGGAGAAGGTTGTCTTTCTGCTCAGGAGTGATATTCAGGCCCTGACCATCTTGAGGGGTCCTGGGATCTGTGCTGAGCTGGAGAGTCAGCCAGGCCTCAGGGGAGGCAGTCTCTAGTAGTGATTGAGAGTTTGGGCTCTAAAGTCAGACAGACCTGTGTTTGAATCCTTGATTGCTCTGTCATTACAGATGAGTTTCTTTGTCTGTAAGATAAGGACAATGATGCTAATCTTCCCTACTTACCAGGGTTATAATGAGGATAAAGTGAAATAGTGTCAATAAAGCACGAAGCACTTAGCATTCATGGCTTCATTTATATTTGTGTCCACAAATACTTACGGAATACCTCCTGTGTGCCATGCCCTGTGCTAGGTACTGAGAATATAAGGCAAATTTGGTTCGGGTCTTTCTGGGGCTTCCCTGGTCATAGAAGTTACAGATGTTAAATAAATATGCAAATTATATTTTACAATCTCAGTTAGATGGATGCTATGAAGGAGAAGTCACGGAGCCATTATCGGTTATAATGAGGGACCTGACTTCAATTGGGAAGAGACAGTGGCTGGTAAAGGCTGCTCTGAGGAAGAAATATCAAGGATGAGAAGATGTTATCCTCAAAAGAACATTCCCGACAGAGGGAGCTCTGGGCTGGGGGCAGGGGTCATCAAGAGAAAGCACACACAGGATTAAACATTTAGTCAAGTAATCTTTCTGGCAGAAAATGATTCTTGAAGAAGTACTTCTTGCCCACTCCACTCCCTGCCAACCGTCTCTGAGGTGGAGGGCTGGGGGATTCTGGGACTCTGGCCGGGGCGTGACCTTTGCCTGCTGTGTTCACAGGCATCCCCTGTGAGGGCGGACTGCGGTGCCTCTGCTGGAAGGTGGGTGTGCCTGGGGTGGGGCTGCTGCTCTGCTCAGAGTCCCTGGGTTCCTGCATGGGCTGCCCCCCACTCCCAGCCCCTTCTTCCTGTTCTGCACCTTTCCTTGCTTGTCTGAGGAAGCTTTTATGGGAAGTTCTGGGTTTTCTGTTTCTCTTCGTGTCCCGTCCAGGATCCCCCTGGGGATGGAACACTTTGTAATGCCAGTGAAGCCCTCTGCTCCCTGGTCCAGACAGTATAGTGGAAGTCATGCTTATTGGGACAAAAGAAGGCTGTGCTTTGCCCAGAGCTATTAGCTGAGGTGGGGAGCGAAGCCCAGTATTCTGGTTTCCAGCCCCTTTGAGTACAAGGTGGTATTATCCTTTGGAACAATCTGTGTGAGGAAAGGCACTGGAAAGGGCCAGTTTAGGATAAAGGAGTGGGGAGGCATGGGGAGGAAAGGGGAGGCTGCCCCTAGCCCATGCCTGGATTCCTGGGTTTCAGCCCATCTTGTCTTCTCTGGGTTTTATCAGACGTTTTCCTTGAGGCCTGGCAGGCTCCACCTACTGTCCAGGGTTGGGCTGGGGGAGTCGCCAGAGCTTTGCTCCTCTCCCTCTGTGCAGATTCTCTTGAACTACCTCCCCTTGGAGAGAGCCTCATGGAGCTCCATCCTGGCCAAGCAGAGGTGAGACCCAAGAGAGGGGATGACGGGAGGGCCTTCTTGTCAGGCACGACAGGTGGTGCTAAGCCTGCCCTGCTTCCTGTTGCTGCTCCTGTGTCCGGGCTCCCTGGGCAAGGCCTTCGGGAATCATTGCTCTCTCTTCTCCGGCAGGGAGCTATATTCTCAGTTCCTGAGGGAAATGATCATCCAGCCCGGCATTGCCAAGGCCAACATGGGTGCGTCCAGGGAGGATGTGACCTTTGAGGACCATGTGAGTAGGGGTAGGCATCGGGGCCTGAGGCTACAGAATGAGGAGAGGTGCGAGCTTTGTAGCAGGCAGCGTCCCCCACCCCAGAGAACAAGTGCAGCTGGTCTTGGGCCCCTCTGACCCTTCCAGTCCCTCCTTTCTGTATCCAGCTGCTCAGGCCCGGAAGGCCCTGTCTACCCGCTTCTCCCAGGCCCGGTTGGGAATGTAAGTGATAGCTATGTGTGCAGCACTGAGCCGGCTCCCCTGTCCCCGTTTCCTCTTCATCCCTGTTCCTTAAGGAAGGTTCTGTGATCTTATAGTTGAAGAAAGAGCAGGTGGCAGTGAGGATAAACTGCCTTTCTGTGGCCTGGAGGAAGCCTCATTCTGCCCTCAAATACTGAGCTCCTCCCTGGGGCTTCACGGTGCAGGGAGTGGAGGTGGGTTGGACCCAGACCGGTCCTCCAAGGATTGGAACTGGCGACTCAGAGCCTTCATGAGTTAGATTCGAAGAGACCTAATGATGCAACATTCATTTATTCATTCAACAGGCGTTTAGTGAGCACCTGTTATAGGCAGCGTCCTACAGCTACAGCAGTGGACGGAAAGGACAGTCCCCTCCAAGCAGGGGTGTACTCAGAGCAAACTGCCTGGCTCGCCTGCTGGCTGTGGAGTTGGAATGTGATTTGGGAGGCTGTGGGAGGCCTGTGTTGCTCCTCGAGTTGCTCACAGGCTGTCTGAGCCACAGCTGGGCCTCTGGGGGGATTGTTGGTGCGGGGCCGCTGCTCAGGCCTCCAGCTGGTACATGCCCCTGGGACCCTAGCTGGGCCTAGGACAGCGCAGCTTCTTTTCTTCCCACAGCCACTCAACCCCAACCCTGACAGCCGGTGGAACACGTACTTCAAGGACAACGAGGTGCTGCTGCAGATTGACAAGGATGTCCGGTAGGCGGGGCACCTGGGGCCTGGGAGCTGGCCCATGGGACTTCCGGGGGGGTTTCCCAGTTCTGTCCTTTCCCTTTCCCCGCCAGGCCCATAGGAGGGTGTTTGAGGAACTGTGGGTGGGTTGTCCCCGTGTTAGGTCCAGGTCCTAGTGATGACAAGCTGAGAGTGGGGCTGGCGAGGGCAGCGAGTGGCTGGCTCTCCTGTCTCCTTGCCTTAGTTTGTTGTGCCCCGGGCGTTATGGATTCATCTGGTCATTCCCACAAATGTTGCAGCTCTACTATGTGCCATGCTCACGGCCAAGCTCAGAGTTGAGCACAGAATAAACAGACATGGTCTCTCTCCTCAAGGAACTAAGAACCTAGGGGGGAAGATGGGAAGTCCGACGTTAAGCAAATAGTTCTGTGTAGTTCACGTTTGTGGTAAAGGCTGTGCAGGAAGAGTTCAGGGTGCTTCGAGGCGTTTGGGCAAACCTCGCCTGAGGAGGCAGTGTTTCAGCTGACATCTGAGAAGTCTCAGGAAGAGGGAGGAAAGGCTGTGGTGGGCGAGGAGCTGCCCGGGAAGGCCTGAGAGCCCACGTTTGAGGAGCGGTGTGATGGCCAGTGTGGTTAACGCCACGCTTGGGGCGGGGGCAGGGCGGGCCTTGAACTTGATCACAAGGACGGGGAGCAGTCATGTGAAAGTTTTAAGCACAGGAGTGACAGGATCAGATGTGTGTTTTAAAAAAGTGTGAGCTCTGGTGTGCATGTGCTTGCTTCTCCACTTTTAGAGAAATGTGGGGACACTGGCTGTGCTATCCTGTTGTCTTGGTGAGTCTGGCAGCGGGCAGTCTCCCGCAAGGCTGGCTGAGGAGCTATAGGAAGCCCTTGTCTGCGGTGGAGCCCTGTGGTTAGAGCGTGGGTTCTGGAGTGCGTCCGCCTGGTTTCGGTTCCACCCACCCAGTCATTATCTGTGTTTCCAGCCCCTCACCACCTGGGTGCTGCCCCTCTGCCTCTGCTCATTGCCTGGGCCCAGCTTCAGATGGCCCTGGTGGAAACCCAGCCCCAAGCACCTCAGCAGGGATGCAGAAGGGGGCTCTCGCCTCCTTCCTTCTCAGGCTGGTGCTGGGGCAGCCTCTACCCACGAGGTGTTGTAACGGCCCTGTGTAAGTCAAGAACCACATCTTCACCGGGTCCTGAGGAAACAGGTTCTGTCTTACACTGGCAGTGTTTGTAGCACGTGGTTCAGTGTTCATAGAGGGCAAGTTTGCAGTGTGCTGTGGATCAGAAATCTGAAAAATGTGCATATACTGTAGCACGTATATTTTAAAAACTTGCCCACATTCTAGAGACTGTCTCCCAACTTTCTTTTTTTCTCTCATTCCGTCTTGGACATCTTCCCGTGTCAGCTGTGTAGTATTCTGTTGTATAATGTGTAACTTAACCAGACCTCTCTTATCATTTCAAACCACACTACAGTTAGCACTCCTGTACATGTTAGATATTTTTGACATGGAAAGACGTTTGTGGTTTAAGAGAAGAGTTAGATTCTGAGACCATAAAGACACTAAAAAAAAAAACCATGTAAATGTATATGTGTTTATCTATTTGTAAATACATTTAAGAACATGGGTATGTATACATATACAATGACTATATTGCTTTTTAGAAACTATATTGTTTTTTTAAATAAAATGTCATTAATTAAAAAAAACCAACAACAGGAAGATTGCTTTTTGGGCTGCTGGGACACCTGGCAGCAGGATGCTCATGGAATGCCCAAACCTCCACCTGAGTAACACCCCTCTGTCCTGTTCCCTCTTGACAGGAGGTTGTGCCCAGACATATCCTTCTTTCAGAGGGCCACCGAGTATCCCTGCCTCCTCATCCTGGACCCCCAGAATGAGTTTGAGACCCTTCGTAAGCGGGTGGAACAGACAACGCTGAAATCCCAGACAGTGGCCCGGAACCGGAGTGGGGTCACAAACGTGAGAGGCAACCTGGGGGCCCCGTGATAGCCTTTTCCTTCCTACTTCCCTTAGGCTGCCGGCCACAGGCCACTGGGCCCGTGACCGTCTGCCCTGATAGTTACCCAGAGCAACCTTGGTTTTGCCACGTCCCCCTCTGGGGCTGTTTCTGAAAGTCAGGTATCGAAGGCTGGGTGTAATGGGTGCCACGGGGAGGGCCCTGCGCGCTCTGAGTCCTCTGGTAGAAATGTCTCTTGAGAGAGTGATGACATGTGTGATGAGAAAGTGATGGGAGCAGTGATGGGGCTGGGGAGCTAGCCTGGTCTGGGTATCAGGGAAGACTTCCCCGAGAAAGTGACATTTAAGCTGAGACTTGAAGAGCTCGGAAGGAAAAGCATTTCAGGTGGGAAAGAAGGCATATGTGGAAGTCCTCAGGCAGAAGTGTGGTGTGTTCAGGGAATAGAGGAGTCCTGCATGGCCAGAGACAGAAGGAAGGGGAGGAGGAGGGAAGGTCTGGGTGGTGGTGAGGGCACGCCCGGGCCTTTATCCTGAGGCCTAGGGAGCCTTTGCAGGTTCTAGCAGGGCCGGGACGTGATTCAGGTTCACTCTGTAAAAGATTGCTCTGGGCCCTGTGGGGACACTTGATTGGAGGGGGAAGGAATGGCAGTGGAGAGGCCACCTGGGAGGCGGCTCCATTGTCCAGGCACGGGTAGGTGGGGCCTGGGGCTGGGGCAGAGCGGGGATAGACCTGAGGCTTAGGAAGTAGAGTTGATGGGATTTGTGCGCCCCGTCCTGCTGAGTGCTTGTAGTCCAGTCTTCCAGCAGATTCCTGTAATTCTGAGAAGCCGCTTGGAGCCAAACAAGTACATTTTATTCCTTAACTTCGACCTTCTGCTTTGGTATCTGCACTCTGACTTGTTCCTCAGAACTTGTCACTGTCCTCCAACCTCTCACCAGTTAGAGACAGATACTCCTGCTGAAGCTTTTCCCTCGGTGTAATGACTGATCAAGGCCCTCTCTCTAGGAGAGCAGCCATTCTCCGCTACGGGGGTAACAAGGACAATGACAGCTAATGTCCGGGTTTCCATGTGCCTAGGACAGAGTTGGGTGTCTGGGAGGTACAGAATGCTTGGCTGGGTGACTGAGTGGCTTGCTGTGTGGGCAGCCCTCTTAGCTGGCTTCTGAGGTTCTGGCTGCAGGGCGAGGTGGGGACCTGGTTTCTGTCATTCATTTCACTACAGTAATGGGGATCTGAGAACTGAGCTTTTCTCTATTTTAGATGTAGGCCTGGTTCTGGTGGCAGAGAGGCTGATCACAAACTCCGTCCCTAGACCTCTGGACTCGTGAGTGGGCAGTTTGAGTTAAAGCTGACCTTCTGTTTGGGCAAGTAAAAGCAGGCCCACCTTCCTGGACCTCCGTCTCCTCTTCTGGAAACTGGGCACATCATTTCTGTCCTGCTGGCTTTTGAATTGCCAAGAGGATGGAATGAGGTCATGGCTGTGCAGATTCTTGGAAAGCTGGAAGGCACTGGGCGTTCTCTGAGGCCTGGACCTCAGGTTCTGGAGTCAGCCAGTCTGTGTTCAAATCTCAGTGCCACCGCTTAATTCAAGACGTTTGACGAGTGACCTAACATTTCTGAGCCTAACGTTTCAAGTTTCTTCATCTTGAAAATGATGAGAGGATAAGCTAGGTTGTTCAGAGGATTAAATGAAGGAATACTTGTAGAGCATTGTCTTGTACCTAGAAAGCTCTTGGTAAATGTTAACGATGTGTGTGTCTATGTGTGCACATGTACATGTATGTATATGCATACATGTGTGTATGTAATGGGAAAAGGAGTTTACTGTCTTCAGGGCCCTGTGCTTCCAGGACAGCTTCACGCTCTGTCCCTGCCGGGCTTTGCCTGTAGCTCTCATACAGGTAACCCCAGGCACCTGAATCTTCACAAAGCTCCCGAGGGGTCCTGATGGGCAGCTGGTGTTGGGGACCTCTGCTCTATTGCATGAGTTTTTAGCTGGGATCATCATCTCTTTATTTATCTCCCAACTTTTTCTTATGAAAATTTTGAAAGATTCAGACAATTTGAAAGAAGAGTACAGTGCACACCTGTATACTTTCCACCTAAATTCAACAATTGTTAACCTTTTGCTGTATTTGTGTGTATATTGTACAGAGGTGGAGGGTAAGTTGCAGATGGCCTGACCCTTAACCCCAAGTACTTCAGCAGGCATCTCCTGAGAATAAGGACAGTCTTCCTCCTCACCACCGTCACATCTCTAACGATTAACAGTAACTCCATAGAAACGCCTAACGTCCAGTCCCTGCTCGGGTGTCCTCAGTTGCGCCAAGAATATTTTTGTTGTTTTGCTTCCAAACCAGGACGCAGTCGAGGTTTATGCGTTGCATCGGGATGTTACATTTCTTTAGTCCTTTGATCCGGAGCAGGCTTCGACTCTCCCCTACCCCCCACAACATTTGACTTTTTGAAGAGTCTTGACCAGTTTTCTGTTTTTGACATATTTAAAGTTATTTTTTAATTGAAGTATAACTTAGATGTAGTAAAATGCACAAATCTTAGGTATACCACTAGATGAACTTTTTGTCATGTATACACCTGTATAACTGCCAACCAGATCAAAACACGGAACATTCCATCATCCAGAACGTTCTTCATGCCCCTTCCCACTCACTCCCCCTCACCTCAGAGGTAAGCACACTTCTGGCTTTTATCACCACAAATTAGACTTTAGTCCAGCTATCTGCTAGGGTGTCCTGCGTTCTGGATTTGTCTGCTTGTTTCTTCCTGGTGGCATTGGACGTGTTCCTCTCTGCCCTGCGTTTCCCACAAGCTGGAAGTGAAGTTTAGCTTTAATGGTAAACATTTCTGGTGAGAACATACTGTCCGTAATGCCACCCACCTTCTTAATGGGCTCCTCCCCTCCTCCCGCAGATGAGCTCCCCACACAAGAACTCTACGCCTTCGGCCCTCAATGAGTACGAGGTGCTGCCCAACGGCTGCGAGGCCCACTGGGAGGTGGTGGAGCGGATCTTGTTCATCTACGCCAAGCTCAACCCTGGCATTGCTTACGTGCAGGGCATGAATGAAATCGTGGGGCCCCTCTACTATACCTTTGCCACTGACCCCAACAGCGAGTGGAAAGGTATAAAAGGGCTCTTGGCTGCCCACATCCCTCATTGCTGCCTCCCTAGAAAAATGGACCAAGGAAAGCTGGCTAATGGGCTTCATCAGACTGCAGCTCACTTCCCTTCTCTGGCCCCCCATTTTCCCGCTGTCAGATGATGGGGTTGGCCTGCATTGTCTCTGAGATCCTTTCTGACTTGGACTTTCTAGAATGTTGGAAGTTCACTGATCTCTTGATAGTTGTAACTGAATTTCTGGTAGAGGAGATGAGATATATATACCGGAAGCTGAATGATAGAAAGAGTTTAAGTGAATAATGATTTGAAATATGTCATCAGAAGTACATGTAATCGCTGGCTAAGCGAGTGTATGGTGTTGCCAGAAGATATGAGAAGAAAGAAGTGATGTCCTTAGTCTAGGGATGGAGAGTGGTCAAGGACAGAGGAGGGACTGAGCCTGTCCATGAGGGCGAGGTGACTTGGCGAGGCTTAGAGGTGAGGAGGAGGTGTCGCATAGGTGAGAGATGGGGTGGGCCTCGGGAGAACACCACTTCCCTTGCGGCTCCCTCACCCTGCCCGTCTCACCCAGAGCACGCTGAGGCAGACACCTTTTTCTGCTTTACCAACCTCATGGCTGAGATCCGGGACAACTTCATCAAGAGCCTGGATGACTCACAATGTGGCATCACCTACAAGATGGAAAAGGTCTACTCCACCTTGAAGGATAAGGATGTGGAACTCTACCTGAAACTGGTGAGGACCCTGGGACCCCATGGGCCAGGACAGACAGACGGAAAGGGGCAAAGGGTAGCAGGCTTCCTGAGCATCTCAGGCCCAGGGCCCTCAAGGTCTGGCTAGAGTCTGGTGATTGAAAGTGGCTGCTACTGCTAGGGAGCGCTGACCTCCATGCTGAGACGGGACTGGGAGACTGAGGCTGCAGATGGTGGGAGCCTAGCAGGCCAGGAGTGAAGGGGAGGTTGTATGGTGCCCATTGTGTGCTGGGCACAATGCATGGCCTTTACCATATGCTGAATTAGTTTAGTCTCTTGGTAGTCCTCTGAGAAAAGAAATATGAAACTCTCTTTTTTTTTTTTGGTGAGAAAGATTGGCCCTGAGCTAACATCTCTTGCCAATCTTCATTTTTTTTGCTTGAGGAAGATTGGCTCTGAGCTAACATCTGTGCCAGTCTTCCTCTGTTTTGTATGTGGGACACCATGACAGCATGGCTTGATGAGCACTGTGTAGGTCTGCACCCAGGATCTGAACCTGCGAACCCTGGGCCACCAAAGTGGAGTGTGCAAACTGAACTGCTATGCCACTAGGCCAGTCCCTGAACTTCATTATTAGAAATAGTTTTTAAAAATTATTGTAATGGCATTCCATGTTTATTTTGGAAACTAGTTAAGTAAAAACATTTATTTATATATAGACAAAAACAGTTTTGTGGACAAGAAGATATAAGCATGTGAACATGTCTTTTTAAACATGTATGGAATTATGATTTTGCTGTTGTGTAACGTGCTTTTTCAGTTAATAATAGTCACTCTGGCCATCCAGAGGGTTCATCTCTTTGGGGAACAATTGCCTCGCGGGGTTCCATGAAGTTAAGTAAGTGGGCTAATATATCTAATATGCTAAGCACAAGGCCAGGCTTGTTCTAAGTGTCTGATTAATGGTCTTTATGTCTGTCCATAAATCCAAGGTTGTAATCTGTACAGTGTTTTAAAAGAATTTGAGCCATCATTTATAAATCTAGAGAGCTTATATAAAAGTTTGGGTTTATAGCTTCTCTTAAAAAATCAGAAGATCTGACAATGGGCCGGCCTGGTGGCACAGGGGTTAAGCGCACATGTTCCGCATTGGTGGCCCGGGGTTCACCGGTTCAGATCGTGGGTGCGGACATGGCACCGCTTGGCAAGCCATGCTGTGTTAGGCGTCCCACATATAAAGTAGAGGAAGATGGGCACGGATGTGAGCTCAGGGCCAGTCTTCCTCAGCAAAAAGAGGAGGATTGGTGGCAGATGTGAGCTCAGGTCTAATCTTCCTCAAAAAAAAAAAAACCCACAAAAACTGATGTTGGCTGGCAGCAAGCAGCAGTTGCCACTTCAACTGAACGAACGAGGCTGTCTAGGTGGCCCAGTGCCTTCCCCACGGTTGGTGTGCCTGTCACTCACACCTGGCCTGCTGCTCATCTGAATTCACGTCTGATAGGCTGCATGGTGTTACATGGCAACCAACCGACACGGATTCTTGTTCCCTGCTCCTCGCCTCTGTCTCCCCAGCAAGAGCAGAACATCAAGCCGCAGTTCTTCGCCTTCCGCTGGCTGACGCTGCTGCTCTCCCAGGAGTTCTTGCTGCCTGACGTCATCCGGATCTGGGACTCCCTCTTTGCCGATGACAGCCGCTTTGACTTCCTCCTCCTCGTGTGCTGTGCCATGCTCATGTGAGTGTGACCGCGGGCAGAGGGGCGGGCAGGGGCTGCTCTTTGGAGGCTGAAGTGAGCCTCTGGAGCTCTCGGGTGGGTGTCAGACCAGACTTGCTGTGGGTGGTGAGGAAGGGGTGGGAAGGGGCCAACTGCTGCCCTCCGGGCAGCCCAAGGGCTCAATCAGTGCTTAGGCTGCTGCTTTTTTTTTTAACTTTTAATTTTTTCCTTCTTTTCCCCAAAGCCCCCCAGCACATAGTTGTATGTTTTAGTTGTGGGTCCTTCTAGTTGTAGCATGTGGGACACTGCCTTAGCATGGCTTGATGAGCGGTGCTAGGTCCGTGCCCAGAATCCGAACCAGCAAAACCCTGGGCCGCCGAAGTGGAGCGCATGAACCTAACACTCGGCCGCGGGGCCGGCCCTGCTTATTTTTCTTAGACTGATCCGGGACCAGTTGCTGGAAGGGGACTTTACAGTGAACATGCGGCTCCTGCAGGTAATGGAGTTTGGAGGGGAAGCTCAGTCTTTAGTTGAGAGGAAGACACTTACCAAGCACCTACCTCATGCCAGCCGCTGTGACAGGCTGGGGTCAGGAACAGTAGAGGGTCGCAGGGCTCAAGAGTCCCGGCCCCTGAGGCAGATCTGGGTTTGAATCCCGGCTCTGCCGCTTGAGTGTGGTGTGGTCTTGAGTGGATGACTTGGGCTCTCTGAACAAAGCGCTCTGCATAAGTGAAGATTCCCTGGGACACAGTGGCACCCAGTACGTGGTAGTGCTCACTAGTAACCGTGCTCAGACCTGGAGAAGGAAAGTGTAGGGCATGGTGGTTAAGAATGTGGGCTCAAGAGTCAGACAGCTTTGGTTTCACATCTTTGTTCTGCTATGCTTGTCATGTGACCTAAGCCAAGTGACAACCTCTCTAGCCCTCAGTTTCTTCCACTGCCTGTCCTGGGGTTGGTTTTCAGTGACGTGATTGACCAGATCTGTAAAGTGGGCATAGTCACAGTAGCCTTCTCATTGGACTCTTGAGGTGACCCACTGAGCTAATGCATGTACAGTGTCCGGCCAGTACCAAACTCATTATGAATAGGGCTCAGGCTTCGATGGCGGGAGGTGGGGAGAGATGAGGCGGTGTGGCCCTGGTCCTAAGGAAGGGGCCGTGAGACCCTTTAGGTGGCACTGGTTGGGTTGGTTATGTTAGTGCCGCAGTGGGTGTAGTGTTAGCTACGTGCAGGGGTTTGGGCAGAATGCAGGTGTCGGGTAACCTGTGGTCTCTGTCCCTGAGGCTCAGGGTCCAGCATGATGACAAGTCCCCGTGGGAAGGGCATGGGTGTGGCACAAGTGGCAAACTTCAGAGTGAGCTGACTTCAGAGGCATGTTGGTGGCCTTTCCCATGCCCAGGATTACCCCATCACAGATGTCTGCCAGATCCTACAGAAAGCCAAGGAACTCCAAGACTCAAAGTAGCCTGGCAGCAAGCGGCCTGGGTTTGGAAGAGAAGCCGCCGACCCCTGTGCCCTGGCTTCTGGGACACGCAGATGCCTGTGGGATCCCAGCCTGAGAGGAAGCTGCAGGAGTGGCCTACTCCAGGCCTCCCCACTCTATGCCGTTCCCACCGGGGCACACTGTGCCATGCTCCTTCTGACCACCGAGCCCTGGCTCCCTCCTCACCCTGCCACCCTGGGACCCTTTGCCCAGGCCGCCAAGCAAGGCTGGAGCTTGTGAAGTTGTTTCCTGGGGCTGGGGCAGATTGGGGGCACTGGGGGCTGACAAGGGTCCCTCCCTGCCTCTGCTCTGCTGCTCCCTTCCTCCTCTCCTCTCTGGTCTTCTTCTGGGCTCTCTCGGGTTTCTGGCAAATGAGCCAGAAACCACTTCTGGGGGCTGGTGCTTAGGCTTCTCCATGGGGAAGGTGACACTGAAGGAGCTAAGAAGCTGCCTGGCCCAGGTCACACCCTCTGTCCCCCTCCCACTGTCTGTCTATAGTCATGAGTTGGTGTGTGTGTGTCTGTTCATCCCCAGGTATCTGCTTCTGTGTGTGTGTGTGTGTATGAGGGAGGGGAGGTACCTTGCATCCCTCTAGGTCTCTGCTTCTCCTCCTCTGTCTCTCTCCCTCTCTCTGCCTGTCTCCCTCTCTTCTCCCTCCGCCTCTTTCACAGAGGGTGTATGTGACTCTCGCTCTGTCTGCTCCTCTCTCCATTGCTCTCCCTCTGCCCCTCTCTCTTGGGGTGCCTTATCCCCAGCCTCTTCCTCTCCCTCCTCCCTTCCACTCCTGTGAACCCTGGAGACAGAATGAGGAGTCTGGCTCAGCAAAGCCCCTGGAGGTCAACCTTGGCCTTTGCACCCCGTTCCCCTCCGCCAGTCCTAGGCGCCCAGGTCCCCCAGACTGGGAGGGCGTCCACAGTGCCTCACTGGAGCGCCCTGAATCTGCTCCCCATGACATATCTGGAAACCAAAAGCTGCCAGGAAATGATGGCCCGTGAAGCGTTGAGCCTCTTCCCCTCCTCTCTGCCCAGGGATGGGGGAGGGAGAAGAGGGGGAGCTGGGGCTCCCAGAGAGTCCCCAAAAGGCCCTTCTCTCCCAAAGGAAAAGGACATGAAGGTGATTGTGTTTCAGGGGTTGGGAAGAGTAGTGATTCTCATGGCTTCCAGGTCTCAGCCCAGGGTGGTGAGTCCCATAAAGGGCAAGTGGGACCCAAGGGAGCCTCCCTGCACTGGGCGTAGCTGAGCTCAAAGGCCCTGGATCCTGGCAGTGCCAGGAGAGCCGCATCTTCCCCCAAGCAGGCTGCAGGGGATGCTGGCCTGTCTCTGGTCACCTGCTTGGGCTGTCCCAGGATTTAGGGCAAATGTCCTCTGAGCAGGAGCAGCTGGCTACTCCCGCTGCTGGGCTGTTGGAGTAGTGGCCGTATTCTGACCAAGTCCCCTCCTTCTGTGAGGAGGCTGGTGGTTTGGGTCTGGAAGGCTGGGTAACGTAGCAAGGGTCCTAAACCTCTCCTCAGACTGGCCAGCAGGGCCCTCTTCCCCCAAAGCCTTCCTGAGTCTGGCAGCCAGGACTTCCTGCTGCCCACGCTGGCCAGGCTGTGGGCCTGGAACAGCTCTCAGGTGGCTCCTTTGCCAGGCTGTGCCCTGGGTGCTTCGGGGACTTCATGCACTTGCCTTTTTGCCTCCTTTCCCAACACACGGTATTTGGGAGATTTTTACTATTTATTTAGACTCCTGGTTATTTATTGCAGATTGGCAAGTGCTGGGCTTGGGGATAAAGGGTGGGGCTGGGAAGGCAGAAAGGAGTTGGAGACGCGGTCTGACCTCCCTTCCAAGGTCAGAGTCGGCATCCCGCCCCCTGCCTCTGGGACCTTCCTGGTTTTCCAGCAGGTCCTGTCCACGAAGGCTCTGAGCTTTCTACTGGCGCTAAGTGTGAGGGAGACAGGAGAGCTGGTATCCTTACCAGGCTTCAAGAGCCGGGCACGAGGCAGAGACACGCCTTCCCACCGGCCGGGCTCACCCTCTTCCCAGAACTTGTTCGCTCCCAACTTTGACCCCTTCACAGCCTGAGGCTCGGGCCACAGCCTGGGACCCAGCAGACACTGCCCAGGACACCTGATGCATTCCCTCTCGCCTGACCCCTGCCTTCCCTCCTGGGGCCACACTACTTGAATCACTGCGTCTAATTTGCCTCAGTCAGACCTGGGCCCGGTGCCTTCTTGACCTTGGGTTGAAGGTCAGGAGCACAGGGACGTGTCCAGGTTAGGCTGAGCTCCCCACTGGGATCCTGCCTGAGGAAAGCACCTGCCCTAGGTGATCCCCCTCCCCAGACTCTCCAGGGAGGTCCCCAGAGAGCCAGAGTGCCTGAGGCTTCCTGCTTGGAGAGCTGCCCCCAGGACTTTGGACCCTTACAGATGGGGCTGGCTGAATTCAGCAGTCTCACTCCAGAGGGTCGGAACGTTAGTCTGCTTCTGTTCGTTCATCAGTTTCGTTCTTAAATCAGTGCTGTTGATGACAAGTTGTCTTTAATAAATCATGTGTTCTTTGCAATGGGCATTGGTGCTGTGATGAGCTGACACCTTTGAGACCTCAGAGCAGGGAGAAGAAAGCTTGAGCAGAGAAGGAGTTGGGAGGCTCTCAGGGTGGCCTAAGAGCAAGGCCGGGAAGTTCCTGTTGGGAGAGCCTGTTCAGCTCTTCTCCACCACCCACTGCAGTCTGCAGCTGGCAGGAAGACTGGGCTGGGGACGAAGGCGCTACGTACACGGTTATACAGCAAGTAGTCTTTTAGATTGAAAATTCAAAGACTTGTAAATAAAACAAGTCTCTCCTACCCCACAATCTGGAGAAAATCACTGATAACATTGTCTTCTTCGCAGGTGTAATTTTTGTTACATTGTCATTTTCGTATTCCGTAGTTTTGTGTATTGTCTCCTCCATCATGTTAGGTGGTGAGCAAGTTGCTGTATGATTTTAAAATATTTTTATGGGCTATATACTATTCTATGTAATATGCTAAAAATGTCTGGAACTAGTACCTGTTTGTTAATATTTTGCTTATTCCTCAGCCTCTATTATAAGTAATACTGTGGGGAAGATTTTGTGATTGAAAGCCTTGTATTCTTTTTTTTTTTTCTTTTTGAGGTAGATTAACCCTCAGCTAGCATCTGCCGCCAATCCTCTTTCTGCTGAGGAAGATTGGCCCCGAGCCAACATCCATGCCCATCTTCCTCTATTTTATATGTGGGACACCTGCCACAGCATGGCTTGATAAGCAGTGTGTAGGTCTGTACCCAGGATCCCAATCGGCAAATCCCCGGTGCTGTGAAAGTGGAATGTGGGAGCTTAACCGCTGCATCAGTGGTGGCCCCCAAAGCCTTGTGTTCTCGATTTATTTCCCCAGCTCAGTTCTCTAGGTAGGTTGAAAGGTATGAGCCTTTTTAAGGCTTTTCATACACTCTGAGCTTGCTTTCTGGTACCGGTTTCTGTTCCAACCAGCAATGAGCATCCACCGCTGCATCATTGTCCTCACGCCGGGTGTTAAAATGTTTGCCAGGGTCCTGGAACTTTTGCCTTATGGTGAATGGTTAGGAGGATAGACTCTGGTGTCAGACAGACCTGGGGTCTTGTCCTTGTTCTGCCAACTAGAAGCTCCCCCTCGGGGTCTTGAGGATTAAACAGTGATGGAAGCACTTTAGACCCGTACTTGACGCTTTCTCCGCGCTCGCTGTTAGCGCAGAGGAGGAGGGGCCCTCGCGGAGACCCGTGAGGCGAGGCGGGGCGAGCCGGGCCTGGCGGCGGCCAATCACCAACCGGGGGGTCGGTGCCTCGCCTCTGAGGTCCGATTCTTAAAAGGGCAAAGAAAGGGCGCCGAGAGGTCGGCTCGGCCGTCCTGACCGCTTCTGTTGGAGCCCCAAGGGCTTGGGAGCGTTAGGAGAGAGGACGCACAGCCCACCTTCCCACGCCCCGACCCGGCCCCTGCCCAGCTGTGGGCGCAGCCCCTTTAAGAGCCCGGCGGGTCGGACGCCCGAGGCCGCGGCGGTCCCTGCGCTGTGGGCCGCGCTAGGGCCGTGCTCCCGGGCCATGCGGGCGCTGCAGGCCGGGCTGACCCTGGCGCTGGGCGCCGGCCTGGGGGCGGCCGCCGAGAGCTGGCGGCGGCGGCGGGCGGACGCGCGGGCGGCGCCGGGGCTGCTGGGCCGGCTGCCCGTGCTGCCCGTGGCGGCGGCGGCCGAGCTGCCCGCCCTGCCCGGGGGCCCGGCGGGCGGCGGCGCCGGCGAGCTGACCAAGTACGGGCTGCCCGGGCTGGTGCAGCTCAAGAGCCGCGAGTCGTACGTGCTGTGCTACGACCCGCGCACCCGCGGCGCGCTCTGGGTGGTCGAGCAGCTGCGGCCCGAGCGGCTCCGCGGCGACGGCGACCGCCGCGCGTGCGACTTCCGCGAGGACGACTCGGTGCACGCCTACCACCGCGCCACCAACGCCGACTACCGCGGCAGCGGCTTCGACCGCGGCCACCTCGCCGCCGCCGCCAACCACCGCTGGAGCCAGAAGGCCATGGACGACACCTTCTACCTGAGCAACGTCGCGCCCCAGGTAGGCCGCGCGCCCCCGCGGAGCCTCGCTTCGCCCCTCTGCAGAATGGGCAGCTGCGGGCGCCCGCTCTAGGGCCGGGAGGGACCGAGCCCGGGGGCGAGCACCCGCTCTGCAGTCTGGCCTTAACAGAGCGCCCCGGCCTCCCTGAGCTTGAGCTTGTCTGTAAAATGGGGATAAACTTACTCACCTATCTCATGCAGTAGCGCTGACAACTGAAGACACAATGCATACAAAAGTACTATAATGAGGGAACTGAGGCTCAGACAGGCAAATGATTGGCCCAGTGTCACACAGCGGGAGGAGACCCAGGGAGCCTGTCCAGGGGACCCAGAGCTTTCAGCCACTGTCCTACTCTGCCTGCCATCCAGGAGTAAAAGGCAAGTTAGCTGGCACGCAGTCAGTCGGCTGTTAGGAGCAGTCACTGTGCTCCTGGACAAGCCACCCCACCTCTAGCCCTGTTCCCAGCAGGACCCGGTCACCAGTGGAATGAAACTGATGTGGGGCTCTGGGTGAAGCCGGCAGGGTCCAGGCCTCTGCACCTGACTTCTGTGCTCCCAGCAGCACAGCCCCCTGAGCATTTGACTCACACTGCGCTGAGGACTGGAGAGCCCAAGTGATGGAGTCAGAAGCAGATTCCCGACAGTCCCGGCTGCGCTCTGCAGTGCTTGGCTGGGAAAAGGAAAGCAGAGATGGTCGGGAGAGCTGGCCTTCTCAGGAGCCCCTGGGGGCTGGGGCAGGCCTCAGTTTCTCTCTCAAAGATGTGCCCCTCTCCTTCGTATGGCTCTTTGGAGCTGAGAAACGGCTTTGAGACCTGGGCTACTAGTCCTCCCCTGCTAGATGGGGGCGAGCCAGCACCCCCTTGAGCTCTGTGTGAACTCCACCCTCATGGCCACATGGCCTAGAGTGACTCCCCTTCCTTGAACCTCAGTTTCCTCTACATGCTCCCCCCCACCCCCACCAATCTCCTGGCTTGATGTCAGTGCCCACCCCTCAGGGCCTGGGGCAGCCCCTCCCACAGAGGGGAAAGGCCCCAGCCACAGTTCTCTGAGCCCCACCTCTCCTACCAGGTGCCCCACCTCAACCAGAACGCCTGGAACAACCTGGAGAAGTACAGCCGCAGCCTGACCCGCACCTACCAGAACGTCTATGTCTGCACGGGGCCACTATTCCTGCCCAGGTGAGGCCAGAGCTGAGGACCCTGGGGACACCGGGTCCTCCCTCGCTAGAGGCCTCCTCCTGCCACTAATCCTGCCCAGGCTTGGTGTCACCACTCCCAGGTCACCACTCATCTGGTTTCTTGGCAAGTCTGTCTATTCCCTGCCTTGGGCCGCCTAGTTCTACTTCCACAGCCAGAGACCTTTGGGGCGCCCACCTAGACCCTGTCCCCTCTGCCCATGGGCATCAGGCCCTAAATCTGCCCTTGCTCCTCTCCCCTACGTCACCTCTTGTCACATCCACCCAACCCTGGGTTCTCCCAGATAGAAACCCTGCACCAACCTCGCTTGCCTTCAGTCTCTCCTCTGCTTGGAGCAACCCCCCGACCCTCCTCCCGGAGCTATGGTTTGAACTCCATCTTCCTGACCCTGAGCCTTCACGCTCGTCCCTCTGCAGCCGTCTCCCAGGGAGAACGGACTGAGCTCCTCTGGGCATGCTGTGGTTTCCCTGGGCCACTGAAGACAGGAGTGAGAGAGGCAATGGGTTGTGGGAGAACAGCTGGCTCCCGAGTCCACAGGCCTGGGATGGAAGCCAGGCCCCATTGCCTAGTCTCTGCGTACTGTGGGCAAATGACCTCAAGGTCCTCTCCACCAACACAGGGAGGATGCCCGTTATCTATCTCGTGGTTGTTTAGGGGACAAAGTACGAAGGCGGATGTCACCCTGTTCAGGGCTGAGGTGGTGGCTGGGGCACTGATAACCTTGAATTAGCAAGTGCCTCCTATGGCTGGGAAGTCCCCCAGCCAGTGTTCGGGCACCGCTATGTACCAGGCCCCCTTCGCTGGGGCTGACATTCAGCCCTCCCAGCCTTGCCCACTGGGTGCTCACTCTCCACGGGGAGAAACAGACAGTGATCGCATGTCCATAGGGATGAATGCGAGTCTTTAGAAGGCCTGATTCCTCCAACAGCATTTATTGCTACCACCCACCCTGCCTGACCCCATGCTGAGCACGAGGAAGTCAGGGTAAGAGTACATCTCTGCCCTGCAGGGAGCTCCCATCCCCTAGGAGCTAAGCAGGGCACAGAAGCCTCAGGTGGAAGGACCAGTCATGCAGGTTGACACAAGGTGGAGGTCGGGTCCGGGAAGGCTTCCTGGAGGTGGTGGCCTTGGGTCCGACCAGACCCTCTGGGAGCCCTGAAGGCTGTGTGTGCCTGGTTCTGCCTGCAGGACTGAGGCTGACGGGAAGTCCTACATGAAGTACCAGGTCATTGGCAAGAACCACGTGGCGGTGCCCACCCACTTCTTCAAGGTGCTGATCCTGGAGGCAGCAGGCGGGCAAATCGAACTCCGCTCCTATGTGATGCCCAACGCTCCCGTGGATGAGGCCATCCCCCTGGAGCGCTTCCTGGTGCCCATCGAGAGCATCGAGCGGGCCTCGGGGCTGCTCTTTGTGCCAAACATACTGGCAAGGGCGGGCAGAGTCAAGGCCATCACTGCAGGCAGCAAGTGAGGATGGCGGCGCAGCCAGACTGTGGGGCTTAGGGGCTGGGTCAGATTAAAGGTGGTTATTTTTGGAGATGAGTCTTGGCCGTGTCTGTCCTAGGTGACCTGCCGGAACCTCTGGCTTCTCCGCTGCTGCTTCCTGTCCTGGGCCTGACGGAACCTTCAGCTGGGCCGGGCGCCTGCCTGCGTGAGGCCCGGCTGCAAGGCAGCCAGGGAGATGAGGATGGCTTCCTGGAAGAGAAGCCCAGCAGTGGGCTGGGGCCTGCGAGGCTGGCAGGCACCCTGGCTCCCAGCTGCCTTCAGTGCCAGGCCACCCAGGAGCCAGCCCATGGGGTCTGCCGCCTGGTAGGTTACGGAAAGGCCCAGCTTCATGCTGCCCATCTGCTGCGGGCTGGCTGCGTGCCCTGCTGGGAAGGGCCTCACCTCTCTGTTTCTCAGTCTCCCCCTCTATCAAACAGGGATGATCCTAATCATTCCTGCCTCCCAGGGTGAAGCTCAGGGAGGTGATGGGCAGGAAGTTCACAGCCCTCAGTGCAGCTGTTGGAAGGGTGGGAGCCAGGGTTCCTGCTGGGAGGGTGCAGCTCACAGGCTCACAGCTACCTGGCCCCGGCAGGGCCCTAGGGGACAGGAAGACTGGGACCATCCACCTGTTTAGTCACTATCCTTTAAGACCCATGGAAGCAACAGAGCCTCCCCAGCCAAGTGCTCACAGGCCCAAGACCAAGGCTCACAGAGCTGGCTGCATACTGTCCCCACAGGGCTGAGGTGCCAGGGAAGCCTGGCAGGAAGGCTGCCCTGCCCAGCACGGTCACACACAAGGCAGTGGGACACTGGGCAAACAGCTAAGGGAACGTAGCCCAGAGCAGGCATGAGCAGGTTTCCCAGTCTTCCAGCTTGGGAGCAGCTGGCCCCGCACCAGCACCCAGCTCACCCGCATCCTGTCCCTGCTGCGGGTCAGCTGGGGTGAGGCCCAGGTGGTGAGGAGACCACCCCCAGAGAAGGCCGGCTCAGGGCAGCCTCGGGTGGGTGACGACAGGGAGAGCTGCAACCCCCTTCGGACAGACCCCAAGGCCCCCGCCCCTGGCTGGGAGCTGAGGCCGGGGAGGCGGGCGGCTCACCTCCGTGCGGATGGTGCGGCTGCCCTGGTTGGGGCAGGTGTTGACGTACAGATCGAAGAGGACACTTGGCTCAGCCACCTCCAGGTTGGGGTCAGCATCCACACCAGCTTCCAGCCCCTGGAGGCCCCCGAACACCACGAGAGCGTGCCTGGCACCCACAGGAGGGGGTCACTAACTGCCCATCGAGGCCCCACTGAATGCCGCCCCCAGAGCTCTCGGCCCCCTGCACACAGCAGAGGCCCAGTCTGCACAGCTTTGCCCCCCGTCCCTGCCCCAGCCTGCACCCACCTGAAGCTGGGAAGCTGGGCAGAAGCCACATCTGAGCCTCGCTCTGATGTCCCAATGGTCAGGTCATACCCGTCCTGGAAGGGGGCCTCAGCAAACACAGCACCTAGGGAGGCCAGCTCAGTGGGTGGCCTGCTCCCCACAAGCCACAGCCACTCGGGGGGGGGGGGGTGTGGTGTGTGTGTGTCTGTGTGTGTGTGTGTGCACGCGCGGGGGGGTGGGGAGGGATGCAGGTTAACAGGCCACCCTCAGGCTCTCCACTGCTCCCGGGAAGGCAGGGACTAAGCAGGGAGAGCCCACGCCAGTGCCAGATGGGGGAAATAATGCAGAGGGCGCATAGCAAGGAGCTCTGAGAATAGCTCTGAGTGCACCTCTGACTCATCTGGTCCTTTTGCCCCCATTCCCAATCCCACGGCAGACATCGTTAATCCATCATGGTACTTTTCCTCAGAAGTCCTTAACAGCATTCCAGGCAGCGCACTCAGGGAGACCAAGGCCCAGAGAAGGAAAGGCACTTGCCCAAGGACACACAGCAAGTTAGCAGGGAAAGGACCTTGGTCTGACTTTTGGGTCAAGCAAGGCTCTCTGTGGCCTCCCGGACAGAGAGGACGGCTATTCAGAGGAGGAGCTCTGTCCTTACTGAGGCAGGATGCCAGGCGGACCGTGTAGCCCCAGTAGAGACCAGCTTTGGTGCGAGGGTCCTGTGATGACACAACTTTTCCACGGTAGGTCTTGCTTTCTGGAGGGGAAGCAGAGAGGCTGTGAAGACGGGGTGAGGGGACAAGAAAGCGGAAGGAGGCTCCAAGCCCTCAGGCCGGCCAGGTAGGGGAAGCCTTCGGACACCTGGGAGCTGCCTCTGGTTCAGTCGCACCGTCACCCGAAGTCCAGGCTCCAGGTTCTTGTCAATCTTCACCTCCTGGGAAAAGAAAGTGATGCCGTTCCCTGCACGACCAGCAGGAGTCACTGTTCTCCCAGACATGGGATCTGTGGAGCTGGCGAGGGACCTGAGGGGTCCAGGCCAACCTTCACCACCACCCCCATCCCTGGCACCTGGGCCAGATCTGCTCGTAAGAGACTATTCGTGCAAAATGACCACAAGATACTGGCCCAGGCTGGGCATGGAGTAGGAGGTAAATATTTCCTGAGTAGATGAAATCCCACTTTTCTATGTTTTTGTGGCTATGTGCCACTTACTAGCTGTAGGAGTTTAGGCGGGTCACTTGACATCTCTGAACCTGGTTCCTCATCTGTCAGACAGAAGACCTTCCGTAAACAATAGCTGTCGTTAGGCTGCACAGGGCCTGGCAAGAAGTAAACGCTTCATGCGTGGGAGTCGTGCTGAGTAACAACTGCCGTTCTCGAGGTGTGCCGACTGTGAGCTCAGGATAGGGCCTTTTCTCTCCCTCTTGGGGGTTTCTCATGCCCTTCCCCTTTCATTTGTGTCTGGGTCATCCTGGTCTGCTTTTAGCCAGTTATTTCTGGTCTGTTCTTTGAGGGGAGGGGATCCCACACATTGAAATGTTTCTCCTCCGACTCTAGGAGACTTGAGGGTAAACAGGTGGTAAGCGAATGCTCCAATCCCCAGCTCGGCTTGGCCTCACGAGAGCAGCCCCAGAGTGAGTCTAAACTTGCTTTGGTGGGGTTCTGTTTTGTTTTTAACACAACGTCTGTCTTCTGTTGATGTGCTTTTTTTTTTTTCTAAATTTTTTTTTAAAGATTGGCCCTGAGCTAACATCTGTTGCCAATCTTTTTTTTTTTTCCTTCTCCCCAAAGCCCCCTAGTACAGAGTTGTAGATTCTAGTTGTGGGTCCTTCTGGTTGTGGCATGTGAGACGCCACCTCAGCATGGCCTGATGAGCGGTGCCATGTCCGCACCCAGGATCTGAACTGGTGAAACCCTGGGCTGCAGAAGCAGAGCCTGTGAACTTAACCACTTAGCCACAGGGCTGGCCCTGTTGATTTGCTTTTTAAAAAACAGTAAATTTGCTCCTGGCTTTATCTATCAAGAGTCCCATTTTAGGCACTTCTCTGGCCCAAATCTGCATTACTAGGGGATCAGCAGGCGGAGATGCCTGATCCAGGGCTCCCCAGTCACCTGCCCCTGCCTGTTCTCCGTAGCCAGGGTGTGTCTGGGAAGGATGTCCCAACCCACCCTTCAATCCTACCTTCTTCATGCCACAGTTGACAAAGGAGCCCTGGCCTGGCCGGGTGGGCCGGTCCACCACGACACCCTCTCGGAACTCGGATTCCTCATCCTGACGCATGTGGTGAGGGCTGTCTAAGGGGTTCAGGAGCCCTGTGGTGGGGAGGGACCGGGAAGTCTGGGGGTGCAAAAGCACCTGAGGGTTGTGGCAGGGAACCCTGGTCCAAGTGCCAGCTCTGCCACAGACCTGCTGCTTGCCACCAGGCACAGGACCTGCCCTGCCTGGGCTGATTTCTCAGGGTTGGAGGGATGATCCACAGGAGACGGGGGTCAGTCAGGCCCCCAGCCTTACCTGCAAACTGCAGATCCTGGTGCTTGGGGAAGAATGCCTTTCTCAGGTACCTAGCAAAGGAGGCGGAGCTTAGGAAGTTCCTAGGCGAGGCCACTTCTGGCCTGACCTGCGCCTCCACCACCCCTCCCTCCTGCTCGGGAAGTCTGCCCTTCACCCCCTTACTGTGGACACTCCAGGTACTGCAGGATCCGGGCCAGCTGCACGCATGCCTGTCCCTTCTTGCCAACTCCCCTGAATTCTCCCTCCACAGTCCTGGAGAGAAAGACAGGCTCAGGAGCCTTGGTGTTCCCTTCGACAGCTCCTCCCCAAGTCCGACTTCTGCGGGGCCCCCGCTTTCAACTCCACCCACCAGGGTGACAATGGGGGCATTGCAGGCAGGGTTCTCAGCCCAGGCAAGGAGGCAGGGCAAAGGGTGAAATCAGGCCAATCCTGGCAGGTCCCCTCCTCCTTGAGCCCCAGAGACCCAAGTGAGGATGGCCCCTCACTTGGCATCTTGGCCCTCTTCATCGAACACCACAATCTCATCCACACAGAAGATGGCGCAGGCTCTGGCAATCTGGCCGGCCAGGTAGGTCCGAAGCTCGGGCGACTGGGCGTTGTCCAGGATGGAGCCCGGCAGGGCCACGCTCAGGGTGTAGGGCCGCCCTGGGCAGGGGAGGGGTGCTCAGGGTCAGTCTGAGAGGCCAGAGCCATGCCCTCTCCTCCCTTCCTCTAATCCCAGAGCCCAGAGTTAGAGAATTTTCCCACTGAGAGGAATTTTGAGATCAGCAAAATAGATCCAACTCCCCTCTCCTGGCCTCCATCCCCCCAAGAGGAAAATGGACTCAGCGATCTCCAAGGCTCGCATGAGCAGGGCAAGGCCAGGGGGTGGTTAGAGGCATTGGCTAAGTTCCCATCCTGGCTCCACCCCTTACTGCCTCAGTTCTCCAGCTGTCAAATGGGAATGATAATGAGAGCCAATATTTATTTTGAATGACTTTTTTTAATGTGTGCACACTTACCCAATAACCCTAGGAAGCAGGTGCTACTATGATCCCCAGGTTGGGGAACCTGTGGCCCAGAGAGGTCAAATATGTGGCCTAAGGTCACAAAAAGGCAGGACAACTGAGATAGGGGTTCAGGCCTCTGGTTCCAGAGGGACCACCACACTCTCCCTCCGAGAGTCATCCAAAGGGAGCCACATGAGCTAATGCCCATAAAAGGCTTCCCCAGTGTCTGAGACAGCTGACATGCTCAGTCACTGTCCCCACGGTCACCATCACTGGGCTTACAGGTCTGTACGGCCCCTGACCCTCCAGAGCATCAGGTCTGGCCAAGGAGAAGATATAATTTGTTAGGGTAGATCCAAACGTACTGACGTGGAAGGACAGCCAGGATGCAATGTGGGATGAGAAACACCAGGCCCAGATGTGCACGATCAAGGGCTCTCACTTCTGTAAAACTGTGTCTACACATCTCTCTACGTGTGTCTGAGCGGGGACAACAACATCTGGAGAAACGTTCACTGCCAGGCTTGCTGGGACTTTTCTTCATTATAGTTTTCTGTATGGTTCGAGGGGTTTTGTTTTGAGCATGTATTAGTTAATGAGGAAAAAAAGAGGCATTCTTATTATGGAATCAAAATAATTAAATGAAAAATGAAATTAAAATCCTCAATAAAAAAAGCAAAACATGGGGCCGGCCCCATGGCCCAGTGGTTAAGTTCGCACGCTCCACTTCGGCGGCCCAGGGTTTGGCTGGTTCGGATCCTGGGCGTGGACGTGGCACCACTTGTCAGGCCAAGTTGAGGCAGCGTCCCACATGCCACAACCAGAAGGACCCACAACTAAAATACGCAACTATGTATTGGGGGGATTTTGAGAGAAAAAGCAGAAAAAAAAAAAAGGAAGATTGGCAACAGTTCTTAGCTCAGGTGCCAATTTTTTTTTTTTTAAAAAAAAGGTAAAACATAACTATTGTCACGAGGATGAGGTCTGGAGGCATTAGCCCCTGAGACATGATTCCTTCTCTAAGTAGGAGGTCAGCACTCAGTTCTCGGGGTCTCTCCATCAGGACAAGGCGTCTGGACCCACTGCTCTCTAAGGTCCCTTCCAGATACAACATTCTCTGCCCTGCCCAGGGCCCAAGCTGCTCACCTCTGTCCTCGCCCTGTGCAGCTGCCTCCTCCTCCTGCTGGCACTTTGCCTGTTCCTCCTGTGCCCGCTGCCGCTCCAGTTTTTTCATCAGCTTGAGATCCTTCCACTTCTTTTTCTCCTCTTTCTCTGGATAAGAAGACATCCCAATTGGTGGAGGGAAGAGGGACTTGGAGCAATCCCGGAGATGGTGCCCTCTCCATAGGGTCAGCCTGAGCTCTCCAGTGCTGCTGCTGGGTGAGCAGCCAGAGGAACCTCCCAGGACTTCTAGCCCCTTCCTCCCCATTTTGGGTGCTGTGGGACCCACAGGGGACAAACCTGGGGGCTCTCCCTAATGTTCAGCTGTGCACTGCTGGAATGGCCTGGGGAAAGGGTGAGCACAGACTCCCCCCTCCACCAAACTCCCCAGCCCCTTACTTACTCTGTTTCTTCCATTTTCGCCACTCGACTCTTTGCCCGTGTTCACCCTGGAGTGGGAGTGGGAAGAGGTACAGGAGTGAGGCTAAATGGTCAACGTGGGAGGAGTCCCACTTGCTGCTCCACAGCTGTCTCCTCCCTCTAAATGGGGGCGGTGAGGAAACCAGGGAACCCCTACACGCTGCTGCCCCAGGGAGAGCGAGGCAAGGACCTGCTGCACCCCAGTCCCTGAGACGACACTTGGCATACAGCAGGCACTGAATAAGTTGCTGAATGAGTTCCCACTGGAGAGAAGAGAAAACTGAGGCTCAGGGGAACAAGACCTGCGCACGCCACCCTGGGAGTCAGAAGAGACACGCCACGAAAGGGATCGGGATTGTGAGTAGGGTCCCACCTCCCGAATCCGGGCCGGCCAGAGGAGCCTCGAGGGCGTCCGACAATGGATGACCTGCCGCTGTCCCGGCTCTGGCTCAGACCCCGGCTCCCACCTCCGGTTCTCATCGGGGCGGGGGCGCACGCGGCCACGAGCATGCGGCACCTCGGGGCTTCTGGCCCCAGATCAGCGAGAAGTAGGGAGCGGGGTGCGCGGCCCTGCCCTGCACGCGGCGCGTCCTCATGCCCCCACGCCGGTCCTGCTTCGGGATCCCAGCTTCTACCACCCACCGGGCCGCAAGGCCGCTTCCTCAAGCGTTCCGCCATGTTCGCCGCACGTCTTCGCCCACGCCCAGCCAATCACTCTCACCCCTTCCGGCCACACCTCCTCCGAGCTGTCCAATCGGGGAGCCAGCGGCGCGCGGGGGCGTGGCCTAGGCGCCTGGCTGCTGGGGGAGCGCGTGGGCTGGGCTGGGCTCCCCGGGCGCGCAGTGCCCGAGCTGGGTGGGCGGGGCTCATGGCCGGCCTGGGGTTTAAATGGGCAGCGTTTTGGGTACTGTCCTGGTCCCTTGGACGACTGGAGAGCCGCTCTCTGGCTCTGGACGACCACGACACTCAAACCTCAGCTTGGTTTTATACCTGGGGACCCTGACGCCCAGAGTTGGAGTGTGATTCAGATCTGGAAATGACCTTAGAGATAATTTAATCCAGTTCTTTTATAGATTCGTTCATTTACTCCCTCTTAATTAGCAGACTTTAGTTTTTAGAGCAGATTTAGGTTTACCGAAAATCGAGTAGATAGTACAGAGAGTTCCCATATAACCTATCTCCCCCACTTGCTTTCCCCTGGTGTTAACATCTTGTGTCAGTGTGGGCATTTGTTATAGTTAATGAACCGGTATTGATACATTGTTATTAACTAAAGTCCATAGTTTACATTAGGGGTCACTTTTTGTGTTGTACACTCTGTGGGTTTTGACAAATGCGTAAAGTCATGTATCTACCATGCATACGTGGTACTGTAATATCATACAATATAGTTTGACTGACATAAAGATGCTCTGTGCTCCACTACCCTCCTCCAAGCCCCTGGCAACCACTGATCTTTTTGTCCCTACAGTTTTGCCTCTTCCAGAATGTCATATAGCCGGGATTAGACAGTATGTAGCCTTTTCAGACTCCCTTCTGTCCTTAAGCAATATGCATTCGAGGTTCCTCCATGTCTTCATGTGGCTTGATAGCTAATTTCTTTTTATTGATAGGTACTATTCCATTGTATGGCTATGCCAGTTTATCCACTCACCTTTTGAAGGACATTTGGTAGCTTCCAGTTTTTTTGTTTGATTTTGGTGAGGAAGATTGGCCTTGAGCTAACATCTGTTGCCAATCTTCCTCTTTTTTTGCTGAGGCAGATTGTCACTGAGCTAACATCTGTGCCAATCTTCCTCTATTTTATGTGGGATGCCTGCCACAGTGTAGCTTGACAAGCGGTGCTAGGTCCATGCCTGGGATCCAAACCGAACCCTGGACCACCGAAGCAGAGCACGCAAACTTAACCACTACACCAGCAGACGGGCCCCTGGTTGCTTCCAGTTTTGGGAAATTATGAATAAATATGCTAGAAACATTCATGTGCAGGTTTTTATGTGCACATGAATTTTCAGCTCATTTGGGTAAACAGCCAGGAGCCCGACTGCTGGATCCTACAATAAGACTATGTTTACCTCTGTAAAAACTGCCAAACTGTCTTCCAAAGTCATTATTCCATTTTGCATTCCTGCCAGCGATGAATAAGATAAGTTTTTAAAAAATTAATATATTTGAGCCAGGATTCATTCAATCAACAAATATTTTTGAGCAAGGTCTATTTTGGGGCAGGAAGTCCTGCGCTAACCGCCAGGGACATAATGGTAAGCGAAAGCAGATACTGATCTGCAGTTTACAGCCTGGCGGAGGAGAGGTTAATTTCTAATTCAATACATGTGTTAACATTCCAGGGGGGTTTATTTCGCCATTCTTCCCTCCCCTATCCGAATGAGAAAGCAAAGTCATTCTTGCATCTGAGGGAAGCTCTACCGTGTCAGGCTTTGTGAGGTTACTGAGTCTAAGATCTGGAAATCTGTGGAGTCACAGATTTGAATTATAGGCAGATTCTGGAATGGTTCATGAGACCTAGAACCTTGGTCAGGGTGGTTCCGCCTAAGAAGTCTATGGGTTTACCCCGTCGAGGACTTTCTTACCATCAGCCTATGTGTAGTATGGCAAAGGGGCTCCAAGCCTGAGCCTCTGGTATTTTTGTCACCGACTAATTGCCCTGAGGAACTCAAGGGTGGGTTCAGAAGCATTTAACTTTAAGAGATCAATCACCAACCACCCTGAACCAGACCGAGCTCCACCACCAGAGCTATGTCTGTGGCCTTTGCTTTTTTTAATGCTAAGGTCTCTCCACGAGGAGCTTAGGCCTTATTACCGTCACCTGCAGTGTATGTGGAAGCGTGTTTTCCAACTGAGCCTGCGCGAGTGAATACCCACCTGCCCCTTTTGAATATTCATGCCTCATCGGAAATAAAACGTCCCTGCTTCCCTTTGTTCCGGGAGAACCAGGACTTTGGAAATGACTCCACATGGTCTCCTATTTGCCGCAAATATCCTTTACTTTGCGAGACGACTACTTCTGGTGGAGAGTCTGATTTACCTCGCCAGGAGGGAACCCACTTTGGTTTCGGCAACATTTCCATGAGGCCGTCAGGTTCAATAATTGGCTGAAACGATTCACAGCCCTTGGGAAAGTACTATACTTATAATGACAGTTTTGTGATAAGGGCTCTGCCTCAGGAGCGGTCCCATGGGAAGGGTATACAGAGTGAGGCCTCGGGGGACGGGGTGAGCGCTCCCCGCCCTCTCCAGATGTGCTGCCTCCCAGCACATGGATGTGTTCCCAAACCCAGAAGCTCCTTGAGCCTCACTGATGCAGGGTTTCTATGTGGGGTTTTGTCACGTATGCATCGTTGATTAAATCATTGGCCATGTGACTGAATTCAATGTCCGGTCCCTTTCTCCTCCCTGGGGGCCTGGCGCTGGGGCTGAAAGTTCTAACCCTCTAATCACATGGTCAAGCGGACTCGGTAGGAATAACACAAGATACTCCTATCCCTCAGGAAATTCCAAGGGCTTTAGGAGCTCTGTGCCAGGGATCAGGGACAAAGACCAAATATGCTTTATTTTACCATATGTTCCCGTCAGCTCCCCCAATTAAATATATGATATGAGCAAAACCCACGGGCTTGCTCTGCAAATGCTACTTCAAGACAAGTCCCCAGCACCACCTCTCAAAAGAACTCAGGAGCTGCCATTGCTTTCCAGGAGGACGCCCATCCCAGGGATCAAATCCCATCTACCTTTGCCAGCTGGATGGCCTTGGGCAGTCACCTCACCTCCCAAGTGGTTTCCTCTCTTGTAAAATGGAGACAGTAACTCCTGTCTCAGAGGGTTGTTTAACAAGCTGATGGGCATCAAAGTGCCTGGCACACAGGGGTGCACAAGAACACCGGCTACCTCCTTCCTCTCCTGTCTCATTGTGTCATCCCTGGCCCTCCTGGCCTGCACTCTGACCCCTGTGGGAGGGGCCTGTCCGTGTCTTCCCTCTCACTCAATGGAGGCCGCTATCTCCTACACACACACACACACACACACCAGTAACACAGACCATCTGAGCCCTGGTTCAGGTTCGAGGCCTGGCTTGACCATTAACTAACTGTGTGACTTTGGAGAACTCCCAGGTCCCCATCTTTGGGCCTCAATTTTACTCCACAAAACATTTCTGTACAAAGAGGGGCTGGGATCTGAGTTCGCTGGGGTGCCTTCCATCCTGACCACGTCCCCATCCACAAGTAGCACCCGAGTGTGAAGCATAGAGAAGCAGCTAAGAGTTTGGTTACTTAAAAGTTTATTACGGGCAAAAGGTACTGGCTCGAGGACTCAAGCCAAAGGCAACTTCCCAAGGCCGAGGTTAGATAAGGAAAGGGAGGGATGCCCGAGCCTCAGCTGGGGCCAGCTCAGGGCTGGGGGTCAAGGCCAGAACACTGTCGTATTCTGCCCACTGAGTCCCAGCCAAGACAGGGGAGGCCCAAGGGGACCCAAGACCCTATGACCCAACCTGGGGAGGGGCAGGGAAAGGCACAGGTCAGGCCTCCCTCACCTCTGTGACAGGAATATAGGCACCATGGGGAGGTGCTCCTGACTCCCCCAAGACCAAGAAGGGGGCTCTTCCCTGGGGACATTCTGTGTCACAGAGAAGGTGTCCACCAGGACCATCTATCCCCAACCTGGGAGTGGCTCAGACTTGGACAAACACGGAGGCCTGCAGAGCGTGCGGGACCAGGTAGGGCGGGGCCGAGGGGGCAACGTCAGGGCCCGAGCTCATCCTTCCACTTCTGCAGCTTCTTGTCCATGGCCTGGAGTGTGGATTCATCCTGCACCAACACAGACGGGTCTGACCCTCTCCCCACACCCCCAGCGGGCCTTGGGAAGCTCGGGGAGCCCTTCCCTCCTCCAGCCCTGCCCTTTACCTTCACAAAACAGATGCGGATATAATGGTCAAAGTGCTTGCGATGGGGCGCACTGTAGAAGATGGAGACCGGGATGGCCCCCAAGCCCTGGAGAGGAGGGAACGCATGCTCAGCACAGCCCCACAGCCCGCAGGCCTCGGCGGGAAGCTTCCACGATGGGCGGGGGAAGGCCAGCTAGCTTCAGTGCAGCGCCCTCCAGTGCCGTGTCAACGTCGGAGGAAAAGAAACCCAGAGCATCATTCCAAGTCCCTCGTTGTGTACAGAGGGCAGATGGGGGCCGAGAGGGGGGACAATTATGTGGCAGGTCCGCGCAGAGCCAGAGAGGAAATGAACCTTAGAACCGTAGCTCTGAGCTGGATGGATCAGAGTTAATGGGCCAATGCCTCACTGAACAAAGGGAAGACCAAGGCCCTGAGAGAGCAGGAATTCTTGCCAGCCCACATGGTATCTTTGTGCAAATTAAAAATAGACTCCTTATTCCTTGAAATGGATGCAACCCTGTACCAGGGCTCCTCGCAGAGGCTGGGCTGGATTTTGGCCCATGAGCCCCTTGGTCGGGCACCCTTGAACAGTGCACAACCTGTAAAACCATATCCTAGGGGCTCCGGCAGAGGCCCAGCCTACCTTGTTCTTTATCATCCACTTGACGAAGCGGCTGTCGTACGGCTCATCTGTAGCGCCTGGCAAGTCAGGCATCTTGCTCTCTGCCGGACAGAGGCCATGCTGAGCCCTGGGCAGCCTCCAGCCCCCGGGACTCTGCCCAGCCTGGCCACTCCCACTCACTCAACTCCGAGATGTCCGTGATGAGGAAGTAGCTGCCCTGCGGGATGATGGGCCTCAGGCCCACGACCTGCAGGCTTCGCATCACGTGGTCGCGGCTGCGCTGTGAGGCCTGTTGAAACTGCACAAAGTAGCTGCTGGGTTGGCCAAAGTGCAGCTGCTCCCACTCGAAGCTCTCGGCTACTGCGGCCTAGGGGGATGGACGAGCAGTCAGGCGGGACCTGACCCTGGAGCCCTCCTCCCCCCACCGAGGGGTCCCCTGCCCCTCCTCACCTGGGCCTGCGTGGGACAGTGAAAGATAGAGTTCTGGTGTACAGTGTGCAGGTGCTTCAGGAGACGACCCGGGCCCAGCACCCAGCCCACCTGGACCAGGAGCACAGGTAGGGGCTGAGGTCCTTCAGGGCCTGGCCAAACCTGTTCTTAATTCCCAGGCCAGCCTCACCTGCCAAGGATCATAGCGGGGAGGGGTTACACCCACCCTCATCAACTCACCTTCCAGCCAGTGGCACTAAAGGTCTTGCCAGCGCTGCCAATGGTCAGGGTGCGATCCCACATGCCAGGAAGGCTGGCTGCCCAAAGTCAAAGAGAGTAGCTGCTGAGATGGGGGAGGGGCGTCAAAGGGCTGGGGGGGGGGTCCCCGTGGGCACTCAGGCTCTCAACACCCTCACTCCGTTCTGTGCTAAGTTATTTACAGGACTTATTTCAGCTCATCCTGACGGCAACCCTGGGAGGCAGGTGCCATTGTGTTTTCCTGTTCTCGGAGAGGTGAAGTCACTGCCCCAGGTCAACCACTTGTGTGGCTCCTCCCACCCCTCAGTCCCAATCACCAGGCCTCTGCTGACTCCCAGATTGGGCTCAACGTCCTGCCACAAGTGTCCAGGGGAATGGGGGCACCCTGGCTAGCTCGGCTCACCGATGCTGACGTGCTGATACCCGTCGTAGACCAGCCACTGGTAGACCTCATCGGCGATGCAGACCACGTCATGCTGTTGGCACAGGCTGGCCACCAGCTCCAGCTCTGCCCTGGAAAACACCTGTGGGGCCCGTCCCCAAACAGAGAGCCCTGCTCAGGGAGATGCAAGGATACAGCCAAACCCAGTGCTAAGGGCTTTTCTGCTCCATCCTACTGAATCCCCGTGTTGACCCTGCGAGGCCTGTGTGAGATCATAGAAAACACATGTATTGGTCTCTGCCCCCAGTTCCTGGCACAGAGCTCCTGAAACCCTTGTAAATTCCTAAGTGCCAAGAGCACTAGGAGCATCTTTTGCTCTAATGAGGTGACTCTGGGTGGGCTCCTGGATGGGGGCTGCTCACCAGAAAGGGCAAGCCATGATTAGAAGTTTGGAATTTTCAGCCCCGCCCCCCATCCTTCAGAGAGGGGAGAGGGGCTGGAAACGGAGACAATAATTGATCCCGCCTACGTGAGGAAGCCTCCAGAAAAATCCCAGTCGTACGAGCTTCCAGGTTGGTGAACAATCCACGTACTGAGCGGGTGACACACCCCAACTCCACAGGGACAGAAGCTCCTGTGCTCAGGACCCTCCCTGACCTCACCCTGTGTATCTCTTCATCAGGTTGTTCAGCTGTGTCTTTATCACCTAAGTGTTTCTCCGAGTTCTGTGAGCCGCTCTAGCAAATTAATTGAACCTGACGAGGGGGTTGCGGGAACCTCAGATTTATAGTCCCAGGTCAGAAGCACAGGTGACAACCTGGACAGCATCTGAAGTGGGCTGGGGGCAGCCTTTACCTGTGGGAGCTGACGCTATCTCCAGACAGACAGCGTCAGATTTGAATTGAGTTAAACTGTAGGACACCCAGCTGGTGTCACAGAATCGCTTGGCGTAGGGGGACCCCTCCCCCCATATCCGGCGTCAGAGCGTTGTGAGTGAGGAAGTAGTGTGAGAGAGAAGAAGAAACACAGGTGGAAGATGGACCATTCCTTTACATGGATTGGTTCTGTCATGTTCCCATTTTACAGATGAGAAAACCCTCCGAGAGTTGAAGTCACTGTCCCAGGGTCACAGGGAAGTAATGGGGGCACCCCTTGGTGGTGCTGGGCTCTGCCAGCCCAAACCCTGACGCCTTCCCCAGGGATTCCTGCCCTGTCCCTGGGACCCCTGGGAGACCTGGTCCTCTGAGCTCATTGCAGGTAGTCCTCCCACCTCACAGATGAAGAAACTGAGGCCCCGTGGCAGCACAGCAGTAACAGAGCAGGGACACCTCGTCTGCAGGGGTCTGCGGAAGGGGTGTCTCAGGTACCTTTCCTAGGGGGTTGCTGGGAGTGTTGAGGATTAGGGCTTTGGTGCGAGATGTGAACTTGCTGGCCAGCTCCACGGGGTCCAGCTGCCAGTCGCTGCAGGAATCCAGTTCCCCATCCCGAGTGGGGCTCTGCAAGAGGAGGTAGGGGGGGATGGCAGTATTCACCTCCCTGACATTCAGCACTAGGCATTTGTCCCCACCCTCTCTCCTCTGGGGCTCTGGACACCGCTCTCCCCATCCTGGAGGAACTGGCCTCCTTCACTTCCTTCCCCCCTTTCCCATCTCCCAGGGTCCAACGCAGCACACTCCTTGGACCCCGCTGCCCACCCAAGCCCCAACCATCATCCTCACCGGCTTCAGCGACACAAACACAGGGCGACCCCCCGCCATCAATGTCATGGGCTCATAACAGTCAAAAAACGGCTCAATGATGATGACCTGGTACAAAGGTCGGATCAGCTGGGGTCAGCACCTCTGTGACCCCTCACTCCCACCCAGCCCTAGCCTTGCCCACTTGCCTCATCTCCTTCATCCACCAGGGCCTGGAAGGCTGTGAACAGGGCCCCGTAGGCACCCACGGTCACCAGCACGTTCTTGCGCGGGTTTATCTCCTGTCCGAGAAGCTTCCCAAAGAAACTTGCCAGGATCCTCGTCAGTGGTGGGTAACCCTGCCAGCACAGCAGGGGTCAGCTGCCTGGCTCAGCCTGGCCCTCCCTCCTGCTCAGTGGCATCCAGCCAATTCTAGCACCTTCCAGAAGCAGGCCTGGGGGCAAAGTCAGCTCCTGTGGAGTGGGTTCTTTCATTTCTTCTGTCAGCGCTTGCCAGGGAGCCTGATCTGTGCCAGGCCCAGCGCCAGGGCTGGGACTTGGTGGAGAACCAGACAGGGTATGTGCCTTCCTGGGGCACAGTCCAGCGGAGCCCCAGCGTAGGAGCAGCTCCACACTTGAAACACCTCCCTTCAAGTTGAAGAAGCACATTCGTGCCATCTGATCCTCCCAGCAGCCTTGCTGGAGAAGTATTATTTGATCCCCACCATTTGACAGGTAGAAAAATAGAGACCCAGAGGAAAGGAAACAACTTGCCCAAGGTCATGCAGGAATAGGACTTTTGTTGCAGCTTTGGAAGCACCCTGCTTTGAGAGGAAGATTGGATCCATATGCCTGTTTGCTGAGGACACTTATAAAACACTCAAGGCCAAGCCAAGCAACCGAAACCTGAGGTCTAGAACCTAACTAAATCATTCACTAAACCAGATGCGACTACATAAAAATTAAAAATTTCTGTACAGCAAAATATACCATGAGCAAAGTGAAAAGACAAAAAAACACTGCAACATAAGAGAAAGAGGTAAGATATTTAATATATAAAGAGCTCTTACAAAGCAACAAGACAACGTAGACACCCAAATGAAAACATGGGGTAGGTCTTGAAAGAAAAAGTGCTGATTCCCAATAAGCAAATGAAAAGAACTTTCCTGCCAGCTCTGAGACTAGTCTGTTGGTAGGGATGTGAGTAAACCTTACTGGAGGGCAATTTGACAATATCCATTACGTTTCAATGCTTACAACGTTTGATTCCCCACTTTTACTTCTAGGGATTTATCTGAGAGAAACACACGTATGTGTGCAAAGACATACACACAGATATTCACTGTGGCATTGCTTATAATAGTGAGATATGCAAACCAGCCCATCAGTGCAGGACTGGTGACATAAATTACAGCACATGTAGGCAATGGAATACTATGCAGCCACGAAAAAGCATGAGGCTATTTCGACATGTTGTCCAGGACATATTATTTAGTGAATTCCGACAGGTAAACTTGTCCATGACATGCTGTTTAATGAGATAAACATGTTACAGAAGATTATTTATAGTATGAGTCCATTTGTATTAAAAAAATGCAAATCTCACGTGTGAGTACATGCGTGTGTGTGTGTGTGAGGAGGTATTTATATAGCATCTAGTAAAGTTAAAAGTTAAAAAGTCTAAACACTCTCGGCAAAGCAGCCAACTGCTGGCAGTGGTTATCCGTGGACGCTGGAACTGGAGGGAACTTCATCCAGGAAGTTCTCATGCATGCCAAAGTTTAAGAATGAGGCTCTCCTCCAAGGGGTGCCAAATATTTACTCTGACACTTTGCAGAAAGAGTTTGGATTTAGAGTCAAATCAATCAGCAGCTGTCTCTTAGGGCTCAGCTCAGGTGTCACCTCCTTCAAGAAACCTTCCCTGATCTCCCGGGTTTCATTCCCTCCTTCCTGCTCCCACAGATAACCCCATCCTCCTCCATCACAGTGTATCAACTGCCTTTGTTTTCTGCTTTTGTGTTGTTTTTCTGTCTGCCTTTCCCCAGACCATGAGCTGTCCCAGGGCCTGCAACACAGGGGACACTAAGTGAACACTGAACTATGGTCAGACTCAATTTCCTGGGCTCTGCCCCATGAACCCTGACACCCAGGAGGGCTTGTGCCCAGAAAGGCCTGCTCCTTCCTCCCCCCGGGCCTCCTAGAGGCTTGTGTCCAGGGGCCCCGGGAGGCATTGGGAGACTCACAAATGCCGTGGTGTACTGGTTGAGCATGAAGTCCCCGCTGACGGCGTGCTGAAAGGCCTCCACGGCGAAGGCTGGGGGTGGGAAGTCGGGAAAGCCTTGGCCCAAGTTCACAATATCGTCCTCACTGGACAGTTTGATAAACTCCACCCTGGGGAACAAATGGAGAGTTGGCCGGCCCACCCCTCCACCCCGACCTGGATTTCCACCTGTTTCCAGGACAAAGAGCAATGCACTGGGCTCATTCTAGAACAACTGGACAACTAGCATCTGCCCTGGCCTGAAGGTCTGTGGAGGCTCAGGACTTGTCCCACACTTTTTTTTTTTGAGGAAGATTAGCCCTGAGCTAACATCTGCATCTGCTGCCAATCCTCCTCTTTTTGCTGAGGAAGACTGGCCCTGAGCTCACATCCGTGCCCATCTTCCTCTACTTTACATGTGGGACACCTGCCACAGCATGGCTTGCCAAGCAGTGTCATGTCTGCACCCGGGATCCGAATTGGCGAACCCCGGGCCGCCGAAGCAGAATGTGCAAACTTAACCGCTGGACCACCAGGCCAGCCCCTGGTCCCACGCTTTGAGATTAGGTGGGCCAGGGACTGTGCCAATGACTTGTCTCAGCCCGGGGGCTTTCAAACTCTTGACCATGATCCATCATCTTTACATCCCAAACCCTGGAGAGCACAAACATGGAATCAGCATTATCCTTCTGGCGTGATCTGCAGTATTTCCAACCCTATCCTACGCTGTTTAGAAATACTTGTTGAGACCCTCTAAGTGGATTGCATGACCCCTTAATGCATTTGTCAACACCACAGTTTGAAATGCGTGCTCACATAACCTTCCAGTAGTCTCTGGGGCACGTCCTGTTCCTCAGTCACAATGGGAAGGGAGAAACTGAGGTTCGGGGTGACGTCCCAAGGGCTCCTGGTTAGTGCACGGCACAGCCAGCCTTTGATTCCGTCTGTCTGAAGCCAAGTTTATGCTCTTGACCTTTACCCTGGATAGAATGGGTCCCCACCAGCCCTGCCATCTGCCATCTCTGGCCCCCAACAATCTTTCTTCTGGCCCTGCCTGGTGGCCAATTCTTCAGGGAAACTGGGAGACAGGCTGAGACGCTGGATGAAGGGCTGGTATGTGCTGTGAGGTTGGTTGAGGGCAGAGGAGTCAGGCTGGGCTGAGTTGAATTTGCATAACAATAAATATCATTATATCTAAAATTGGTCATTTTCTCCCCAGAGCTTCACAATGTCTCTGAAGACACACAGCTGCTGAGGCTCAGAGAGGCCGGTGGCCTGCACAGAGTCACACAGCAGCTAACGGCACAGCCGAGGTAGAAAATCAGGTGGTGGATGTTTCATGGTGGTTGGGACAGGGGAGCCAGGCTCAAAGGCCCTAGAGAGACTGGCTGGCCTCTAGGTAGGGTCTCTAGGGTCCTGATCCTAAGGCCACCACCCTGGGGCCAGCAGGAACCTGGGATCTTCCTTTGCCCTGACTCTCACGGCCCTCATCCCTCCTGACACTCCCCTCCTGTCCCGTGCATTCCTCCCAGGCTTGGTCCCACTCTGCCCTGCCTCTGCATGAGACTTAGACTCCCCTGGCCTCGGTCTTCCCCTCTGCACAGTGGGGGTGAGGGGGTCGCATCTGCCGGGTCTGTGGGCCAGGACAGGTTCTTGCTGCCTCTCCCAGCCATCTCCTCGTCTCCCCACTCTGAGTTGGACTTTACCTTATCTGCAAAATGGGCCACAAGGCTGCCCAGCCTCTTCAGAGAGAGGACAGAGGATGGCAGCCTGCGGATCAGGACCCCGGAGGCCCAACCTATAGGGCAGCCGGATCCATAGGGCCTTTGGGCCTTGCTCCCTCTGTCCCAAAGCCCCAAAAGCCACGAGACATCAAAGGAGAAGATGGAGGTGGAAGATCTTTGCAAAACACAAGTGCTGTCCATGAGGAGAGTTTGAAAGAAAAAACGGTCCCATTTTTTGTAGAAACAAAGAGCAATATATTTTTTTTTTTGAGGAAGATTAACCCTAACTACTGCCAATCCTCCTCTTTTTGCTGAGGAAGACTGGCCCTGAGGTAACATCCGTGCCCATCTTCCTCTCCTTTATATGTGGGACGCCTACCACAGCATGGCTCTTGCCAAGCAGTGCCATGTCCACACCCAGGATCCGAACCGGCGAATCCTGGGCTGCTGAGAAGTAGAACGTGCGAACTCAACCACTGCGCCACCAGGCCGGACCAGCAATAATTTTTTTAAAGTGTAGAGGTGTCTATGTTCCTGGCCAAAGGCGGGGGGAGTGGGAAGATCATTAAATCTTTCTTATGCATCTTCCCACTGCGTCTACTGTGTCACTAGTAACAACGGGCACGTATGCCTTCTGTGTTTGGAACAAGTCAATGAAGGAAAGACGGTAACCTCTGCAAAGGTCTGGGAGGAGCTGCATGTATCTCACCTTCTTAGCTTACTGAGCTCACCCTACTCTGTACTGAGTGTGGAAGAGAATCACCCCTGGAAAGCCCTCAGCCTGGTGCCTGGGTACTGGCTATGGCTGTCATACAGCATTTCACCTTATCCTCCCAAGGCCCTTCAATTGAAATCGAATTATCTCCATTGCGCAGCTGGGGGGCCAAGGCTCAGAGCAGGTGCCTTTTCAGCCCCAGCGCCACAGCCAAGCAGGGTGAAGCTGAGGTTCGGACTGAAGCCTGTTGTTTCGGGTCTCGCCTCTCCCGCCCTGTGGCTGCAGGGCTCTGGCTGCAGCTCTCACAGTCCAAGTACTGCAGCTGCTCCGGGTACCACTGAGTCCCTGCAAACCCAAGGACCGCCAGCCCCTTCCCGCCCCTGCACCCAAGGGGACAGCCAGGCACCTCCCCAGCCCTGCCCGCCTCACCAGGGGTTGTAGTCAATCCCGTCCAGCCTTCGAGCCTGCAGCCTTTTCGCCATGGTGAGCTGGAGACAGAGCAGTGGAAAGTCAGAGTGGGAGGGGCAGCAGCCTCACTGGCCCTGGGAGACGGCTGTTTTCTGACTGCAGCCTCAAGCTGTCCACTCGCAGGGAGGAGGCGGCCCTCAGCGCTCCCCAGGTAGCAGGGCAGCCTCGAGCCTGCCTCCCCAGAACCTGTCCCTGCTCCCTGAGCCCCCGTCCCCACCAAGCCCCTGCACCTGTCCCTGCCGGCCCCCGCACCTGCTCCTCCTCATTCACCAGCCTTGACTTGCCCATCTGCCAGCGCGGGCTCCACATGTCCTGACATGCACAGCCCGGATTCAGTGGGGTTAAAGTTTGACCCAGGACGGGCTGGAGGCTGAGGAGGAGGAGAGGGAGGAAGGAGGATGTGGGGGAGCGGGGGAGAGATCCTAGCAACAGTGACAGCAGCAGCTTCCCTTTATAGAGGTCTGGCTAAGCTCTTCCATTTACTTCTCAGAACACTCTGATGGGCCCATTTTATAGAGGAGAAAATCGAAGGGGGAGGGAGGGGAGTGATGTGTTCAAGGTCACCCAGCAAATACACTCAGACTCAGGCCTGAGACAAGGCACATTCTGACTCAGGGAAAGGGGATCCTTGCTCAGTCCTGGGGGGCTCAGGGGCCCTCCTCCAAGCTGGCCCCTCCCCTCCTCTATGTTCCTTCTAGGCCAGCTTTCCCCTCATCAACAGGTGCGCAGACACTGGCCAGGCCTGACGGCTGCCAAACTCGGGTCCTAAGCCCGCCTTGGCTGGGTGACATTGGACAGGTGACTTTGCTCCTCCTGGCCTCAGTCTCCCCATCAGTACAATAGGTGCACGGACTTCCCGTCCCTGGGAGCTCCGCTCCTGCAGGCGGGTGGGTCTCAGACGGCTGGCAGAGGGTGGGGCCCGGGCTCTGGTGTTCTCCTCAGCCGCCTGCTGTGGCTAACACTGAGCCCTTCCTGCTTCTCATGCTCTTGCTAGGTTCCCACAGCACCCCTCTCAGAGGTGCTCTGATGATCCCGATCTGAAGATGAAGACACGGAGGCTCAGAGAGGTTCAGGGACCTGCCCAAGGTCGGAGGAGGAGCTGGACAGGACCCTGGTCATGGGGGCGGCAACACAGGCCTGGGGACTGTCTGTATATGGGCCAGGTTCTTCCATAGCCTAGGGGTCCTGCTCATGTGAGCGCTGCGCAGAGCCCAGCCGGGGGCCTGGCACCTAGTGGGCGCACTGCCAACATTGCCAGCCCTGTCCCTTCACTGGATCCCTGACAGGATCACCAGGCCTGGCACTCATTACACGTTGAAATAGTTTTTTTTCTTTTTTATAAGATTGGCACCTGAGCTAACAACTGTTGCCAATCTTTTTTGTTTTTTTCTGCTTTTTTTCTCCCCAAAGCCCCCTAGTACATAGCTGTATATTTTAGTTGTGGGTCCTTCTAGTGTGGCATGTGGGACACCACCTCAACATGGCCTGATGAGCAGTGCTAGGTCCGCACCCAGGATCCAAACCAGTGAAACCCTGGGCCGCCAAAGCAGAGCACATGAACTTAACCCCTCGGCCACGGGGCTGGCCCCCAAGATGCTTTAAAATGAGGGTGATCTCTGCCAGGGAGAATCACGTTATCCCCAAAATGTGAGTTAACGGTGATTACCTTTGGTTGTTTGGTTAACAAATATTTTTTCTTCTCTATAATTTTCTTATTTTCCAAGTTTTCTAAAATAAACGTTTTAGTTTCATGATTAAAAAATGTGGGAGAGGGGCTGGCCTTAGCAACTCACTGGTTAAGTTCGGCACACTCCACTGCTTCCTGGGCGTGGACCTATGCCACTCATCAGTGGCCATGCTGTGGTGGTGACCCACATGCAAAAAAGAGAATAGCACAGATGTTAGCTCAGGGCAAATCTTCCTCAGCAAAAAAAAAAAAAAAAAAAAAGTGGGAGAAAATCACATTTTAGGAGAATATTTATCAATGTGATATACTGATATCAATAAAATAGGCTACAAAATAGTGTGTACAGTATGATTATATTTTAATCATAAAAATATACCCTGATATACATAATTTTTTCTACGACCATATATGAATAGGAAAAAAAAGTCTGGAAGGAAATATATCTAAAATGTTAAGTTCTCTCTGAGTGGTGGAATTATAGGTGATTTAGCTGCATGTGTGTGCTTCTCTATGTTTCCAAGTTTTTTGGACAGAGACCACACCCATATTTGATCGATTCTGATACATGCATTCTTTCGCATTGTCCTTTCTCTGAATTCAGACGTGTCTTACGATGTATAGCATGAGTTTCACTGGCATCTCCTTCCCTTACTAGTTCATAAAATAACAGTGCATTTACAAGTGACGGCATCACGGATTCAAAGACGTAAGGAATTACTTTCGAATTGCGGATGCATGATATTAAAAGAAAAATAAAGTGAACATGAGCTGGGGCAGTGAGGGGAGGTGGGGGATAGAAGTGAAGTGAGGGAAGTTTGAGGAGGGTGGGGTGGGGAAGGAGTAGAGGGGTGCAGAGGCACAGAGAGAGGCAGAACAAAGGAGGCAAACAGAGTTGAAAGTGTTTAGGAAGGAGATACAAATAATGCGGGAACTCCAGAACCTTGGGGTGCTCAAAGAAGTGACCTTCAAATACGTGCCATGGAGAAGTGAGGAAACAGTGCCTGTTCCTGGGCTTATGCATAATGTATTCATTCAGTCACCATTTATTGAGTACAAACTGTGTAGCGAACACTGGGCTGGGCACAGGGGATGGTGGGGAGGCAGCAGCACCAAGTCGACTACTCAGATGCAAGAATGCAAGTTCTAGACTAGAGGCAAGGGCAAGGTAGGGGCCACACCCAGGCTGCAGTCAGGGAAGGCTTCCTGGAAGAGAAGGCTCATGCACAGCTTTGAAGCCAGGACCAAGCCAGATCCCAGGAGCCCCAGGTTGTGCAGGGGGCAGAGCAGCTGGGGTTAGAACACTTACAGTCTGGTGAAAGCACTGGGTGAGGGAAGCTCCAGTCTTCTTTCCCCGGAGGGGCCCCACCAGGTGCAAACAGATGGCTGCCACATTCTTGAACATGCCTCCCAAAGCCACGGGCACTGACAACTCCTCCTCCACAGGGAAAGGAGAAGGGAAGAGAATGTCCCGGCCAGAGAATGGCTCTGAGTCCAGGACCTGGGTCCCAGACACAGCAATCATAACAACCACAACAAGGGCTAATATTTATTGCGTGGTCACTGTGCACCAGGCATGGCCACAAGTGCTTTGTTGTAGGATTATCCCTCAGTCCTCAAAAACCCCCTGAGACCCCCTCCCCCACCAGCAACCAGAGTGACCTTTTCAAAACGTACATCACCTCTAATGAAAAAAATCATCCAGATGAAGATCCTGGATGGCCCCTCGCATCACAGAGAGAGTTGACCCTACGCCATGTTCTGACTCTGAAAACATACACACCACCTGCAAATTATTCCTGTGCTAAAACCAAATCTAAATCACATCGTGATCATGCCTCTGAGTTACCAAAATACAAGGGACAGAAGAACATGTTAAATGACACCACGCAGATGCAATCAACAAATTCAGAATGATGGAAAGTCTATAGAATAAATGACCCTGTTTCTTCAACAAATAAAGGGAAAGGGGAAAAAATGTCCAGGGCACTAGATTAAAAGAACTTAGACATATATAAAAAACTGAATGCCTTGAAAAAGAATAAAAATGTTGGAGGACCCACTGTGCAACTTCAAAGCTTACCAAAAAGCTACAGGCACTGAGAAGGTGTGGTAGCAACATAAGGACAGACATATAAGTCAATGGAACAGAACTGAGAATCCAGAAATAAACTCTCTCACATTTATAGTCAATTGCTATTTAACAAAGGTGCCAAGAAAATTCAATGAGGAAAGAACAGTTTTTTCAACAACTGGTGCTGGGACAACTGGGTATCCACACAAAAAAGAATGAATTTGGACCCCTACCTCACACCATACACAAAAATTAACTCCAAGTGGATCACAGACCTAAATAGAAGAGCTAAAACTTTATATAAAACTCCTGGAAGAAAACCGGAGTAAATCTTGGTGACCTTGAGCTAGGAGATACAACACCAAAAGCACAAGAAACAAAAGAAAAAATAGATATACTGAACTTCATCAGAACTGACAACTTTTGCTTTTCAAAGGATACCATCAAGAAAGCGAAAAGACAACCCGTGGTATGGGAGAAAATATTTGCAAATCATAAATCTGAATTTCTCCAAAGAAGATATATAAATGGCTAATAAGCACATGAAAAGATACTCAACCTCATTAGTTATTGGGGAAATGCCTTATCAAGATACCACTTCAGAGCCCGCCCTGATGGCCAAGCAGCTAAAGTTTGGCGTGCTCCACTTCGGTGGCCCGGGTTTGGTTCCCAGCACATGGAACTACACCACTCATCTGTCAGTAGCCATGCTGTGGCGGCAGCTCACACAGAAGAACCAGAAGAACTTACACATGCAACCACAAGAAGTACATATGCAACTATGTCCTGGGGCTTTGGGGGCGGGGGGAGAAAAAAGAGGAAGACTGGCAACAGATGTTAGCTTAGGGTGAATCTTCCCATACAAAAAAAAAAAAAAAGATACTACTTCATATCCATTAGGATGCTGTAACAAATAAGATGGATAATTATAAGTGTTTTGAGGATGTTGAGAAATTGGAACTTTTTTTCTCTTTTTGCTGAGGAAGATTGCCCTGAGCTAACATCTGTGGCAATCTTCCTCTATTTTATGTAGGATGCCTCCACAGTGTGGCTTGACAAGTGATGCTAGGTCTGCACCTGGGATCTGAACCTGTGAACCCCGGGCCACTGAAGTGGAGCATGCAAACTTAATCACTATGCCACCGTGCTGGCCCCCAATCTTCCTCTTTTTTTGCTTGAGGAAGGTTAGCCCTGAGCTAACATCCACACCAATCTTCCTCTATTTTTTTGTGGGACACCTCCACAGCATGGCTCATGAGTGGAGTAAGTCTGCGCCTGGGATTCGAACCCACGAACCCTGGGCAGCTGATGTAGAGTGTTTGGAACTTTAACCACTTGGCAACCAGGCAGGGCTCGAGAGACTAGAACTCTTGTATGTTCTTTCTGGAAAAGTAAAATGGTGTAGCTGGTGTGGAAAACAGTCTAGAAGTTCCTCAAAATGTTAAACATAGAGTCAGTCTATGACCCAGCAATTTCCCTCCTTAGCATATACATAAGAGAAATGAAAACATATGTCCACACAAAAACTTGTCTGTGAATGTTCATAGCAGCATTATTCCTAAAAGCCCCAAAGTGGAAACAATCTACCTGTCTACCAGTTGATGGACATCACTTGACAAACGAAATGTGACAAATCCATACAGTGGAACGTCGTTCAACAGTAAGAGGGTAGGAAGCACTGATCCATGCCACAACTTGGATGAACCTTGAGAACATACGCTAAGTAAAAGAAGCAAGGCACAAAAGATCATGAGTGTATGATGCCATTTATATGAAACAGGCAGGTCCGTAGAGGCTTAATAGTGATCGCCTTGGGCTGGGAGTGGGTGTCGAGGGGTGGGAATGCGGAATGACTGCTAATGGGTGCAGAGCATCTTTTTGGTGTGATGAAACTGTTTTAGAACTAGATTGTGGTGATGGCTGCATAAATGTGAATACACTAAAAACCACCGAATGGTACACTTTAAATGGTTGAATTATACGGCGGATGTATTATTATATCCCAATAAAGCTGTTTTTAACAATTCCCAAGCTTTGGGGGAAAAAAAGGCAGTGCCCTTGTGGTGGCCATGGGAATGTGTCGCTCTGACTGCCAGGAGCCTAACGGACGGACGGAGGGGACGGCTGCGCTCAGAAACCCAACCCCAGTCCTCAGCACTGAGGCCAGGCTCTCACGGGCTGCTCCAGCCAGTGCCTGAGGGACTCTCCAAGACGCTCAGTGGCTTTGCCGGAACTTTCTGAGAACGGCACCTCAGTCTGAGACTTCTCCTTCCAGCCTTTCTTCCTCCCTTCTCTCCTCCAAGGGGGTCAGAGCACAGCCCTCAAAAAGGAGTGGGTGTTGGAGGTTGGGGTGGGGGGCGTTCTAGATTCAGAGACTAAAGGGTCACAATAAGCAAAGGCAGCATGTGAGTCTTAACTGGATTCTGGACTGGCGATGACAACAACAACAATGAAAGCCCACAAAACACAGTTTTGGGACAACTGGAGAAATCTGAATGTGGCCTGCATATCAGGTGACACAACAGACTCAATGGCCAACTTCTCTGGTGCGACAATGTGGGCGGGTTACATAGGGGACGGTGTTCTCAGGAGGCACATGCTCAAGTACTCAGAGGGGAAGTGTCAGGATGTCTGCAACTTGCTTTCAAAAGATTTAGCCAAGAAGACATTTCTCTACAAAGGCAGGGCAGGGAAGACAGAGACATGGGCAAATGGGGTGAAATGTTACCTAGTGGTGAATCCGGGGGGTAGGCACACACGCGGCCACTGTCTGGTTCTTTCGCCTTTCCTGTATGTCCAGCTTTTTCAATAAGCCGAGAGGGAAAAGAGGCAACGTCCAGACCTCGTCTGGGATAGTGATGCAAAGACGCGCGATTCTGACTGGTGCTGCCCTCAGTATAAGTCTCTGCTTTAGGGAGCTGCACCTATGACAAACACTGAACTAAAAGACGCTAAGGTGGGGCCGGCCCGGTGGCGCAGCGGTTAAGTGTGCACGTTCTGCTTTGGCGGCCCGGTGTTTGCTGGTTCAGATCCTGGGTGCAGACATGGCACTGCTTGGCAAGCCGTGCTGTGGCAGGCATCCCACATAGAAAGTAGAGGAAGATGGGCACGGATGTGAGCTCAGGGCCAGTCTTCCTCAATAAAAAGAGGAGGATTGGCGGTAGATGTTAGCTCAGGGCTAACATTCCTCAAAAAAAAAAAAAAAGTCGCTAAGGTGCTTATTTTCTTGTCAGGCTCTTAAGGAAGGTTTGTAAAGTTTGGTAACTGACTGAGTAAGAAGGGTTACAGGAGAGGGAGGAACAAGCTGAGAGAGAGAGAGAGAGACAGCAAGCACGCACACAGTGGGCATTGTGGGTGGAGAAAACCCCACCACTGCTCTGAGGAACCAGAGGAAAAGCGCTGCTTGGTGGGCTCCATTGTGGCCCCACAAACGGGAGGGGCAGGTCTGATGGGACAGACGTCAACAGTGACCGGGCATCCTACGATAGGAAGGGATCATTAACTTTTTAGGTGTGCTAATGGTATTGGGGATTTCTTTCTTCCTTTTTAATAGTCCTTATATTTTAGAGATATATCCTGAAGTATTTATGACATAATATCTGAGATTTGCTTCAAAATAATCCAGAACGATCCAGATGGAGGAGGTAGAATGAAGATGGGCCATGAATGGAGACTGGAGGGTCAGGATGCTCGACTCTCACCTGTTTATATTTGGAATGTTCCATCCTCATGAGATGGAAGTCAGAGCCACAACATGGAAGGAGCCCGAGCCCCTCGTGATGGAGGAAACTTCCCCCCCTCTGGAGTTAGTTGAGAAGAAAGCAAGTGAGAGAGAGAGTTAGATCTTGTTTAAGCTACTGTTATCTTGGTTTCTCTTTCATTCACAGCAAACCAGGCCTGACTGATAAACCCTGTCAGTGCCCTCAGCCACAAGCCACCAGGAGCACAGCTGTGACTGAAAAAGTGCAGCGAGGGCAAGCGCACACAGGGAGCCATGGCACGTCTCAGTAAGAGGGTGCTAGAACGTACAGGGTTAGGACTTGGCGGGGAGTGATTTGGGGGAGGTTCTATAGCAGCCAGCATCAGCAATCTTTTTCCGTACAGGGCCAGAGTAAAACGTCAGGCTTTGTAGGACATACAGCCTCTTTCACAGCTTCTCAACTCTGCCGCTGTAGCAGGAAGGTAGCCTTCGCGTGTAAACAGATGAGCGTGTTTGTGTTCCAACAACCCTGCATTTACAAACACCAGGGGCAGACTGGATTTGCACCGAGGGTGCCCCCTGGAGTTTTTAACTCTCAGATCTGTTCACACCGAGCTTCCAGCACATTGTCAGCCTCAGTTTAGGGTTCCTACTCCCTCGCTGGTCCCTGCGGAGGTTTCTGCTCCTGCGGGTTGTGATTCTCTGAATCTGCCTGTCTGTCTCTCCAGTTCCAGGGGCAGCGGTTTGCCCTGTGACCTCACTTCTCTGATGGAACCAGGAAGAGGGCAATTTCTCAGTTTGTTCAGCTTTTCACTTGTAAGGACAGACTGACGACTTCCAAGCTCCAGACACGCAGGGCTGGAAACCGAAGTCCAATAGAACCTACCTATTCACAAGATTTCATAACTATCAGTATAATGCTCTAATGTCATTATAGAGGAGAAATAAAGGAAAGTAATGTATAACCCAATAATGTATATTTTAGTATGTAAATGCTCAGGCTCGCCCACACTAGAAGATTCCATGAAGTAGTGAGCTGCTGGCACCTGCTTCTAAGAAATAAGTTCAGTGTGCCTGGGGCAGCCCCCTGGCCGAGTCCTTCTAAACCCCCTCCCAACCCAGCCTCTTCAATGTCCTTCAAAGCATTTCAGAGCTCTGGAAATTAGCAACCTGCCAAAAGGCGGGGCACTTCCTCCTCTGTTCTTCAATCGCCAGCCTCTCCCCAGAATGTTCCCTGGCACAGGGCTGAGACTACGGTGGGGACCAGGCCCACAGGGCCCCGCCATAGGGGCTCACAGTGTCACGGGGGCGAGAGACATCCCACAAGCACTGTCTCCTTCATTCATCCAGCAAGTACTTCCTGACAAGTGCTAAGAGTGTGTTATGGCTTGAACTGGGCCCTCCAAGAGGACGTGTTAAAGTCCTGACCTCTAGTACCTGTGAAGGTGACCTTATTCGGAAAGAGGATCTTTGTAGACGTAACCAATTTAAAATGAAGTCACAGTGGATTCGGGTGGACCTTAGTCCAGTATGACCTGTGTCCTTCTAAGAAGAGGAGAAGAGACACAGACACATAGGGAGAATGCCGTGTGAAGACAGAGGCAGAGAGAGTGATGTGTCCGTAAGCCAAGGAAGACCGTGGGCTGCTGGCACCCCTAAGGCTAAGAGAAAGGCAGGGGACAGATTCTCCTCCAGCGCCTTCAGAGACAGCATGGCCCTGCCGACACCTTGACTTTGGACTTCTAGCCTCCAGAACTGGAAGCCTCTAGAACTGTTGTTAAAACCACCCAGACTGTGGAAGAGAGCTGGGAGAGTCCAGGTGCTGGGGAGTCAGCTGGCCAGAGTTCACCCTCTGTTTTCTTAGAATTGAGAGCCAGCTCCCGGCGGGGCCGTGCAGGAAGTACTCCTTGATCCCTGTGGCTAAGAACCAGAGCTGGAGCAACAAAGAGTAGTGTGATCATTACCCGAGGAGGGACATTCCATGCTGTGTCATCAGGGGGAGGGGAGGGTGTGCTTTGGCCTCACTCAGTCAAGGGACACAAGGCCCAAGGCCAGGCCTGAGCCCAGCGCTGGTCACAGTCCACACCCCGTGCCTGCTGTGTGTTCTAGGCGGACCAGCCATGGGGGGACTTGCCTGGGATTGAGGGGTTTCTTGGGATATGGGACTTTCAGTAATAAAACTGGGACCATCCTGGGCAAATGGGACACTTGGTCCCCTTAGATTGGCCAAATGCAGGGCTGGCTGCTCCTGTCCTGTACCTGATGTCCTGCCAACTCCTCCAGATGGACTTAATCCTAGAGGGACCCCTGCACCCCCCACCACCTCCTGATCACTTGGTTCAAAATCTCCAGAGGCCTGGTAGGCTGACCCTCTCTCTGACACCGTCACCCACATCACTCCATGTCTATCAATTCTGTCCTTTCTCTGAAAGTGATTACACCTCCTGTGCCCCACATCATGCCTTTATCATCTCACCAGATTACAGTGGTAGGAACGACATTACCACTAATATTATATAGCCGTAATTATACCACTAATAAATAGACCTGATTGCTCTAATTTGTTGAGTGCTTGCTCTGTACCAGGCACTGTGATAAGGACTATACATATGTCATTGGACCCTTTCAACAATCCTGGAAAGTAGGTGCTATCCTCACCCCCATTAATAATGTGGGGGATCAGAATCAGTCACCCCAAAATGTGTCTCTTTGGCTTGATTATTATTATTGGTATTATTATTTTTTTTTTGGTGAGGAAGATTAGCCCTGAGCTAACATCTGCGCAAATCTTCCTCTATTTTTTTTCGCAGATGGGTCGCCACCTCAGCATGGCTGACAAGTGGTGGAGGTGTGCGCCTGGGATCCAAATCTGGGGTGCTGAAGCAGAGAACACCAAACTCAACCACTACACCACGGGGCCAGCCTCTGGATTGATTATTTTTAAGAACAAAAGATGCTGTAAGAAACTTTGACCTTCCCCCTAATTGCCTAAAAAAATTTTAGAAGGCCTGTTCCAGGAAGGAGCCAATATCACAAGGTAACATTGTCTATAGCCAGCCCAGTAAACATTTGTTTATCAAACATTTGCTTTGCCATCTCTATGTAAATTGCCTTCCTCCTCTGTGAAGCCCTAAGCCACTCGCCCCAAAATCCTCCTTTGTCTTTAGCTGAAGATGGTATTTAAGGGGGCCACTTTGGCCATTCTGGCAAGTCACTCAGTTTTCCTGGGTCTCTCCCATGTATGCATGTTATAGAGCTTTGTTTGATTTTCTCCTGTTATTCTGTCAATTTAAGTTGTAGACCAGCCAGAAGGACCTAGAGGGTAGAGGCAGTCTTCTGCCCCTACATAGGCAAGGACATTCGTAATAACGATCTGATAACAGCTGACAATCCTGTGGAGCTCCTGGAGGTCAGGGGAGGGTCTGCACCACCCGGTGCCCTGCATGGGGCAGAAACTCACACGGGAAAACATCCCCGCTGTGGCCCTCTCCCCTCCTGTGCCACAACCTCAGCCCCTCACCCTCTCTGGGCACTGCCAGATCTTGGGAAAGCTGGTGCCTTGGGGCTGGAGGTGGCCTGGCTCCCCAGAGGGCAAGGAGAGCCTGTGTTGGACAAGGATACGCTGAACGAGTCTTGAGGCTGGGGCTGAGGCTGGAAACCAGATTGGGCTTTCCCCTCAGGGGGCTGCCAGGGCAGGGGCTGGTGAGTGCTCCCTGGGCGAGTCTGTAGGCACAGGAGTGGGCATTACACTGCACCCTCCATGGGGCAGGTCTGTCCTGCCAAACTCTTGGTACCCACGCAGGACCAGGCCCCAAGCAGACCCCCAGGAGTGGATTAGAACACAGGCTTTGGAGTCACACAACTACATGCTTTGCTGTCTGTAAGAGGCATGATGACCAGCCAGTGACAGGCTTTGAAAGAAGTGCTGTGATTGGTCACTGACCATTAGGCACACCTCTCATTTCCATAGCGATTTGTGGACTGAAGAGCTAGCAAGCAGCAAAGCCCATGCGTTATGCAATTACAGATAGTGAATACTTAGAACATGGCAACTCACATTTGAACCGTGTTGTCGAGGGTCTGGCGTTACTTAAATCGAGGTGCCTAAAACTCGTTCACATCAGAAGCGTGCAAAGCAAGGACTGTTGATGATGTGCGTGTTTGTGCATAAGGATGTTTCTAGGGCCATCACTAAATTATTAACGGTGGCTTTCTCTGGGATTGGGATGGGGTCTTATAAACTTCTAGACAGCTTGACTTTTTTTCTTTTTAAATGAGCCTGTGAAGCTCTGAAATCAGACGGACCTCAGACTGAAGCCATTTACTTACTTGCTGTGCGACTTCTGGCAAATTACTAAACCTTTCTGAGAACCATTTCTGAAATGAGAATAATGACAGTAGCTGCCTCATAGGGTTGTACTGAGAATCAGGGAGTAACACAAGAAAATCACTTAGCGTGGTGCCTGGCAAAGAGTGCGTGTCCGGCAAATGTCATCATTATTCTTGTTACGACTTACAAATCAGTTTACAAAGAGGTACCGCCGTGCAGGCAGGTCCAGCGCTGTGGCGAGGGGAGCAGAAACGCACCAGGTGACCTTTAGGACACCTTCCAGTGCAGCTTCCCAAGCATCTAAGATCTCAGGATTCCTTGCTGCCAGGTTGGGGGCCAGTAACCTGTGGTCCGTGTCCTCCCCCAGCACACGCCTCCTTCAGCCTGGGCAGCTACTGGCTACCTTCTTGGCCAGAAGGCACCATGACCCGTTACCAGCAAATGGATGACCCTAGGGAAATGCCGCAGTAACCAATACTCTGGTGGCTGACATCAGCTGCATCTCCTATTGCAGTGGCCTTGCCAAGCAGCCTGTCTTGATACCGGATAAAGTCCAGACCCTCCTTAGCCTTGTCAGCAGCTTCCATATGCTCTCCTCTTTCAAATGGACAAATCCTTTGCTTCTGAATAGATGTTGCCCACCTTTGCTCAACTTGTGCCCCTGCCTGGCATGTCCTCCAATCCGATCCCCTGGCAGGGCCTAGCCCCAGCCGTCCCTCCTCTCTGAAGCCTTCTGTGTCCATGTGGGCCCTCCTCTGAACTTGGAGAGCACCCACCATGTGCCCGACCCTTGTGGTAAATTCTCTCATTTTCCCCTCTCATCTTCTCTAATCTTCCACGATCACTAGGAAGGTATGCTCATTCCTATTTTTCTCAAGAGGAGAAAGAACAAAGCTCACTCAGCTGAGACGGCCTGAGCTGGGACTCAACCCTGGTTCGTCTGTTTCCAAAGTCAAAACTCTTTCCCCCCAAATCCCTCTCTCAGGAGGTGGGTGCTGCTGCCTCCCGGGGGACAGGAGCCATGCCTTGCCCCGCTTCCACCCCACATGGCAGCTTGCAAGGGCAGGCAAGGTGACCTCGGCTTTGCAAGCTGGCCCCACGTCACCTAAGTCAATTCTATGCAATGAGGATTCTTGGTTTCAGTGAATCTCAATAGGGGCACACTTGGTATTTGGGGTGAGTCGGTTGTTTATTGGGCAGATCTGTCCAGCGCCTTGAAGGATGTTTAGCATCCCTGGGCTCAAAATGTCAGGAGCCCCCCAGTTTCTGAAAAAACACAAACCACACCACCTCTGGAGAAGGGGCCTGGGGAGCAGGTACGACGTGTGCGCAAAACCAGTGTGTCACATGAACAACCACAGAAGATGAAGGCTCAGACTTGGATAACGTGGTCCCAGCTGTACTCTGAATTAGCTATGGGACCTTGGTCATGCCGTACCATAGCCTCTCCAGGCTCAGCTTCCACATCTATACAATGGGGAGAATAATGATAATGCAATCACGCACAGGAACATCTAGCACAGGTCCCAGCTCACAGTAAACTGTCAATTACAAGAAGCTATTAACATCTAAACCGGTAAGGTTTTCCATAAACATTAGTTAACCGAGCATACCGACAAAGTCTCTCGCTGGATAATGAATTCTGACTTTTTTTTAGCTCTAAAAACAGTGTCCCTGGGGCCGGCCCGGTGGCGCAGCGGTTAAGTGCTCACGTGCGCTTTGGTGGCCTGGGGTTTGCTGGTTTGGATCCCAGGTGCGGACATGGCACCACTTGGCAAGCCATGCTGTGGTAGGCATTCCACATATAAAGTAGAGGAGGATGGGCATGGATGTGAGCTCAGAGCCAGTCTTCCTCAGCAAAAAGGGGAGGATTGGTAGTAGTTAGCTCAGGGCTAATCTTCCTCAAAAAAAAAAAATCATACAGACTTAATAAAATATTTTTTAAAAAACACAAAAAACAGTGTCCCTATAAGACAACTGTTTGGTGAAAACTTGTCAAGTCAATGGTTCTGCCGCAAGAGAGGTGACAGCCTGTCTGGGGAGATCTAACAAGCACACTGACTTATACACAGTTCCAGAAGAGAGAGAAATGACTTCTGGAGCCTTGACTGCACATTCTGGGGCCAGGGGGGTTGGTGGCGAACCCTGAGTGACACAGACAGTAGGTAGACCACTCTTTATCCCTCCTGGCACGGGATCCAGATCCAAACTCAAAATCTCACTCTTCAGAGCAGTTTTACATACGGAGGGGAAAAATATATATATTATATAATAAATAAACACATAAATATGTATATTTAATGCCTGGCAGGAAAAGTAGGGAGATCACATCAGTTTTACAGATGGAGAAACTGAGGCTCAGAGTGGGGGAATGACTTGAAGTCAGAGTCCTGGAAAAGCACAGAGGGACCGCAGCTGTGAATCCACAGCTCATACCACTGTCTGGGAATGAAGAAGTGGGATGACTGTCTTGGAAATTTTTCAGGGAGCTGGCAGTGCCATCCGGGAGTGGGATGTGGCCCGGTGACTGTTAGGGCAGGAGAGACGTGACTCCTCTCCCGCTGCAGCTGGTGTGACTTTGGCCTGCTGGCTATAGAAGGTGGCGGGTAATCAGTGTGAAGGACTTCCTCATGGCTATTAACTCCCCTGTGTTCTTCTGTCACCTCCACCTGGATTATAAAATTAGGGAGTCCTACCCTTTGGAGATGCATGAGCTTAAGTGTGGGGTACAGGGTGGGAAGCCACAGATGTTGCCACATGGAGGCTTTCTCCAGGAGGGAAGAGCGATTCACACAGAAACCAGAATGAACGTTTCTAACCTGCAGAGTCTCTGATCATGTCAGGAACCTTCAGGTATGAGTGCGTCTCTGCTCGAGTCTCCAGCCTCATCATTTCCCCTTCCGGACATCCTATGCATCTCTCAGTCACAGATTAAAAGTCACTTCCTTTGAGAAGTCCTCCCTGACTGCCCCTGGGCCGAGCCAGGCGCTCCCTCCTCCATGCTTCCAAGGCCTCAGCTTCTGTCTACTGCAGGCCCATGACAGATGCTAACTGCTGGGTAGTCTGCCGCCCTCACTAGACTCCAAGGACAGGAACTGTGTGTCTGTCCTGTTTCCACCTGATGCTCAGCCTCTGGCAGTTCACTCAGCACATTGTACGTCCCCCAAAGCATTAGTGCTGATGATCCCGGGAGGCTGAGGAGTCGGGGAGCAAGGCCTTGTGGAGACCCCCTTTGGGCAACTTTCTTTACTTTTTAAAGATCGGCGCCGGAGCTAACATCTGTTGCCAATCTTTTTTTTCTCTTCTTCTCCCCAAAGCCCCCCAGTGCATAGTTGTATATTCCAGTTGTAGGTCATTCTGGTTGCCCTATGTGGGACGCCTCCTCAGCATGGCCTGATGAGCAATGCCATGTCTGTGCCCAGGATCCAAACGGGAAAAACCCTGGGCCACTGAAGCAGAGCGTGTGAACTTAACCACTCAGCCACAGGGGTGGCCCCTGGACAACTTTGTTAACCTCTCTCTGCTTCACTCACTCATCTGTAAAACTGGGCTCATCTGAGTGTAAAACACAAAGTGGGACACATGGGAGCCCTCGGGTCAGCTACTATGGTCATGGCTGTTAGGTGTACAGGCCAGGACACGGAATTCAGGGAGGGCTGTGCCAGGTCCACAGTCTCAAAGTTGGAAAGGGGCCGCCCTGGATTCCAGTCTGGACTCTGGCCTCCAATGTTTGCCTCTCTTCATTCTACACTTCAGGTTGTCTCCTGTTTGTTGCACATATTCAGTCAGTAAACAGTTAATAAACAGTTACCGGAAGCCTGCTGTGTTCCAGGCCCCAAGCTTGGTACTTGGATAACTAAAAAGCTTCTCAGTGGGGAGTGGGATAAGTGAGAACGTGGGCATTAGTGTGAAATCCTCCAGGGCTCCAATTCCAGCTTCTCCACTTCCTGGCTATGTGATATTACTAAGGTCCCTAATCTCAGAGCCTGTTTCCTCCTCTAAAAACAGGGAAAAATAAGACCCCCTGACGGGAGAGCTGAAACCAAGCACTGGCTCAACACTTGATGGATGGGATTATCTTCATCATCCTATTTTTAAAATAACCAATCTGTGCACAAGGTAGCAAATTCTTCCCCCTTGCCCAGGTACCCAGGACCCCAGTTCTCCTAACCGACGCCACCACAGTTAACTTCTTGCGCATCGTAGAAGCCGGCGGGTGCGCACACCGGCAGACATCCACACCCCACACACCTTCTGTTACACAAACCGTAGCGCCAATCAACACTGTTCTTTTTGTCCCTTCCTTTTCTCCTCTAAGTTATCTTGGAAGGCGTCCTATATGAGTACATGTTGAACACGTTTCGTTTTAGTGGCTGCACAGTATGTCACTGTATGGGTTATTTTTTAACGTAGCTGCCGTTACTATTACCAGTCTGGGAACTGAGAGGACTCAGGATCCACAGAGCTGTAGAGCTGGAGTACGGGACGGGGTTCCAGCCCAGGCTCTGCCCAGAATTCGCCCAGTTCCCTTGGGCTCCATCTTCCCCACCAGTACGATCGCGGGCGGTTGGGGGCGAGGGATGTGGGTGCAGAGAGGACCAGCCTGGCAGGTCCCAGTGTCCGAGTGAGGGTCAGCGAGAAGCGCACGCAATTTATTCTCACCAGCTGCTCCCGCTGGGTCAACATTTCGGCACAGCTATTTCGCTATACCAGAAGCATCAAAAGCCGAATGGACTCTGGTATAATCGAGCTCGGAACCGGCTACCAGGCCCTCCAGCCGCAGCACCCGACCTCGGGGCAGCAACAGTTAAGCACCAGCTACTCACCTCCGCCTCGCTCGCTTCACTCCTCGTCCCCAAGAGCGCCCTGAAGGTTACAGCCGTCCGTGGCCCTTTAAGAAGGTCGAGCCCGGGCTCAGCTACTTCCGCCCCAAAGCAACATGGCGCCAGCACGGTACGGAGGGGTGTGGACGCGAAGAGAGCCCCCCTCAAAAAGATGGCGACGCCCTGGCCGCCGCGTTCGCGCCCGGCGGTGACGTCACTTCCTGGGCGGAGGAGGCTGAGTGGTGCAGTGAGGGACAAACAAAAGGAGGCGCCGGAGGGGCGCAGCGGCCGGCCGCGGGACGAAGCGGCAAGGGCCGGGTGCTGCCAGCTGGGCGGCCGGGTGCGGCGGGCTCAGGTGAGTGGGTGGGGTGGGGAAAAGGGCGCGAGCTGTCATCTCTTGAAACCCACTCCTACACGTCCCTGGCCAGCTGCCCGGCCCCAGGCGCTGGGCAGCTCGGGCTCTGCCCGGAGCCAGCTCCCTGGGGGCTTCCCGCGGCAGTTCAGTTCGGCCTACCTCCGGGCTCCCGCATCCCCGGGGTCTCCGGGGCCCCACCCTCTTCTCGGTGCCGCGGCGCGCGAGCCCCCTCCCAGGCACCCCAGTGCTTCCCTGCGCTTTCCATTCCGGGAGTTTCCGCCTCGGCTTCTCCGGGTCCTCTTGTCATCCCCTGGGTTCCCCCAGATCCTCACCCCTCCACACACACACTCCCCCCTTCCTAGAGGTTCCACCTTTGGACTGTCTCCTTGGCAGCTTTTTTCGTTTCCAAAGGGTCCCCCTGCTGTCTTCTCCTGCGCTCCTGGCCCCCTCCTCTTTCCCCGGACCCCTCCCTCCTCTTGATCCGGCGGGAACAGTGCCCTGACTTGAGGGCAGGATCCCTGGCTAGGCTCTTGGGGCCTGTCTGGGCTGGGGTTCCTGGGAAGATCGGCCCAGGGTCCGAGACTCCGGACCCTGCCCGTGCCCTTTGCGTCTTGATGGGCCGGAGAGGCGGATCTGATGAGGTCCGGGCTGGAGATCTAGAAAAGTTGGCTCCCGGTCGGAAGGAGCATAGCTGCCGCTCCTTGGGGTTCATGATGATTCTGCTCCTTTCTTTGACTGCCTCTTGCCCTTGGTCTGGACTGGAGTGAACCAAGGGCTAGTTCTTAGCTGATGCAACTGCTGCCTTTTTTGGGAAGGAGGAGAAATGGTTGGGGGTGTCGACAACCTCCTCCTGATGGGGACTTGCCTGGAAGGGTGGGGCCGTTTTTCGGTGACCACACTCTGACGCCTCTTCCCCAGGAAGCCTTTTGGGGATGAGGTGTGAGGATGGAGAGGGAGAGAGCTTGGTGAGGGAAAGCGAATTTCGGCCTCAATGGCGGAGGACGGGTTTGAGGGAGCTGAGAGGCTACCAGAGGCCTCTCCCACCTTTTCCATTAGGAGGACCTTAAACCTCTGCCAAACTGTTTCCTGCCCTCTGAGCAGACAGACTAGCAGACAGACAGACTGAAGGCAGGAGGAGTGCTGCTGGTGGTGATACTTCCTGTGGAGGGGATGGGGGAGTGGGAGTTTGTGCAGAGGGCCTGGGCAGTCAGTGCCCGTGGCTCAGTCACACTGGCATTGCCTTCGTGAAGGTCAGGTCTTCCTCTGGCTCACGGGGAGAGGCAAGGACAGGTGACTTGTGGTGGAGGACTGGCTTTTGGAGAGATGCTGGGGCATGAATCACCAGCCTTGGCTTCCCTGTCTTCTCGGTTTGAGAGATTCCTTGGGGTTGGGTCTGATGCCCCTCTGCCTGTGGGCTGTGGGACACAGAGCAGGATCCAAGAATGTTTGTGACTTCTCCTGGGAATTCAGCTAGGTGGTTTGCACTCCATGTCTTGGGCACACCCGCTAGGAAGCAGTTTCCTCTGCAAACTTTGAACGGCCTTTCTGGACTGTGGGGTATCCTGAGGACTGCCCTGGTAGGTCAGAACCAGGGGAGGTCGCTGGGCCTTGGGTGGCTGCCTGGCTTGGCTCGGACCTCCCCTATAGGAGCTGGAGGGAAGGAATCAACCTGGTTCCCCACTCCCTCTCCTGAGAGTGGAGGTGATGCCAGGTTTCCACATGGGGACCCTGAGGCATGGGCTAATGGTATAAGACCTCATGGGGAGTCAGGTGGGATGGATATGAGGCCCTAGAGCCCAGCACACTATCTCGCCACCCCTTGACTCATTCATTCATTCAGTCAGTCAGTCATCCTTTAGTAAGTGCTTGGCCTGGGCCAGGAATAGTGGTAAGAGAACACAGTCCCTGGCCTCCTCTGAGCTGCCATCTAAGACGAGAGGCAGATAGGGAAACAGCAATACGGTGGCCAATGTAATAATGGCGACACAGAGACAGCCCAGAGGAAGGAGGCCTCAGCTCTGGGGGAATATGCAGGGGTGGTCAGCCTGTGTTTCTTGGAATAGGAGGGACTAGAAGAATCAGTGACAGGGAGTCCAGAGCTGGAGTTCTGGTCCGGGCTCTGCCACGGGCGAGTGACTGGACAGCCCAGCGTCGGTGGGCATCCCCATCCTTGCCGAGGAGGGTGGGTAGGGGCAGAGGCTGGCTTGGATGGCCTCTGTGCCTCTGCAGCTCTAAGTGCTTTACGGTCACAGTCACCTGAGTGGGGTTGCTGGCTTATTGACCTGTCCCCCTGTGAGGCTGGAGGCTGCCTTCTGCTTCTTTTCTCCCAGTGGAGTGCCTGGTGCTGAGTAGATGTGATAAATGCTCAGTGGCATCCATGGTTGCAAGGCTCCACAGTCCCTCAAAGAGCCGTTCGGGTCCCTTTGTCTGCCTGTGTCCCCTCTTCCCCCACTTCCTCCTTCCTGCTAACTCCTCCTTCTCCTTGGGCCACACTCCCAGCTCCTGGCTGGTGGAGGTGCTCCCCCTTCCCCTGCAGTGGTCTGATCACACTTCTCTCCCTACCCTGCCAGCTTGTCTTGTTCACGCGTGTGAGCAGTTCTGAGCAGAGTGCCTGGCATGTAAGTAGATGCTCGCTCAATGCTCCTTGACTAATCAACGATGGTTGGAGTTGTGTTTGAGTCGAAGTGGTGTGTCTGGGCTGAGGCTGTGTCTTTGCCTGGATCCAGCTCACCCCACCATAGCTCATCTCTCCCCACTTCCCACGTCCAGTGGGATCTAGCCAGGCCAAAGCACTCAGCGTTCTCTAGATGTCACGTTCTCTCCCCTCCAGGCAAACATACTGTTCCTTCTGCCTGGAATTCTCTCTCCCCAACTCCTCCTCTTCCTCGGGAGTCAACTCAGGCAGCACTTTTTCCAGGGAGCCTTCCCTGACCCCCTTGGTCAGGATCCAGTGGTTCTCCCATGTTCCCATAGCTTCTGGGTTCCGCCCAGCAGAGCCCTGGGCTCTTAAGAGCCAGTCGTCATTTTTGACTTGGCGTGTCCCCAGTAGACTGTCTAATTCTCTCTTGTCAGCCCAGAGCCCAGCCCAGGGCCTGGCACCGGTCAGGTGCTGAGAAAACGTTGGCCGCACAGCAGGTAACGCTGATAGTCACACTCAGCCCTTCACACTCAGCCCTGTTGACGTAGCTCTTGCTTCCTCGTAGGGAGGGAGCTTCCATGGAGCGAAAGGAATGCCAGGACCCTGCCCAGACAGATGTGGGCCAGCCTCAGCGCCGACAGCCAACACGCAGATAGCAGAGCCGTCCACGGGGTAAGGACTGGGCCCCTCTCCCTCCAGGTCAGCCACCGCCTCCGGTCAGGTGCCTTCCCCACCCTGGGGAGCACAGGGCAGTGTTTCCTTCTCTGTGGTCCTTTGCTCTTATTGCTGTAGGTCCAAGGCATCTAGGGCAGAGGTGGTGGGAGACAGAACTCTTCCTCCTTCTCCTGCCTCAGTGGCCAGCTGAGAAGTATATGGTTGCTGGACTCTTTGAACGCCGATGTCAAGCTTCGTTGCGAACCTCTGTTTTTTCTCGCTCAGCCCAGATCTTGTCAGTCTGGATTGTTGCTGCTGTCTTGTGATCACATTTCCCAAGGTGTGTTCCATGGAACACCAGTTTTTTTGGTCACGGTGGTTAGATAAGTCTGGAAAAAATAACTTATTGTCTTTGCCGCAGGACTTCTCAGAGCCTTGAACACATTGACCTGAGTATGATGAGGCTCTGAGAGGGAGCTAGCAGGTCGTGTTTCCCCACACTCGCTTGATCACGTGGACATATTTGGGGACTGGTTTCTTGGCCTACACTTTGGTTCCCAAAGGCAGGAGAGGGCACTGGTTAGGACCCAAATTTTGTAGTCACACCTGGGTTTGAGTCCCAGCTGTCACGTGCTTGAGGAGTGACTCTGGGCCAGTCACTGTACTTCTCTGAGCTTCAGTTTCCTTATCTATAAAAGGAGATAATATTAGCACCTTCCCTTCCTTTAGGATATTTTCAAAATTAAATATGTTGATAGAGGGAAGGCACTTAGCAGAGTGTGCATCCCAGAATGTGCTCCCTAATCGGAGTGGGGTGTGTGTAGACTGCTTTATAATTCGTAAAACACGCCCTCATCAATGATCTCCTTTGGTCATTTGAAGAAGCTCACGCAATGGCCTTTATCCCATGTACAGATGTGGAAACAGGCTCAGAGGGAGGAAGCCACTTGTCCCAAATCTTCAGGAAGGAAGGCAGGGACATGGGACTTGAACTAGACCCCAGGATCCTGAGCCAGGGTCCTTTATCCTGTGCCCGAGACCTCCCTGCATCTGCCTCCCAGCTCGGCTTTTTGTTAAGGAAGACCTGGCCGTCCCCAGCCTGGATTTTAAAAGAAAGTTATCTTCTTATTTTTGTTTTGTAATTACTCATACAGTTGAAGTTCATTATAGGTTCTTCTGTTTTGATCTTAGTGTCACATGGAAAGAGAACGTCTCCTGTGATCCCCATCTCCAGAGGTGCGAAGGGGAGGGGTGCGCCCTTCCACGGGTCTTATTACCATTTGCTTGTTTTTCCAAAATTGAGTGCTGTTAGAGCCGCTGGTTCCTACTTCCTCTTGCTCCGTTCACTGGTTCGGGCTGGACCTCTCTCCCAGGCCAGCATGGATGCGTGAGTCCTGTCAGCAGGGCCGATACCTGCCCGCCCGCCCACATTCTCACGTCTGGGGTTTTTGAGCTCCTTGTCGGGCATTGGGGCATTCGCAGCAGTGGAGCGGGTGGGAAGTGCCTGGTGGGTGATGTTGTTGACGCTCCTGTTTATTGGGACAAGGTCAGCAGATCCTGGCCCTGCCCTGTAGGAGTTTCCTGTTGGTTTTGAGGAATTCTGCCCCCTGCAGAGAGGAGGCCTGAGCTGAAGCCTTGCTGGCTGCTGTGAGCAGGAAGCAGCGGGTCCTGCTTATCTGGGAGCAGAATTCCTCCTCCGGGCCAGAGACGCTGGAGGGTGGCACGCTGGCCTGAGAGCTTTTGGCCTCCAGGTTTTAGCCTCCGCTGTGTGCCTGAGGCAGGGGTCGGGGTGGGGGGTAGGGAGGGACATGCATGAGTTCTTGCCTTTGCCTGAGTCTGGCTCTGACTCAGTTTACCCAGGCAATTCCTGGTGGAAGCCTCAGTCTTTGTCCCCTTGGAATGCTCCTTTCAGGTTTTCGCCTTGAGGGTGGGCAGGCGAGGAGAAGGCAGAGGGGCTGCCCTGTGATCCGGGTCTAAAGACACTCTGTTGGGGGGCTGGCCCCATGGCCGAGTGGTTAAGTTCATGCGCTCTGCTTCGGCAGCCCAGGGTTTTGCCGGTTCGGATCCTGGGCGCGGACATGGCACCGCTCATCAGGCCATGCTGAGGCAGCGTCCCACATGCCACAGCTAGAAGGACCCAGACCTAAAAATGTACAACTATGTACCAGGGGGCTTTGGGAAGAAAAAGGAAAAAATAAAATCTTTAAAGTTGCTCTGTTGGGGCTCAGGCGACCTCAAGATGGGATTCGGCAGGGGGATTTCTGGCCTGGCAGCCTGGTTTCGTGGAGCCGGGAGAGCGTGGTTTGGAGGATCAAGCTGGAAGTGGGGTCTGTGCCAGCACTCCCTGTCCCCTCCCTGGTGCCCCCTCAGCTCACTGTCCTCACCCTCTCCCTCTCCTGAGTTTCTTCCTCCCGTTCTTTCCCTGGAGTCTCTTTTTCTTTCTCCCATGAGGCCCTCCTGGCAGGGAGCCCCAGGAGCTGGCCCAGTAGACGATGCCCAGCCCCTCCGCCTTCCCCTCCTTCCAGCAGCAGGACCCGCATGGCCTGGGCTCGTCCTCAGTGGCTGTGGGCCTCGTGCTAGGCTGCGTGCCGGTTCCCTGCAGACCTTTACCAGCTTGCCCGCCACAGCTCCTGTGGGAGGAGGGCCACCATGTCACAGGCAGGGTAGGAGACCAAGGCTCGGAGGCACTTGCCCAAAGTTGTACAACTTAGGTGGCACAGCCAGGACTCGAACCCTCTTTGCCTCAGCAGCCTGTGCTCTCTCTATCCCACTTTCTACTTCCCTTTTTCTCTAGGTTCCCAGAGTCGCCCAGGAGCTTGCTAACAGTGCCGGTTCCCCTGGGTCCACCAGCACACGGCTGCAGAGTCAGAGCCTGGGGGCGGGCCCGGGAATCAGCTCGTTGAAGAAGCTCCCAGGCTTTCGCGAGGCAGGCCGCAGACCCTGCCGGGGTACACTGCCCAGGGCAACCCTGCAGCCCCGGGCCCCAGCTCTGGTGAGGTCCGTCCGCCGCCAGAACTGACACCTTGGGAGTGGAAGCAGGGCCGAGCTTCCTGCAGGATGGTGGCTTATCGTGACTTCCCAGTGTGTGTTGGAGGTTAGCCTTCCCTCCTCGAGGATGTGTGGGGCGAGGTTTCTCGAAGGGCTTTTACTCCCAGCCACAAACATCCTCTGCTCTCTTTCCCAACACGTTTCTGCTGCATCTCGCATCTCGTAGCAAGTTCTATGTTTAACTGTCTCTTGAGGGCCGAAAACCTCAGAATTAAATAGGCTGCTGCACGATAGCCTCATGCCTGGAGCGGCCTCCACCGGAACCAAGCTGGCTGTAAAATTCCACGGCTTCACGCGCCACCTGGACACCCTCAGAGGTGCTGCTGCCAGGCTCCCGCCCTCTGACAGATTCGGCGAGCTGACCCAGGCGCTGACCAAGCTGGGGCAGGGCGGCGCAGGAATCCTGCCCTTCACAGCTCCCAGCCGGCACTTAGCATCAGGGTCCCCGCCCAGAGAGCCGGGCCCCTCGGTCCCAGTCCCAGGGGGCTCGGCAGAAACTGCATCTGCAGCCCCCCTCGGGGGCTCCTGTCCACGTTTCATAACCTGTCCAGGAAGGCAGTGCTGGGGGCCAATCAAGCCCCGTCTCCAAGGCCCGTCTGCCCCGATGGGCCCAGGCCGGACACCTGGCTTCTGGGCCCAAACCCAGAGCTGGGCTCCCTTCCAAAGTTTCCTTAAAGCCATACCTGAGAGACCAGAGGCATCTGAGCATGGCCTGCGAGGGTTCGCCGCAGAGGCCTTGAGTCCATATACTGTTAGGAAAATTGGGTGTTGTCCCACAAAGCATTTCTAGCGTTCTAGGTGCCCAGGGAGGCCCAGGAGACCTGCTTGCCTTTGAGGCAGATTGGCATGATGGAAAGTCAGACCTGGGATGCTCTTTCCCACCATCTTCTAGCTGTGTAGCCTTGGGCAGGTCACTTAACCTCTCTGGACCTCAGACTTCGCACCCATAAAGGGACTGATAAAACCTGTCATTAATATTAACAGCAGCTAACGTTACAGTCTTACTTTGTGGCAGGCACTGGGCCAAAAGCTTCCCATGGACTGGCTCATTCAGTCCTCGCTACAACCCTGTGAGGAGTAAACTCGTCAGCCGTTTTATAGATGAGGAAACCAGAGCCCCAGAGGTGAAGTGACTTTCCCAAAGTCAAACGCTGGTGAAGTGGGGAGCCGCCTCACTGATGCGCGTGGAGATCAGGAGCTGAGGCGGAGGGAGTGCTGGGTGCAGTGCTGGCACACAGTGCATGTCAGGGACCGGGAGCTCGAATGCCAGCCTGGTGGCGTGAGGGGAAGGCCTGGCCTGCTGCCTTGTGTGCTTGGCGTGGGGAGCCAGTGGGAGGAGCCCCAGCTGGGTGTCCCTCACCTGTCACCCTTCACCTTGAAAGCTGGCCACGCCCTTGCTAGTTTTCGTGAGGACAGACCTGTTTGGGAGGCTCAGCTCGAGTGTGAGAGCAGTTTGGAACTGAAACTTGTTTCCTCTGCCTCCTGCCCCAACTGTCTCCCCTCTTCCTTTCCCCCGGAAGTGAGGGTGTGCCCTTCTATGCAGGGTGAGCACCAAACCAGGCAGCGCCCCCAGCCGCTGACTCACCCCAGACAAGTGTGGGGGCCCAGAAGGCCACGCTCTGCTCTTGGGTGGGTGGGGGCTGTGTCACCAGGTGACGAGATGAAACCTCTCCTCCCCCTCCTGGCTCTGGGACCAAAGGAGGCCACTGAGCAAGGAGCAGATTCACAGGCCCGGAGCTCTCCCAGGACAAGGCCAGTGACCCAGAGTCTTCCTTGGGCCTCTAGGGAATGGCCCTTCCCCCGGGACGGGGCTGGAGGAACAGCCTTCCTGAGAGCGGCGGAGCAGGGCCGCCTCCCGCCTCCCCCCTGCCCGGGAAGTCTTCCCAGCATTGCTGTTTGGGCTTTAACAAAAGGCTCTCTGTGCCATGTTTACCCGCGGCCCGACCTGCCTGCCACGCTCAGGTGTGAGCGCCAAGCCTCTGGGACGAGGGGTGGCGTGTCAGGCCTGGACTCCCTTCCCCGTCCATAAGGAGCGTCCAGAGGAAGTCAACAGCGCAGCCCAGGCCTGACACCTAAGGGGTGGTTCTGAGAGCAAATCGCCAGCTCTCTCCTTTCGTCCTTTCCCGGGGTCCTGACCCTGCGAGGGTCCCCAGAAGTCCACGCTCCTGAGTGTGGTTGGTGAGTCCTGGAGGCTCTGGGGGCCCCTGGCCGTCTGGTCTGTGCTCAGCGGTGTTTGTCCTTGCGGCTCAGCCCTCACCTGGGTGTCCCCCTACTGAATGCTGGAGGGTTTTCTGCGATGGCAGGTGGGTTGTAGTAACTATAGCCCCGCTTCCTCTGTGCCAGGTGTTGGACTGTCAACGTTAGATGGTGTTATTTTCAGTTCTCACAATAGGCTTCCGGGATGGGTACTGTAACGTTCCCATTTTACAGTTGAGGAAACTGAGGCTCCGAGAGGACACGTCGTTTGTCGCGGGGTCTGAGCTCACCCCGCTGCTTCCCTGTAGGGAGGCGTCCTGTTGAGGAGCCCGTGTCCCTGGGGAGGGCAGGCACGGGCGCGCTAACCTTTCTCTAACCTCAGAAACCACGTGGTGAGGGAGCTCTTCTGTTTTTTTCCCAAGTATTTTTTCTACTCAGAAGCACTAAATTTCAATCATAGGAGAATGTATAATGTAGGCGACCCTCTACAACCTTACCCACCCTCAGACTCACCCACATAGAGTTCTGTGTATAGCTTTCCAGATGTTTCTATGTTTACAGTGGTAAGTTTGTTGCTGACATAATTTTTTATAACAAGAATGGGATCCTACCTGTTTCCCCTAATTTTTGTTATTATAGTAAAATATATATAACGTAAAATTTAACATCTTAATCATTTTTAAGTGTACAGTTCAGTGGCATTTAGTTACATTCAAACATTATGCAACCGTCACCGCCATCCACCTCCAGAACTTTTTTCCTTGTGCAGAATTGCAGCTCTGCACTGTTGGACACTAACTCCCCTTCATCCCCTCCCCCGGCCCCTGGTAGCCCCTGTTCTACTTTCTGTCTATGAATCTGACGACTCTGGGTGCCTCCTGTGGTTGGGATCAGCAGTGTTTGTCGTTTTGTGACTGGCTTCTTCCATGGATCATACATTTTATATCCTGGGCAGCTTTTTTTTTTTTGAGGAATATTAGCCCTGAGCTAACATCTGCTGCCAATCCTCCCTTTTTTTTTTTTTTTTTTTTGCTGAGGAAGACTGGCCCTGAGCTAACATCGGTGCCCATCTTCTCTCCTTTTTATGTGGGACGCCTGCCACAGCATGGCTTGCCAAGCAGTGTATAGGTCCACACCTGGGATCCGAACCACTGCACCACCAGGCCAGCCACCCCTTTTTTCTTTTTTTTTTTTACTACTCAATATCTCTTGGACAGCTTTTGCATCACTGTATACAGATCTATGAGGTAGGGAGCATTATTCTCATTTCAAAGTTGCCAGAACACAGGCTCGGGCTAAATAATTTGCCTGAGGTCAGGGAATTAGCTCATCCTGGAGCTGGATTTGAACCTGTGTGCTCCTGACTCCAGCGCTCTTGGCTTTGCACTCCTCGACACCCGCCTGCCACTGAGGGGATGATAAGGCTGTCTGGGTTGCTTTATCTGACTCCCCTGGGACAGGGCTGCTCCAGCCCTGCCGCAGGAACCTGGTCGCGCTCCTCCCCACCTGCGTGTGCTGCACTGTGGGAAGGGGCTAGCTTCTTCCTACCCACTTCCGCGCGTCTCCCTGGGGCCGGGCGGGCGGACCAGGCAGGGTGCTGCTGCCCCGTGCTGGCTGTAGTATCCTCAGAGGCCACAGGTGCTGCTGCGCCAGGGAGGAGCAGGCCAGTTGCAAGGAGGAGCCGAATCTGCTGCCCTGGCAATTGGTCCACGCGGTAGCCGCTGCCTCCCGCTGAACCTGGCCCGGGTGAGGACCAGAGGGAGCACCAGCCAGGAGGAGCAAGAACGGATGATTGTTTTGGTAATTTGTATGCAATAGTTTAAGCACAGAGAAAAGTATAAAACTAGAACAGATGTCTTTGTATGCAGGACTCAGCTTTGTCAGACCTTAAGGTTTTGCAAGTCACACACACTCTCTCTCAAATTATTTCAGACACAATCCCATCCTCCTCCCTCTCTCTGGGTGAAATTATTATCTTGATTTTGGGGCTCTCCACGCATGTTTTTATAGCTTCCCTACACTTGGATAGATAGGTTGTAGAAAACCTTATATAGTGTGCGTATTATTCTACAGCTTGTTTTTTGGCTCAGCGTTGTTTTTGATGTCTATCCATGTGGATATGTATAGCTGTGGTTCGTTGACTTTCATTGCTTTCACGTTCCGTTGTATGATTAGAGCAATTTATCTTTTCTCCTGCTGATGGACATTTCGGTTCTTGCTAATTTTTTACTGTTAGGAACAACTCTTAGCATTCTTGTCGGTGCCTTTCCAGGGCTTCACACTTATGCATAAAGCGACTCTCTAAGGTCTGTAACTAGGAGAGAAATTGCTGGATTGTGGGATGTGTGCATCCTCATCTAGGATTTCAGCATTTTTGCCAGTTGCAGGGAGTGGAATATGTTGTAATTTGCATTCCCTGACTAGTAATGAGGTTAAGAATTATTTCACGCCTCAATTTCCATTTGTGTTTTTTTCCTGTGAATTGTCTATTTTTTCCTGTTGGCTTGCCTTTGTGTGTGTTTGTAGGAGTTCTGTATTCTGGATGTTAATCCTTTGCTAGTTACGTTGCTGTCAGTGCTGCTCACTCCTAGTGACCCTGTGGACAGTGGAGCAGAACCCTGCCTGGTCTTTCTGTGCCATCCTCTGACCTTCTGGCGCTATCAGACAGTGCTCCTATTGTCTGCTGTTCATAGGTTTTCATGGCCAGTTTTTCGGAAGTGGATAGCGAGGTCCTTCTTCCTAGTCTGTCTTATTCTGGAAGTCCACCATGGGTGACCCTGCTGGTATTTGAAATACTGGTGGCATAGCTTTCGGCATCACAGCAACACAGAGCCACCACAGTGTGACAACCTGCAGACGGGTGGTGTGATTCCCTGGCCGGAAATAAACCCGGGTTGCAGTGGTCAGAGCACCGAATCCTAACCACCAGACCAAGTCTGTGGGTTCTTTTCGCTTTCTTTTTATTGTATCCTTTGATGTGCATACATTGTAAATTTAATGTGATCGGTATATCAATCTTTTCCTGTGATGGTTCATACTCTTTGTGATGAGAAATCCTTCCCTGTCTTAAAGGCATTAAGATGGTCTTTTAGACTTTTTCTTTAAATGTTTTCAGGTTTGCCTAGGTGTTTAAGTCACTGGAATTTATTTTCCTGTGAGGAGGTAGATGGGCTATGCTTTTTTTGTGTACGTAACTGACAGCCGGCTCTGTTTATGGACGCCCATTCTTTCCCCCTGACCTGCAGAGCCAACACTGTCATGTCTAATTTTCCAGAAATTTGGGTGTCTGTTTCTAGGCTTACTCTTCTGTGCCTTTGGCCCACCAATCTACCCCTCCATCAGCACCACGTTGGCTGAATTCCTATAGCTTTGTAGTAAGCTTCCTCCCACCTTATTCTTCCAAGTTGTCTTAGCTCTTCTTGATCCTTCAGAATCATGATTTTAAAAAATCTTTTTTCTTAATTACCTGAGTAACATGTGCTTATGAGAGAAAATACAGGTAAGTTTGGGGTGAAAAAAGATTATAAGTAGCAGTCTAATCTCACTGCCAATATTGTTCAAATATATATACGTATGTGTATATATAAAACTTAGCGCAGAAGCGTTGCTCTGTCACGGTTTTGTCACCTACCTTTTGCATTTCACACACTTTGGACGTTTTCTCATTCTTTAAGTCATGAAGCGTTTTGCTCTAACGTGTTCCGTTATTTCGTGGTTTTCCATCATCTGATCATTTAATAAATATTCAACCGTTCACTTAATACCGGGCATCTGGGTCGTTTACAGTTTTCCTGGGGTATAAATAACACTGGGATGAACATCCCAGTCTTTCCCAGACAGTGGCCGTCCTCCCTCCTGACACTTCTCCATCCTGGGCTCAGCCCAGTGCAGCAGCCCTGCTCCGCCGTCTGTACTCCGGGCTCTGCACAGGGCTGGGATGAATCTAGAGGGTCCGGCAGGGCACCCAGCCTCCTCACTCCCCCCGACCCCTCGGCGGTCCCTTGCCCACTGCCTCCCTAGCTTTACTGGGGTGCAGCCAGCAGTCTCCCCCCTCACTGGTGGGTGCTAATCCCCAACCTCTAGGAGGGCACAGCCTCCAGCTTAAAGTGACACATCTTTCTGGAAGACGGGGAGTTAGCTAGACCAGAGCTCGGAGGACAGCGGCACGTGCCTTTTTGTCTTTTCTCAGCCGCCCTGATTTCAACCCTTTAATCTTTGTCCTCTATTCAGAATCCTGTCCAAATTCTCCATCTCTTGGGGCAGAGACCTGACCTGACCCGGCTCCCCATCGCCCGCTCAGAGCTACAAAAGAACATCCAATCCCCACACTGGGGGCCAGTTTTTTCTTTCTTTTTTTTTTTTTTTTTGGCTCTATTTATTTTAAATTCTGTGCTATTTTTCAATCACAAAGATAATGCATGCTGGTAACAAATTACAGTTTCCTTTCATTCTGCCCCTGTTCCCACTCTTAAGAGGGAGCCTTCCCCACCGTGCGGGGAATGTTGGTCAAAGGTTTATCAAAATGGGATTGTCTTTATTTATTATTCTGGATCTCGCTTTTTTTCAAAATGACATTACGTACAGAGCTACTTTGTTCCACTGAGAGGGCCCTGTTACATTCGAGTGACTCCTTCAATGTCCCAGGATGTGCTGATTGCCCACCTGCCGTGTGCCAGGCCTTAGCTAACTCTGTGTCTGCGAGCCCCGTGGGCGGTCTCCTTCTTGCGTTTCCTTCCTTCATGCTCTGGGTCTGCACACTTTTCGTTCACCCGTCAACGGTCTGTTGAAGTCAAGATTGCAGGCTTGTGTCTGTTTTAGCCCCATTCCATGCATGGGGGGCCTAAGGCTCAGAGAGGTGAAGTCACCTGCCCAGTGTCACTCCACTGCTGGGTGGCAGAGCCCAGACTGGCCCCGGCTGTCCCTCTGCCTCTAAGCTCTCATCACCGCTGCTCAGCACTTGCTGTCCACCTGCCTGAGGTCGCACACACAGCAGTTTGGGAAACCTCATTCCTATGACTTCTTGATAGTCCTGGGAGCTTGGCAGGGCGTCTGTTACTGTGCCTGTTTTATGGGTGGGGAGGCCAAGGGGCCGAGAGGGGATGGAGTCCTGGCTCCTGGACAGCGCCTCTCCCTCCCTCCTGGCTGGCTGGCAGAACCGGCCGGGACAAGGGTGTCTGTGGCGGCGTCAGGGCTCTAGAGCTGGAGCCCTGCCCTCTGACCTGGGGGTGGGCTGCAGTCAGTGTAAGGGAGGCCCCAGGATGGGCAGGAGCCTGGGATCACACGCTGCTTGGTACTTTGACCACCTTTTACAAAACATGGCACATCCATGACACATTCTCTGCTCCCTTCCAGACGGGGAAACTGAGGCCCTGGGGGAGAAGCTGTCGCACTGCCTGCAGGAAACTTCCTGAAGAGGACGCTTTCCATAACTGGGACTAAAGGTCCCCAGTGCCCTGAATCTGCCCCTTTCCCTTAGGGGTGCTCTCCTGACCGCACCCAGGTGTGCCCCGGGGCAGCTGTCAGGTGGGATCTGCTCCGTCTGAATGGCCCCCCGGAGGTGCTGCTTGTCTGGCGCCATCACAGATCCGGGTTTGAAGGTGGCCTCTGTCACTTACAGGCGGTGTGAAGTCGGGCACATGACTTCTCTCCCTGAGCCTCAGTTTCCCTATCTATAAAATGGACGTGAAGAATATTATTCAGCCTTAAAAAAGAAGGAAAGTCTGACACATGCTACAACACGGATGAAATTTGAGGACATTATGTTAAGTGAAATAAGCCAGTCACAAAAGGACAAGTGCTGTATGATTCCACTTCTGTGAGATACTGGCGTTGTCAGAGTCATAGGGATGGAAGGCGGAACGGTGTTTGCTGGGGTCAGGGGGTAATGGGGAGTCATTGTTTAGTGGGGATAGTTTCCGTTTTGCAAGATAAAAAGAGTTCTGGATGGTGGTGATGGTTGTACAACAATGTGAATATACTTCATGCCACTGAACTGTACACCTACAAATGGTTGAAATGGTAAACCTTATGTGTATTTTACCCCAATAAAGAAAGAATTTTGAGGGAAAAAATGGCTGCAAAAACTATAGGCCTCCTGGGCTTGTGAGGGTTCTGGGTTGGCCTTTGTCATCAGTCTGGGAACCAGCAGCTGCTCCAGCTGAGGGTGTGTAGTCACCTTGAGCTCCTGGGTGGGTCCCTGCCCTGGAGCTCCCTTCCTGGGCTCCGGCTGCTTCCCCCGGGCCCTCAGGGTTGGGCAGGGGCAGGGAGAGCCCGAAGCCACGCCTCTGCTGCGTCCCTTGGCCCCGCCCTCATCCACCTGAAACTCTGCCTTCCCCCCCATCCCTTCCCTGTGCCCCATTCCTGCCCCGGCCCCCTCACAGGCACTCTCTTGAGACCCGCTGAATTTATTGAGCACCTACTGTGTGCTGAAGACTCCCATCCTCAAGGAGCATCTGACCTCACCCGGGTGACGGGTGACGAGGAGGGTGAGGACAGATGACATCAGCCAAAACCATCTGCCCGCCCCACTCTGCCCTGAACGCTTTAAAAGCGTGAATTCGTGGACTCCTCCCAGTGGCCCTCTGAGGTACTGTCCCATTGTGTTTGTGAAGAACCTGAGGCCGGCAGCCGGTGAGGACCTTGCCCAAGGCCGTGCAGCAAGGCCCAGGCTGCAGGCGGCCAAGCCCAGGCCTGCACCTACGTCTCCGGCAGCAGCCACTCCAGAGGGGGCCCTGGCCACCTCCTCCTCCCTGGCACCCCTGGGGGCTAGAGCCTGGGGTTTGGTGCCTGCACCTGCTTTCTAGATTCCCCCCAAAACCCCATCAGAGAGGGGCAGTGGCTTGTCCAGGGTCTCACAGTGAGTTGGAGGCAGAAACCTGGGTGCAGCGAGAGGGCGACCCCCCTCAGACAGGTCACCCACACGAGGCCGGGCCTGCGCTGGACTCCCAGTCCTGCCCTTTTAACCTCCGTGACCTGGGCCCCAGCTCTGCCCCTCTGAACCTCCGTGGCCTCCTCTGCGCAGTGGAATGGTGACACCAGGGGGGAGCCTCAGGGACCGGCACAGGACTGTCGCCTCCACGAAGCCCTTCTCAGCGGGAGGGTGGCATTTGTCCCTCCTCTTGCAGCCAGGGCTGCCCCTGCCCCCACACAGGGTCCAGTGTTTCCGGCCTTCGTCTGTCTCTCCCACCTGCCTACGTGCTCACACTAGACCGAGAGGCAGACACACCTTAGTCACTCTTGTTGCCCCCAGGGGACCTAGCCCAGGGCTGCACCGAGAGCTCGCCATGTGCTTCCAGACTGGGTGTTGCGGGTGAGGGCGGTTAGAGCCATCATACCCGAAGGGACTGGCTGTTCTGCCTCTCTGAGCCTCAGGCTCCCTCACCTGTAAGGGAGCTGTGAACCTTCCCGCTTCAGAGCCAGCAGGAATCAGGAAGGCCACACGGGCAGAGCCCAGGACAGCGGGCCCAGGTGCAGCTCCTGCCTAAGAGCTGGCGCTCCAGTGGGTCGACACACCCACTCCCCTCCCAACTGGTGAGGCAGCAACCACATCCTGCCTGGTCATACATGGCCCCCACCCCCCGTGTCTGTCATCCTGCCGTGGCAGTCTCCTTCTGGACTCTCCAGGGCAGGCTGTTGCATGCCCTCAGGCCCTCTGTCTTGGCCCCTCCTTCCTTCCGGTCCCCAATCTTTGGGCGCCTGCCTGGATGTGCACTCGGGGATCCGGGAAGGGAGGGACGAGTATCTGGGTGTCTTTCAGCTGGAGGCCAGCCGTGTGATTCAGCAGGCCCTCCCTGGAGTGCCACTTTCCCAGGAGTGTGGGTGGCGTGAGGAGCCAGCTGGTCATTAGAGGGCCCGGGCCTTCCTGGGGGGTGGTCACTCACCCTGGCCTCTGAGTCCTGGCCTTAGCAGGAGGGCTGACCCCTGGGCTGGAGCCGCCGGCCAGGGCGGGTGGTGGTGTCTGCTGGCCCCGTGGTGACCTGAGCTCTGGGAAACCCCAGGGGGTGGGGATGCTGGACTCCTGCCCGTGTGTGGGGCCTCGGGCAGGTGGACAGGGTGCCTGCGCAGTGGTGAGGACCTGGACAGGGAGGTGGAGAGACAGGCCTGGGCTTGGTCTCGGCTCTGCCCTGAGTGGTACAGGGGCTTGGGCAGGTGACTTCACCTCCCTGAGCCCTAGTTCCCTCATCTGTGGAAGGGGGACACAGATAGGCCCTACATCTGGGCTTCCAAGGGATTCCATGAGGCAATTCCACATGGGGTAAGGGCTGGCCTAGCGCCTGGCACATGTCCATCTGTTAAGTGCCCCGCTTCCCTCCCAGGGTCTGGCTTGCCTTCCTCCTGTCCTCCCCACCCATCCCTGTGTGTTCTAGACATACGGCCTGGGAAGCATTTGACTTTTGCAGGGAGGCCCTGTTTTCTGAAGTGTTCGTTACCATGGTCATTATTAATATTACCAGTAATCAGAATGAGGTGGCCCAGTCCCATAACCTGGGCCCCCTTGTTCTTCTCCCAAAAGAACAGACCCATTTGTCAAAACACAAGTATGTAGGGGGCTGGCCCCACGCATAGTGGTTAAGTTTGGCACACTCTGCTTCAGCAGCCCAAGTTCACAGGTTCAGATCCTGGGTATGGACCTACACTACTCGTCAGCCATGCTGTGGAGGCATCCCACATGCAAAATACAGGGACGTTGACACAGATGTTAGCTCAGGGCTAATCTTCCTCAAGCAAAACAAGAGGAAGATTGGCAACAAATGTTAGCTCAGGGCGAATCTTCCTCAGGAAGAAACAAAACAAAACACTCCACAGGTATTTAAACCTTGATTTAAAATGTAGATTCTAGATTAGAAAATAGGGAGTAAAGTAAAATCACACTATTATTTAAAAAAATATACACAAAAAGAACCAGAAGGTTATTACTCCGTGAAAAGTCAGCAGTGGGTAACCCAGGCCAGTGTTCTTCAAGGAATTTCTCTTGTGGTCCTTATGCTTTTTTATATTTTCCCAGCATTCTCCAGGGAACATCCAGTACATTTTTTATCTCGTTACAGCCTCACAGGCTGTTCGTTACAAGCAGCATATCGTGGCAGGGCGGTCCTGGACGAGGTGATCCGAGGACGGGATTCCTTCCACAGGATTATTTTGTTGTACAGCTCCTGGATGTCACTGGCTGGATTTCCTGAACGTGGCAAATCATTTGTGGCACTGAAGTCACGTGTTGAAAATCAGATTCCTAGGCTCTGCCGGAGACCTGCCCAGTTGGACTTTCGGGGAGAATCTGCTGCTGTCGATTTAGTTTCTTTATACACACCCACGTAGACGCACACAGCCAGAGATGATTTTACAGAAATGCATAAGTGTGATCATGTCATCCAGCTTGGGCTGGATAGCCGTCTGGTTTTCTTGTCCTCCCCCTGTGTGGCCCCTCCCCCGGGAGCCTGTCATTACACCTGCTGTGTGTGTGTCCTTCCGGTTTCCCCTTGGAGTTCCCAGAATCCTGTATGGACATAACTGCATGCACACAGGTACAACTTTTAAAATCTCCCTATTTTTCCTACAAAAGTGAGTGCATATTAAACTCTGTCTTCCGCATTTGGCTTTTCTCACACTCCGCATAAATCTCTTTGGGTCACTGGTGCAACTTCACGGCGGCTGGTTCCTAGTGAGCCGGAAGTTTTCGCCAAGCCCCTCTGGTCAGTCTGATCATTAGGAAGATGGGGTCTAGACCGGAATTCCGAATGCTCTTGCTGGAAAGCAGGGGCTGCCCCTGTGAGGCTGCAGGAGCATCTGTCAGCGTGGGCCCTGACCTCAGGGCTCGGTCTTCCGTCTGTTAAGTGGGGAGGCTGCCTGCCTTCCCCTGGGGTGGTTTCCCAGCCTCCCAGGACCATGTGGTTTCTGGAGAAAGGCCAATCCATGGGCCGCCCAATGAGTGGCAAAGCTATGACTCCCAGCTAGACTACAGGTGGAATTTTGGATCACGGCCCCGTTGTCTCCTTCCCCTGACCCCTGGATCCCAGAAAGGCAGGCCACCCTGCAGTAACCCCTTGCTGTGGTCTGTTTCAGGTTGAACCATGATTCCAGTGACAGAGCTCCGCTACTTTGCGGACACGCAGCCAGCGTACCGGATCCTGAAGCCGTGGTGGGACGTGTTCACCGACTACATCTCCATCGTCATGCTGATGATCGCAGTCTTTGGGGGCACGCTGCAGGTCACCCAGGACAAGATGATCTGCCTGCCTTGTAAGTGGGTCACCAAGGACTCCTGCAATGACTCTTTCCGAGGCTGGGCAGCCCCTGGCCCAGAGCCCACCTACCCCAACTCCACGGTCCTTCCAGCCCCTGATACAGGCCCCACGGGCATCAAGTACGACCTAGACCGGCACCAGTACAACTACGTGGACGCCGTGTGCTATGAGAACCGCCTGCACTGGTTCGCCAAGTACTTCCCCTACCTGGTGCTTCTGCACACGCTCATCTTCCTGGCCTGCAGCAACTTCTGGTTCAAGTTCCCACGCACCAGCTCGAAGCTGGAACACTTCGTCTCTATCCTGCTTAAGTGCTTCGACTCGCCCTGGACCACGCGGGCCCTGTCGGAGACAGTGGTGGAGGAGAGTGACCCCAAGCCGGCCTTCAGCAAGATGAACGGCTCCATGGACAAGAAATCGTCAACTGTCAGCGAGGACGTGGAGGCCACTGTACCCATGCTGCAGCGGACCAAGTCTCGGATCGAGCAGGGCATCGTGGACCGCTCGGAGACGGGCGTGCTGGACAAGAAGGAGGGGGAGCAAGCCAAGGCGCTATTTGAGAAGGTGAAGAAATTTCGGACCCACGTGGAGGAGGGGGACATCGTATACCGCCTCTATATGCGTCAGACCATCATCAAGGTGATCAAGTTCATCCTCATCATCTGCTACACCGTCTACTACGTGCACAACATCAAGTTCGACGTGGACTGCACTGTGGACATTGAGAGCCTAACGGGCTACCGCACCTACCGGTGTGCCCACCCCCTGGCCACGCTCTTCAAGATCCTGGCGTCCTTCTACATCAGCCTGGTCATCTTCTACGGCCTCATCTGCATGTACACGCTGTGGTGGATGCTGCGGCGCTCGCTCAAGAAGTACTCGTTCGAGTCCATTCGCGAGGAGAGCAGCTACAGCGACATCCCCGACGTCAAGAACGACTTTGCCTTCATGCTGCACCTCATCGACCAGTACGACCCGCTCTACTCGAAGCGCTTTGCTGTCTTCCTGTCAGAGGTGAGCGAGAACAAACTGAGGCAGCTGAACCTCAACAACGAGTGGACGCTGGACAAGCTGCGGCAGCGGCTCACCAAGAACGCGCAGGACAAGTTGGAGCTGCACCTGTTCATGCTCAGCGGCATCCCCGACACTGTGTTTGACCTGGTGGAGCTGGAGGTTCTGAAGCTGGAGCTCATCCCCGACGTCACCATCCCGCCCAGCATCGCTCAGCTCACGGGCCTCAAGGAGCTGTGGCTCTACCACACAGCAGCCAAGATCGAGGCGCCCGCCCTGGCCTTCCTGCGTGAGAACTTGCGGGCGCTGCACATCAAGTTCACGGACATCAAGGAGATCCCGCTGTGGATCTACAGCCTGAAGACGCTGGAGGAGCTGCACCTGACGGGCAACCTGAGCGCAGAGAACAACCGCTACATCGTCATCGACGGGCTGCGTGAGCTCAAGCGCCTCAAGGTGCTGCGGCTCAAGAGCAACCTGAGCAAGCTGCCCCAGGTGGTCACAGATGTGGGCGTGCACCTGCAGAAGCTGTCCATCAACAACGAGGGCACCAAGCTCATCGTCCTCAACAGCCTCAAGAAGATGGTGAACCTGACGGAGCTCGAGCTGATCCGCTGCGACCTGGAGCGCATCCCCCACTCCATCTTCAGCCTCCACAACCTGCAGGAGATCGACCTCAAGGACAACAACCTCAAGACCATCGAGGAGATCATCAGCTTCCAGCACCTGCACCGCCTCACCTGCCTTAAGCTGTGGTACAACCACATCGCCTACATCCCCATCCAGATCGGCAACCTCACCAACCTCGAGCGCCTCTACCTGAACCGCAACAAGATCGAGAAGATCCCCACCCAGCTCTTCTACTGCCGCAAGCTGCGCTACCTGGACCTCAGCCACAACAACCTGACCTTCCTCCCCGCTGACATTGGCCTCCTACAGAACCTCCAGAATCTGGCCGTCACGGCCAACCGGGTGAGTGGCCCTGCAGCAGCTCCATACACGGGCTAGCGGGCAAACTGGCCGTGGCCCATGGTGGGGGTGCTCAGGAGGCCCAGTGTCGCTGGACCGTCAGGTGCGCCCAGCTTTGGAGTGCTCACCTGTGGTTCCCACAGCCACCCAGGACGAGCTTGTTGAAAATACAAATTTCTGGGCCCCACCCCAGACCTGCTAAATCAGCATCTCTGGAGTTGGGAGCCTGTCTTTGTCACAGAATGCTGCAGAGTTCTCCTGCCAGGAGGGATGGTGTGGTCAGATGGGACCTGTCCCCACGGTGACCTTGCGCTGGATCCTCATAGGCAGGCATGTGCATGGGGAGGAGGTCCAAGGCCTGTGTTCTCTCTCACACCCCTTTCCTGTTTGCGTCGTAGGGGTGGTGGAGGGCAGAGTTGGGCTTAGTTGGGGCTGGCTTGTCACCATCTGCCTTTCTGGAGAAGAAATTGCGTAAACCCCTGCGGGCCAGCAGTGTGGGAGGCCATGCCCTAGAGATACTCTTGAGACCGTTGGCAACCCCTCTGCACCAGCCCTTGCCTGGCCAGGGAAGCCCCTCACTGAGGGGCCCCTCCACGGAGGCAGGTGAGTGGGGTGGAGGGCAGGGTGCTCCTATGGCTTTATGGAAACAAAGCTGTGGCCACTCGGGGGACCTTCCCCTGCCCACCTGTCCTGGGGACCTGCAGGGACGTTGACATTAGGAAGAACAGATCTTCTGTGTCCATACCTTCATGCTGGAGACTCTCAGAGTGAGAGTGAGGCGGGTGGTGTGGATGCCCGAGGCCAGGGGCTGGGAGACGGGGGAGACCCGATGCAGTGGCCACCTCTGCGCCTCCATTGCACGCAGCAGCACGAAGCAGCCCCATGGTTTATGGAGCACTTGCTCTGTGTCAACCCTGTGCCGGGCACAATGCCGCCAGCATCTTGTAGGGTCCTCGCAGCAGGAGCTCTCTAGAGGCTCAGGCCTAGAGGCAGGTGGCCCCTGCAATGCCCCTGCCCAGGAAAGGATGTGCCTTCTCCAGCCTCACTCAGAGTGGAGAGTCCGGGCACCCCAGACCTCTGACTGCTTCAAAGCCCCCCTCCCCTCTTCCCTAAGCCTCTCTAAGGGCAAACCAACCTGTCTCCTCCATATATCAGAGATTGTGACGAGTCCCTCCTCCCTTCCCCAGATCGTGACTCTGCACATGTGAGAGTGTGCGAAGGCAAAGGTCAGGTCCTAGGTTGCTTTACTCTGGAGAATCTGCCCCCAGGACCTGGCACAGGCTCCTGATCAGGAAAATTGGACTCCTGGGGAGAAGCCACGTTTGGCGAGCACTGGACAACCCAACCCCTTCTTTAATGTGTGGAGGGAGCAAGTGGCTCCCAGAGCACAGCGTGGGGCCAGATTGCCCCTGGAGTTGGTTCAGGCTTGGACACCCCACGACTTTCTGTGACACGTGCTCTGTCCTTGAACTGTGTGCCCTGGGGCTTGACGGGCCCTCCTACTGGGTGGAGGGTGCAGCCGGCCTCCAGCCTGGCTCCCCGTCCTCACCCCCAGCTCCTCACCCCCAGCTTGCCTGTTAGGTCAGGCCTGTTGGCTGAGGTCAGCCCTCAGGAAAGGAGCTGGCGGCAGGCGCGCCATCCTGAGGAAGGAGACCATCTGGCATGGTTTATTGTGCTGCTTACTCACATCCTGTTCCCGCCCCGACCCTGGAACGCCAGCGGCCTTCGAGGGAGAAGAGCTCCCGGGCCAGTCCTGTTCTGGCTCCTCCTGTTCAGCTGGAGCCCTTCTCCCTGCTCCCTGTCGGGCCTGGGGGTGTTGGAGACAGGACCGTAAGGGCCAGGCAGGGCCGGGCTGGGTGGGTGTGGCCCGGCTTAGGCCCTCGGCCACTGTTTTCCCAAGCTCAAACTCCTACCAATGAATATTTTGACAAGGCAGGCACTCATTCATTTGTCCACTCGTTCATTCGTCCACTTATTCATTCCTTTGTTCATTGATTTGGCAAATGTTTTTGAGCACTCCTAGTGTGGAGCAAGGTGCCCAGGACACAGGGATGAACAAGACCCCTGGGCTGCCCATCCTAAGCTCACCCTCTCGTCGGGAGAGACAAGTAACCAGCGGTTAGCACAGTGCGGCAAGAGCTACCTGGGAGCACAGAGGAGGGCCTCAACCTAGACTTAACTGAAGGCAGGTGGCCTCCTGGAGGAAGGGACCTTTCACCTGGCCCTGAAGGATGAGGAGGAGTTAGCCAGGGGACGAGGAAAGGGAGAGGCCAGTACCCTTCTGTCCCTGAGGAACTGGAAGCTGGCGGGAGGAGCGGTGAGCTGGAAATTGGACTTTCCCTTCAGGGCGGGGGCCAGGCTGTCCTCCAGGGCCTGTAGGAGCGTGATTGTATCTTCCTTATTCCATGTGCACTCCCCCTGCCGGGCCATAACCTCTGATGACAAAGACCTTAGCTCTCCCGTCAATGCCTGACGTGCAGCAGATGTTTACCGAAGTCTTGCTGACTGAGCAGATGCAGGAACGAGCTGACTTGCGATCAGAGAGGCTGTTCTTGCTGCAGCAGGAGGGGCTGGGTTTGAGGAGGCAGGAGGAGAGGTCAAGAGCGGATGAGGCCTGGAGGCAAAGGCTGCCAGGGGTGGAGAGAGACGTGGGCAGATCTGGGGGAGACTGGAGGCAGACTCCGCAGGTTGCGGGCTGTGTTTGATGGGGGAAGCCGGGGAGGTCTGAGGTGACTCGAGGTTTCTTGCTTGGCTCCCTGGGCAGATGGAGGAGCATTGAGACAGGACGCGGGCTCTCAGAAAAGGTTTTCAGAGAGGAGAGTGTGTGTCCGTGTTGGGTGTCTGGGGCCCCTGGGATGTCCAAGAGGCCATGTTGAGGCAGGCTGAAGCTCAAGAGTCATCGCCCCAGGCCTCATGGGTGAAGAGGGCTCCTTGATGAGGGAAAGGATAGAGGGGGAAGGAAGGGAGTCTGGCTCGAGCCTTCGAGATGGAGGGCGGAGGAGAAAGGCCAGGCAGAGGCGTGTGGGCTCACAGCACATGGTGCAGTCGGGTGAAAGGAGACCAGGTTCAGGTTCAGTGGATTAGGAGTGACAGCTGGTGACTCTGGCCAGACAGTTTCAGGGGTGGACGGGGCAGAAGCCAGATCATGGTGGGCTGAGGAGAGAGACAGCGTTTGTCAAGATGGTTTGTCAGGAAGTCGGAGAGTGATGGAGCAGCCCTGGAAGGCTCCTGGAAGGGTTGTCTGGGAGGGTTGCAGACCTGAGGCCACTTCACTGCTGATGGGGGAGCCACTGAGGTCCTTGAGGAGGTAGGAGAGAGGGGGATTGGGGGTGACAGGAAACGACTTCAAGCCTTCAGCAAACGAGCGACACCTTGGCAGGACGGACAGGTCCAAAGGACAAGTGTGGCTCTGGTGACATGCTAAGCCCCTGAGGCCATCTTCTCTTTTCCCTGTGGGGCCTGGAGAGAGCTCACTGGCTGGGGCGTGGGGTGTTCTGGGCTATTCTGAGGAGCGAGCATTTCAGGGAGGGAGCTCTGGAGCCAGGCCGACCTCATATGAACCCCAGCTCTGCTACTCACTGGCCGGAGCCTTTCCCACTGCCTCTGACAACTGTGTGGTCAGAGGAGGACGCTGCGGGTGAGAGCGGGGTCCCTGCGAGGCTCGGGTGCCTCAGTCCTGCCAGAGCCCACTTCCCGTCTGTCCTCTCACCTTCATGTCCCTGAACTTCGGCTGTGTTGGCTGGGAAGCCACCTCTACCCCATTCTTGACCACTGGGCACAGTGGTGGCAATTTTGGAGGCCTGAGTCAGGCATCTCCTTTAAAATGTCCACATGGCCCAGCCGTGGCCACACTGACTTCCCTGCTGGGAAGGGCAAGTTCCTCACCTGGAACCAGCGTCCTCTCCCAAAAACAGACAGACAGGATGAGAGCCTGGGAGGTCCAGGTCTGCCCAGAGGTCCTCAGCCACAGAACATCTGAGCCGAGAGGTGTTTCTATCCTGCCCTTTCATTCTACAGATGGGGAAACTGAGGCCCGGGGAGGGAAAGAGCCTTGCCCAGGGTTACACTGCCAGTGAGCGCCCTATTTGGCAGAATGGGGATACAGCGCGGCCCTGAGTTGGAGGGAGCAAGCCTTGCACCCTCTCCTGCCCCTTGCTGGCTGTGCGGCCTCGGACACGCTGCCTCTCACCTCTCCAGACCTCAGCCTCCTCAGCAGGAAAATGGGGACAGCGACAGAGCAAGCCCAGAGAGGTTATTGTACAGTCTTCCCATCGTCCTCACATGCGATCGGAGCCCAAGTCTCCTGGCTGCTGCCCTGCTGGTAGGGTCTGTCCTGCCCATCATTTCTGGAGGAGATCGTTTCAGGGCACTAGGCTCCATAAGAACCCTGAGCACTCACAGAAGGGTAGGGACCTGGTGTTTGTGGAGCTCTTCCTGTTTGCCAGCAGACTCAGCATGTCCCCCCTCGGGCCACAGTGTTCTTGCTCCACCAGCAGTGTGGACAGTGGGCTGTTGAACCCATGGGTTCAAATCTTGGCTCCACCACTTTCCAGCTGTGAACCTCTGGGCTTCTTCAGGGCCTCAGTTATCCCACCTGTTAAATGGAAGGAGTCTCTACAGAGTATTTACAGGTAGTCCTGAGGGTTCAATGAGTTAATAGTTATCGGTGCTCAGAGCGAGACTGCCACGGAGTAAGCTGCTTATGGGTGTTGCCCATTATTCAGGTTTTGTAAAATCAGAAGGAAGGGACTCTGAATGGCCAATACTGGCCCCCCTGCGCTCACGATCAGCCTGTGACTTGACAGACGAGGAAAGTGAGGCCCAGGAAGGGGAAGCGACACAGCCAGGGTTCTCACCTCTGTTGGTGAGCTCTCTCTAGTTCTCAGAAACAGTTTGGGGTGTGGAATGTTCTCAGCATTCCACTCTGCTTTCATAGCTTGCTCTTAAACCAGGCAGGACCGACAGCCTAGCTCCTGGTGAGTCCTGGGCAGTGGAGGAGGGGGATTGGTAGTAGCTGGCTCGTGTGATATGCTTCTTAGGGTGCCAGGTGCTAGGAGACAGCAGGGAGCAAGGCGGACCCAGTCCTGCCCTCTCAGAGCCCACAGTCCCGGTGTGACAGGCGATCAAGCAGTCTCACTATAGAGGGACCAGTGCTGGGGGGGTGGGGGTGCCGTAGGTTACCCAGGAGGTCATGGAAGGCTTCCTGGAGGAAGTGACTCCAGAACCAGGACCTAAAGTACAGGTGGAAGTGAGCCAGACTTTGGTCTAGAGTGTGCTGGTGCCTGGGGCCCAAGGGAGCTAAAACGGGCCTCAGAGAAGGTGCTGGTACCTGGGGGAGGGAGGGAGGAGGGAAGGGAAGCCTCAGGCCTGGAGGCCCCGGGTCTGAGCCTGGCTCACCTCACTTTGGCCCCTGCTCCTTCCCCTCCAGATCGAAGCGCTGCCCCCGGAGCTCTTCCAGTGCCGGAAACTGCGGGCCCTGCACCTGGGCAACAACGTGCTGCAGTCGCTGCCCTCGAGGGTGGGCGAGCTGACCAACCTCACCCAGATCGAGCTGCGGGGCAACCGGCTGGAGTGCCTGCCCGTGGAGCTGGGCGAGTGCCCGCTGCTCAAGCGCAGTGGCCTGGTGGTGGAGGAGGACCTGTTCAACACCCTGCCGCCCGAGGTCAAGGAACGGCTCTGGAGGGCCGACAAGGAGCAGGCCTGAGCACAGGCAGGCAGCCGAGCACGGAGCCAGCCCTGAGCGGCCAGCAGCAGGACCCCGAGGAGTCCGCAGGCCCAGGAACCCAGAAACCCCGGGACTACCATCCCAGGGCCAGATGCGAGCTGGGCCTGGTGACAGGACAGTACCTAAGGGGCTGGCCCCTTCTCTCCCTCTGAGACACGTGCCCCCGGGCAGGCGCCTTGGGGGATCAGAGACCTGTAGTCCATCCCAGAGCACGGTATTCGGACAATCAGGGCCTCCTCCCTGGAGGCCACCTCTGCCCCAGAGGCTGAGCCAGTGCCAGAGGTCCAGGGACATCTACTTAGCTCTTGGTATTTATTTTTCTCCACCTCATGTCCCCTCCTTGCAGATAACTTATACATTCCCGTGGAAGCTCAGCTCGGATGGGGGTGTTGGAGGAAGGGTGGGCTGTGTCGCCTTCTCCTTTTTCGGTGATGCTGTGGCATGTACTGCCCACTCAGAGTGAGCAGAGTGTTCCAGTGCAAAGCACCTGTGGGGCAGTTGCCCAGTGGTGCTGGGTGGGCTTTGGCGGCAGGGCCTGTGGGAGAGCAGGCTGCCAGGTGGAAAGGCCAGGCCTGGGACTTGCCTCATCCATTTTAGATGTTGGGTTTTTTTTTTTAAGTAAAAAAAAAATTTTTTTAAGCTTTGAAAATTGAGGGTTTGGGTATTAAAAAGAAAAAACTTAAAAAAAAGACACTAAAGGCCAGTGAGTTGGGGTCTCAGGGTGGGGCAGCATTGTCCTTCAGCAGACCAGCAAGACCTGAATTGTGTCTCCTCCTCTCTGGTGGGCACAGGCTGCAGGATGTCTTCCGAATCTGCTGTGACCTTGGTCCAGGAGTTCTGTTTGTTCCTCTCCTAGGGTGGGGATTTTTGTTTTGTTTTTGGTGTCTTGTTTTCTTTCTCCTCCATGTGTCTTGGCAGGCGCTCATTTCCGAGGCTGTTGGCCAAAGGGAATGTTCTGGAGCGGCCAAGAAGGGGGGAGACGTGGGCTGACAAATTCCTGGATGAACGGTGCTCCATCCCACCCTCCCTCATCGCAGTGTTAAGGAGCTGAGAGGAGCTACCTCGCCCGGACTCTGCCTTCCCACCTTGTGTGTCATGAATTTGCCACCGCTAGCCTCAGCTGCTTACATCAGCCCTGTCACCACCTGGTCCCTGAGAACAGACTGTTGGAGGTGGGGTCGTGGGTGGGGAGGTCACCACTGGGAGGGCAGGCTCCCCACGTTTGGGTTCCAGTTTCTGTCCCAGGCGCCCGGTGCACACAGCCCCCTTAGGGCCTGGGGGTGGGAAGCCAGCTCGCTTTAGATCAGTCACCGGGGTTCCCGCCTTAGAAGGGTCCCCACCTTAGATCACTCACTTGGACACTAAGGCACGTTTTAGCGTCTCTTGTCTTAATGATTATGTCCATTTGTCTGTCCATTTGTGTTTTCTGCATCATGTCGGCAGATGTAATCCTCAGAAATAATGCACACTGGCCTCTGACAACCATGAAGCAATCTGTTACATGTGGGTCTGAACTTGTAGACTTGGTTCAAACATCAAATAAACCTATAACAGAAAGTACCTCTGGAGGCCTCCATCTCGTGGGGGTCCCTTCCCTCAGCTCTCAGGGGCCCAGTGGGCCCTGTGCACTAGTTTGTTGAGTGACTATTCGTTGGGCACCTACAAGATAGTTAGCTCTGCTCCTCTCCCTGCCCCATGCAACTGTAAGCTCCTTAGAGGCAGCTGCTGGACGACAGCTGGATGGAGCGTCTGTTACAAGTCACGTGTGGGCCCAGGCCGGGATCCTGCAGTCAGCACATTGTCTGCAGGCCCAGTGGCCTGTGGTTTGGGCCCTCGTGAGCTTTGCTGGATTGGGGGAGGGAAGGGAGGGCAGTGGAAAGGGAGGCAGTCCTTGTCCCAGCTCAGTCATCCCCTGCCTGGAGCTGGGCAGATGCCTTCCCTCCCGTGGCCTCCATATCCCATCTGGAATGGGCATTGCCACTCCGTGCCCTCACAGGTCCCTTGTGATTCCAACAGCCAGTCCCAGGGTTCTGCAGAGGTGGGGCAGAGAGTCACCGTGAGAGGGCCTGAGCTGCTCGCAGCCCCTTTGGGACATTGGGAAAGGTGCTGGGGTCCAGGGCAGAGGCTCAGAGAGGTGGACAGGGCTGCCTTCTAATCCTAGCTCTGCCATTTATTTGATGTGGGGCCTCAGTTTCCTCATTGGTAACATGAGGATGGTGTTGGCAGCCATGCAGCATTGCTCTGAGGCTGACTCCTGATGATTCTGCATTTGGGTGGACTTTTCAGCAGAGGGCCTAGCTCCCAGTACCCAGTCACGGATATCTTCCTCCCAGACCAGAGAGGCTTGTGCTGGACTGACTAAGGGGCCCTGGGACAGGGGTCTTTGGGGGAAGAAGAAAGGCCATCGCTTCTGACCTCAGCCTTACGGTGAAGCCTTAGCTGCTGCATGGGCACTTCCTCTGGAACAGGCCGGAGTCTGCCTTTCCTCCCTCCATGGGACTCTGACCCCTCCAGGTGACCTCAGGACTGAGCAGCTGGACTGTGACCCCCCTCTCGGACCCTCCTGTGTCTCCAGAGTGGAGGTCTTCCCCTCCTGTCTGGTGCTACCTCTCTCTCCCCAAACTCCCATGCCCGGACCCAGCCTTGGGGCCTCCCAGTGCCTGGAGCAGCACTGTTCCATCTGGAGCTGGTTAGTTTTTGGAAACAACAGCAATGTGCAAACGCCTCCCACCGCTTCCCAGAGCCTGAGCAGAATGAGTAAACAAACGCCAGGCCCAGCACCACCCGCCACATTCCCTCCCTGACCCCGTTCCCTCCCTCACAACCTCCTAACAAAAGCTCCCCACTCCACTTAAACCACAGGGGTGGTCTCTCTGACTCCAAGCGCAGTTTGAAAACCTGGGGAAGTTCAAAAAACAAATGAAAAATACCCTCACATTCCACCCAGAACAGCCCCACTAACGTTCGGTGCACGGTGAGTACGCACTCACTGAGTGCCCAGCTCTGTGCCAAGCTCCTTGTCAGCAGTAAGAATTCATCTTCCTCCTTACAAAACGAACTTCTGTTATCCCGAAATTGCAGATGGGGAAAGTAAGGCCTGGGCGTGGACTCGACCCCAGTCTGCCTCACTGAGCCTCCACCGCGAGTCTTCACTGGGGGTTCCCAGGGCAGTTGCTAGCCCAGCACGACAGGCCCTCCCTGTACTGGTGGCACATGGCAGGTGTCTCTGTGTTTTTTGGAGGACCCCCTCAGAAGGGGCCAGGACAGCTGGCCACGCCCTGCCTCCCGTGAGCTGAGTCTCAGCTGTATTTCCCGTGGTTCTGTCTTCAGCCTGCCCTCCTCGCCCAGCTTAACCCCTCTGACCCTCTCCTTCCAGCCTCGAGAGCCCAGTGGGGCTCAGCCCTCCCCCGGCCCTGGGCCCTCGGGAAGCCGGCATGAAGCAGCTACTCCCAGTGCAGTGCACTGGCCCAGAAGACACGACTTGACTGGGGCCAAAGCTCCTGAAGCCTGAGCTGTGTCCCCCTGCTCATTCTCAAGACGCTCTGTGTCTTTGCCATTCAGAAAGTGTCATTTCAGGGAAGGCTGGTGGCCAGTTTTCGGAAGCTGAAGCCAGAATTGCCCTGTCAGCTGCCAAGCAAGGCCGGCTAGAAGGGTGGGTGTGCATGTGCTTTTCCCAATGTGGACAGCAGACATGTTGGGGCTGGGGGTGGGGAAGTGGGAAACAAGAACCACGCTTCTCTCCCTCATCCTGAAGGCCCAGGCCCCCACTCTCCAGCCCCTTCTTTCTAAGATCCTCCTGTCTTCTGCCCTCCTCTGAGCTGCAGACTCATCTGTACATCGCTTCCATAATCCTCCCAGCACCTAGAGTTGCAGGGGATCAGAAGTGGGAGGGGCCCTGACAATTCTCGGAGGACCTCTTCCACCTTTGGAATGCACAACCCTTCAGCGGGGTCTGATGTGCATGTCCCCCAGACCCACTCTGCATCCCACCCCACCCAGGGGTTGATGTGGGTGGCCCAGGGACACTCTAATCCTCCCCTGAGGCCCAGAGAGGGACAGATTGGTTGGAGGTCACAGTTAGTGGTGGCACCTGGGCTCAGGTGTCCTGTCTGCTGGATTCTCCTAGAACACAACTCCTGGGCACCTGGTAAGCAGCCAGTGAGCTGGGAGCTGTGTCTGGAAACCAACTGGGAGGGAGCAGTTAAAAACCAAGAGGGGGATCAGAAAGGGCTAATCCTGGCTTAGCTGGGGGATGAACGTAGGTGTGGGGCTGGGGCTGAGGCAAGGGCCCATCCAGGGGCAGGAGTGACAGGGTGCAGGTGAGGGCTGGGGCTCAGCCTGGAGGGTCCCAGGCTGGTCTGTGTGTGTTCGGGGGAGGGAAGCTGGGGGCCCCAGTTGGGTTTTCTCTGGGTAGAGATGGGTTAAGTCCTCCAGGGCCTCCTAGGCTCCACCCTTTCTCCCCGCCCAAACTTCCTCTCAAGCCTTAGGCACAGCACACAGATCCACCCTGCACCCTGTCTTGACATCATGACCGGCCTGAGCCCCTCACAGCTCCAGAAGGTAGGTGCCTGCAGAGAGTGGGGACCCAGAGGGTCAGATAGGAGTCGGGAGTCCCTTGGGATCTCCAGTAGTCCTCGGGAACTCAGCCCCACACCAGGCCATTTTTCCATAAGAAGAAAGTGAAACCTAGAGTGTTTAGTCCCAATCATGACCCCTAACTTCTGTGCATGGAGCCAGGGGCGTCCAGGCTGCAAGACCTAGCTGGCAATGTGTGTGTGTGACCAAAACTGGAATAAAGCACCAGGATCAGGCAGTACTGGTCTAGGCGGACATATGAAGGGCTCCGGGCCCCTGGGAGCCTGGCACAGGGCAGCCGGTCCGCATGCATTCCAACACAAAAGGCTACCCCGTGGGAATTAGAGCGAGCAGACTCTGAAAACAACATGACCCTTGTTGGGTGTTCCTGAGAGCAAGGGAAAAATGCAGAAAAATACAGAAAAGCTCAAAGAAGAAAATGGAAAACCACCCATAAATTCCTACCGTGAGACAATATTTTGGTAAATAGCCCTAGAATCTTTAAAAGGTCCATCTTACTGCTCACGCTTATGGAGCGCTCGCCGTGTGTTTCATAAAGGAGGCACTAGTGTCCTCCCTGTTGGATGGTCTGAGGGTCAGAGAGGGGAAAGCACTTGCCCAAGTTCTCAGAGTGTCTAGGACATTAATTTGCATTTGGCTGGTTTTTTCATCTCAGAGTAGACCGGGGACGTGTTCCCATGTCGGTAAATATTTTTCTACCACGTGATTTTCATCAGCTGGGTTGTGTTCCGGGTAGACGAACCACACTTTGTTGAACGAATCCCCTGCTGCTGAGCATTCAGGTTGTTTCCAACTTATTGCTTGTTTAACAAGCCTCCGTCAGTACCCCCCATACATACACCTTTGCTCCCCTCTTTGCTGATCCTCCACCTTCTCATGTCGGGGAGTCCTAGCAGTGTGTTTACTCGATCACGTGTACACCGTTTGTGTGGATGACCCAGTTGCCAAGGAGGCAATCACTGTTCAGCTTGCTGCTGATATGAGGATCAAGGTTCTAACATGCAGAGCTGCCCAAGGCAGAAGGGCCTGTGGTGGGTGGTCATGAATGCTCCAGCATCCTGTGTGTGGAAGGCAGAACTGGGCATCCATGGGACAGGGAGGGAGGGAGGGAATGGGGGTCAGTAACTGGAAATCAGACACTTCACAGTGGTTTCTAGAGGGGACTTCCAAGGCTCTTGTTAAGGTTAAGACTTTACACTTGTCTGCAAGGAAACACAAAGATATTCTTTCTCTCCTCCTTGTCTCTATAGCCTCAGAATGAGAGGAGTGGAGGCAAGTCAGAATAAGGCATGTGTTTTCACTGCCCACTGGCCGCCCACTGCACTCAGGATCAAGCCCAGCTTCTTGCCTGGCCCGGCTCGGGTGCCACTTTCCTGCCTCCCTTCCACCCTCACTCTGCTCCATCGGGTCCCAGCTCCTCGTGTCCCTCCCGCACTCCCTTGGCCTGGAATGCTCTTCCCTGTCTCTTCCACTCCCAGTATCCTGCTGGTCCCCATAACATGTCACTTCCTCAAGGCTGCTGCCCTCAGCCCCTGTGCCCTCCCCATCTGGTTGACAGTAGACTCTTCTGCCTTAGCTCTCAGCCCTGTCCCTCCGTGCACTAAGCAGCCTGTGATAGTGTGCTCCCCTGTGTGCTGGTGTCTTTGATGTCAGGCTCCTTGCCGAGATGGTCAGTTCCGGGAGCACAGCCATCATGGCTGGCTGGCTGGCTGGCTCGTTACTGAATCTCCGGCTCCTAAAACCGTGTCTGGTGCACAGTAGGTGCTCAATCAATTTTAGCTGAATAACTGAGTGAGGTTGTATTCCCATGTGACCCAGGCCCCTTGGAGGGGAAGGGTGAGGACATCTCTCCTTCCCCTCCCTCCTGCCTTCCTTCAAGCAGCCGATACTGATGGCTCCTCACTGGGTGCCAGACAGCATGACCAGGCTGGGGCCAGAGCAATGAACAGGACCCTTGGTCCTGCCTTCACAGAGCTTCGGGTTGGGGGAGAGGTCCAATCTGTCCTCAGAAAGAGCGGCTGAGGGAAGGGGGGAGCCTGAGTGTCCTCGCTGCCCGCAGTTCCAGGAGGATGGATTCCTGGTGCTGGAAGGATTCTTGTCTGCAGAGGAGTGTGTGGCCCTGCAACAGAGGATTGGCCAGATAGTGGCCGAGATGGATGTCCCTCCCCACTGCCGTGCGGAATTTCCTCCTCGCATCCTCAACAAGGCAGAAGAGCAGCAGAAAACCCAGGTGGGCACCTGGGGCAGGTGAGGAGGGGATGTGGTCTTTGTTGGGCGTCCCCGTCTCCAGCCAGAGCAGCAGCCCTTGGGCTTGTTCTGGTAACAGTCAGGCCAGAGCCTTCCCCGTGCCGGGCTCCAGGCCAGGCCCCTTATATGCACGTTTCCTTCACTCCTCACTATGAATGTATGAGGTCGGCATTATTGCCCCCCTTTGACAGGTGAGGAAAATGAAGCTCCATTCTTTGGCCCCAAACCTGCACGGTTAGTAATTGATAGTGCGAGGATTTGAACCCAGATCTGGCTGATACCAAGTGCGTGCTGTTCCCTGCTTGCTGCGCTTCCTCAGTATTTCTCCTCCCCCAAAAGGGCCTTTATCAGCCAGTAACCCAGCCCACGCCAAGTGATTCTGTGGGCCCACCTGTGTAAGCCTTAGGACCCAATGAGACTAGAAACTGTGTTTCCCCCTAGTGACTTAACATGACTCAGTACAGTCTAAGATGGGTATATTGAGACTCACCGGTTCTCCCACACAGTTCTCTTAACTTCCATAGTCTGGATTTAGGAGCCTGTCTGTGGCCGGCCCCTAAGTCAAAGCTGCAGGCCAGGCTCACTGATGGGGCTCACTCATGCTGAGGAGCTCCTGCCATCTGGTGGGCACAAAGGAAACAACAACAGCTGGAAGCCCTGCCACCCAGAGAACAGGCTCTTGGGAAGGAAAAAGGGTGACAGAACGATAATTTCCTCCCAAAGGTCGGTTTCATTGGGCGACATGGCAGCCTTCTAAGTGAAGAAAGGAGATACGGGGGTCCTATGTCCAGAGACAGGTCACTCAAAGGCTCCGAGGAGTGAGGGGGCCGAATCTTGTGCCCTCCAAGCTGCCTTCTGAGAATGCTCCAGAGACCAGGGAGGGGGTGGGGGATGGAGGGGAGAAGAGTGTATATGCCTTGGTTTATACTGCTTGCGAAGAGCTCGGCACCGTGCCTGGCACTCAATAAGCCCTCAATATTCACTACTGATATCGTGAAAGACTTTGAAACGGGTATTAAAAGAAAATCAGACCAGTGGATGTCCTGTCTAGATCTCCCTGCCGGCCGACCTCCACCGTTCCTTGTCTTTGAGTTATTGGACAACTCTGTGAGTTGTACAGAACCGATAATCATGCACAAGATACTTGTCCACAGAAAGGGACATAAACTGGGTCCAGCGGAATGCAGTTGTTGCCCCGCAGACAGATCAGTTTTGCATCGATGTGTAAATTGGTTTCAGCATTGGTTAATGCCTATATGTATGTGGTTCTTGGAATTCTCCTTCGAACATCTTACTGGTTCCCCCTGTGAATTAACGAGTTCAGTAAAATCCTTGACACATTTAGCACCACTGCTGTACTATCATTGTTATCTCCTTATGCTTCCCTGACTGGTTTGCCTCATCCTGATCCTAGTGCAGAGGAGCTAAGAATGTTGAAAAACACTTCTAGTTTCCAGTGGGAAGGGCTTTGAAAGGGCCAGGCAGGCACCCGTGAGAGCAGATGTGTGCACGTGAGGGAGTGGTGGGGCTCTGCCACCTGGGGAGCCCGGGTAGGGGGTCGGTGCCACTCAGCTCCACTCATGAGGCCATGCAGGAAGGTAGGGTGATATATATGATGGTGGTCAAGGGTGGCGAAAGCCACAGGGAAAACACGGGGCATCTTCCTGGAGCCTCTCTTTCATACGATGCTAAGAAATTTAAAACCTGATATTAAAATTAACAAGGAGAGGTTATTAATAAAACGGAAAAAGAGCCATAGCAGCTTACATTTATCGAACATTGAACCATGTCCTAGCTGAGTATTTCCTATGTAGCAGCAGCAGTAGTAATCATAATAAAAGCAAACATTCACATGGCACATAGCACATTCAAAGGACAGTTCTAGTGCTTTCTATATACTGACTCATCATCCCTACAACACCTTCTGAGAGAGGTACCACTAATAGCATCTTTGTTTTATGAGGAAACTAAGCCCAGAGAGGTTCAGGAAGGTGGTGTGGTCACACAGCCAGTGAGTGGCAGAGCTGACATTTGAAGCCAAGTCTTCTAGCTCCAGGGTCTGTGCTTTCAGCTGGTATAAGATCCAGCCTCAACTTGAAGCCTCCAACCATGCGGGGGAGGTCAGTTCTATTATTATTCCCTTTTACAGATGAGGAAACTGAGGCTTTGGGAGGTAAAACAAGTGGCCCAAGGCTACCTGGGGAATCTGTTTGACCGTAGTGCCTGTCTTCTGAATCACATCATATGGAGTCTAAGAGTGCCGTGACTTACGGAGGGGTTTGCAAGAATTCCACGCTTGTAGGTTCCAGCTGTGCTTCCAGGCAGTAGGGTTCCCATTCACTGTCTGTGCCTCAGTGGACAAGTTAGAGAAGCGCCAGCGGGGTCTGTGGACCTGTGGGGTGGGAAGCATCTGAGTCCTCTTCCCTCTCTGCCAGGCCCAGCTGTGACCCCGTGTCGCTGTCTCAGTCCCTCTGATACCCCCTCTCCACAGGACAACACAGAGTATTTCTTGAGCAGCGGCGACAAGATTCGATTCTTCTTTGAGAAAGGTGTTTTTGACGAGAAAGGTTCGGAGCTGGAGCCCTAGAGGTGTGGGAGGGGCTGGACCCGGGTATGGGCCCCAGGGCTGGGGGGCACTGAGACAGCTGCCCGGGGCAGAGTGGACTGCAGCTCTTCTGTCTGTACCTGCTCCTTTGCTACAGGAAATTTCCTAGTCCCTCCGGAGAAATCCATCAACAAAATTGACCACGGTAAGCAGGTGCCTGGAGGAAAGGAATTGGGGAAACTGAGGCTTGCAGTGTTTAGGGCCTTTACCCAAAGCCCACAATAGGTTAGTGGCCCAGCAAATGGCATTTCTGGCTGCGGCTCCCCCTCAGGCCCTGCTTTTCTGCATCTTATGATGCTAATCACATGGCATGCCCCAGAGCACTGGGAAGAGGTTCCACTTGAGCCTGCACGCAGGTGGGCACGTGCAGACCCCTCAGCTCTCTACTGCCTGGCCTGGGGATGATCCAGGCCCCAGGGAATGGCGTCGCCTGTGTCCCACTGCTTCCTGGAGCCTCCTTAAGGAACACCGAACATGTGGACGTGGTCCCTGTCCTGAGACCCCAAACCAAGCTAGGAAACTGTCTCCCTTTTTTTTCTCTTTCCGGGATGATACATTATAATTTATTTTCTAGACCACTTATTTTTAAACTTGAAGATATCTCATGGTAGCTTTGTAAAAAATTGTGGTAAAATACATATAACATAAAATGTATCATTGTAACCTTTTTGAAGTAGGCAATTCAGTGGCATTAAGTACATTCAATGCTACTTTTTGTAATAATAGCAAATAGTGAGAAGAGGGGCTATTCTGCGCAGGGCCGGCTGTGGTTGCACCCGCATTAGCCCATTGGGTCCTACGGCGGCCTAGGGGCAGGGCCACTCTTCCAGTCCCATTGCACAGAGAGGAGGCTGAGGCTTAAAGGAGAGAAACGATGGCTCAAAGTCGCATACTGTAAGTGCCAGTACCAAGATCGCTAGCAAGTTATGGGCCCTGTGAAGTCAGAGCTGTGAGGTTCCCAGATGGCTGGAAGGTCAAGATGAAGGTCATGGGTGGGTGGGTCCTGGGGTGGGATGAAGCATCTGTGGGGCCCATTCCTCAGTTATAAACAGGCACAAAGCTTAATGCACACAAAATAGGTGAAAATGTCAAAGTGAGGCCTGAGTCTAGATGCTCAGGGTTAGGCCCGGAAGGGACTCATGCGGGTGGGACACTGGCCCCTCCACTGTCTCTGTCCCGCAGCTCTGCACGCCCACGACCCTGTCTTCAAGGGTGCCACCCACTCCTCCAAGGTGCAGGTGAGCAGGGGTGGGGCGAGGGCAGGTGCGTGGGCCAGATGTGAGTGTGGGCAGGCCGGCAGTGACCTCTGCCTCCTTCCAGGCCGTGGCCAGAAGTCTGGGCTTCCATATGCCTGTCGTGGTGCAGAGCATGTACATCTTTAAGGTGAGCTTCGCGGCCTCCCCAGGCCTCAGCTGACCCTCTGTAAAATGGGCAGAGTGCTCTTCCAAAGCTCCTCCTTACAATGGGCCAAAAGCTGCTTCCCTGAGGAATTTTTGTTAAGTTGGGGGAGAAGACACAAAGTCAGTCTTCTCTGGTTAAAGTGCCAGGCACTTAGTTGGTGCTCAGTTCAAATTCGGTGGTGGGAAGGAAGGGGATTCCCAGGACTCCTTCCTCCCTTCATTGGCTATTGAAATGCTCTGCTCTGGGCTTTCAAGGCCCAGCTCAGTGCCATCTCGTCCAAGAAGCCTTCCAGGTCCCTTAGGAAGAGAGGGACCCATCTCTGACCCCGGCTTGACTTCACGCCTGGGCCCCAGCCTCTCCTGCTGCCCATCACTCATGCCTCGTGTCCTTGTTAGGCATGCATGTGCTCACACTGGGAGCGCCCCATCAGGCAGCGTGCTCATTCTCTCTGAAGCCCTCCTGGGCCTGGCACACAGTAGGTGCTCGATTCTGGTACTCATGTGCAATGCTTGGAGGTCAACACCTGTGGTAGGGAAGAGCATCTCCCAGACTCAGAGCGGGCCCCTGCTCCCCCCAGCTCTCCTCTGGCCTCAGCTGGCCCTTCGTCTCTCTTGCAGCAACCTCGTATTGGAGGCAAAGGTGAGCTGAGAACAGGCTGTGGGGCCCAGCAAAGGCCACGGAGGGAAGTCTGGGCCATTAGTGGTTATCAGGTCTTTGTGAGGAGGGAAAGTAGCTGCTGAGATGTCTGTAGGCAAGAGCCTGGGCCATTCCTTCCTGGAACCATGGATTGGGAGTGCGACCTGGAGGCCTGGGAGCAGTGGTTCCAGAACCTGGCAGCAAGTCCCAGCTGGTTAAAAGTACACATTCCTGTGTGCCATTCCCTGAGATCTTCCAGCAGGACTGCAAGGGCCTGGGAATCTGGATTTTCACAAGTTCCCTGGAGGACTGGTGTAACATAGACTTGCTGATGTAATTCCAAACCCCGGCCTGCACAGATGCCCTTGACAGCCTCCCCCGGGTGGAGGGATGACCAGCCCCTCCCCAAGGCCAGCACCCCACTTCCTTCAGCCAATCCACCTCAGAAAGCTCTGGAGTGCCACCACTAGGACACCTTCCTCTGGACACTGTCGGATTGTCACAGTCCCTCTTAAAGTTTGGTGCTCGGAAAACACCCAGCTCCTCGGGGAGGAAGGAGGAGAGATGAACACCCTCTACTTTGTTATTAGGGGCTCAGGTCCTCTGTTGGGTGGTCTGCCATCCGGGCTGGGCCCCAGCAGCACGTGGCAGGTTAAAATGTGGAGGTTTGGTCAGTTGCCCCCTGTTACCGCAGCAGCTGGATTCTCTGGTGGCTGGAGATCCTTGTCCCTGGCTCAGGACAGTGGCTTTCGTTACCTGGCTGGAATTAAACAATAGCAGCTACTTTGTAGCAAGCCATTTCAATGTTGGGCCCTGTACCGAGCACGTCTCACACTGTCTCACGGACTCCTCCAGCAGCCCTATGAGGCAGGTTATTGTTGGGGCCACTTTGCCCTTTAGGACCTGGAGGCCTTGAGAGGGGAACTCTCTTGCCCCGAGTCTGTGGGCCAGGAAAGTGGGGAGACTGGAACTGATCCCGGGATGGGAAGGCTGGACCTGGAGTGCTCTGAGAGGACTGGGGAGAGGGAAGTGAGCTGGGGTGAGGGGAGGCCGGGCTCCTCATGCCAAGGCGGGCCTGCTGCAGTCCCTGCCCACCAGGATGCCACCTTCCTGTACACGGAGCCCCTGGGCCGGTTGCTGGGTTTGTGGATCGCACTGGAGGACACCACGGTGGAGAACGGCTGCCTCTGGTTCATCCCTGGCTCCCACACCAGTGAGAACACCTGTTTCTCCCTGCCCACTAGTACCCCACCCTCATGGGAGAGGGACCAGGGAAAAAAGAGAGGCTAAAGGCTCCATCTTTGCCTGCAGGTGGAGTGTCCAGAAGGATGGTCCGGACCCCTGCTGGTTCCATGACTGGGATCTCCATCCGGGGATCAGACCCAGCCTGGGACAACAGCCTCTATGTGCCCACAGAAGTGGGGAGAGGTAGGCAGGATGCAGAGGACAGTGAGGCAGGGCCCTGAGGCCATGCTCGTGGGCGTGTGCTTTTAGCACCCAGCTCACCTGAGGGCTATGAAGTCACAGAAAGAGGGAAGGTCAGACTGGGAAGTCAGGAAGCAGTGGGAGCAACAGTTCTCCCAGATCAGGCTAGAATCCAGACTCGGCTATGTTGGGGCTGTCTCTTTGAGCAAATGACTGAAACTCTGCAAGCCTCAGTTTCCCCAAATGTAAAGCGGGGAAGTCAGTGGGATGATGTATATAAGATGCATACATGGAAGCTGTATGGTGCACAGCAAGTGCTCAACAGATGCTGGCTATTAGGACAACCCCTTCCTTTTAGAAAAGGGAGAATTGAGGTCCAGCTCAGCGTCCACTGGCGAGGTCCCAGCTGCCTGGCACAGAACAGACAGCTTCTGCCTGGGTCTACTAATACCACGCAGGGGATGCCCTTGCTCAGGCTTGCCCAGGGCATGGGACACAGCAGAAGGGACTGATCCCAAGGAACCCAGGTTCAACAGCACAGCCTCCAACCCTGGGGCAGGCTGCAGGCCCCTGAGCCGTCAGGGACGAGAATGGGTGTGAATAGGCCACAAAACCTCTTGAGGGAGGGGGGCCCCATGTCCCTTCCTGCCCTGAGTGTTCTGACCTGCTGTGTCCCTGCCAGGATCCCTCATCCTAATTCATGGAGAAGTGGTGCACAAGAGCGAGCAGAACCTGTCTGACCGCTCGCGCCATGTCTACACTTTCCATCTCATGGAAGCCTCTGGCACCGTCTGGAGCCCAGAGAACTGGTAGGTGGCAGGGTGTGTTGCAGCCCAGGCTCCTGAAGACGTCCTGGAGGCTGAGAGCAGTGGTGCTGGCATTTCAAGGTCACCTCTTCTATCCTCTGCAGGCTCCAGCCAACAGCTGAGCTGCCCTTTCCCCCACTGTACACCTAAGTGCCGTCTCAGGGTGGGGACACTGCCCCTCCTGGTGAAGCCGTGGGCTGCAAATACCAGCGGGTCACCTGAACCCCCAGCTGCAACCAGGAAGCCGTCTCTCTCCTCCTGGGCTTTCCTTATGCCAGTATCTGCACCCCTCGGCCCTGCAGATGTGGCTGGAGGTGACAGCCGGGCAGCAGGAGCCCGGGCTGGGTGGCCTTCTCAAGATCTCTGTCTCTCTGCCTCCCCGCTGCCCAACACCACCTCCCTCTAGAGCCAGCCTCTCAGCCGTGAAAGGGTTCTGGCCACTTCCCTGCCGGCTTCTTACTCTTCTCTCCTCTCAGATGGAATTCTGATGATTGCAGTGCAAGATACTGAATAAAAATAACCCCTGATTACTGATGTGCTAGATATTGAATAAAAATGACCCCTAAATGCAGCTTCTCCATCCTTCTTTCCCAAGCAGCCTCGCTCTCAAGATCAGAGCCCAGCTGAAAATCATCCCAGACACCCCAGCCCAGCCTGGTGAGGGCTGCATGATTTTAATACCAATACGTGACATTTTGTGGGCACTCACCGTGCCGACCGCTCTACATGCTTCATCTTACTGAGCCCTCACACCTTCCAGGTCTGTGCTCTAACCACCCCCATTTATAGATGAAGAAGCTGAGGCATGCGAAGCTTAAGAGACCTGCCCGTCACAAAGCTGTGCAGTTGTTCAGCGATGGCAGCCTGATCCAGAGCCTGTGCTTCTGCCCTCTCCGTTCCTGGGCCTCCTTGCATGCGGAGGGGAAAGAAGCCCAGGACTGGGAATCCAGAGTCCCACATTCTGGTCCTGGCTCTGTGACCAACTCGCTTTCTGGCCTCAGGCCAGGCCCTTCCTCTCTCTGGGCCTGTTTTCCCACTTGCACAATCAGGGGGCCAGATGAGGGGCTCCATGGGTCCCTCCATCTTCGACATGCTTCCTTCTGCAGGAACAATGACCGAATCCAAAACCTGCTTAGCCGGGGCCTGGCCTGGAGGGTGCAAACTGGGGGCCACCGGCTGATTCCAGCCCGCAGACATGTTTTGTGTGGGCCTCAGCATTTTCATAAACACTTTTGAAATTTGGGAGATTTCACATAGCGATCCAGGTCTCTAAGCTTCCTTGAACGGGAGGTCAGCCACACTGGGCGTGTCGCCTAGCGTGGTGACGACTGGCTGGAGCTGCCTTTTAGAGGCACACGAGCTGCTTCCCACTTCCACTGTCCTCCTTCGTGGCGTTACCTGCAAGGCCTGAGCAGCCATGTAAGTTTGTAACCTTGATTTCCGGCCCCCACTGTCTACAGGACAAACCAAGGCCCAGAGGACAGAGCCCTTTCCCGAGGCCGCCCGGGGAGTCGCAGAGGCAAAGCCGGTGCTCCTCCCACATTCAGCCACCTCCTAAGCAAGCAGTAGAAGGGAACCTGAGAGAGGGAGGATTTGTTAAGGCTCCTCGAGCCCCAGGGCACGTCCTCTGAAGGAAACGACTTGGAGTGATTCCCAGGCAGGACCATAGTCTCCCGAGAGCTCTGCTCCGGGCCTCTGGCCTTGTTGGGCCAAAGTTCTCACGTCTTCCTGGTAGGCCCCTCCCTGTTAGGCTGCGTGAGATGGGGGGGATAACCTTGTCCAGCCTCATGAAAGCTGCTGTGCTCTTCTCCCACTGATGGGCAATGTTCATCCATTTGGGGAACCTCTGCCGAGATCGTGCTAAGTGCCAGGTTCCTCTGGCACTGGGGGTTGTGGTGGGGAACCAGGCAGATCCAGACCATGCCCTCACAGTGAGCAAGGCCAGAGCATGGCCCCCACAGGAGAGCCATTCTGAATTCTCAGTAACCTCTGCCGGCTCCCCAGGCTCTAATTCTTGCCAAGAGAAGAGACAAACACAGGTTTGGACAAGACTGGAGTGTGAGAGGGTCTCACGAAGGACCCGCTGACAAGGACCCCGTGCTGTCCAGCCCATCTTTCTTCAGCACCACTCAGCCAGGCAGCAGAGACCCTGAGGCAGGGGTGGGGTTGGCTGAAATGGGAAGTCAGCCCAGGGCCTGATCCTCTTCCTCCAGCCCTTTCACATGTGCAGTGAGGAGATCCCCTTTCCTCTCAGCTCCTCCTGGGTCCTCAGTCCCAATGGGAGAAACCACAGGCACTTGGCTCTTGCCTCTTGGCTTCTCCTCCAAGTGAGGCCACGGGAGGAAGGTCACTCTGGCCTCCAAGGACAACCCAGAAAACCCCTTGGCTTGCCTGGCTTTTTGCTGAGGTGAGGACTGGCCTTGGGTAACAGTGACACTTTCCCTTACTGATTGCTGATTATGTGCAGGACCTGGGCTGGACACTTCACACACCACACCTCACCGCGTCCTCACGACACGCTGGGAGGTGCAGGTTCTTATTATTCCCATCTTGTAGACAGGAGAATTGAGGCCCAGAGCGGTTAAGAACCTCACACAGTTAAGGAGGGGCGCAGCCAAGGATTCTGATCAGATTAGTGTGACACCAGAACCGTGAGTCTTAGCCACTATGTTCTAGTGCCTCCAGTGTCTACTCTGCTGCCCTCTGAGGACTGCAAGGTTGAGGTGGGGGGGTCTACCGCACACTCAGGTTCTTTGGTTGTTGCACTGCCTTTTCAGCCTTTTAGCTTATGTTTTGTTTTTGTTTTGTGGTGAGGAAGATGGACCTGAGCTAACATCCATTGCTAATCTTCCTGTTCTTGCTTGAGGAAGATTGTCACTGAGCTAACATCTGTGGCAATCTTCCTCTATTTTGTATGTGGGATGCCGCCATAGCATGGCTTGATGAGCAATGTGGTCTACACCCAGGATTTGAACTGGCGAATTCCTGGCCACAGAAGTGGAGTGCGCAAACTTGACCACGACACCACCAGGCGGCCCCTCTTTTTTGCTTTTTAAATATTAGCAAAACTAGAAACTAGGAGAGCTTTGATTTTTATTCTGAATCTGAATCAACTGAAAAGTCAAATCTGCTTCTCACCCTTTGGTTCTTCATGCCCAAGTGGGTGGCTGCTGCGTGGACCATTCATCCTACCCTTGTGCCAGTTTCCTCCATGGCTGTGGCACAGCAGCTAGGCCATCAGTAATATCAGCAGGTAGAGAGGCAAAAGGAGATTGTCTATCTGCGTAGTGTATGCTTCTAGGAGGGACACGATGCTGATGGACCCCAAAATCCAAGCATAACTGTAGTTTAGGTCCACTCCACTGTCAAAGATTAAGATCAGAGCCACAGAAATTATCTGGGCAAATACAGACGTCATGGTCCCCTCAAAGGTCTTTTTGGTTCCAGGCCAGTGGATCTCCCCCATGGTGCTGCCGAAGATGGAGGCCACAGTGTCACCCACACCCACAGCCAGGACACCCGCATAGGGGACCAGGGCCCTTGCTCCCCCCAGGCTACCCTTCTGTGTGCAGGGTCTAGGGACTAGCCAAATGGGAAGAGACATCCCCAGCAGCAGGTAGATGTGTGTCAGGATGAGTGGTCCACTGTCTCGTTCATCCAGGAAGAGGGACAGGAGGCTCCGCAGAGTATGGCCCAGGGGCTTGATGCGGAAGTAGCGCACGTACTCCAGGAAGAGGAACACTGCCAGACATACAGTGGCGGCCACATAGAGCAGAGACCGGTCAAAGACGATACCTGGGACGTAGGTGGCCACTACAATGAAGTGGAAATACTTCCGGGCAATGGTGGGGGCCTGGTGCTTTTTGGACTCAGAAGATGACCTCTTGGCATTCTGGTACAGCACCACCAGGCAGGCTACGGTGGCCAGCAGAGTCCAGTAGGCCAGCAGGTAGATGCGGGTGTTTGTCTGGAAGAGGAACTGAAGAAGCCAGAGCAAGGGGTTCCTGTGGATGAGCCGGTGCAGCCAGGGCAGCACCACGCCCAGAGCCAGAACACAGGTCATGAGGTGGAAAAATATGGAGGAGGCCCAGGTACCTGAGTCCATGAAGACAAAGAGGGTGCTGAAGAAGACGCCCATGAGCACCATCCCTACCACCACGACCAGCAGGAAGAAGTCCACCGGATCGCCCTGGCTTTCCACCACAGTCAGAGAGCGCTTGATGAGCTGGTTAAGCATGAAGCTGATGCCACCCAGTACCAGCAGTGCCTCCCCAGGGGTGAAGCAGCGGGGCAGCAGGTACAGCAGGATCATGTTGAGGTAGACGAAGATCAGCAGGACCTCCAGGACCTCGATCACCTCGCCCACACTCAGTGAGTGCTTCATGATATAAATGATGACACCTCCAGCCAGGCCCGAGATGACACAAGTGTTGCTGGGCACCGGGCGAGTGATGCCAAGCGCCAACACTGATGAGAAGAGGGCCACAGCCATGCCAGACGCTGCCACCACAATTCCAAAGCGCTCGAAGTATGGGTTCCCCGCAGACTGGCAGCGCTCCTTCATGACCAGTCCGAGCAAAGGCATGACCACTGAGGCGGGCAGTAGGCCACTGTTTGCGGACGTTCGGAACCGGAAGACAGCGCTTCCCTGCTGCAGCAGCCGGTCCCACTTGTATTGGACATAGAAGGCCTGCACTGCGAGGGCCACGGCGCACCACGAGTATCGGTCCCACACGGCCGCGTGGATGCTCAGCACCACCGCGAACACCACTGCCGCCTCTGCCAGCACCGACCCGCTCAGCGGAGCCCCAGTGCCCGAAGCCGGGGAAGCGCACTGTCGGGTCATGTCACTAGACCTGGGACCTCGGAGAAACCGAGGTAACTACGGACGCCTCGGACTCTGGGAACCCCAATCCCTGCCAGACAGAAATCGGCAGCTTCACCCAGGCAGCACCTTCTCTCCCCGTTCTCCGGCAGCGGGAGGGAAGCTTCACTGTAGGCCGCTCTTTTCGGCCTGGGAGCTGGTGCGTGGTCACCGCCACCGTCTCTCATCTACGCAATGCACGTCGCCACTCGGCCGCCTTCTTCACACACTCGGCCGCCCTCGCCGTAGGATACTCTGCTACCTGGGCATCGCCATCTTGGCTCCGCCCTGCGCCACCGTCACGTGACCGAAGGGCCCGCCCACGCGCTCGCAGGGACGGTCGGGTCACGTGGGCGCGGCGTCTCGGGGCGGGGCTGGAGCGGCGCCGCGCGTGCGCGCGCGCGAAGATGACGGCGGCCGCCAGAGGGCGATGTGTGAGGTGCAGAGCTGCCAGAGTCAGCGGGACGGGTGTGAGGCACGGAGCATAGCCTAGCGGAGGCGGGGCGGGAGAAGGGCGAGATGGGGTTGTGGCAACGGGGCGGACCCAGGCTAGCTGGACGGGCGCCGACACGGGAGGCGGTTACGTCCAAACGGTGCCCACGCGCGGGGATCTGAGGCGCCTTCTCGGAGAGGGGCCGGTGCCTGGGCCCTCTGCTCGGCGCCGGCCTCCGTCTCTTCACCCGCTCTTTCCCTGCCCTCGTCCCCAGCGGCGCGTCCCTCGGCGGCCCCCGCGCCTACTCGTGCGGCGTGACGCTCCCTCGAGGCAGGACGAGGCGCTTCGCTGTCGCCGCGACAGCCTCAGCCCGGACCGCCGCCGCCCCCCGCTTCCCTGGCGGCTACCCGGTGCCCATGTGCTCCGGCCGGAGTCCGCGTGTCGCCGCCCCCGGGCGGCCCTGCCCTCCGTGCTCGCAGCCTTCCCTCCATCCGTCTGCTCGTCCTCCCGTGCGCGGCGTGGTCCGCCGACCTGCCCGCGGCCCCCAGAGAGCCAGGCGCCGTCCCGGGCTCGGGGCGAGGAGCTGCCGTCGACGGAGGGGAGCCGGTGCTTACCCAGCGGCGCGTCGTCTCCTCGTTGCCCGACGCCGCGCGCCCCGCTGGTGACAGACGCCTCGCGGCCCAGCCCGCAGCTCCGGCCGGATCCCCGCGGCTCCGGTTTCCCCGTCGCGGCGGTGTCCCCACTCTCCCCGCCGCCCGCCCTCCCGAGTTCGCGGACGCCCCTGCCGCTTCCTGCTCCCTGGCCCGCGGCGCTGCCCCGAGTTCTGTCCGGTCGCCGCTGTGTCCCCAGCCCGCGAGCGCGCGTGAGAGGCGCTCGGTCAATAGGCGAAGCGCCGGGCCCCGCTGATGGCGCCGCCCTCGCCGGCGCTCGCGCGAGGCCGTGGCGTCCGGGCCCCCGCTCCGCGTGTGCGCCTGGCGAGCGCCCGCTGCGCGTCCTCCGCCGCTCCTCCACGGCAGCCTCGCTTCGGGCAGCCCCGCGCTTGCTGGCCGGCCTGCCGCAGGCGCCGGTGGCAGTCGGCGCGGCGCCGGGGGCGAGCTCAGCTGGGCGGGGGGAGGCGCGCTCCGCGAGGACAGCGCGAGGCCGGCGCGCGGGCGCTGGTTTGCCTGCAAGGTGCTCGGCTGGTCCTGGGGACCCTACCCGGCTCGGACCCGAAGGGGGTTTTCCAGGCGCCGCCCCGCTCCTAGCCCGTGTCCCGAGAGTGACCCTTTGTGAGCTGGAGGGCCCGTCGCGACGACTGGGATCGTGCTGGGCAGCAGCCTTCTGCGAAATGCCTGGCGGTCTGCACTAAGAGAAAGCTTAGATTCCGTTCCTGGGCTGCTGACTCGCAGGTGACCTCAGACAGGCCAGCTGCCCCCTGGAGCCTGTTTCTGCAGATGTGAACCCTTTTGAGAGCAGTGCTGAGCATGGAGGGAAGTCACTGTGAAAATGCAGTAATATCCTGACATCAGTCACTCAGGGCTTGGGGAAAGTCAGTTGAATATTGGCATTTTTGCGTCTCTCCTACGGTCTTCACTTAGTGTGTCTGTAGAAGTCTGAGTGGTGTGTGAGTTGAAAAAACAGCTGTGGTTTGAAAAGCTTGCTGCTAAGCGTGAATCTCAGTACACGCGGAAGAGGCGGCCTCATCCTTGGAGTCAGCATCCGTGGGCAGCGGCCACTTCTAGCTATCGTGTCCATGTGGGCTATGACTCTGTTCCTCGAGAGAGCCATCTCAGAGTGGGCTGGCTGTGTCTCAGCTTTCCACCGAAAGGACTCTGTTGTAGAGACTGGTACTCCCAGCCCCCTGGGAGCTTCCGCCCAAAGGTTTCCAGCCGCGTGGGTCTCTAAGGAAGGTAACTTCCAGGTTCCGTTGACCCTGGCTCTTTCAGGAATGGAGTTCCTGGTGTCTTCTAGAACATTGGACTGGAAGTCAATAAGTTTTTTAACTTTACCTTTGAGGCACGTCGTTTAATTTCTGTGCCTCAGTTTCTCCCCTAAATACTTAGCTCGGATTTATTCGTTGTGCAGATGAGCGAGAGACAACGTAGCACTTCGTTTGTTCCTTAAAATACAGGTAGAGGTGTTACCCTGAGGCTTTGGATTGCAGAGCACAGTTCCGGTCGTGTGTGTTGTGTCTTGAGAATCACCTGTTGAAACCTTCAGGTCTGCATTTGAGGTGAAGTCTCTCCTTGATCCCTGGGTCGGTTCCCAGTGAGCTCTCTCTTCGCTGACTCTTTTCTATGTCATATGGTTATATTCCTTTGTAGCGTCCGATTGTTAGCATCCTGCTGTTTGCTACTTTCTACTTTTTTGCTGATTGTGTGATGTGTGTTTAATGTCCTTTGTCATTCCCAACACTAAGCTTCTGAGCATCGTGAAGGTCTTTGATTTATTTGTGTCCCCATCATTCTTTGATCATAAATGTGTAGGAATTGAGGAAGCAGTAACACTCATTTCCACAATGATTCCCTTCCTGATGAACGACCATTTTCTCCTTTATTCGTCCTTCTCTTGGCACTTCTGTATATAGTATTTGTTTTCCGTAATTTTTCTGTTCCAATTAGAGTACAAGTGTGAAAGGGCCTCGTGGTGTTCTGCTTTGATGCTTGTTCATCGCACGTCTTTTTGAGCCTCTCCTATGTTCCATCCAGCGTGTTAAGGTATGGTCTGCTGATGTAGACAGGAACGCTTCGCTTCAGTGTTTGCTTGCTTGCAGGGTGAATTCTTGGGTGCAGCTTGAGGCCGTGTAATGCCCTGGTTAAACTCGGGAGTCATGTAGGCCTCGGTTCAAGCCCTGGCTCCAGTATAGATTAGCTTTGTGATCTCAGGCTAGTTCCTTAACCACTCTTAAACCTGAGTTTCCTGCTCAGATAGTGGGAACAGTAAGAGTATCCGCCTCATAAAGGAAGTTGTCAATATTCAGTAAGACCAAGTGTTAAATACTCACTTAGGACAGTGCCTGACAGGTAACTGCTCAAGAAATGTTGGCTGTTCTTGTTATCAAGAACTCACCTTCAGCAAAGATTGTTCTTGACACCTTATAACAAAAAGACCATAACATGACGTGGTTTTACCTGAGTTGTAATTTGCCAGAGTTGTAATAGAGGGACCGTTACATTTCTAAAGTATAAAAGTTACTGCTTTGGACCGGCCCCGTGGTGCAGCGGTTAAGCGCATGCATTCCACTTCTCAGTGGCCCGGGGTTCGCCAGTTTGGATCTCGGCTGGGGACATGGCACCGCTTGGCAAAAGCCATGCTGTGGCAGGCGTCCCACGTATAAAGTAGATGAAGATGGGCATGGATGTTAACTCAGGGCCAGTCTTCCTCAGCAAAAAAGAGGAGGATTGGCAGTAGTTAGCCCAGGCTAATTTTCCTCAAAAAAAAAGAGTTACTGCTTTGCTCTAGAGCTTGATCTCCAATCTTGTTAGTAGGAGAATCTCCCCCCATCTCCTCCCCGTAAAACAGCTAATATGTCCAGCGGAAAAGGCAGAGAGGCTCTGTACTGACCAGGCCTTTAACCTGCTCCTCTGAGGCAAACTGATGCCCTAGAGCAGTGGGAATTGAGGGATGCATTTGGGTACTGGTTTTAAAGTGTAGATTTCCCGTGCTCAGCCTCTGAGAAAGAGTAGCTGTAGGTGGTGAGGAGGATTCTGAAGTGTTGCTGTGTTGTTCCCAGGTGATTTTGCTCTTTGTGGTCTAAGGACCAACTACATGTTTGAGAAATCCTCCTTAGGGACATTGTATCTTTTCCCCTCCCCAAAGCAGCAGGGCATGGTTGTATATCCTAGTTGTAAGTCCTAGTTCTTCTATGTGAGCTGCTGGCACGGTGAGGCTACTGACAGGCGGGTGGTGTGGTTGTGAGACTGCGAAACAAACTCGGGGATGTCACCGAGCTTTAACCACTAGGCCATCAGGGCTGGCTTAAGACAGTGTACTTTTTCCAAAAACTATACAGATTTTGGTGTAAGAAATACCCAGAGCTTGAATTTGAGAAAACAAGGAATTCTTGACTGTATTGGTCTTCTTAGTCTCTTCTGCGACTCACTGCTACCTAGCTTGTTATAGACCTGAGTTCTGAAAGCAAATGCAGATAAATTAAAGGTCATAGATGCCCAGGCTGTTTGAAATTGGAAGATGGATGATCAAGAAAGAGTGATTTAGGGGCTGGCCAGTGGCGTAGTGGTTAAGTTGGCATTCAGTCGTGAATGCTTTCTTGTTATCAGGAAAACGATTAGGGATTCCACACTGATTTTCTTTTTCTCTTCAAAGCCTTAACCCCTAGGAAAGAGATTTATAATTTTTAGGTGTGTTTAACTGTTTTGATGGGAAGGTACTGAGAGACAATTTTAGATAGATTGAGCTAGTGCTGTGTATTACAGTCTTAATGGGGAAAACATTTTCAGTTGATGCTCATAGTTAATACAGGTTGCATTCTTTTTGTTAAATGTTTAGTCCATTTTATGAGGATGTTTTTGTCTTTTCTCTGCAGATAAGCTTTCTAAGAGTGTTAATTATTTCCGGTTACTATTCTAGGGCTGATTTAGGTTCTCGCAAAATATAATCCCCATAATTTTGTTTATTTGTTTTGGTGAGGAAGATTGGCTCTGAGCTAACATCTATTGCTAGTCTTCCTCTTTTTTGCTTGACGAAGACTGTCCCTGTGTGCCATTCTTGCTCTATTTTATATGTGGGATGCTGCCACAGCCCTGGTTGCCGAGTGATGTGTAGGTCCTTGTCCAGGATCCAAACCTGCGAACCCTGGGCCGCCAGAGCAGAATGGGCAGACTTAAACGACTATGCCACTGGGCCAGCCCTCCCTAGGCTTTATACCCCTTTCTTGAGAGAATTTCTTAATGGTTACATTTTGAAATTTAATTCTAGTCTTTAAAAAAAACCCCAAAGTATGTTTCCTGAAATTCTAATTGCATGGATTTGGGATGAAGGAAGGAATTGGGGTAAGCCCATGGTGGGCAGGATATCTGAAGAGCTCACTGGGGGCAGGGACTGTATCTGCTGTGTGTTTCTTTATCCTATGTGTGTAGCGATGCATGTGACACCTAGTGGGAATTCATTCATAAATTAATGAACATAGTACCATTGATCATGACTGTTCCACTCTACTTGGTTGAGAAAGTGAATTATAGCATGAAGTTAGAAAATTTTCTGGAGGTGATGGGGGTCCTGAAATATACAAAGTCCTTTTCTAGATTGTTCTTCCTTATCGGTCACTACATTTTAATAAGGAAGGAGATTGAAATACTAAATTGAAGCATCTTCTTAGCATAGAAAACGTACTGTAATTTCTTAGTGTGTTTCATTAATTCTAAAGTACACATTTTTTCACACTTTAAATACCTCTGAAATTGGAATATGTTTTCTTGTTGATGACTTGTAGAATGTAGATAATCATGTGTCCTGCAATTAATGGCATCTTAAATGTGTTGAAATATGGTGGCCATCCTCATTTGTAGCACAATATCTGCTTGGTTTAGGTTAAAATCCTATATTTTAGGGTGTTTTTTTTTTAAGGTTTTATTTTTTCTTTTTCTCCCCAAAGCCCTGTGGTACATAGTTGTGTATTTTTAGTTGTGGGTCCTTCTAGTTGTGGCATGTGGGGCGCTACCTCAGCTTGGTTTGATGAGCAGTGCCGTGTCCGCGCCCAGGATTCGAACCAACGAAACACTGGGCCGCCTGCAGTGGAGCACGAGAACTGAACCACTCGGCCCCAGGGCCAGCCCCACATTTTAGTTTCTTAATGTTTATTTTTTATTTATTTTTTTAAAGATTTTATTTTTTTTCCCCCAAAGCCCCCCAGTACATAGTTGTATATTCTTTGTTGTGGGTCCTTCTAGTTGTGGCATGTGGGACACTGCCTCAGCGTGGTTTGATGAGCAGTGCCATGTCCGCGCCCAGGGTTCGAACCATCGAAACACTGGGCTGCCTGCAGCGGAGCGTGCGAACTTGACCACTCGGCCACGGGGTCAGCCCTACTTAATGTTTATTTTGAACATCAAACTTCCAAGAACAGTAAAACAGGAATACCGTCCAAAATTTTAACAAATTGTTTTGCGTGTTGAGTTCCTTGCTTTCAGAGAAGACAAAATAGCTGTGAGACAGCTTAGTCAAGTTTGTACAATCTAAAAGAGCAAAATCACCACTGCTTTCTGTAATTTTCAGGAGCAGTAGAGAACTGTGGACAATTCTGCTTGGAAGGTCGGCTCTGAGAGAACTGGTAAGTGGTGGTGTTCTTGAGTGGATTCTATCGTTCTTTGTTTGTGTAGCTTATATTAGGGAAAAACCCTGCCTTCTCTTTGACCTGGGAAGTAAACACATTTTCTTATTCCTAAAACTTTGTAAACATGCATTCCCTTTTTCTCTCTGCTGAAATGCGGTATGTCTTAGAGCCTGGCTGCTGAAGATTTCTAAATCTCCACCTTTCTATGTCCCTTAGTGATTCCTTTTCTGAAAAGCTCCCAGTGCTGCTTGACTGGCTACTGAGGGTAGAGGTACAAATACCACTCCATTTCCTCAGGCTAAGAAAGATTCTCAGACCTTTGTTCCATCTCATACTTGACTTGCCTTTTTTTCCTTTTCCGTCTAGCTAGCTCCTGAGGTCACAGAGGCTGTGGTTTCTAGGACTCTTCCAAGTGTATAATCAATAAAGGACAGTTCTTTGTGTTGATCCTTGGGTGTTCTGACCTGTGAGGGTGAAGTGTGAAGACAACATTCAATTATTGCTCCTTTTGTTATTGTAATTAACATAGTGAATGTTACACTTTTTTTAGAGCCTTAACATTTTTGTGATGACCTCATCTGATCATTCCACTTCTCGGAATTTATTTTATTCTATTTTATTTTTTTTATTTTTGAATTTTTTTAAAGATTTTATTTTTTCCTTTTTCTCCCCAAAGCCACTTGGTACATAGTTGTATATTCTTCGTTGTGGGTCCTTCTAGTTGTGGCATGTGGGACGCTGCCTCAGCGTGGTTTGATGAGCAGTGCCATGTCTGCGCCCAGGATTCGAACCAACGAAACACTGGGCCGCCTGCAGCGGAGGGCACGAACTTAACCACTCGGCCACAGGGCCAGCCCCTCGGAATTTATTTAAAAAAACTGAATCTTGAAAACGTTTTGTGCACAGAGCTCTTTACCATAGCGTTATTTATGTTAATAAAGAATTACTGTCAGCTTAAGTGTTTCTAACATTAGAGGGATGATAAATAAATTATGATCTATCCACTTGGTAAAATATTATGCAACTACTAGAAAGGATGTTTATCAAGATTTTCATAAGAAGGTCAAGTCATTTTGTTAGAGTTAAGCAAAGAGAAGGAGGCTGCAGAATTCTGTATTCAAAATGATTTCAACTGTGGGGGAAAAGGCATATTAAATAGACTCAAAGGAATATGTTACCCTCAGTGTGATCCTGGAGTATGATTCAAATTGCATTTTTATAATTTCCTTACTCTTTTCCAGAATCAGATTGAGGCAGAACTGAGTAAACATTGGCAGCGGCTGTTAGAGGGGCTTTCTTACTACAAACCTCCCAGGTATGGCTCTTCTGTGCGTGTGGTTAGAGTGATTCCCCTGAGGATCCGGCGTGGATGGACCCATCCTCATGTTAGGAGATTGCTGAGAGAACGCAGTTTGGTTACCAGGGACAAGAGTAAGGCACGTGTTTCTGTCTGTTGAAAGGAGGGGAAATTCCTTCTAGAAATACGGTATTGTTGAATCCAATTATGTAGCCCAAGTGTCTGGGCATGAGGACTTATTAAATATTGAGTCACTATTCTTAATATTTATTTTGGTCCATCAAGTTTGTGTGAGGCACTGTCAGCACCACATTCTGGGGTGTAGCAGTGAACGATGATAATAGCAGCTGATGTTTATATAGTGTTTACTATGTACCAGTTACTTTCCTAAGCATAGACTTAGCATAAGTTATTTAATCCTCACGTCAGCCCTTTGAGTTACGTACTATTTTTATTCTTTGTTCAAATATATAGATTTTCTTTTACTGAGCAGTTGGAAACAACAATGGTAAAATATAAAGTGGTTACAAAAGAGAATGCACCTTGTCGGAGTAGACTCTTGTTAATTCCTAGTCCAGATCTCATTCTGTCATGGATCATAGTTCCCAAGCCACCCTCATTTCCCTTCTACTTCTGAGCATTGGTTGATTTTGTTACGTCTTCACCTTCCATCTTCATTCTCTTAGGTTAGTGAGGATCTTTCATTTTTCATCCTGTCACCCCTTCCCCCATAATTGTTCTGAAGTAGCTCCCAGACGTCATATTATTTTATCTGTAAATGCTTTACTCTGTATCTAAAATATATGGACTTTTAAAAAGGATAATCAGTATCTTATCACATTTAGGTACTTTTATTATTGTTTCCATTTTACAGATGGGGAAACTGAGGCACAAACAGGTTAAGTAACTTGCCCAAGGTCACACAGTAGTAAGTGGTAGAACCGGGATTTGAACCTGGCAGTCTTACTCCAGTGTCTGTGTTCTTCATCATCATTCTGTGTTGCCCTTTCAGAACTTATTGTTTAACCTTATGCTAGCCTTTGTGTTGGGGATTTTCTGTGAAATGTGAGTCTCTGTAAAAAAAATGCAACAAGAACAACATGCTTTAGTTCACAAAATGGACGTTTGTGGCGTTAGTTTCCTTTTTGAAAGCGAAAAGTTCTGTTTGTGGTAGCATGGGATTTGAAGTCTGACAGAAATGATTTTTTCATTTTTTTGTTTTTTTGACTGCAGGCTTTATTTGAATCTAACCTTTCTTTCTTTCTTTTTTTTTTTTTTAACGTCCTCTTTCTTTCCAGGATACAATCCAGGGTACCAAATTGCATTTAGTTGTCATGTCTCCTTAGCATAGCTGTGACAGTATCTCAGTCTTTCCTTGTTTTCATGACCTTAAACAGTTTTGAGGAGGACTGGTCAACTGTTTTGTAGAAGGCCCTGAATTTGGATTTGTCTGCTGTTTTTCTCATTACTAGATTGGGGTTGTGGGGTTTGGGGAAGAATACACAGAGGTGAAGTAGCATTCTTGTCACATCATGAGAGGATGCATGTTGTCCATGGAGTCACTGGCGATGTTAACCTTGCTCACTCGGGTGGGGTAGCATGTGCTCAGCTTCTCCTCTGTAAAGTCCCTTTTCCCCCTTTCCCTCTTCTGTTGTTTGGCAGTGAGTCACCGAGTGTAGCCCACTCTCACTGTGGAGGTGTGGTGGAATTCAGCTCCACCTCCTGAAGGGGGTAGCATCTATGTATATTATTTGGACTTCTTTACAGATTTCCCCTTCTCCCCATTTGTTTAGTCACTCATTCATTTATGTCACTATGGACTCATTTATATTTATTTTACACTTCGTTTATACCTTGTTCCAACTTTGGCCATTGGGAGTTCTTTTAGTTTGGCTTCTGTGTCATTTTGACATGCCCCCATCCTTTTGTTTTCTGAGTTTTCCCTTACTTTCTGACATTACCAGATGCTCCAGGCTCATCTAGTATATTTCCCCATGTAGCTCTAGAATCAGCTATTTCTCCAAGGAGTCCTGGTACCTTTTATTAGAGTATAATATTAGAAACCAAGATTTGGGTGCTGAGTGTGCTTGCTGCTACGGGGGTGTCGTAGCTCCTGGGCTTTCTCAGTGGACGGAGCTGGGTAATATATGTATGTATACTAACGGACCTGGTTTTAAATGTCACCTCCACTTTGTGTTAGCTGTGGGATTTTTGGTAAGTTATTTATCTTCCTCAGTGTTGGTAATTCCATTTGTAAAATGGAGATCATAATACTTACCTTTCAGGATACTTTTAAGCATCAAAATGAATTACTGTAACGTAATATATTTACAAATAATATCTTTAAAACTATAGTTTGTAACAGACGTATACTATAATTATTACTTGGGCATAAATAGTTCTTTGTTATGAAGTCTGTAAGGATGAACTTGTGTGTGTGTGTGTGTGTGTGTGTGTATTTTGTAGGCATCTAAAAGGCAGAAAAAAGTATGTAGTAAAAGTATCTTTAAGTGCTTTTATTTTAAACCCTAGGGGTCATTGAGAAAGAGGAAATGATTCATTGGTTTTTTTCATAGTCCGAATTCCGCTGAAAAAGTGAAAGCTAATAAAGATGTAGCTTCACCTCTGAAGGAACTGGGTTTAAGAATCAGCAAGTTCTTGGTGAGTAAAAATGAGCACCAGCTCAGTTTATTACCTGCAGTGTGGATGAGAGTGGTTATATCGTTAGTGATTTTGGTGAAAATTCCTTTTATTTCAGTTTTGGAGATGAGATTGAGCATACTGTGTTTCAAAATACCCAAGTTGCAACTCTTCTTGCTAAAAGCCACAGATCAAGTTGCCTGACCTGGTTACTTCTATCACAGAGTTTTCTTCAGCACATGTGGTGGTCTTTAAATTGGCTAGATTGTATTTAAATATGTAGCTGTTTTCTTTTCATTTTGGAAACTCAGATCGCACCTCTATAGTACTGTTCTTGGGGAATCAGCACGGTTGTTTCTGACCTGTAAATTACATGTCAGTGACTGCCTCCTTTTTTCTCCTATTTGGGTTAAAATTGTTATGTTGTATGGAATCTTTTGAAAGGGTTTTGCTGATTCAGGTTCTGTGTCCATTGCAGAGGACAAACCTTTAGAATGCTCTCATGGTGTGTGGTTTCCTCACTGAGAACCTCTGTGTTTCAGGGTCTTGATGAAGAACAGAGTGTACAGTTACTCCAGTGTTACCTTCAAGAGGATTACAGAGGTACCCGGGGCTCACTGAAGGTTGGTAGTTACGTGCAGCTCCCTTCTACTTTTATCCTTTTCCTTGTTGGTTTGAGATAACGTAGGGTTTTGGTATCAGTTCTTTGCAGCAGGGGGAGGTGATGAGATATAGTCCTTCTCAGGAAAGACTAAAGGCTTAAAAAAACATACTTAAGGGGCTGGCCCCCGTGGCCAAGTGGTTGAGTTTGCTCACTCTGCTTCGGTGGCCCGGGGTTTCACTCGTTTGGGTCCTGGGTGTAGCACTGCTCATCAAGCCATGCTGAGGCGGCATCCCACATGCCACAACTAGAAGGACTCAAAAGTAAAATATACAGCTATGTACTGGGGGGCTTTGGAGAGAAGAAGGAAAAATAAAATCTTAAAAAAAAAAACCCAAAATCAAAGAAACAAAACAACATACTTAAGCTGAGTTCTGTCCTCAGACTTGGAGGGGTGGAGAGGTCAAAGATTGACGTGTTAATTATAGAATCTCAGGGTATCAGAGCTGAAAAGGACCCGACATCTGGCCTTTTCAGCCCCTCATGTTACATATGAGGAAATGGAGCCCAGAGGAGGGGGGCCGAGAATTGAGCACAGACTTGGATGTGCTTAGGTAAAAACTGTTTCCAGAAATGAGTGGGCGTTTATAATCTTGAAGGGTGAGGTGAGGGTGTTTACCTTTTTCTTTGTTAATTGAGTTTTGCTTATAAGACGGCTTCTTGACTGTTCTTTTTTCCTTCTCTCGGTACAGCAAGATGAGAGGCAGAGCCAGGCCCTAATCCTGAAGGTCAGTAGTAGTCACCCTTTCCATTGTTTGGTGTAGAATTGGGTAATGGCTTCTTGACCTTGTTCTCCCGAGTATTGCTGGCCTTTGCCTCTTGTGTTAGGTGAGCATTGAGGTCTTAATGGAGAAGCTTATTAACTCATTTGTGAAAGGAGGCTCTTTTATCCCCTGGACCCAGCTGATGGCTTTTTCCGAAGGAGATTCTTCAGCCCCTGGGGGTGAGAACTGGTTGATGGATATTTCTTCTCTAGGTCTAAGTGCAACGGGATTAATTTGTATTTCTTGATTACTTAACATTCCCCCTCCCAACCTCCCAAAGCAAGCTTTTCACGTAGAATCTCATTTTATTTTATTTTGTTATTTTTAAATTTTTATGAGTTAATGATAGGTTACAATCTTGTGAAATTTCAGTTGTACATTATTGTTTGTCAGTTGTCTTGTAGGTGCACCCCTTCACCCTTTGTGCTCCGCGCCCCACCTTTCCCCTGGTGGCTGCTAATCTGTTCTCTTTGTCTACATTTTTAAATTCCTCATATGAGTGGAGTCATACAGAGATTGTCTTCCTCTATCTGGCTTATTTCACTTAACATAATTTCCACAAGGTCCATCCATGTTGTTGCAACTGGGACGATTTTGTTCTATTTTTATGGCTGAGTAGTATTCCATTGTATGTATATATATATATATATATCTATATATCTATATATAGATATATCTATATATATATATCACATCTTCTTTATCCAAACATCAGTTGATGGGCACTTAGGTTGCTTCCATGTCTTGGCTATCGTAAATAATGCTGCAATGAACATTGGGGTGCATGGGACTTTTGGAATTGCTGACTTCAAGTTCTTTGGATAGATACCCAGTAGTGGGATAGCTGGATCGTGTGGTAGTTCTATTTTTAATTTTTTGAGGAATCTCCATACTGTTTTCCATAGTGGCTGCACCAGTTTGCATTCCCACCAGCAGTGTATGAGGGTTCGTTTTTCTCCACAACCTCTCCAACATTTGTTACTATTTGTTTTGGTTATTTTTGTCATTCTAATGGGTGTAAGGTGATATCTTAGTGTAGTTTTGATTTGCATTTCCCTGATGAGCAGCAATGATGAACATCTTTTCGTGTGCCTATTGGCCATCCGTATATCTTCTTTGGAGAAATGTCTGTTCATGTCTCCTGCTCATTTTTTGATGGGGTTGTTTGATTTTTTGTTGTTGAGTTGTGTGAGTTCTTTATATATTATGGATATTAACCCTTTGTTGGATGTATGACTTGCAAATATTTTTTCCCAGTTAGTGGGTTTTTTTTTATTTCAATCCTGTTTTCCCTTGCTTTAAAGAAGCTCTTTAGTCTGATGAAGTCCCATTTGTTTATTCTTTCTATTGTTTCCCTTCTCTGAGAAGACATAGTGTCCAAAACGATCCTTTTACAACTGATGTCAAAGAGTGTACTGCCTACATTTTCTTCTAGAAGCCTTATGGTTTCAGGTCTTACCTTTAGGTCTTTGATCCATTTTGAGTTTATTTTGGTGAATGGTGAAAAAGAATGGTCAATTTTCATTCTTTTATATGTGGCTTTCCAGTTTTCCCAGCACCATTTGTTGAAAAGACTTTCTTTTCTCCATTATATGCCCTCAGCTCCTGTGTCGAAGATTAGCTGTCCATAGATGTGTGGTTTTATTTCTGGGCTTTCAATTCTGTTCCATTGATCTGTGCACCTGTTTTTCTACCAGTACCATGCTGTTTTGATTACTGTAGCTTTGTAGTATGTTTTGAAATCAGGGATTGTGATGCCCCCAGCTTTGTTCTTTTTTCTCAGGATTGCTTTAGCAATTTGGAGTCTTTCATTGCCCCATATGAATTTTAGGATTCTTTGTTCTATTTCTATAAAGAATGTCATTGGGATTCTGATTGGGATTGCATTGAATCTGTAGATTGCTTTAGGCAGAATGGGCATTTTAACTATGTTTATTCTTCCAATCCATGTACATGGAATGTCTTTCCATGTCTTTATGTCATCATCTGTTTCTTTCAGAAAAGCCTTGTAGTTTTTGTTGTATAGGTCTTTCACTTCCTTAGTTAAATTCACCCCAAGGTATTTTATTCTTTTTGTTGCAATTGTGAATGGTATTGTGTTCTTGAGTTCTTTTTCTGTTCATTTGTTATTAGAGTATAGAAATGCTACTGATTTATGTAAATTGATTTTATACCCTTAAACTTTGCTGTAGTTGTTGATTACTTCTAAAAGTTTTCCAATGGATTCTTTGGGGTTTTCTATATATAAGATCATGTCATCTGCAAACAGCAAGAATTTCACTTCTTCCCTCCCTATTTGGATTCCTTTTATTCCTTTTTCTTGCCTAATTGCTCTGGCCACAACCTCCAGTACTATGGTAAATCAGAGTGGTGATGAGGGCATCCTTGTCTCGTTCTTGTTTTCAGGGGATGGTGCTCAGTTTTTGCCCATTAAGTATGGTGTGGGCTGTGGGTTTGTCATATATGGCCTTTATTATGTTGAGGTAGGTCCCTTCTATCCCCATTTTGTTCAGAGTTTTTATCATAAATGGCTGTTGGATCTTGTCAAATGCTTTCTCTGCATCTATTGAGATGATCCTGTGGTTTTTATTCCTCAGTTTGTTGATGTGGTATATCACGTTGATTGATTTGTGGATGTTGAACCATCCCTGTGTCCCTGGTATGAATCCCACTTGATCATGGTGTATGATCCTTTTGATGAATTGCTGAATTTGGGTTGCCAAAATTTTGTTGAGAATTTTTGCATCTATGTTCATCAGCGATATTGGCCTGTAGTTCTCCTTTTTCGTGCTGTCCTTGTCAGGCTTTGGTATCAGCGTGATGTTGGCCTCATAGAATGTGTTAGAAAGTGTTCCATCCGCCCTAATTTTTTGAAATAGCTTGAAAAGGATAGGTATTAAATCCTCTCTGAAAGTTTGGTAGAATTCCCTAGGAAAGCCACCTGGTCCTGGGGTTTTATTCTTTGCGATGCTTTTGATTGCTGTTTCAATCTCTTTCTTTGTGATTGGTCTGCTCAAATTGTCTGCTTCTTCTTGACTAAGCTTTGGGAGATTGTAGGAGTCCAAGAATTTATCCATTTTCTCTAGGTTATCCATTTTGTTGGCATATAGTTTTTCGTAGTATTCTCTTATAATCCGTTGTATTTCTGTGGAGTCTGTTGTTATTTCTCCTCTTTCATTTCTGATTTTGTTTATTTGAGCTTTCTCTCTTTTTTTCTTTGTAAGTCTGGCTAGGGGTTTGTCAATCTTATTTATCTTCCCAAAGAACCAGTTCTTTCTTTCATTGATCCTTTCCACTGCCTTTTTTGTTTCAATAGCATTTATTTCTGCTCTGATTTTTATTATTTCTCTCCTTCTGCTGACTTTGGGCTTTGTTTGTTCTTCTTTCTCTAATTCAGTTAGGTGTAGTTTAAGATTGCTTATTTGGGATTTTTCTTGTTTGTTAAGATGTGCCTATATTCTGATGAATTTCCCTCTTAATACAGCTTTTGCTGTATCCCATATGAGTTGGTATGGCATGTTATCATTTTCATTTGTCTCCAGGTATTTTTTGATTTCTTCTTTAATTTCTTCAGTGATCCATTGCTTGTTCAATAGCATATTTAGTCTTCACATCTTTGTGCCTTTCTCAGCTTTTTCTTGTAATTAATTTCTAGCTTTATAGCATTATGATCGGAGAAGATGCTTGTTATTATTTCGATTTTTTTTTTATTTGTAGAGGCTTGCCTTGTTTCCCAACCTATGGTCTATCCTTGAGAATGTTCCATGCCTAGTTGAGAAGAATGTGTATTCTGCTGTTTTTGGAAGAAGTGTTCTATATATGTCTATTAAGTCCAACTGTTTTAGCTTTTCGTTCAGCTCCACTGTTTCCTTGTTGATTTTCTGTCTGGATGATCTGTCCATTGATGTGAGTGGGGTGTTGAGGTCCCCTACTATTGTTGTGTTATTTTTGATATCTTCTTTTAGGTTTGTAAATAGTTGCTTTATGAACTTTGGTGCTCCTGTGTTGGGTGCATAGATATTTATAAGCGTTATTTCTTCTTGATGAAGTGCCCCTTTGATCATTATATATTGGCCCTCTGTGTCTCTCTTTACTTGCCTTATCTTGAAATCTGTTTTGTCTGATGTAAGTACTGCAACACCTGCTTTCTTTTGTTTGCTATTAGTTTGGAGTATTGTCTTCCACCCCTTCACTCTGAGCCTGTGTTTGTCCTTGGAGCTGAGGTGTGTTTGCTGGAGGCAACAAATTGTTGGGTCTTGTTCTTTAATCCATCTTGCCACTCTGTGTCTTTTTATTGGAGAGTTCAATCCATTTACATTGAAGGTGATTATTCATGCATGAGGGCTTAATGCTGTCATTCTGTTGCTTGTTTTCCAGTTGTCCTGCGTTTCCTTTGTTTCTCGTCCTGTGTGTTTTAGCCTACCCATTGACTTCTGCAGTTTCTTATGCTGGGTTTCTTAGCTTTTTCCTTATTTATGTTTTGTGTCTCTGTTCTGTTTTTTAGTTTAGTGGCTACCTTGAAGTTAGTTTCAGAATCTCGTGCATAACAGTCCATTTTCTGGTGGTCTCTTACTTCCTTAGCCTAAACTGATTCAGTCCCTTTCCTCCTCCCCTCCTAAATTGTTATTTTCATCTCTTATTCCAACTTGTGATGTGAGTTTGTGGTTAAAGTGATAAGATTGTCTTTGCTTTGGTGACTTCCTTCCCTTTATCCTAATGCTATAGTTGAATATTTGCTATCCTGTTCTGATTCTATCTGTTTGTCTCCCTACTGTGTGTTTTGTGACCCTTTCTCCCTTTTTTTCTTTTTTCAGGTATGAGGGCCTTCTTGAGGATTTCTTGGTGGGGGACGGGTCTTGTGGCTACAAAGTCCCTTAGCTTTTGTTTGTCTGGAAAAGATTAAATTTCTCCCTCATATCTAAAGGATATTTTTGCTGGACAGAGTATTCTTGGCTGAAGATCTTTATCCTTTAAAGTTTTGAATATGTCATTCCAGTCTCTCCTAGCTTGTAAGGTTTCTGTAGAGAAATCTGCTGAAAGTCTGATAGGGGTTCCTTTGTAGGTTATTTTCTTCTGCCTTGCTGCCCTGAGGATTCTTTCTTTGTCATTCATTTTTGCCATTTTTACTACTATATGCTTTGCAGTGGGTCTTTTTACATTGACAAACCTAGGAGATCTGAAAGCTTCCTCCACACATTTCTCTCTCAATCCCTAGGTTTGGGGAGTTCTCTGCTATTGTTTCTTTGAGCATGCTTTCTGCTCCATTTTCCTTTTCCACACCCTCAGGAATACCAATGATTCTTAAGTTGCTTTTTCTCCTTTAGTCGGCTGTTTCTCGGAGTTTTTCTTCAGTTTTTTTTTTGCTCTTCGTTCTCTTCCTTCCTCTGTCTGGAGCCATTCAGCCTGTCTATCTTCAGTTATGCTAATTTGCTCCTCTGTGGTGTCAACACGAGCATTCCGGGAATCCGTATTGTGTTTTATCTGATCCATTGTATTTTTCATCTCTAGTATTTCTGATGGATTCTTCTTTGTAGTTTCAATCTCTTTTGTGAAGTAACTCCAGAACTCGTTCACTTGTTTCTCTATATTTCCCTTTACGTCATTGAGTTTTTTGATGATAGCTATTCTGAATTCATTGTCACTTAGTTTACCTATTTTCAAGTCCTCAGGACATACTTCTGTGTTTTTATTGTTTTCCTTCTGGTCTGGAGCTTTTATAAATTGCTGGATGGTAGAGGAGCGGTTTTTGCGCATAATACTATTCAGTTGCAGTCACTGCCTGTTCCCACTAGATGGGGGTTGAGAGCAGCGCATTCTGAGCCCTCCACCTTCAGCCGCGATGGCAGTGCACAGCGTGGGTTGGGGGAGGAGGGGCACTTTCTTGTGCGCAGACCTGGATTCCCATCAGATCTCGCTCTCTGCTTTCAGCTTTCGCTCTCTGGTTTCCTGGGGCCCTGGCTTGATGGGGTTCCCCCACGCAAAAGCTTTCTCCTGTTAGAGAGTTTCCGCTGCATGGGTCTGTGGGAGTCCCAGACGATCCCCTGGACGGGCGGCCCCTCCCCTGCCCCTTCTCTCACCTGCGGCAGCCATCCAGTCTCTAGGGGAGGGAGCGAAGTTCTCTCTTACCCCTTCCAGCTCCTCTGAGGGGGGCTCCAGCCTCTCTGCCATCCGTTGTTTGGCTGCTGTGGGTCTCTGATGATTTCTGTGCTATTAGGATTTTTGTTGGAATGTGGTTGCTCCTTTTGGTTATAATTTGGAGGAGAGAGAATCCCAGGCAAGCTCACTCTGGCATGACGCTTACGTCCTAATCCTAGAATCTCATTTTAAAATGATATTTGACCATGACTTCTGAAGTAGTTTCCTATTTGGTATTTAGTGAGAAGTAAGTACATTAGTTACAAACAATTAGGACATATAACACTGGTATTTTTATATTTTCTTTTGTGTATTTGGCCTGTCAGTTTATAGCATTGTGTGTTACTTGAATGCTCTGAGAAATCATGCTAGAAAACTTACTCATGTTATAAATAATTCCTTTTATCTTGCATGACTTTACTCGTATACTAGTTCATGAAGGTCTTTTGCTTTCTTTTGAGCTAACAGTATGCTTCCATTTCTGTGATTGCTTATAGAAACTGACCATTTCCATTCATACCCTTTTTTTTTTTTTTGAGGTAGATTAGCCCTGGGCTAACATCTGCTGCCAATCCTCCTCATTTTGCTGAGGAAGACTGGCCCTGAGCTAACATCTGTGCCCATCTTCCTCTACTTTATATGTGGGACACCTACCACAGCATGACTTGCCAAGTGGTGCCATGTCCACACCTGGGATCTGAACCAGTGAACCCTGGGCTGCCAAAGTGGAATGTGAGCATTAACTGCTGTGCCAGCGGACTGGCCCCTCCATTCATACTTTTAAGTGATCTCTTTATAAGCAAATTTAAAATTGAATATCTTCTTTACAAAGGTGAGTTACTGATTTTGAATCTTTGGGTTCTTCCCAGATTGCAGATTATTACTATGAAGAAAGAACCTGTATCCTTCGTTGTGTCTTACACCTTCTCACTTACTTCCAAGATGAAAGACACCCCTATAGGGTAAGCCCATTTCGTCATGTTGGTTCTCTTTACCCTATAAAATTCAACTCTTGTTAATAATTTTATATTATTCATATTCGTTTTCATTTGAATATTTACCTTTTACTGTAGGCATAAGTTGCTCTGCTTTGGATTTTCTTTTCAGGTTGAGTATGCAGACTGTGTTGATAAATTGGAGAAGGAGCTAGTTACAAAATACAGACAGCAGTTTGAAGAGCTTTATAAAACTGAAGCACCAACGTGGGAGACACATGGAAACCTCATGGTATGTGGTTAGTGGCCCCTCCTATAAGTCTTAGGAGGATTGTATACTCCTCCCCATTGAGCTCCAAGTAAATTATTTATTCATTTATCAACTTAAAACACTTATAGATTATCGTTCTTCAGAGAAGTTTAAACATGTTATATGGACCAAAACGTTGATGACTTCAACTAATGGTACTTACTTTTGGACATTTTCCCTTGTCTTTGTCTCTCCAGTTACCTAAAGTATTCTGTTAGTGGTTAAATGGTTAAGTCTAAAAGCGAGATTTCATTTTCTTTATTATCGTTATCAAGTGTGTGACACTAGTTTGATTATTTTATCTTAAATCTTAAACCACTCTACATTTATAGTTTGGAAGATGACCTTTTTTGTTTTGAAAATAATACGTTTATTAAAACAATTCAACGAAAACACAGACAGTAGCTATTTAAAATATTTAGTAGAAGAGCCCATTTACAGTATCAACGAAAGCATAAATTCCTCAGGAATAAGCTTACAACAGTGAAAATCTAAATGAAGGGGACTTTAAAATGCTGTCAAGGGTGTATCAAAGAAGTTGTAACCAAATAGAAAGACATGCTACATTTTGAATAAAGAGTCGGCTCTGTGAAAGTGTTAGTACTTCCTATATTAACTTGTAAGCTTAGTGCCGTCCCAGAAAAAATACTAACAAGTGTTTGTCTTGCCTTTTATTTTAGAACTAGACAGACTGATTCTAAAGTTCACCTGATGGGGCTGGCTTGGTAGCCGAGTGGTTAAGTTCTTGCACTCTGCTTGGGCGGCCCAGGGTTTCGCCGGTTTGGATCCTGGGCTTTGACATGGCACTGCTCATCAGGCCATGCTGAGGTGACATCCTACATGTCACAACTAGACAGACTCACAACTAGAATACACAACTATGTATTGGGGGGCTTTGGGGAGAAGAAGGAAAAAAAAAATTAAAAATAAAATTCTTGTGAAAAATAAGAATAGCCAGGAAATTTTTGAAAAAGGAAAATAATGAAGGAAAATTAGCCTTAGTAGATAATAAGACTACAGTAATTTAAAACATGGTATTGGCACTTGAATAAATAGATCGACGAATAGAGCGTAGTAGGAAGTCTACCTATAGACCCAAATACTGATAGAGAATTAGTGTATACTAAAGCTGCCATTTCAGATCAGTGCGGAAATGTTGGATTATTCAATAAATGCTGTTAGAACCATTGGGTAGCCATCTGGAGAAAAATTGAACTGTATCTGTTTCATACCTTCTACCAAAAGAAAATCAGATAGATCAATGATTTAAATTAAAAAGAAATTCAGCTATGAAAGTACTAGAAGAAAACATGACAGGTGGTTTTTTTTGTTTCTTTGTTTTTTGGAGGTTTCTTTGTTAGGAGTTTTTTTTTTTTAGATCTTATTTTTCCTCCTTTTCCCCAAAGTCCCCCGTTATGTAGTTGTATATTTTTGCTGTGGGTGCTTCTAGTTGTGGTATGTGGGACGCCACCTCAGTATGGCTTGATGAGTGGTGCTAGGCCTGTGCCCAGGATCCCAACTGGCAAAACCCTGGGCTGCCGAAGTAGAGTGCGCGAACTTAACCACTTACCCGTGGGCTTGCCTTATTGTTTGTGTCTTTTTGATGAGGAAGATTGACCTGAGCTAACATCTGTTGCCAATCTTCTTTTTGTTTTTAATTTCCTTTTTTTTTTTTCTTCTTCTCCCCAAAGCCCCCCGGTATGTAGTTGTATATTCTAGTTGTAGGTCCTTCTGGCTCTGCTACATGGGTCACCGCCTCAGCATGGCTTGATGAGTGGTTCTAAAACCATGCCCAGGATCCGAGCTTACATCAGCCCTGTTACCACTTGGTCCCTGAGAACAGATTGTTGGAGTTGGGGTCATGGGTGGGGAGGTCACCACTGGGAGGGCAGGCTCCCCAGGTTTGGGTTCCACTTTCTCTCCCAGGCGCCCGGCGCATACAGCCCCCTTAGGGCCTGGGGGTGGGAAGCCACCTCACTTTAGATCAGTCACCAGGGTTCCTACCTTAGAAGGGTCCCCACCTTAGATCACTCACTTGGACACTAAGGCACGTTTTAGCGTCTCTTGTCTTAACGATTATGTCCATTTGTCTGTCCATTTGTGTTTTCTGTGTCATGTCAGCGGATGTAATCCTCAGAAATAATGCACACTGGCCTCTGACAACCATGAAGCAATCTGTTACATGTGGGGTCTGAACGTATAGACTCGGTTCAAATATCAAATAAACCTATAACAGAAAGTACCTCTGGAGGCCTCCATCTCGTGGGGGTCCCTTCCCTCAGCTCTCTGGGGCCCAGTGGGCCCTGTACACTAGTTTGTTGAGTGACCATTTGTTGGGCACCTACAAGATAGTTAGCTCTGCTCCTCTCCCTGCCCCGTGCAACTGTAAGCTCCTTAGAGGCAGCTGCTGGACGACAGCTGGACGGAGCGTCTGTTACAAGTCACGTGTGGGCCCGGGCCAGGATCCTGCAGTCAGCACATTGTCTGCAGGCCCAGTGGCCTGTGGTTTGGGCCCTCGTGAGCTTTGCTGGATTGGGGGAGGGAAGGGAGGGCAGTGGAAAGGGAGGCAGTCCTTGTCCCAGCTCAGTCATCCCCTGCCTGGAGCTGGGCAGGTGCCTTCCCTCCCGTGGCCTCCGTATCTCATCTGTGCAATGGGCATTGCCACTCTGTGCTCTCACAGGTCCCTTGTGATTCCAACAGCCAGTCCCAGGGTTCTGCAGAGGTGGGGCAGAGAGTCACCGTGAGAGGGCCTGAGCTGCTCGCAGCCCCTTTGGGACATTGGGAAAGGTGCTGGGGTCCAGGGCAGAGGCTCAGAGAGGTAGACAGGGCTTCCTTCTAATCCTAGCTCTGCCATTTATTTGATGTGGGGCCTCAGTTTCCTCATTGGTAACATGAGGATGGTGTTGGCAGCCATGCAGCATTGCTCTGAGGCTGACTCCTGATGATTCTGCATTTGGGTGGACTTTTCAGCAGAGGGCCTGGCTCCCAGTACCCAGTCACGGATATCTTCCTCCCAGACCAGAGAGGCTTGTGCTGGACTGACTAAGGGGCCCTGGGACAGGGGTCTTTGGGGGAAGAAGAAAGGCCATCGCTTCTGACCTCGGCCTTACGGTGAAACCTTAGCTGCTGCATGGGCACTTCCTCTGGAACAGGCCGGAGTCTGCCTTTCCTCCCTCCATGGGACTCTGACCCCTCCAGGTGACCTCAGGACTGAGCAGCTGGACTGTGACCCCCTCTTGGACCCTCCTGTGTCTCCAGAGTGGAGGTATTCCCCTCCTGTCTGGTGCTACCTCTCTCTCCCCAAACTCCCATGCCCGGACCCAGCCTTGGGGCCGCCCAGTGCCTGGAGCAGCACTGTTCCATCTGGAGCTGGTTAGTTTTTGGAAACAACAGCAATGTGCAAACGCCTCCCACCGCTTCCCAGAGCCTGAGCAGAATGAATGAATGAACACAAAGCCCAGCCCCTCCCCTTCTTCCATTGCTCCCCACTCCACTTAAACCACAGGGGTGGTCTTCTCTGACTCCAAGTGCAGTTTGGAAAACCTGAGGAATTTCAAAAAACAAATGAAAAATACCCTCACATTCCACCCAGAACAGCCCCACTAACGTTCGGTGCACGGTGAGTACGCACTCACTGAGTGCCCAGCTCTGTGCCAAGCTCCTTGTCAGCAGTAAGAATTCATCTTCCTCCTTACAAAACGAACTTCTGTTATCCCGAAATTGCAGATGGGGAAAGTAAGGCCTGGGCGTGGACTCGACCCCAGTCTGCCTCACTGAGCCTCCACCGCGAGTCTTCACTGGGGGTTCCCAGGGCAGTTGCTAGCCCAGCACGACAGGCCCTCCCTGTACTGGTGGCACATGGCAGGTGTCTCTGTGTTTTTTGGAGGACCCCCTCAGAAGGGGCCAGGACAGCTGGCCACGCCCTGCCTCCCGTGAGCTGAGTCTCAGCTGTATTTCCCGTGGTTCTGTCTTCAGCCTGCCCTCCTCGCCCAGCTTAACCCCTCTGACCCTCTCCTTCCAGCCTCGAGAGCCCAGTGGGGCTCAGCCCTCCCCCGGCCCTGGGCCCTCGGGAAGCCGGCATGAAGCAGCTACTCCCAGTACAGTGCACTGGCCCAGAAGACACGACTTGACTGGGGCCAAAGCTCCTGAAGCCTGAGCTGTGTCCCCCTGCTCATTCTCAAGACGCTCTGTGTCTTTGCCATTCAGAAAGTGTCATTTCAGGGAAGGCTGGTGGCCAGTTTTCGGAAGCTGAAGCCAGAATTGCCCTGTCAGCTGCCAAGCAAGGCCGGCTAGAAGGGTGGGTGTGCATGTGCTTTTCCCAATGTGGACAGCAGACATGTTGGGGCTGGGGGTGGGGAAGTGGGAAACAAGAACCACGCTTCTCTCCCTCATCCTGAAGGCCCAGGCCCCCACTCTCCAGCCCCTTCTTTCTAAGATCCTCCTGTCTTCTGCCCTCCTCTGAGCTGCAGACTCATCTGTACATCGCTTCCATAATCCTCCCAGCACCTAGAGTTGCAGGGGATCAGAAGTGGGAGGGGCCCTGACAATTCTCGGAGGACCTCTTCCACCTTTGGAATGCACAACCCTTCAGCGGGGTCTGATGTGCATGTCCCCCAGACCCACTCTGCATCCCACCCCACCCAGGGGTTGATGTGGGTGGCCCAGGGACACTCTAATCCTCCCCTGAGGCCCAGAGAGGGACAGATTGGTTGGAGGTCACAGTTAGTGGTGGCACCTGGGCTCAGGTGTCCTGTCTGCCGGATTCTCCTAGAACACAACTTCTGGGTACCTGGTAAGCAGCCAGTGAGCTGGGAGCTGTGTCTGGAAACCAACTGGGAGGGAGCAGTTAAAAACCAAGAGGGGGATCAGAAAGGGCTAATCCTGGCTTAGCTGGGGGATGAACGTAGGTGTGGGGCTGGGGCTGAGGCAAGGGCCCATCCAGGGGCAGGAGTGACAGGGTGCAGGTGAGGGCTGGGGCTCAGCCTGGAGGGTCCCAGGCTGGTCTGTGTGTGTTCGGGGGAGGGGAACTGGGGGGCCATGATTGGGTTTTCTCTGGGTAGGGAAGGGTTAAGTCCTCCAGGGCCTCCTAGGCTCCACCCTTTCTCCCTGCCCGTGAGAGGAACTTCCTTTTGTTTCTAACCCTTGGTACAGCACCCAGAGCCACTCTCCACCCTGTCTTGACATCATGACCGGCCTGAGCCCCTCACAGCTCCAGAAGGTAGGTGCCTGCAGAGAGTGGGGACCTGGAGGGTCAGATAGGAGTGGGGAGTAACTGGATCTTGAGTAGTCCTCGGGAACTGAGCCCCACACCAGGCTGTTTTTCAAGAAGAAGAAAGTGAAACCTAGAGTGGGTAGTTCCAACATGACCCCTAACTTCTGACACAGAGCCGGGTGCTTCCTGGCTACAAGACCTGGTTGGGGTGGGAATGTGTGTATGTGACCAAAATGGGAAGAAAGCACCGGGATCAGGCAGTATTGGTCTAGGCCTGGACCCTGCAGGGGCGGACATATGAAGGGCGCCGGCCTCTTGGAGCCTGGCACAGGGTGGCCGGTCCGCGTGCATTCCAACACAAAAGGCTACCCCGTGGGAATTAGAGCGAGCAGACTCTGAAAACAACATGACCCTTGTTGGGTGTTCCTGAGAGCAAGGGAAAAATGCAGAAAAATACAGAAAAGCTCAAAGAAGAAAATGGAAAACCACCCATAAATTCCTACCGTGAGACAATATTTTGGTAAATAGCCCTAGAATCTTTAAAAGGTCCATCTTACTGCTCACGCTTATGGAGCGCTCGCCATGTGTTTCATAAAGGAGGCACTAGTGTCCTCCCTGTTGGATGGTCTGAGGGTCAGAGAGGGGAAAGCACTTGCCCAAGTTCTCAGAGTGTCTAGGACATTAATTTGCATTTGGCTGGTTTTTTCATCTCAGAGTAGACCGGGGACGTGTTCCCATGTCGGTAAATATTTTTCTACCACGTGATTTTCATCAGCTGGGTTGTGTTCCGGGTAGACGAACCACACTTTGTTGAACGAATCCCCTGCTGCTGAGCATTCAGGTTGTTTCCAACTTATTGCTTGTTTAACAAGCCTCCGTCAGTACCCCCCATACATACACCTTTGCTCCCCTCTTTGCTGATCCTCCACCTTCTCATGTCGGGGAGTCCTAGCAGTGTGTTTACTCGATCACGTGTACACCGTTTGTGTGGATGACCCAGTTGCCAAGGAGGCAATCACTGTTCAGCTTGCTGCTGATATGAGGATCAAGGTTCTAACATGCAGAGCTGCCCAAGGCAGAAGGGCCTGTGGTGGGTGGTCATGAATGCTCCAGCATCCTGTGTGTGGAAGGCAGAACTGGGCATCCATGGGACAGGGAGGGAGGGAGGGAATGGGGGTCAGTAACTGGAAATCAGACACTTCACAGTGGTTTCTAGAGGGGACTTCCAAGGCTCTTGTTAAGGTTAAGACTTCACACTTGTCTGCAAGGAAACACAAAGATATTCTTTCTCTCCTCCTTGTCTCTATAGCCTCAGAATGAGAGGAGTGGAGGCAAGTCAGAATAAGGCATGTGTTTTCACTGCCCACTGGCCGCCCACTGCACTCAGGATCAAGCCCAGCTTCTTGCCTGGCCCGGCTCGGGTGCCACCTTCCTGCCTCCCTTCCACCCTCACTCTGCTCCATCGGGTCCCAGCTCCTCGTGTCCCTCCCGCACTCCCTTGGCCTGGAATGCTCTTCCCTGTCTCTTCCACTCCCAGTATCCTGCTGGTCCCCATAACATGTCACTTCCTCAAGGCTGCTGCCCTCAGCCCCTGTGCCCTCCCCATCTGGTTGACAGTAGACTCTTCTGCCTTAGCTCTCAGCCCTGTCCCTCCGTGCACTAAGCAGCCTGTGATAGTGTGCTCCCCTGTGTGCTGGTGTCTTTGATGTCAGGCTCCTTGCCGAGATGGTCAGTTCCGGGAGCACAGCCATCATAGCTGGCTGGCTGGCTGGCTCGTTACTGAATCTCCAGCTCCTAAAACCGTGTCTGGTGCACAGTAGGTGCTCAATCAATTTTAGCTGAATAACTGAGTGAGGTTGTATTCCCATGTGACCCAGGCCCCTTGGAGGGGAAGGGTGAGGACATCTCTCCTTCCCCTCCCTCCTGCCTTCCTTTAAGCAGCCGATACTGATGGCACCTCACTGGGTGCCAGACAGCATGACCAGGCTGGGGCCAGAGCAATGAACAGGACCCTTGGTCCTGCCTTCACAGCAGCTTCGGGTTGGGGGAGGGGTCCAGTCGGTCCTCAGAAAGAGCGGCTGAGGGAAGGGGGGAGCCTGAGTGTCCTCGCTGCCCGCAGTTCCAGGAGGATGGATTCCTGGTGCTGGAAGGATTCTTGTCTGCAGAGGAGTGTGTGGCCCTGCAACAGAGGATTGGCCAGATAGTAGCCGAGATGGATGTCCCTCCCCACTGCCGTGCGGAATTTCCTCCTCGCATCCTCAACAAGGCAGAAGAGCAGCAGAAAACCCAGGTGGGCACCTGGGGCAGGTGAGGAGGGGATGTGGTCTTTGTTGGGCGTCCCCGTCTCCAGCCAGAGCAGCAGCCCTTGGGCTTGTTCTGGTAACAGTCAGGCCAGAGCCTTCCCCGTGCCGGGCTCCAGGCCAGGCCCCTTATATGCACGTTTCCTTCACTCCTCACTATGAATGTATGAGGTCGGCATTATTGCCCCCCTTTGACAGGTGAGGAAAATGAAGCTCCATTCTTTGGCCCCAAACCTGCACGGTTAGTAATTGATAGTGCGAGGATTTGAACCCAGATCTGGCTGATACCAAGTGCGTGCTGTTCCCTGCTTGCTGCGCTTCCTCAGTATTTCTCCTCCCATCGAGATAGGAACTGTGTGTTTCCCCCTAGTGACTGAATAAGACCAGTACAGTCTAAGATGGGCATATTGAGACTCGCGGGTTCTCCCACACAGTTCTCTCTGTAAAAAAAAAAAAAATTATTTATTTATTTATTTATTTATTTTTGAGGAAGATTAGCCCTGAGCTAACATCTGCTGCCAATCATCCTCTTTTTTGCTGAGGAAGACTGGCCCTGAGCTAATATCTATGCCAATCTTCCTCTACTTTATACGTGGGACTCCTACAACAACATGGCTTGATAAACGGTGCGTATGTCCTTGCCCAGCATTGGAACCAGTGAACCCCAGGTCACTGAAGCTGAGCGTGCGAACTTAACCACTGAGCCACCTGGCTGCCCCCCGCCCCAACACAGACACACACACAGTTCTCTTAACTTCCATAATCTGAATTTAGGAGCCTGTCTCTGGCCGGCCCCCAAGTCAAAGCTGCAGGCCAGGCTCACTGATGGGGCTCACTCATGCTGAGGAGCTCCTGCCATCTGGTGGGAACAAAGGGAATTACAACAGCTGGAAGCTCTGCCACCCGGAGAACAGGCTCTTGGGAAGGAAAAAGGGTGACAGAACGATAATTTCCTCCCAAAGGTCGGTTTCATTGGGCGACATGGCAGCCTTCTAAGTGGAGAAAGGAGAGACGGGGGTCCTATGTCCAGAGACAGGTCACTCAAAGGCTCCGAGGAGTGAGGGGGCCGAATCTTGTGCCCTCCAAGCTGCCTTCTGAGAATGCTCCAGAGACCAGGGAGGGGGTGGGGGATGGAGGGGAGAAGAGTGTATATGCCTTGGTTTATACTGCTTGCGAAGAGCTCGGCACCGTGCCTGGCACTCAATAAGCCCTCAATATTCACTACTGATATCGTGAAAGACTTTGAAACGGGTATTAAAAGAAAACCAGACCAGTGGATGTCCTGTCTAGATCTCCCTGCCGGCCGACCTCCACCGTTCCTTGTCTTTGAGTTATTGGACAACTCTGTGAGTTGTACAGAACCGATAATCATGCACAAGATACTTGTCCACAGAAAGGGACATAAACTGGGTCCAGCGGAATGCAGTTGTTGCCCCGCAGACAGATCAGTTTTGCATCGATGTGTAAATTGGTTTCAGCATTGGTTAATGCCTATATGTATGTGGTTCTTGGAATTCTCCTTCGAACATCTTACTGGTTCCCCCTGTGAATTAACGAGTTCAGTAAAATCCTTGACACATTTAGCATCACTGCTGTACTATCATTGTTATCTCCTTATGTTTCCCTGACTGGTTTGCCTCATCCTGATCCTAGTGCAGAGGAGCTAAGAATGTTGAAAAACACTTCTAGTTTCCAGTGGGAAGGGCTTTGAAAGGGCCAGGCAGGCACCCGTGAGAGCAGATGTGTGCACGTGAGGGAGTGGCGGGGCTCTGCCACCTGGGGAGCCCGGGTAGGGGGTCGGTGCCACTCAGCTCCACTCATGAGGCCATGCAGGAAGGTAGGGTGATATATATGATGGTGGTCAAGGGTGGCGAAAGCCACAGGGAAAACACGGGGCATCTTCCTGGAGCCTCTCTTTCATACGATGCTAAGAAATTTAAAACCTGATATTAAAATTAACAAGGAGAGGTTATTAATAAAACGGAAAAAGAGCCATAGCAGCTTACATTTATCGAACATTGAACCATGTCCTAGCTGAGTATTTCCTATGTAGCAGCAGCAGTAGTAATCATAATAAAAGCAAACATTCACATGGCACATAGCACATTCAAAGGACAGTTCTAGTGCTTTCTATATACTGACTCATCATCCCTACAACACCTTCTGAGAGAGGTACCACTAATAGCATCTTTGTTTTATGAGGAAACTAAGCCCAGAGAGGTTCAGGAAGGTGGTGTGGTCACACAGCCAGTGAGTGGCAGAGCTGACATTTGAAGCCAAGTCTTCTAGCTCCAGGGTCTGTGCTTTCAGCTGGTATAAGATCCAGCCTCAACTTGAAGCCTCCAACCATGCGGGGGAGGTCAGTTCTATTATTATTCCCTTTTACAGATGAGGAAACTGAGGCTTTGGGAGGTAAAACAAGTGGCCCAAGGCTACCTGGGGAATCTGTTTGACCGTAGTGCCTGTCTTCTGAATCACATCATATGGAGTCTAAGAGTGCCGTGACTTACGGAGGGGTTTGCAAGAATTCCACGCTTGTAGGTTCCAGCTGTGCTTCCAGGCAGTAGGGTTCCCATTCACTGTCTGTGCCTCAGTGGACAAGTTAGAGAAGCGCCAGCGGGGTCTGTAGCCCTGCGGGGTGGGAAGCATCTGAGTCCTCTTCCCTCTCTGCCAGGCCCAGCTGTGACCCCGTGTCGCTGTCTCAGTCCCTCTGATACCCCCTCTCCACAGGACAACACAGAGTATTTCTTGAGCAGCGGCGACAAGATTCGATTCTTCTTTGAGAAAGGTGTTTTTGACGAGAAAGGTTCGGAGCTGGAGCCCTAGAGGTGTGGGAGGGGCTGGACCCGGGTATGGGCCCCAGGGCTGGGGGGCACTGAGACAGCTGCCCGGGGCAGAGTGGACTGCAGCTCTTCTGTCTGTACCTGCTCCTTTGCTACAGGAAATTTCCTAGTCCCTCCGGAGAAATCCATCAACAAAATTGGCCACGGTAAGCAGGTGCCTGGGGGAAAGGAATTGGGGAAACTGAGGCTTGCAGAGTTTAGGGGCTTTAACCAAAGCCCGCAATAGGTTAGTGGCCCAGCAAATGGCATTTCTGGCTGCGGCTCCCCCTCAGGCCCTGCTCTTCTGCATCTTTTTTTTTTTTTAAGATTTTTTTTTTCCTTTTTCTCCCCAAAGCCCCCCATACATACATAGTTGTATATTCTTCGTTGTGGGTCCTTCTCGTTGTGGCATGTGGAACGCTGCCTCAGCGTGGTTTGATGAGCAGTGCCATGTCCACGCCCAGGATTTGAACCAACGAAACACTGGGCCGCCTGCAGCAGAGTGTGCGAACTTAACCATTCGGCCACGGGGCCAGCCCCTCTTCTGCATCTTTTGATGCTAATCACATGGCATGCCCCAGAGCACTGGGAAGAGGTTCCACTTGAGCCTGCACGCAGGTGGGCACGTGCAGACCCCTCAGCTCTCTACTGCCTGGCCTGGGGAGGATCCAGGCCCTGGGCATTGTGGTGTCCTGGGCCCCAGTGCTTCCTGGAGCCTCCTTAAGGAGCACCGAACATGTGGACATGTTCCCTGTCCTGAGACCCCAAACTAAGCTAGGAAACTTTTTTTTTCCCCAGGATCATACATTATAATTTATTTTCTAGACCACTTATTTTTAAACTTGAAGATATCTCATGGTAGCTTTGTAAAAAATTGTGGTAAAATACATATAACATAAAATGTATCATTGTAACCTTTTTGAAGTAGGCAATTCAGTGGCATTAAGTACATTCAATGCTACTTTTTGTAATAATAGCAAATAGTGAGAAGAGGGGCTATTCTGCGCAGGGCCGGCTGTGGTTGCACCTGCATTAGCCCATTGGGTCCTACGGCGGCCTAGGGGCAGGGCCACTCTTCCAGTCCCATTGCACAGAGAGGAGGCTGAGGCTTAAAGGAGAGAAACGATGGCTCAAAGTCGCATACTGTAAGTGCCAGTACCAAGATCGCTAGCAAGTTATGGGCCCTGTGAAGTCAGAGCTGTGAGGTTCCCAGATGGCTGGAAGGTCAAGATGAAGGTCATGGGTGGGTGGGTCCTGGGGTGGGATGAAGCATCTGTGGGGCCCATTCCTCAGTTATAAACAGGCACAAAGCTTAATGCACACAAAATAGGTGAAAATGTCAAAGTGAGGCCTGAGTCTAGGTGCTCAGGGTTAGGCCCGGAAGGGACTCATGCGGGTGGGACACTGCCCCCTCCACTGTCTCTGTCCCGCAGCTCTGCACGCCCACGACCCTGTCTTCAAGGGTGCCACCCACTCCTCCAAGGTGCAGGTGAGCAGGGGTGGGGCGAGGGCAGGTGCTGGGCCAGATGTGAGTGTGGGCAGGCCGGCAGTGACCTCTGCCTCCTTCCAGGCCGTGGCCAGAAGTCTGGGCTTCCATATGCCTGTCGTGGTGCAGAGCATGTACATCTTTAAGGTGAGCTTCGCGGCCTCCCCAGGCCTCAGCTGACCCTCTGTAAAATGGGCAGAGTGCTCTTCCAAAGCTCCTCCTTACAATGGGCCAAAAGCTGCTTCCCTGAGGAATTTTTGTTAAGTTGGGGGAGAAGACACAAAGTCAGTCTTCTCTGGTTAAAGTGCCAGGCACTTAGTTGGTGCTCAGTTCAAATTTGGTGGTGGGAAGGAAGGGGATCCCCAGGACTCCTTCCTCCCTTCATTGGCTATTGAAATGCTCTGCTCTGGGCTTTCAAGGCCCAGCTCAGTGCCACCTCGTCCAAGAAGCCTTCCAGGTCCCTTAGGAAGAGAGGGACCCATCTCTGACCCCGGTTTAACTTCAGGCCTGGGCCCCAGCCTCTCCTGCTGCCTGTGGCTTCTGCCTCGTGTCCTTGTTAGGCATGCTCACACTGGGAGCGCCCCGTCGGGCAGGGTGCTCATTCTCTCTGCAGCCCTCCTGGGCCTGGCACACAGTAGGTGCTCAATTCTGGTACTCATGTGCAATGCTTGGAGGTCAACACCTGTGGTCAGGGAAGAGCATCTCCCAGACTCAGAGCGGGCCCCTGCTCCCCCAGCTCTCCTCTGGCCTCACCTGGCCCTTCGTCTCTCTTGCAGCAACCTCGTATTGGCGGCAAAGGTGAGCTGAGAACAGGCTGTGGGGCCCAGCAAAGGCCACGGAGGGAAGTCTGGGCCATTAGTGGTTATCAGGTCTTTGTGGGGAGGGAAAGTAGCTGCTGAGATGTCTGTAGGCAAGAGCCTGGGCCATTCCTTCCCGGAACCATGGATTGGGAGTGCGACCTGGAGGCCTGGGAGCAGTGGTTCCAGAACCTGGCAGCAAGTCCCAGCTGGTTAAAAGTACACATTCCTGTGTGCCATTCCCTGAGATCTTCCAGCAGGACTGCAAGGGCCTGGGAATCTGGATTTTCACAAGTTCCCTGGAGGACTGGTGTAACATAGACTTGCTGATGTAATTCCAAACCCCGGCCTGCACAGATGCCCTTGACAGCCTCCCCCGGGTGGAGGGATGACCAGCCCCTCCCCAAGGCCAGCACCCCACTTCCTTCAGCCAATCCACCTCAGAAAGCTCTGGAGTGCCACCACTAGGACACCTTCCTCTGGACACTGTCGGATTGTCACAGTCCCTCTTAAAGTTTGGTGCTCGGAAAACACCCAGCTCCTCGGGGAGGAAGGAGGAGAGATGAACACCCTCTACTTTGTTATTAGGGGCTCAGGTCCTCTGTTGGGTGGTCTGCCATCCGGGCTGGGCCCCAGCAGCACGTGGCAGGTTAAAATGTGGAGGTTTGGTCAGTTGCCCCCTGTTACCCCAGCAGCTGGATTCTCTGGTGGCTGGAGATGCTCGTCCCTGGCTCAGGACAGTGGCTTTCGTTACCTGGCTGGAATTAAACAATAGCAGCTACTTTGTAGCAAGCCATTTCAATGTTGGGCCCTGTACCGAGCACGTCTCACACTGTCTCACGGACTCCTCCAGCAGCCCTATGAGGCAGGTTATTGTTGGGGCCACTTTGCCCTTTAGGACCTGGAGGCCTTGAGAGGGGAACTCTCTTGCCCCGAGTCTGTGGGCCAGGAAAGTGGGGAGACTGGAACTGATCCCGGGATGGGAAGGCTGGACCTGGAGTGCTCTGAGAGGACTGGGGAGAGGGAAGTGAGCTGGGGTGAGGGGAGGCCGGGCTCCTCATGCCAAGGCGGGCCTGCTGCAGTCCCTGCCCACCAGGATGCCACCTTCCTGTACACGGAGCCCCTGGGCCGGTTGCTGGGTTTGTGGATCGCACTGGAGGACACCACGGTGGAGAACGGCTGCCTCTGGTTCATCCCTGGCTCCCACACCAGTGAGAACACCTGTTTCTCCCTGCCCACTAGTACCCCACCCTCATGGGAGAGGGACCAGGGAAAAAAGAGAGGCTAAAGGCTCCATCTTTGCCTGCAGGTGGAGTGTCCAGAAGGATGGTCCGGACCCCTGCTGGTTCCATGACTGGGATCTCCATCCGGGGATCAGACCCAGCCTGGGACAACAGCCTCTATGTGCCCACAGAAGTGGGGAGAGGTAGGCAGGATGCAGAGGACAGTGAGGCAGGGCCCTGAGGCCATGCTCGTGGGCGTGTGCTTTTAGCACCCAGCTCACCTGAGGGCTATGAAGTCACAGAAAGAGGGAAGGTCAGACTGGGAAGTCAGGAAGCAGTGGGAGCAACAAGTTCTCCCAGATCAGGCTAGAATCCAGACTCGGCTATGTTGGGGCTGTCTCTTTGAGCAAATGACTGAAACTCTGTAAGCCTGTTTCCCCAAATGTAAAGCGGGGAAGTCAGTGGGATGATGTATATAAGATGTTTACATGGAACCTGTATGGTGCACAGCAAGTGCTCAACAGATGCTGGCTATTAGGACAACCACTTTTATTTATTTATTTAGTTTTTTAAAGATTGGCACCTGAGGTAACATCTGTTGGCAATCTTTTTTCTTCTTCCCAAAGCCCCCTAGTACATAGTTGTATATGCAAGTTATAGGTCCTTGTAGTTGTGTTATATAGGACGCCACCTCAGCATGGCCTCATGGGTGGTGCTAGGTAGACATCCAGGAACTGAAGCAGCAAAATCCTGGGACGCTGAAGCTGGAGCACGAGAACGTAATCACTCAGCCACAGGGCCGGCCCCGCCTTCCTTTTAGAAAAGGGAGAATTGAGGTCCAGCTCAGCGTCCACTGGAGAGGGCCCAGCTACCTGCCACAGTACAGACAGCTTCTGCCTGGGTCTACTAATACCACGCAGGGGATGCCCTTGCTCAGGCTTGCCCAGGGCATGGGACACAGCAGAAGGGACTGATCCCAAGGAACCCAGGTTCAACAGCACAGCCTCCAACCCTGGGGCAGGCTGCAGGCCCCTGAGCCGTCAGGGACGAGAATGGGTGTGAATAGGCCACAAAACCTCTTGAGGGAGGGGGGCCCCATGTCCCTTCCTGCCCTGAGTGTTCTGACCTGCTGTGTCCCTGCCAGGATCCCTCGTCCTAATTCATGGAGAAGTGGTGCACAAGAGCGAGCAGAACCTGTCTGACCACTCGCGCCATGTCTACACTTTCCACCTCATGGAGGCCTCTGGCACCGTCTGGAGCCCAGAGAACTGGTAGGTGGCAGGGTGTGTTGCAGCCCAGGCTCCTGAAGACGTCCTGGAGGCTGGGAGCAGTGGTGCTGGCATTTCAAGGTCACCTCTTCTATCCTCTGCAGGCTCCAGCCAACAGCTGAGCTGCCCTTTCCCCCACTGTACACCTAAGTGCCGTCTCAGGGCTGGGACACTGCCCCTCCTGGTGAAGCCGTGGGCTGCAAACACCAGCAGCTAACCCGCCTCCCCCCTGCCCCACGGCCACCCCCACCCCCCTCCCCCCAACCAGGAAGGCACATCTCTCCTCCTGGGCTTTCTTTCTGCCAGTGTCTGCACCCCTCAGCCCTGGAGATGTGGCTGGAGGTGACAGCCGGGCAGCAGGAACCTGGGCTGGGTGGCCTTCTCAAGATCTCTGTCTCTCTGCCTCCCTGCTGCCCAACACCACCTCCCTCTAGAGCCAGCCTCTCAGCCGTGAAAGGGTTCTGGCCACTTCCCTGCCGGCTTCTTACTCTTCTCGCCTCTCAGATGGAATTCTGATGATTACAGTGCAAGATACTGAATAAAAATAACCCCTGATTACTGATGTGCTAGATATTGAATAAAAATGACCCCTAAATGCAGCTTCTCCATCCTTTTTTCCCAAGCAGCCTCGCTCTCAAGATGAGAGCCCAGCTGAAAATCATCCCAGACACCTCAGCCCAGCCTGGTGAGGTCTGCATGATTTTAATACCAGTACATGACATTTCGTGGGCACTCACCGTGCTGACAGTTCTACATGCTTCATCTCACTGAGCCCTCACACATTCCGGTCTGTGCTCTAACCACCCCCATTTACAGATGAAGAAGCTGAGGCATGCGAAGCTTAAGAGACCTGCCCGTCACAAAGCTGTGCAGTTGTTCAGCGATGGCAGCCTGATCCAGAGCCTGTGCTTCTGCCCTCTCCGTTCCTGGGCCTCCTTGCATGCGGAGGGGAAAGAAGCCCAGGACTGGGAATCCAGAGTCCCACATTCTGGTCCTGGCTCTGTGACCAACTCGCTTTCTGGCCTCAGGCCAGGCCCTTCCTCTCTCTGGGCCTGTTTTCCCACTTGCACAATCAGGGGGCCAGACGAGGGGCTCCATGGGTCCCTCCATCTTCGACATGCTTGGCAGGCACCCAGACCTTCTGCAGGAACAATGACCGAATCCAAAACCTGCTTAGCCGGGGCCTGGCCTGGAGGGTGCAAACTGGGGGCCACCGGCTGATTCCAGCCCGCAGACATGTTTTGTGTGGGCCTCAGCATTTTCATAAACACTTTTGAAATTTGGGAGATTTCACATAGCGATCCAGGTCTCTAAGCTTCCTTGAACGGGAGGTCAGCCACACTGGGCGTGTCGCCTAGCGTGGTGACGACTGGCTGGAGCTGCCTTTTAGAGGCACACGAGCTGCTTCCCACTTCCACTGTCCTCCTTCGTGGCGTTACCTGCAAGGCCTGAGCAGCCATGTAAGTTTGTAACCTTGATTTCCGGCCCCCACTGTCTACAGGACAAACCAAGGCCCAGAGGACAGAGCCCTTTCCCGAGGCCGCCCGGGGAGTCGCAGAGGCAAAGCCGGTGCTCCTCCCACATTCAGCCACCTCCTAAGCAAGCAGTAGAAGGGAACCTGAGAGAGGGAGGATTTGTTAAGGCTCCTCGAGCCCCAGGGCACGTCCTCTGAAGGAAACGACTTGGAGTGATTCCCAGGCAGGACCATAGTCTCCCGAGAGCTCTGCTCCGGGCCTCTGGCCTTGTTGGGCCAAAGTTCTCACGTCTTCCTGGTAGGCCCCTCCCTGTTAGGCTGCGTGAGATGGGGGGGATAACCTTGTCCAGCCTCATGAAAGCTGCTGTGCTCTTCTCCCACTGATGGGCAATGTTCATCCATTTGGGGAACCTCTGCCGAGATCGTGCTAAGTGCCAGGTTCCTCTGGCACTGGGGGTTGTGGTGGGGAACCAGGCAGATCCAGACCATGCCCTCACAGTGAGCAAGGCCAGAGCATGGCCCCCACAGGAGAGCCATTCTGAATTCTCAGTAACCTCTGCCGGCTCCCCAGGCTCTAATTCTTGCCAAGAGAAGAGACAAACACAGGTTTGGACAAGACTGGAGTGTGAGAGGGTCTCAGGAAGGACCCGCTGACAAGGACCCCGTGCTGTCCAGCCCATCTTTCTTCAGCACCACTCAGCCAGGCAGCAGAGACCCTGAGGCAGGGGTGGGGTTGGCTGAAATGGGAAGTCAGCCCAGGGCCTGATCCTCTTCCTCCAGCCCTTTCACATGTGCAGTGAGGAGATCCCCTTTCCTCTCAGCTCCTCCTGGGTCCTCAGTCCCAATGGGAGAAACCACAGGCACTTGGCTCTTGCCTCTTGGCTTCTCCTCCAAGTGAGGCCACGGGAGGAAGGTCACTCTGGCCTCCAAGGACAACCCAGAAAACCCCTTGGCTTGCCTGGCTTTTTGCTGAGGTGAGGACTGGCCTTGGGTAACAGTGACACTTTCCCTTACTGATTGCTGATTATGTGCAGGACCTGGGCTGGACACTTCACACACCACACCTCACCGCGTCCTCACGACACGCTGGGAGGTGCAGGTTCTTATTATTCCCATCTTGTAGACAGGAGAATTGAGGCCCAGAGCGGTTAAGAACCTCACACAGTTAAGGAGGGGCGCAGCCAAGGATTCTGATCAGATTAGTGTGACACCAGAACCGTGAGTCTTAGCCACTATGTTCTAGTGCCTCCAGTGTCTACTCTGCTGCCCTCTGAGGACTGCAAGGTTGAGGTGGGGGGGTCTACAGCACACTCAGGTTCTTTGGTTGTTGCACTACCCTTTCAGCCTTTTAGCTTATGTTTTGTTTTTGTTTTGTGGTGAGGAAGATGGACCTGAGCTAACATCCATTGCTAATCTTCCTGTTCTTGCTTGAGGAAGATTGTCACTGAGCTAACATCTGTGGCAATCTTCCTCTATTTTGTATGTGGGATGCCGCCATAGCATGGCTTGATGAGCAATGTGGTCTACACCCAGGAACTGGCGAATTCCTGGACACAGAAGTGGAGTGCGCATACTGGACCACTACACCATCAGGTGGCCCCTCTTTTTTGCTTTTTAAATATTAGCAAAACTAGAAACTAGGAGAGCTTTGATTTTTATTCTGAATCTGAATCAACTGAAAAGTCAAATCTGCTTCTCACCCTTTGGTTCTTCATGCCCAAGTGGGTGGCTGCTGTGTGGACCATTCATCCTACCCTTGTGCTAGTTTCCTCCATGGCTGTGGCACAGCAGCTAGGCCATCAGTAATATCAGGAGGTAGAGAGGCAAAAGGAGATTGTCTATCTGCGTAGTGTATGCTTCTAGGAGGGACATGATGCTGATGGACCCCAAAATCCAAGCATAACTGTAGTTTAGGTCCACTCCACTGTCAAAGATTAAGATCAGAGCCACAGAAATTATCTGGGCAAATACAGACGTCATGGTCCCCTCAAAGGTCTTTTTGGTTCCAGGCCAGTGGATCTCCCCCATGGTGCTGCCGAAGATGGAGGCCACAGTGTCACCCACACCCACAGCCAGGACACCCGCATAGGGGACCAGGGCCCTTGCTCCCCCCAGGCTACCCTTCTGTGTGCAGGGTCTAGGGACTAGCCAAATGGGAAGAGACATCCCCAGCAGCAGGTAGATGTGTGTCAGGATGAGTGGTCCACTGTCTCGTTCATCCAGGAAGAGGGACAGGAGGCTCCGCAGAGTATGGCCCAGGGGCTTGATGCGGAAGTAGCGCACGTACTCCAGGAAGAGGAACACTGCCAGACATACAGTGGCGGCCACATAGAGCAGCGACCGGTCAAAGACAATACCTGGGACGTAGGTGGTCACTACAATGAAGTGGAAATACATCCGGGCAATGGTGGGGGCCTGGTGCTTTTTGGACTCAGAAGATGACCTCTTGGCATTCTGGTACAGCACCACCTGGCAGGCTACGGTGGCCAGCAGAGTCCAGTAGGCCAGCAGGTAGATGCGGGTGTTTGTCTGGAAGAGGAACTGAAGAAGCCAGAGCAAGGGGTTCCTGTGGATGAGCCGGTGCAGCCAGGGCAGCACCACGCCCAGAGCCAGAACACAGGTCATGAGGTGGAAAAATATGGAGGAGGCCCAGATACCTGAGTCCATGAAGACAAAGAGGGTGCTGAAGAAGACGCCCATGAGCACCATCCCTACCACCACGACCAGCAGGAAGAAGTCCACCGGATCGCCCTGGCTTTCCACCACAGTCAGAGAGCGCTTGATGAGCTGGTTAAGCATGAAGCTGATGCCACCCAGTACCAGCAGTGCCTCCCCAGGGGTGAAGCAGCGGGGCAGCAGGTACAGCAGGATCATGTTGAGGTAGACGAAGATCAGCAGGACCTCCAGGACCTCGATCACCTCGCCCACACTCAGTGAGTGCTTCATGATATAAATGATGACACCTCCAGCCAGGCCCGAGATGACACAAGTGTTGCTGGGCACCGGGCGAGTGAGGCCCAGGGCCAACACGATGAGAAGAGGGCCACAGCCATGCCAGACGCTGCCACCACAATTCCAAAGCGCTCGAAGTATGGGTTCCCCGCAGACTGGCAGCGCTCCTTCATGACCAGTCCGAGCAAAGGCATGACCACTGAGGCGGGCAGTAGGCCACTGTTTGCGGACGTTCGGAACCGGAAGACAGCGCTTCCCTGCTGCAGCAGCCGGTCCCACTTGTATTGGACATAGAAGGCCTGCACTGCGAGGGCCACGGCGCACCACGAGTATCGGTCCCACACGGCCGCGTGGATGCTCAGCACCACCGCGAACACCACTGCCGCCTCTGCCAGCACCGACCCGCTCAGCGGAGCCCCAGTGCCCGAAGCCGGGGAAGCGCACTGTCGGGTCATGTCACTAGACCTGGGACCTCGGAGAAACCGAGGTAACTACGGACGCCTCGGACTCTGGGGCCCCCAATCCCTGCCAGACAGAAATCGGCAGCTTCACCCAGGCAGCACCTTCTCTCCCCGTTCTCCGGCAGCGGGAGGGAAGCTTCACTGTAGGCCGCTCTTTTCGGCCTGGGAGCTGGTGCCTGGTCACCGCCACCGTCTCTCATCTGCGGCGTAGACGTCTCTACGAGGCCTCTTCCGTCACCGCCTCCGCCATCCTGGCCGCAGGTTCCCTGCCTTTCTGGGCATCGCCATCTTGGCTCCGCCCCGCCCCGCCGTCACGTGACGGAGGGGCCCGCCCAGTCGCTCGCTGGGAGGGGCGGGTCACGTGGGCGCGGCGTCTGGGGGCGTGGCTCGGCGGGCGCGCGCGCGCGAAGATGGCGGCGGCCGCCGGCGGGCCGTGTGTGAGGTGCGGAGTGGGCCAAGTCGGCTGGACGGCTGTGAGGCACCGAGTTCTAGACGACCGGATGCGGGGCGGGAGAAGGGCGAGATGGGGTGGTGGCCGCAGGGCGAAGCCCGGCTTGTTGACGGGCGCCGACACAGGAGGCGTTTACGTTCAAACGGTCCCCGCGCGCGGGGATCTGAGGCGCCTTCTCGGAGAGGGGCCGGTGCCTGGGCCCTCTGCTCGGCGCCGGCCTCCGTCTCTTCACCCGCTCTTTCCCTGCCCTCGTCCCCAGCGGCGCGTCCCTCGGCGGCCCCCGCGCCTACTCGTGCGGCGTGACGCTCCCTCGAGGCAGGACGAGGCGCTTCGCTGTCGCCGCGACAGCCTCAGCCCGGACCGCCGCCGCCCCCCGCTTCCCTGGCGGCTACCCGGTGCCCATGTGCTCCGGCCGGAGTCCGCGTGTCGCCGCCCCCGGGCGGCCCTGCCCTCCGTGCTCGCAGCCTTCCCTCCATCCGTCTGCTCGTCCTCCCGTGCGCGGCGTGGTCCGCCGACCTGCCCGCGGCCCCCAGAGAGCCAGGCGCCGTCCCGGGCTCGGGGCGAGGAGCTGCCGTCGACGGAGGGGAGCCGGTGCTTACCCAGCGGCGCGTCGTCTCCTCGTTGCCCGACGCCGCGCGCCCCGCTGGTGACAGACGCCTCGCGGCCCAGCCCGCAGCTCCGGCCGGATCCCCGCGGCTCCGGCTTCCCCGTCGCGGCGGTGTCCCCACTCTCCCCGCCGCCCGCCCTCCCGAGTTCGCGGACGCCCCTGCCGCTTCCTGCTCCCTGGCCCGCGGCGCTGCGCCGAGTTCTGTCCGGTCGCCGCTGTGTCCCCAGCCCGCGAGCGCGCGTGAGAGGCGCTCGGTCAATAGGCGAAGCGCCGGGCCCCGCTGATGGCGCCGCCCTCGCCGGCGCTCGCGCGAGGCCGTGGCGTCCGAGCCCCCGCTCCGCGTGTGCGCCTGGCGAGCGCCCGCTGCGCGTCCTCCGCCGCTGCTCCACGGCAGCCTCGCTTCGGGCGGCCCCGCGCTTGCTGGCCGGCCTGCCGCAGGCGCCGGTGGCAGTCGGCGCGGCGCCGGGGGCGAGCTCAGCTGGGCGGGGGGAGGCGCGCTCCGCGAGGACAGCGCGAGGCCGGCGCGCGGGCGCTGGTTTGCCTGCAAGGTGCTCGGCTGGTCCTGGGGACCCTACCCGGCTCGGACCCGAAGTGGGTTTTCCAGGCGCCGCCCCGCTCCTAGCCCGTGTCCGGAGAGTGACCCTTTGTGAGCTGGAGGGCCCGTCGCGACGACTGGGATCGTGCTGGGCAGCAGCCTTCTGCGAAATGCCTGGCGGTCTGCACTAAGAGAAAGCTTAGATTCCATTCCTGGGCTGCTGACTCGCAGGTGACCTCAGACAGGCCAGCTGCCCCCTGGAGCCTGTTTCTGCAGATGTGAACCCTTTTGAGAGCAGTGCTGAGCATGGAGGGAAGTCACTGTGAAAATGCAGTAATATCCTGACATCAGTCACTCAGGGCTTGGGGAAAGTCAGTTGAATATTGGCATTTTTGCGTCTCTCCTACGGTCTTCACTTAGTGTGTCTGTAGAAGTCTGAGTGGTGTGTGAGTTGAAAAAACAGCTGTGGTTTGAAAAGCTTGCTGCTAAGCGTGAATCTCAGTACACGCGGAAGAGGCGGCCTCATCCTTGGAGTCAGCATCCGTGGGCAGCGGCCACTTCTAGCTATCGTGTCCATGTGGGCTATGACTCTGTTCCTCGAGAGAGCCATCTCAGAGTGGGCTGGCTGTGTCTCAGCTTTCCACCGAAAGGACTCTGTTGTAGAGACTGGTACTCCCAGCCCCCTGGGAGCTTCCGCCCAAAGGTTTCCAGCCGCGTGGGTCTCTAAGGAAGGTAACTTCCAGGTTCCGTTGACCCTGGCTCTTTCAGGAATGGAGTTCCTGGTGTCTTCTAGAACATTGGACTGGAAGTCAATAAGTTTTTTAACTTTACCTTTGAGGCACGTCGTTTAATTTCTGTGCCTCAGTTTCTCCCCTAAATACTTAGCTCGGATTTATTCGTTGTGCAGATGAGCGAGAGACAACGTAGCACTTCGTTTGTTCCTTAAAATACAGGTAGAGGTGTTACCCTGAGGCTTTGGATTGCAGAGCACAGTTCCGGTCGTGTGTGTTGTGTCTTGAGAATCACCTGTTGAAACCTTCAGGTCTGCATTTGAGGTGAAGTCTCTCCTTGATCCCTGGGTCGGTTCCCAGTGAGCTCTCTCTTCGCTGACTCTTTTCTATGTCATATGGTTATATTCCTTTGTAGCGTCCGATTGTTAGCATCCTGCTGTTTGCTACTTTCTACTTTTTTGCTGATTGTGTGATGTGTGTTTAATGTCCTTTGTCATTCCCAACACTAAGCTTCTGAGCATCGTGAAGGTCTTTGATTTATTTGTGTCCCCATCATTCTTTGATCATAAATGTGTAGGAATTGAGGAAGCAGTAACACTCATTTCCACAATGATTCCCTTCCTGATGAACGACCATTTTCTCCTTTATTCGTCCTTCTCTTGGCACTTCTGTATATAGTATTTGTTTTCCGTAATTTTTCTGTTCCAATTAGAGTACAAGTGTGAAAGGGCCTCGTGGTGTTCTGCTTTGATGCTTGTTCATCGCACGTCTTTTTGAGCCTCTCCTATGTTCCATCCAGCGTGTTAAGGTATGGTCTGCTGATGTAGACAGGAACGCTTCGCTTCAGTGTTTGCTTGCTTGCAGGGTGAATTCTTGGGTGCAGCTTGAGGCCGTGTAATGCCCTGATTAAACTCGGGAGTCATGTAGGCCTCGGTTCAAGCCCTGGCTCCAGTATAGATTAGCTTTGTGATCTCAGGCTAGTTCCTTAACCACTCTTAAACCTGAGTTTCCTGCTCAGATAGTGGGAACAGTAAGAGTATCCGCCTCATAAAGGAAGTTGTCAATATTCAGTAAGACCAAGTGTTAAATACTCACTTAGGACAGTGCCTGACAAGTAACTGCTCAAGAAATGTTGGCTGTTCTTGTTATCAAGAACTCACCTTCAGCAAAGATTGTTCCTGATACCTTATGACAAGAAGACCATAACATGACGTGGTTTTGCCAATGAGAGTTTTAATTGCTAGAGGAACAGCTGTATTTCTAACGTATAAAAGTTGCTTTCGGGCATGATCTCCAATCATGTTTGGTAGGAGAATCCTCCCATCCCCTCTCCCAAAAAGAGCTAATATGTCCAGCGGAAAAGCCAGAGAGGCTCTGTACTGACCAGGCCTTTAACCTGCTCCTCTGAGGCAAACTGATGCCCTAGAGCAGTGGGAATTGAGGGATGCATTTGGGTACTGGTTTTAAAGTGTAGATTTCCCGTGCTCAGCCTCTGAGAAAGAGTAGCTGTAGGTGGTGAGGAGGATTCTGAAGTGTTGCTGTGTTGTTCCCAGGTGATTTTGCTCTTTGTGGTCTAAGGACCAACTACATGTTTGAGAAATCCTCCTTAGGGACATTGTATCTGTTCCCCTCCCCAAAGCAGCAGGGCATGGTTGTATATCCTAGTTGTAAGTCCTAGTTCTTCTATGTGAGCTGCTGGCACGGTGAGGCTACTGACAGGCGGGTGGTGTGGTTGTGAGACTGCGAAACAAACTCGGGGATGTCACCGAGCTTTAACCACTAGGCCATCAGGGCTGGCTTAAGACAGCGTACTTTTTCCAAAAACTATACAGATTTTGGTGTAAGAAATACCCAGAGCTTGAATTTGAGAAAACAAGGAATTCTTGACTGTATTGGTCTTCTTAGTCTCTTCTGTGACTCACTGCTACCTAGCTTGTTATAGACCTGAGTTCTGAAAGCAAATGCAGATAAATTAAAGGTCATAGATGCCCAGGCTGTTTGAAATTGGAAGATGGATGATCAAGAAAGAGTGATTTAGGGGCTGGCCAGTGGCGTAGTGGTTAAGTTGGCATTCAGTAGTGAATGCTTTCTTGTTATCAGGAAAACGATTAGGGATTCCACACTGATTTTCTTTTTCTCTTCAAAGCCTTAACCCCTAGGAAAGAGATTTATAATTTTTAGGTGTGTTTAACTGTTTTGATGGGAAGGTACTGAGAGACAATTTTAAATAGAAATAGATTGAGCTAGTGCTTTGTGTCACAGTCTTAATGGGGAAAACATTTTCAGTTGATTCTCATAGTTAATACAGGTTGCATTCTTTTTGTTAAATGTTTAGTCCATTTTATGAGGATGTTTTTGTCTTTTCTCTGCAGATAAGCTTTCTCAGCAGTGTTAATTATTTCCGGTTACTATCCTAGGGCTGATTTAGGTTCTCACAAAATATAATCCCCATAATTTTGTTTGTTTGTTTTGGTGAGGAAGATTGGCTCTGAGCTAACATCTGTTGCTAGTCTTCCTCTTTTTTGCTTGACGAAGACTGTCCCTGTGTGCCATTCTTGCTCTATTTTATATGTGGGATGCTGCCACAGCCCTGGTTGCCGAGTGATGTGTAGGTCCTTGTCCAGGATCCAAACCTGCGAACCCTGGGCCGCCAAAGCAGAATGGGCAGACTTAAACGACTATGCCACTGGGCCAGCCCTCCCTAGGCTTTATACCCCTTTCTTGAGAGAATTTCTTAATGGTTACATTTTGAAATTTAATTCTAGTCTTTAAAAAAAACCCCAAAGTATGTTTCCTGAAATTCTAATTGCATGGATTTGGGATGAAGGAAGGAATTGGGGTAAGCCCATGGTGGGCAGGATATCTGAAGAGCTCACTGGGGGCAGGGACTGTATCTGCTGTGTGTTTCTTTATCCTATGTGTGTAGCGATGCATGTGACACCTAGTGGGAATTCATTCATAAATTAATGAACATAGTACCATTGATCATGACTGTTCCACTCTACTTGGTTGAGAAAGTGAATTATAGCATGAAGTTAGAAAATTTTCTGGAGGTGATGGGGGTCCTGAAATATACAAAGTCCTTTTCTAGATTGTTCTTCCTTATCGGTCACTACATTTTAATAAGGAAGGAGATTGAAATACTAAATTGAAGCATCTTCTTAGCATAGAAAACGTACTGTAATTTCTTAGTGTTTCATTAATTCTAAAGTACACATTTTTTCACACTTTAAATACCTCTGAAATTGGAATATGTTTTCTTGTTGATGACTTGTAGAATGTAGATAATCATGTGTCCTGCAATTAATGGCATCTTAAATGTGTTGAAATATGGTGGCCATCCTCATTTGTAGCACAATATCTGCTTGGTTTAGGTTAAAATCCTATATTTTAGGGTGTTTTTTTTTTAAGGTTTTATTTTTTCTTTTTCTCCCCAAAGCCCCGTGGTACATAGTTGTGTATTTTTAGTTGTGGGTCCTTCTAGTTGTGGCATGTGGGGCGCTACCTCAGCTTGGTTTGATGAGCAGTGCTGTGTCCGCGCCCAGGATTCGAACCAACGAAACACTGGGCCGCCTGCAGCAGAGCACGAGAACTGAACCACTCGGCCCCAGGACCAGCCCCACATTTTAGTTTCTTAATGTTTATTATTTATTTATTTTTTTAAAGATTTTATTTTTTCCTTTTTCTCCCCAAAGCCCCTTGGTCCATAGTTGTATATTCTTTGTCGTGGGTCCTTCTAGTTGTGGCATGTGGGACGCTGCCTCAGCGTGGTTTGATGAGCAGTGCCATGTCCGCGCCCAGGGTTCGAACCATCGAAACACTGGGCTCCCTGCAGCGGAGCGTGCGAACTTGACCACTCGGCCACGGGGTCAGCCCCACTTAATGTTTATTTTGAACATCAAACTTCCAAGAACAGTAAAACAGGAATACCGTCCAAAATTTTAACAATTTGTTTTGCACATTGAGTTTCTTGCTTTCAGAGAAGACAAAATAGCTGTGAGACAGCTTAGTCAAGTTTGTACAATCTAAAAGAGCAAAATCACCACTGCTTTCTGTAATTTTCAGGAGCAGTAGAGAACTGTGGACAATTCTGCTTGGAAGGTCGGCTCTGAGAGAACTGGTAAGTGGTGGTGTTCTTGAGTGGATTCTATCGTTCTTTGTTTGTGTAGCTTATATTAGGGAAAAACCCTGCCTTCTCTTTGACCTAGGAAGTAAACACATTTTCTTATTCCTAAAACTTTGTAAACATGCATTCCCTTTTTCTCTCTGCTGAAATGCGGTGTGTCTTAGAGCCAGAGCCTCGCTGTATATTCTTCGTTGTGGGTCCTTCTAGTTGTGGCATGTGGGACGCTGCCTCAGCGTGGTTTGATGAGCAGTGCCATGTCCGCGCCCAGGATTCGAACCAACGAAACACTGGGCCGCCTGCAGCGGAGTGCGCGAACTTAACCACTGGGCCACAGGGCCAGCCCCTCAGAATTTATTTAAAAAAACTGAATCTTGAAAACGTTTTGTGCACAGAGCTCTTTACCATAGCGTTATTTATGTTAATAAAGAATTACTGTCAGCTTAAGTGTTTCTAACATTAGAGGGATGATAAATAAATTATGATCTATCCACTTGGTAAAATATTATGCAACTACTAGAAAGGATGTTTATCAAGATTTTCATAAGAAGGTTAAATCATTTTGTTAGAGTGTTAAACAAAGAGAAGGAGGCTGCAGAATTCTGTATTCAAAATGATTTCAACTGTGGGGGAAAAGGCATATTAAACAGACTCAAAGGAATATGTTACCCTCAGTGTGATCCTGGAGTATGATTCAAATTGCATTTTTATAATTTCCTTACTCTTTTCCAGAATCAGATTGAGGCAGAACTGAGTAAACATTGGCAGCGGCTGTTAGAGGGGCTTTCTTACTACAAACCTCCCAGGTATGGCTCTTCTGTGCGTGTGGTTAGAGTGATTCCCCTGAGGATCCGGCGTGGATGGACCCATCCTCATGTTAGGAGATTGCTGAGAGAACGCAGTTTGGTTACCAGGGACAAGAGTAAGGCACGTGTTTCTGTCTGTTGAAAGCAGGGGAAATTCCTTCTTGAAATACGGTATTGTTGAATCCAATTATGTAGCCCAAGTGTCTGGGCATGAGGACTTATTAAATATTGAGTCACTATTCTTAATATTTATTTTGGTCCATCAAGTTTGTGTGAGGCACTGTCAGCACCACATTCTGGGGTGTAGCAGTGAACGATGATAATAGCAGCTGATGTTTATATAGTGTTTACTATGTACCAGTTACTTTCCTAAGCATAGACTTAGCATAAGTTATTTAATCCTCCCGTCAGCCCTTTGAGTTACGTACTATTTTTATTCTTTGTTCAAATATATAGATTTTCTTTTACTGAGCAGTTGGAAACAACAATGGTAAAATATAAAGTGGTTACAAAAGAGAATGCACCTTGTCGGAGTAGACTCTTGTTAATTCCTAGTCCAGATCTCATTCTGTCATGGATCATAGTTCCCAAGCCACCCTCATTTCCCTTCTACTTCTGAGCATTGGTTGATTTTGTTACGTCTTCACCTTCCATCTTCATTCCCTTAGGTTAGTGAGGATCTTTCATTTTTCATCCTGTCACCCCTTCCCCCATAATTGTTCTGAAGTAGCTCCCAGACGTCATATTATTTTATCTGTAAATGCTTTACTCTGTATCTAAAATATATGGACTTTTAAAAAGGATAATCAGTATCTTATCACATTTAGGTACTTTTATTATTGTTTCCATTTTACAGATGGGGAAACTGAGGCACAAACAGGTTAAGTAACTTGCCCAAGGTCACACAGTAGTAAGTGGTAGAACCGGGATTTGAACCTGGCAGTCTTACTCCAGTGTCTGTGTTCTTCATCATCATTCTGTGTTGCCCTTTCAGAACTTATTGTTTAACCTTATGCTAGCCTTTGTGTTGGGGATTTTCTGTGAAATGTGAGTCTCTGTAAAAAAAATGCAACAAGAACAACATGCTTTAGTTCACAAAATGGACGTTTGTGGCGTTAGTTTCCTTTTTGAAAGCGAAAAGTTCTGTTTGTGGTAGCATGGGATTTGAAGTCTGACAGAAATGATTTTTTCATTTTTTTGTTTTTTTGACTGCAGGCTTTATTTGAATCTAACCTTTCTTTCTTTTTTTTTTTTTTAACGTCCTCTTTCTTTCCAGGATACAATCCAGGGTACCAAATTGCATTTAGTTGTCATGTCTCCTTAGCATAGCTGTGACAGTATCTCAGTCTTTCCTTGTTTTCATGACCTCAAACAGTTTTGAGGAGGACTGGTCAACTGTTTTGTAGAAGGCCCTGAATTTGGATTTGTCTGCTGTTTTTCTCATTACTAGATTGGGGTTGTGGGGTTTGGGGAAGAATACACAGAGGTGAAGTAGCATTCTTGTCACATCATGAGAGGATGCATGTTGTCCATGGAGTCACTGGCGATGTTAACCTTGCTCACTCGGGTGGGGTAGCATGTGCTCAGCTTCTCCTCTGTAAAGTCCCTTTTCCCCCTTTCCCTCTTCTGTTGTTTGGCAGTGAGTCACCGAGTGTAGCCCACTCTCAATGTGGAGGTGTGGTGGAATTCAGCTCCACCTCCTGAAGGGGGTAGCATCTATGTATATTATTTGGACTTGTTTACAGAGTTCCCCTTCTCCCCATTTGTTTAGTCACTCATTCATTTATGTCACTATGGACTCATTTATATTTATTTTACACTTCGTTTATACCTTGTTCCAACTTTGGCCATTGGGAGTTCTTTTAGGTTGGCTTCTGTGTCATTTTGACATGCCCCCATCCTTTTGTTTTCTGAGTTTTCCCTTACTTTCTGACATTACCAGATGCTCCAGGCTCATCTAGTATATTTCCCCATGTAGCTCTAGAATCAGCTATTTCTCCAAGGAGTCCTGGTACCTTTTATTAGAGTATAATATTAGAAACCAAGATTTGGGTGCTGAGTGTGCTTGCTGCTACGGGGGTGTCGTAGCTCCTGGGCTTTCTCAGTGGACGGAGCTGGGTAATATATGTATGTATACTAACGGACCTGGTTTTAAATGTCACCTCCACTTTGTGTTAGCTGTGGGATTTTTGGTAAGTTATTTATCTTCCTCAGTGTTGGTAATTCCATTTGTAAAATGGAGATCATAATACTTACCTTTCAGGATACTTTTAAGCATCAAAATTAATTACTGTAATGTAATATATTTACAAATAATATCTTTAAAACTATAGTTTGTAACAGACGTATACTATAATTATTACTTGGGCATAAATAGTTCTTTGTTATGAAGTCTGTAAGGATGAACTTGTGTGTGTGTGTGTGTGTGTGTGTGTATTTTGTAGGCATCTAAAAGGCAGAAAAAGGTATGTAGTAAAAGTATCTTTAAGTGCTTTTATTTTAAACCCTAGGGGTCATTGAGAAAGAGGAAATGATTCATTGTTTTTTTTCATAGTCCGAATTCCGCTGAAAAAGTGAAAGCTAATAAAGATGTAGCTTCACCTCTGAAGGAACTGGGTTTAAGAATCAGCAAGTTCTTGGTGAGTAAAAATGAGCACCGGCTCAGTTTATTACCTGCAGTGTGGATGAGAGTGGTTATATCGTTAGTGATTTTGGTGAAAATTCCTTTTATTTCAGTTTTGGAGATGAGATTGAGCATACTGTGTTTCAAAATACCCAAGTTGCAACTCTTCTTGCTAAAAGCCACAGATCAAGTTGCCTGACCTGGTTACTTCTATCACAGAGTTTTCTTCAGCACATGTGGTGGTCTTTAAATTGGCTAGATTGTATTTAAATATGTAGCTGTTTTCTTTTCATTTTGGAAACTCAGATCGCACCTCTATAGTACTGTTCTTGGGGAATCAGCCCGGTTGTTTCTGACCTGTAAATTACATGTCAGTGACTGCCTCCTTTTTTCTCCTATTTGGGTTAAAATTGTTATGTTGTATGGAATCTTTTGAAAGGGTTTTGTTGATTCAGGTTCTGTGTCCATTGCAGAGGACAAACCTTTAGAATGCTCTCATGGTGTGTGGTTTCCTCACTGAGAACCTCTGTGTTTCAGGGTCTTGATGAAGAACAGAGTGTACAGTTACTCCAGTGTTACCTTCAAGAGGATTACAGAGGTACCCGGGGCTCACTGAAGGTTGGTAGTTACGTGCAGCTCCCTTCTACTTTTATCCTTTTCCTTGTTGGTTTGAGATAACGTAGGGTTTTGCTATCAGTTCTTTGCAGCACGGGTAGGTGATGAGATATAGTCCTTCTCAGGAAAGACTAAAGGCTTAAAAAAACATACTTAAGGGGCTGGCCCCCGTGGCCGAGTGGTTGAGTTTGCTCATTCTGCTTCGGTGGCCCGGGGTTTCACTTGTTTGGGTCCTGGGCGTAGCACTGCTCATCAAGCCATGCTGAGGCGGCATCCCACATGCCACAACTAGAAGGACTCAAAAGTAAAATATACAGCTATGTACTGGGGGGCTTTGGAGAGAAGAAGGAAAAATAAAATCTTAAAAAAAAAACCCAAAATCAAAGAAACAAAACACATACTTAAGCTGAGTTCTGTCCTCAGACTTGGAGGGGTGGAGAGGTCAAAGATTGACATGTTAATTATAGAATCTCAGGGTATCAGAGCTGAAAAGGACCCGGGACGACATCTGGCCTTTTCAGCCCCTCATGTTACATATGAGGAAATGGAGCCCAGAGGAGGGGGCCGAGAATTGAGCACAGACTTGGATGTGCTTAGGTAAAAACTTTCCAGAAATGAGTGGGCGTTTATAATCTTGAAGGGTGAGGTGAGGGTGTTTACCTTTTTCTTTGTTAATTGAGTTTTGCTTATAAGATGGCTTCTTGACTGTTCTTTTTTCCTTTAGTCAGTACTGCAAGACGAGAGGCAGAGCCAGGCCCTAATCCTGAAGGTCAGTAGTAGTCACCCTTTCCATTGTTTGGTGTAGAATTGGGTAATGGCTTCTTGACCTTGTTCTCCCGAGTATTGCTGGCCTTTGCCTCTTGTGTTGGGTGAGCATTGAGGTCTTAATGGAGAAGTTTATTAACTCATTTGTGAAAGGAGGCTCTCTTATCCCCTGGACCCAGCTGAGGGCTCTTTCCAAAGGAGATTCTTCAGCCCCTGGGGGTGAGAACTGGTTGATGGATATTTCTTCTCTAGGTGTAAGTACAACAGGATTAATTTGTATTTCTTTATTCCTTTATATTCTCCCTCCCAGCCTCTCAAAGCAAGCTTTTCACCTTAGAATCTCATTTTAAAATGGTATTTCACCGTGACTTCTGAAGTAGTTTCCTATTTGGCATTTAGTGAGAACTAAGTACATTAGTTACAAACGATTATGACATATACCAGTGGTAGTTTTATATTTTCCTTTGTGTATTTGGCCCATCCGTTTATAGTGTTGTGTGTACTTGAATGCTCTGAGAAATCATGCTAGAAAACTTATTCATGTTATTAAATAATTCCTTTTTATGTTGCATGACTTTACCCGTATACTAGTTCATGAAGGTCCTTTGCTTGCTTTTGACCTAGCAGTATGCTTCCATTTCTGTGATTGCTTATAGAAACTGAACTTTTCCCTTCATACCTTTAAGTGATCTCTTTATGAGTAAATTTAAAATTGAATATCTTCTTTACAAAGGTGAGTTACTGATTTTGAATCTTTGGGTTCTTCCCAGATTGCAGATTATTACTATGAAGAAAGAACCTGTATCCTTCGTTGTGTCTTACACCTTCTCACTTACTTCCAAGATGAAAGACACCCCTATAGGGTAAGCCCATTTCGTCATGTTGGTTCTCTTTACCCTATAAAATTCAACTCTTGTTAATAATTTTATATTATTCATATTTGTGTTCATTTGAATATTTACCTTTTACTGTAGGCATAAGTTGCTCTGCTTTGGATTTTCTTTTCAGGTTGAGTATGCAGACTGTGTTGATAAATTGGAGAAGGAGCTAGTTACAAAATACAGACAGCAGTTTGAAGAGCTTTATAAAACTGAAGCACCAACGTGGGAGACACATGGAAACCTCATGGTATGTGGTTAGTGGGGCCTCCTATAACTCTTGGAGAATTGTATACCCTGCCTTTCGAGCTCCAAGTAAATTATTTATTCATTTATCAACTTAAAACGTTTGTAGATTATCATTCTTCAGAGAAGTTTAAACATGTTATATGGATTAAAACGTTGATGACTTCAACTAATGGTACTTACTTTTGGACCTTTTCCCTTGTCTTTGTCTCTGCAGTTAATTTACTTTCTGTTCTTACCTAAAATATTCTCGTAGTGGTTAAATGGTTAAGTCTACAACCGAGATTCCATCTTCTTTATTATCATTATCTATTAAGTGTGCGACACTAGTTTGATTATTTTATCTTAAATCTTAAAGCAATCTACATTTATAGATTAGAATATGACCTTTTTTGTTTTGAAAATAATACACGTTTATTAAAACAATTCAACGAAAACACAGACAGTAGCTATTTAAAATTCTGAGTAGAAGGGCCCATTTACAATGTTAATGAAAAAGCATAAATTCCTCAGGAGTAAGTTTACAACAGTGAAAATCTAAATGAAGGGGACTTTAAAATGCTGTAAAGGGTGTATCAAAGAAGTTGTAACCAAGTAGAAAGATGTGCTACATTCTTGAATGTAAAGACTCGGCTCTGGAAGTGTTAGTACTTCCTGTATTAACTTGTAAGCTTAGTGCCGTCCCAGAAAAAATACTAACAAGTGTTTGTTTTGCCTTTTAGTTTGGAACTGGACAAATTGATTCTAAAGTTCATATCAAAAATAAGTAGGAATACTAGGAAATTTGTTTTCTAATAGATTGGCATCTGAGCTAACAACTGTTGCCAGTGTCCTTTTGTTTCTTCTTCTTCTTCTCCCCAAAGCCCCTCAGTACATAGTTGTATATTCTAGTTGTGAGCGCCTCTGGTTGTGCTATGTGGGACGCCACCTCAGCATGGCCTGATGAGCAGTGCTATGTCCATGCCCAGAATCTGAACTGCTGAAGTGGAGCACGCGAACTTAACCACTCAGCCACAGGGCCAACCCCAGGAAATTTTTGAAAAAGGAAAATAATGAAGGAAAATTAGCCTTATTAGATAATAAGACTACAATAATTTTAAGCATGGTATTGGCACTTGAATAAATAGATCGATGAATAGAGCATAGTAGGAAGTCTACCTATAGACCCAAATACTAATAGAGAATTAGTGTATACTAAAGGTGGCATTTCAGATCAGTGGGGAAATGTTGGATTATTCAATAAATGGTGTTAGAACCATTGGGTAGCCATCTGGAGAAAAATTGAACTGTATCTATTTCATACCTTCTACCAAAAGAAAATCAGATAGATCAATGATTTAAATTAAAAAGAAATTCAACTATAAAAGTACTAGAAGAAAACAGATTTTTTTTGTATGTGTGAGGACAATTGTCCCTGAGCTAACACCTGTGCCAGTTTTCCTCTATTTTGTGTGTAGAACACCACAGCATGGCCTGGTGAGTGGTGTGTAGGTCTGCACCTGGGATCCAAACCTGCAAACCCCAGGCCACCAAAGTGGAGCATGCAAACTTAACCACCACGCCACTGGGCCAGACCACAGGTGGTTTTGTTTTTATCTTTTGAAGTGTAGAAGACTTTTTATTTTATTTTATCTTTTGAGGAAGCTTAGCTCTGAGCTAACATCTGCTGCCAATCCTCCTCTTTTTTGCTGAGGAAGACTGGCTCTGAGCTAACATCCATGCCCATCTTCCTCTACTTTTTATATGTGGGACGCCTACCACAGCATGGCTTGCCAAGGGGTGCCATATCCGCATCCAGGATCTGAACTGGTGAACCCTGGGCTGCCAAAGCGGTATGTGCAAACTTAACTGCTGCACCACTGGGCCAGCCGCTAGAAGACTTTTTAAAGTAAAAGTCAGAAGCCATAAAAAAAAAAAAGACAAACACAGTAACATCAAATCAAAAACTTTTTCAAGGCAGAAACCAAAAATAGCACTATAAAATTGTCAAAAGATTCACATTACAAAGGATGTGTAAAATAGAAAGAACTCCTATAAATCACTAAGTAAAACCAAATTGAAAAATAGGCAAACCAATGAACATGTTCACATGACAACACTCTTGTCTAAGGGATGAGATAATGGGTTCTCACTCATATTTCACTGTATACATTGGTATGTTTTTAGTGGAAAACATTATCACAGGATCTAAAAATTGAAAAGCACGTATTTCTTAACCTAGCAGTTCCACTTTAAGTTTATCCTATGAATACATTCACACTTCTGTGAAATGACTTGTGTAAATGACAAATCTGTAGTACCTCCTCCCCCCGGCTTTATTCAGGTATAATTTCCATCCAATAAAATTTACTCATTTTAAGTATACAGTTTGAATTTTGGCAATTGTATATAGTTACATGCAGTAGCCACTTGTATGATCAATATATAGAACATTTTGTCTCCTCAGAAAGTTTGCAATCAATCTGTGACCTCTGGCCCCAAACAACCACTAATCTGCTTTCTGTCACTATATTTTTTTTAAATTATGATTTTGTTTATTATGGTAAAATATACATAACTTGAAATTTATCATTTTAACCATTTGTAAGTGTAACTGTCACTATATCTGCCTTTTCTAGAATTTTATATAAATGGAACCATACAATAGGTAGTTTTTCTGTTTAGCTTCTCTCACTTAGATTAATGTTTTTGAGATTTGTCCATATTGTACTTCATTGCACTATACTTCATTCCTATTTATGGTTGAATAATATTCCATTATTTGGATATACACGTTTTGTCTATCCATTGATTAGTTGGTGGACATTTTGGTTGTTTCTGTTTTTTGGCTATTATGAGTAATGTGGTAGATCTTGGTGTGGACATAGGTTTTCATTTCTCTTGGATGAATAAATACCTGAGAGTTGGATTATTGGGTCATATTATAAGCATATATTTTTATGTGTATAAGGCACTGACAAACTGTTTTCTGTAGTGGCTGTACCATTTTCCATTCCTACCAGAATGCATGAGAATTCTTTTTGGTCCATATCCTCACCAATACTTAGTGTGGTCACCGTTTTTAATTTTAGACATTCTAATAGGTGTTTAGTGGTATCTCATTGTAGTTTTAATTTGTGTTTCCTTGATGACTAGTGATGTTGAGCATCTTTTCACATGCTTATTTGCTTATATCTTTTTTGGTGAAGTGTTTATTCAAATCTGGTCCATTGTTTTTATTGGGATGTTTGTCTTATTATTGAATTTTAAGAGTTCTCTATTTATTGTGGAGACAAGCCGTTTGACAGACAGATGTTTTACAATTATTTTTTCCCACTTCATGGCTTGTTTTTTCTCACCTTAATGTGTCTAAGAGCAAAAATTTTAAATTTTGATAAAATCTGTTTTATCAGCTTTTTTCTATTATGATTCTTGCCTTTTGGCCCTTGTTTAAGAAATCTTTGCCTAACCTAATGCCACAAAGATTTTGTTTTCTTCTAGAAGTTTTATAGTTTTAGCTCTTATATTTACGTCAGTAATTTTTAGTTTTTTTTGTGTATGGTGTGAGGTAAGGGACAAGATTCATTTCCTTCACATCTAGAGAGCTTCTTCCAGTACCATTTATTAAAAAGACTGTCTGTTCCCATTGACTTATCTTGGCATCTTTGTAAAAAATCAGTTGATCATGTAAGTGTGAGTCCATCTCTGGTCTGTTGAACTCTACATCTGTCTTTATGCCAATATCACACTGTCTTAAGTACTGTAGCTTTATAGTAAACCTTGAAATCAGGTAGCGTAAGTCTTTCAATCTTGTTTTCTTTTTCAAAATGTTTTGGCTACTCTAGGTTTTTTGCTTTTCCATATCTACTTCAGAATAAGCTTGTCTCTTTCTTCCAAAAAAAGGGAAGCTTGCTAGGATTTTGGTTAGAATTTTATCAAATTTGTAGGTCAATTTGGAGAGAATTGACATCTTAATAATGTTGATGAGTCTTCCAATCCGTGAACCTAGTATATCCCTTCATTTATGTACATCTTTAATTTCTCTAAATGGGGTTTCAGTGTTTTCAGTATTCAAGTATTATCCATCTTTTGCTAATTATTCTTAAATATTTATTTTACTTCTTTGGATGCTATTGTAAATGTTGTCTGAAAATTTCTTTCCAGTTGTTCATTGTTAGTATTTAGAAATACAGTTTATTTTTGTACATCACTCTTGTATGTTGTGATGTTGCTAAATTCACTTATTCTAGTAGTTTTTTCTAATATACGTGATCATGTCATCTGTAAAAAGGACACTTTGACTTCTTTTCAAATCTGTATGTTTTTTATTGTGTTTTCTTGCCTTATTGTCTGATTGGGACCTCCAGTACAATATTGAATAGAAGTGGTAAGAGAGCCAACGTTTTTACCTACCTTGTTTCTGATCTTGGGTAGAAAGCATTTAGTCTTTTACCATTGAGTATGCTGTTAGTTGTAAATTATTTTTTAAGCTGTCCTTTATCATAGTGAGGAAATTGCATTCTATTCTCAATTTTCTGAGGGTTCTTCATTTTTATTAGAATGAGTGTTAAATTCTGTTCATTTTCTTTTGTGTCTGTTGAAATCATCTTAGGTTTTTCTCTTTTACTTTACATAGTGAATTACATTGAGCTTTTAGATGTCAAACTAATCTTGAATTCCTGGTGTAAATTCTAGTTTGTCATGATATATTTTGGTTTTTATATATTGTTGGATTTGACTTGCTAAATTGTTTTTTTGTGTGTGTATGAGGAAGCTTGGCCCTGAGCTAACATCTGTTGCCAATTTTTCTCTTTTAGCTTGAGGAAGATTGTCACTGAGCTAACATCTGTGCCAGTCTTCCTTTTCTTTGTTGTTGTTAGTTAGGAAAACGTTATTGCTCATACAGTTTGCAAACTGGGGAAATGTGGCCTTCACAGCAAAGCAAAAGTATGCTCCCAGAGAACAAAGAAAGTGGCTCTTTTAAAGAAAAAGTTTCTACCCAGGTTCCCACTCAGGTCTGCTTATGCAAGTGAGAGCTGCAACCCTGCTTAGTCCTGATTGGTTGGTGCAGGTCACAGTTTTATTTTTTAAGATTGGCACCTGAGCTAACATCTGTTGCCAGTCTTTCTTTCTTCTTCTTCTACTCCCCAAAACCCCCCAGTACATAGTTGTATATTCTGGTTATAGGTCCTTCTGGTTGTGCTTTGTGGGACGCTGCCTCAGCATGGCTTGATGAGCTGTGCCATGTGTGCACCTGGGACCTGAACCAGTGAAACCCTGGGCCGCCAAAGCAGAACACATGAACTTAACCACTCTGCCATGGGGCCGGCCCCAGGTCACAGTTTTATTGGTTGGGTCCAGGTGGCTGTTAGGAGTTTTGTAAAATCAGGAATTTTGGCGGAGTCAAAGCTTAAGAGTGCATTCTGTGGTGTTTTTTGAGAACAGAGTATGTGACTGCATCCCAGTCTGTCGCGGCCACTTGTTTTTTTGCCTTGTTTTGTTTTTGTTTTTGCAATTTTGTTTTTTGTCTTTATTTTGCAGGGTAAGATTTGCCCTAAGCGAAGTTTTCTCTTATCCTGTTCCACTTCCTCTGAGGGGGGCTCCAGCCTCTCCACCCTCTGTCATATGGCTGTGTGGGTCTCTCAGGCGTGTTTTGTGTTGTATTTGGATGTCCTCTGTTGGAGTATGAATGTCTTTTTCATTGTATGGTGGAGGGGAGAGATTATTGGGAAAGCTCACTCTGCCATGATGCTGACATCACTCCCAGTTTTCCTCTATTTTATGTGGGATGCTGTCACAGCCTGGCCTGATGAATAGTGCTAGGTTTGCACCTGGGATCCAAACCCACGAACCCCAGGTGGCCAAAGTGGAGCATGTGAACATAACCCCTAAGCCACTGGGCCGGCCCCATTGCTAAGATTTTGTTAAGGAATTTTGTCCCTAGGTTCATAAGGGGTGTTGGTCTGTAGTTTTCTTGTGATGTCTTTGTCTGGTTTTGTTATTAGGGTAATATTGGCCTCATAAAATAAGTTGGGAAATGTTCCTTCTTCCTCTGTTTTCAGAAAGAATTTGTGTAGTATTGGTATTATTTCTTCCTTAAATATGTGGTAGAATTTACCAGTGAAGCCATCTCAGCCTACAGTTTTCTTTGTGGGAAAGTTTTTAATTCTGAATTCACTTTTCTATAATTGATACAGACTTACTCAAGTTTCTTGTTTCTTTCTTGTGTCAGTTTTGGTAATTTGTGTCTTTCAAGGAATTTGTCCATTTCATCTAAGTAGTCAAATTTATTTGCATAAAGCTGTTAATCTTATTATCGTTTTACTCTCTGTAGGATCTGTAGTGATGTCTCCTGATTCATTTCTGATAAGGGTAGTTTTTGTCTTTCGTTTTCTCTCTTGTTTGTCATTTTATATTTCACTGATTTCTGCTCTTCAGTATTTATTTCTATTTACTTACTTTGGATTTAATTTCCTCTTTTTCTATTTTTTTTAAAGTAGAAACTTAGATAACAGATTTTAGTTCTTTTCTAATAAATAACCATAAATGTTGCTTTAAGCATTGCTTTTAGCTGTATCCCACAAATTTTGATATGTCATATTTTCATTAGCATTCAGTTCAAAATAGTTTCTAATTTCCCTTGTAATTTTCTTTGACCCTTGTATTATTTAGAAGTGTGCTTAATTTCCAAACATTGGATATTTTCTTAGATATCTTATTAGTATTGATATTTTTTCCTACGTTTTCTCCCCAAATCCCCCGAGTACATAGTTGTATATTTTAGTTGTAGGTCCTTCTAGTTGTGGCATGTGGGACCCCGCCTCAGCATGGCCTGATGAGTGGTGCCATGCCTGCACCCAGGATCCAAACCAGTAAAACCCTGGGCTGCCGAAGCAGAGTGCACAAACTTAACCACTCGGCCACAGGGCTGGCCCCATTATTGATTTTTCTTTTCTTTAAGATTTTATTTTTTCCTTTTTGTCCCCAAAGCCCCCTGGTACATAGTTGTATATTCTTCGTTGTGGGTCCTTCTAGTTGTGGCATGTGGGACGCTGCGTCAGCGTGGTTTGATGAGCAGTGCCATGTCCACACCCAGGATTCGAACCAATGAAACACTGGGCCACCTGCAGCGGAGTGCACAAACTTAACCCCTTGGCCACGGGGCCAGCCCCCATTATTGATTTTTAATTTGACTTCATTATGATCAAAGAACACATTCTGTATCGTTTTAGTCTTTTAAAATTTATTGTCCCATGATTTATGGCCCATGATATGATCTGTCTTGGTGAGTCTACTATGTACACATGGAAAGAATGTGTATTTGGCAGGAGTTGGGTTTGGTGCTGTATAAATATCAGTCAGGTCAAGATTGTTTAGATCTTCTACGTCTTTGCTGATGTTTTTGTCTAGTTATTCTGTCAGTTGTGTAAGATTGATTTTAATAGCAAAAGATTGGTAATAACCTATATGCCCATCCATGTGTGTTGGTTAAAATAAATTATGGCATTTCCATGCAGTGGAATACTATGCAACGTAAAAAACAATGAGAGGACTGGTTGATAGATTACTATGCAGCTCTGAAAAAGAATGAAAAATAAGGAAGTTCTTAATATACTGTTAGAGAAATAATCTTTATGATATATTGTTAAGTAAGATGCAGAATAGTTTGTGTAATATGTTATTTGGTTTAGGGATGAATAGACAGGCAGACTATTGAATGAATGAATGAAGGAATGAATATGCATGGTATTCCTGGAAGGAGAGACAGAAACCTCTAACCTTGGTTGCCTCTGGAGAAAGGTTTGGAGGCATGGGCAATAGGAATTGTAGGGAGGGAGACATTTTTTTTGCTTTATTCTTATATGTGTATTACCTAATAAAAGTAACTTAAAAATGTTAAATATGGTTTTAAATCTGCCTTATTTTCTTTATTTTTTTCCATTGGTTGTGCAGACTGAGCGCCAAGTGTCTCGCTGGTTTGTTCAGTGTCTTCGGGAACAGTCCATGCTGCTAGAAATCATTTTCCTTTATTATGCATACTTTGAGATGGCGCCTAGTGACTTACTGGTATTAACCAAGATGTTTAAAGAGCAAGGATTTGGTAGTAGGCAGACCAACAGGCACCTGGTGGATGAGACCATGGATCCTTTTGTGGACCGGATTGGGTAAGTCTGAATGAATTGAGGCCATAGAACTTGTACAATGTTTAGAGCATTGATATTATAGTAGTCCTGTGACTACTGTGACTGGGAGGCAAGTGGGGGTAGGTGTACTTTTCCCTTAATGAGTGGGTAAATAGATGGGTGTACCACCATGTTCCAAGTCATAGGGGGAGTAAAGACTGGGATTGAGAGGGACATAGTCTCTCAAAAGAAATATTGCGTTCTATTCTTTTACTTACTGTCTTCATCTAAGAGATTCATCCATTCATTCAACAAAAAATTTGTTGTGCAACTGTTGTAGGCCAGGCACCACGCAAATGCGAAGACGACAGTGATAAACAAGGCAGATGTGTTCCCTGCCCTCTTTGAGGTGTCATAGTCTATGGACTTCGAGTTTTATGGCAATGGGTATATCCACATTTTAAGGCCTGTTCTCTCTGTGAACAAAGATACACACTTGAGCAGTGAGGCAGTTTATCCGGGTCAGATGTCATTGGTGGCTTTAGAAACCTCCAGATCTGCCCCCTGGTAGGCACAAGTGACGTATGACTGCTGAGCACATCAAATGTGACTGGTCAAGTTGAGATGTGCTGGAAGTGTAAAATACATACTGGATTTAGAAAAGTTAGTGTGAAAAAAGAATGTAAAACAACTCATTAATGGTTTTTTTTGTATTGTAGTGTCCTACATTTCACCTTATTCTCCAATGAGGGTCAGAGTAGCATTTATGACAACGTGATGCTATATTTCTTTCCAGCTACTTCAGTGCCCTTATCCTGGTGGAGGGCATGGATATTGAATCCTTGCATAAGTGTGCTCTGGATGACAGGAGAGAGCTGCACCAGTTGGCCCAGGACGGGCTTATTTGTCAGGTGAACTTGGAACAGCCTCTTTTCTTTTTGCAGACAGCTTACAGTTTTAGTATGTTTTTTAATCACTCAACTATACTGCTGCATAAAACGTTCCTTGTTGTGGAACTTGAGGTTCTACATTGTTAAGAAGTTAACTGGACCGGGAAGAAATCTTGGATTTGTCAGTTAGCTGCCCAGGAGTGATAGTTGAATCTGTGAGAATGAGTGGAGTCACTTGGGGAGATGCTATAAGGACAAATAGGCCCAAGGACAGAACCTTGGGGGTTGTGTGCATTTATGGATCCTGTACAAGAAGAAGAAAGGAGAAGAACATTGAGATGGGATGGTTAGAAAGATAGAAAATGAGGAGAGATCACAGAAAGTACAAGAAGGATCAGGGGAAATTTTCTAAAAAGTCTCCATTGAACATGTATTTTAAAATCTTAGGGGCCAGCCCCATGGCTGAGTGGTTAAGTTTGTGCGCTCTGCTGCAGCGGCCCAGGGTTTTGCTGGTTTGAATCCTGGGCATTGGACATGGCACCGCTCATCAGGCCATGCTGAGGCAGTGTCCCACATGCCACAACTAGAAGGACCCACAACTAAGAATATACAACTATGTACCGGGGGGTTTGGGGAGAAAAAGGGGAAAAAAATCTTTAAAATCTTAGATTAGGAATACTTAAAATCAGAAGAAAACAATTGTGGGTAAGGGAAGAGTAATTGAGGGATTTATTAGTGAGATGGCTAGGGATTTGGGAAGAGTAAAATATCAGAATGGGAGAGTGGGCTACCATGGATGAATGGAAGATTTATCAAGCACGATGAAGGAGCCTATGGAAGGGTCTTGACCCTTTCTGTTCAGTGACACAGACGTTGTTTTCTCTTTTCATTAGGATATGGACCGTTTGATGTTGACCTTTGGGGACATTCCACATCATGCCCCAGTGCTTTTGGCTTGGGCTCTCCTCCGTCACACCCTGAGTCCAGATGAGACAAGCAGTGTTGTCCGGAAGATAGGTGGCACGGCCATCCAGCTGAATGTATTTCAGTACTTGACCCGACTACTCCGCTCACTAGCCAGTGGAGGAAATGATGTAAGGCTCAAGCTGTTGGTGTTTGAGCATGAGAATGGCAAAGAGCAGTGCAAAGCTCATTAATGAATCATGGGAATAGTAATTGTAATAGTGACGTGAATAATGATGATAATGTTGTAACTAACCGCTATAGAGCATTTACTATGACCAGACACTGTGCTCAGTGCTTCTGTACATTATCTTATTTCATCCCTACAACACTTCTTTACACTAGGGATTATCATCCTGTTTTACACATTAGGAAATTGAGGGAGACGTAATTTCCCCATAGGAGTAATAATCGCAATTAGTGGTGGATACGGTTTGAACCCTCTTTGCCAGTGTAGTGTATTGTGTCAGTATAGTTTATCTCCTGAAAGATAGTTTTGGAGATGTTGACTGGAGAAATCTTTTTGGGGGGCTTACTCATTCAACTAGAACAGGATGAATTAGAAATTCTCTTGAGTCTTGTGTTGGGGCTTAATTTGAGTGGCACAGTTTAGTCAGCTTGTTTTGACATGCTGAAATGAAACCTCAGCCGACAGGCCCCACTTTTTGGCACTGGGTGATTTATCTTGGTTACAGTTCAGGCAGCTGTGTCATTCTTATCAGCACAGAGACTCTTTATCTTTTCTCTAGGCTGGATGTGGTTTTCTTCCCCACAAAAACTGATCATTTTGAAAAGAGTTCCCTTTTGATTTTATTCTTGACTGTGTTGTAATATTTGTGGTTCCTGATTTCTCTTTCTCCCTTTGTCTTCCTGATGCTGGGACTAAATTAGGAAAATTATGAATCCTCGGATTCTCTTCCTGTTTGTAAACAGAGACTATATTAATGTGATAGGCATGTGCTGAATCTGGGGAAGAATTTGTTATTCAGAATTATTAGTGATTCCTTTGCTGTTACAGTGTACCACCAGCACTGCGTGCATGTGTGTCTATGGACTCCTTTCTTTCGTTCTGACCTCGCTGGAGCTGCACACGCTGGGCAATCAGCAGGTCAGTATCTGGCTTTCATGAAGCTGTCTATACTCCCCAGCTTTGTAGTCATAGCCATAAGATACCCTTTTAAAGCTGATGTAACACACACCCATATACCCGAGATGTACTTTGTTTATTGCTGTTTGTTTTCATTTATTGTATTATATACATGATACGTATTAATAATAGAAAAATCAGAAAGTGCCAGTAACAAGAAAAAAAGTGTAATCCCACCACACAGGGTAACCTCTGTTAACATTTTGATGTGTTTCCTTCCGAACATTTTCGGCATATATATATACATAATAATATGATAATTCTTCTCTAGAAATGAAATCACCTGTATATACTGTTTTGTAACCTCATTTTTTTTTTTAGCTTAACTCCACCTTTTTTATTTATTTATTTTTAAAGATTTTATTTTTTTCCTTTTTCTCCCCAAAGCCCCCCGGTACATAGTTGTATATTCTTCATTGTGGGTCCTTCTAGCGTGGCATGTGGGACGCTGCCTCAGCGTGGTTTTATGAGCAGTGCCATGTCTGCGCCCAGAATTCGAACCAACAAAACACTGGGCCGCCTGCAGCAGAGTGTGCGAACTTAACCACTCGGGTATGGGGCCAGCCCCTAACCTCATTTTTTTTACTCTGTAGTGCATCTATCCAAATGTCCGTGGGTGCTAGTATCTTCTGCAATAGGTTTTTTTTTTTTTTGAGGAAGATTAGCTCTGAGCTAACATCTGCCACCAATCCTTTTTTTGCTGAGGAAGATTGGCCCTGAGCTAACACCTGTGCCCATCTTCCTCTATTTTATATGTGGGATGCCTGCCACAGCATGGCTTGATAAGTGGTGCGTAGGTCCGTACCCGGGATCTGAAGGGCGAACCCCCGGCTGCCAAAGCAGAGTGCGCGAAGTTAACCGCTATGCCACCATGCTGGCCCCTGCAATATTTTTTTTTTTTGAGGAAGATTAGCCCTGAGCTAACATCTGCTGCCAATCCTCCTCTGTTTTGCTGAGGAAGACTGGCCCTGAGCTAATATCCATGCCCATCTTCCTCTCCTTTATATGTGGAATGCCTGCCCCAGCATGGCTTGCCAAGCAGTGCCATGTCTGCACCCGGGATCCGAACCAGTGAACCCTGGGCCGCAGAGGTGGAACGTGTGAACTTAACCGCTGCACCACCAGGCTGGCCCGCAGTATTTTTTAAAAATGAAACATTTCAAGCTGATACCAAAGTAGACAAAATTTTATAATGAGCCTTTATGATCCCATCACTAGCTTCCAAATTATCAACTCACAGCTGATCTTTCTCATTTCTGCCCCTGCCCTCCTTGATTATTTTGAAGCAAATCCCAGACATTGTTTAGTTTCATCTGTGAATATTTTACTAAAACTTCACAACCATTATCACATCTAAAAATACGTTATCTGCAAATATCAAGTCAAGGTTCAAATTTCTAATTATCTATAAATGTCATAAGTTTGTTATAATTTTGTTTGTTTGGATCAGGATCTAAATAAGGTCCACACATTATTTGTTGGTTAAGTCTGTTGGGTTTCTTTTAGTTTATAACTATGCTGTGCACTATGGTAGCCATGAGCCACATCATTGTTTGGATCCATTAGTTCCTTAGGGGTTACAAAATGGCACTATTCTAATTCTATCTTTCCTCTTTTGTTTATTGGTTGGAACATTGCTATAAAAAATTATGTTTCACGATATATACAAATATCAAATCATTATGTTGTACACCTAAAAATAGTATATATCAGATATACCTCAATTGAAAAAAAAAAAGGAAATTTGCTCTCATTAACTATCTGATACTCTGGTGTAGAGTACTACATGCTTCTTTTCTATGTTTACCAGTTTTCCCTAGCATCCTCCAAAGGTGACTAACAAGATTTTTTATTTTTACAGATCATTGTGAACTCATGGATTTAAACATACTAGCTGTGTTTTAATCCATTTTAGTTATTATTTTTATGCTCAGATTGCCCCATCTTTGGCCAGTAAGAGCGTTTTCAGATTAGCTTCTGAATCTGTTTCACACTACCCTTATGTATTTTGATAGCTCTGTTGCTTTCTGGGATGCCAAACTATTGCAGGATTACCTTGTAAGATTCTTGCCCCAGACCTGGAATCTGCCATTTCTCCAAGGAACCCTGGTTCCATTTAGTGGGAAATGATATTTGAGGAATTCTTTATAACTAAGTCATTGTATTCATTTTTAATGATTAGTGACTTGTTTTGGAAATTGAAGAAATTGAGGAAGTTGATAAAAATGAAAATTTCTTTTCATTGGAGAGAAAAGAAATTGGTGTTAATTGAAAGACTCGATTTCCAAAGCTCTAGAGGCATAGAACAAGCGTTGCATCCTTTGCCAAAATTCTGGTCACATTTGGACCCTACTATACACCTGGGGGATTGGTATTAACATATTGGGGTTGCAAGAGTCCTAGTACTTGGGTTTTTTAAAAAAAATCATTCCATAAGCCATTATTAGATTCCCATTGTGTGCCAAGCTCTGTGTTAGGTGCTGAGGATAAAAAAGTAAAAAGGCCTTATTCTTGCCCCCAGGAGAATAGTTTAGCTGAGCCTAGAAATACTTCATGTTTACATGGCATTTACATGGCCACTTCCCCATACGTTATCTCATTTAATCTTTACAAAGTGGGTAATGTCACCATTTTACAGATAAAGAGTTTGAAGTTCAGAGAAGTTAATTTGTGTAACATTGTACAATAGATATAGCATACACCCTTGACAGGGTGTAATCTTACTTTTTAAACCCAGAGGGTTTTTAAATTTTTCTTTCTTTTTTTTTGCTGAGGAAAATTTGCACTGAGCTAACATCTTCTGCCAGTCTTCCTCTTTTTGCTTGAGGAAGATTTGCCCTGAGCTAACATCTGTGCCACTCTTCCTCTACTTTTTTGTATGTGGGTTGCCGCCACAGCATGGCCACCGACAAGGAAACCCAGAGTTTTTTCTGACATGCTATATGAAGGTATTATTGGTGTTTTTATTTCAACAGAATACAGTAAAAAAAAGATAGACTCATTCAACCAGGGAAAATAAGCCATTTTCTTCCTCCTCCCCCAACAGGATGTAATCGACACAGCATGTGAAGTCCTGGCAGACCCTTCTCTTCCAGAACTGTTCTGGGGAACAGTACGTATTTCATAGGGAGTCATGCTATGAGATTCTCTGTAGCAAAAGAATTTATCAAGCACTTACTTTGTGAAAGGTCTTATACTAAGCATTTATGTCTATTTTCTCATTTAATCTTTACAAAAATCTGTGAAATAGATAGTAGTATTATCATCATCACGTTGCATATGAGGAAAGGTGATGCTGAGACATGTGAAGTGACTTACCCAAGGTCATACAGCTAGACCGATAGCCAGGATCAGGGTCCATTTCTGTCTGACTTGAGTCTGTAGCCCACATTATTAACCAGCATGTTATCTGTTCTACCTACCAAGTGTTTTTTCCTGTTGGGAGTCCCAGGCACAGGTGTTGCTGTAACTCTTGTAACTCTTGCGCTTACTACTGGGGGATTGTAACTGTGTCTTCTGTCACAGTATTGTAACTGGTTAGAGTAATAATTTGGCTTTGGAGAGAACAGTTTCTCACCAGTACTTAGTCTCAGAGTTGACAACAGCCTTAAGCCTCAACGTCCAGCCGATGAATAAATCTGTTTTCCCTTGCACTGTGGCCTGACTGCTCTGCCCATATATGTTGTTCTCTTTTTTCCTGAGATGCTATCCAGTCATAGAGAATCACAGTGTTCCTGGGAGAAGGTAGTATGAAACAATGTTTAGACTGAGGATCTGTTGCTTATGTGTGGTGGCTAAATGCTCACATTTTGTTGGGTGCTTTTCACTAGTGGAAACATGTCATGCAGAGGTGAACATTGTTGTTTTCCTGTAGAGGGGATGGCCAGGAAGAGGTCACTGGTGGCAACAGTAGTGTCTTTTCAGGTCCTGAGTAAATCAGTTGTTGATAGTCTTTTTCGGTGGAAGTATGGAAGTCTTAAATTATTAGGGAGGAATAATGTCTGCCTAAAGGAAAGGATTCATTTTAGATTTTCTTAGGATTGCTGCACAATCAGAGATGTGTTAATTCGTGGATAACGTGAAGGTCAGTGACTTCTCCCCTTCTACCATAGGAGCCAACCTCTGGTCTTGGGATCATTCTGGACAGTGTGTGTGGAATGTTTCCTCATCTCCTCTCCCCGCTCCTGCAGTTGCTACGAGCCCTTGTATCAGGGAAGTCTACTGCCAAAAAGGTAAGTTGTTCAGTTAGATGCCTACAGAGAGTGGCAGATATTTTTAGGAATCCTTTTTGCTTTCCACATTGAAATTCCACTGCCATGGCAAGAGTTAGTCTGAAGTTGAATGAAATGCCAAAGATAGTGCCTCAATTTCATAAAATTAAAGTCTTTTTATTAAGTACCTATTGTAGATACTGTGGGAATAAGACAAAATATTAAATTCCTTAGTATCTAATTGGAAGAGAATAATAGATATGAGAAATAAATAACTAATAAAGCCAGGTGGTATATAGTAACTGTCATTTGAGTAGTAAAGACCATACACTTCAGGAGAGGCAACTCTGGGGTGAGGGGGGCCTTGAGTTGGGTGTTAAAGAATGGTGAAGATTTCGCAGGAGTGCAGAGGCAATTCCAAGAAGAGTCACAGTGGTGGGTTTATAAGAATTTTGAGGGTCAGCACATACACAGTCTGGCTGAAAGAGCAGAAAAGCAGATGTGGGACCCCTTCCATGTTCCCTAGGTAAATGTGTGGCTGGGTTTTTTCCCTCATGTTGGCAGGTGTATAGTTTCTTGGATAAGATGTCTTTCTACAATGAACTTTATAAGCACAAGCCCCATGATGTGGTCTCCCATGAAGATGGAACTCTGTGGCGGAGGCAAACACCTAAACTCCTTTATCCTCTTGGTAAGATAAAGAGATCCTGGTTCAGTAGCCTCTTTTCCATGGCCTCTAGACCTCATTGCCGTTTTGATTATTTCATGCAAGGTGCCTTTAAAGCAGTTCCTTCACGTCTCCACTGTGCTTGTTGATAAATTATTAGTTTCTCACTTTTTTACATCATTAGATTGCTTTATTTAAAAAATAATGCATATTCATTGTAACAGGGAGAACAACACAGAGATATATTTTAGAAAGTTAAACTCTCTTCAGACCTGTCTCCATCAGATAATTAATGTTAAGAGTTTGGTGTCCTTTTACACATTTTTGTATACTCTCATAAATGCATTCTGCAAGTTGATCTTATTACATATGGATCTGACTCATTCTTTTTAGTAACTACATAATTATTTTTGATGTTCCATAATTTTTATCTTTCCCCTTCTAAAAGACATTTTGGTTGTGTCAGGTTTTTGCCACTGCAAACAATGCTACATTGGGTAGATATAGCCGTATATACTGGTGCTTTTAGTTTTAGTACATAGAATCCTCAAAGTGAGATTGTTGGGAAAAGGATACACACAGTAGAAATTTTAAATACATGTTCGCCAACAGGTAAAATAGATAAACAAGATGCGGTATATATGTACAATGGGATATTATTCAGCCTTAAAAAGAAAGAGAATTCTGACACATGCTATAACATGGGTGAACCTTGAAGACATTATGCTAAGTGAAATAAGATCATCATAAAAGGACAAACACTGTATGATTCCATTCATATGAGGTACTTAGAGTAGTCAGATTTGTAGAGACAGAAAGAAGAATGGTGGTTGATGTGCTGAGGGTTGGGGGAATGGAGAATCATTGGTTAATGGGGACAGAGTTTCAGTTTTGTTTTTTGTTTTTGGTTAGTGGGGAAGATTAGCCCTGAGCTAACATCTGCTGGCGATCCTCCTCTTTTTGCTGAGGAAGACTGGCCCTGAGCTAACATCTGTGCCCATCTTCCTCTACTTTATATGTGGGACGCCTGCCACAGCATGGCTTGGCAAGTGGGGCGTAGGTCCACAGCCAGGATCCGAACTGGCAAACCCTGGGCCGCCGAAGTGGAACATGCAAACCTAAGCGCTATGACACCAGGCCAGCCCCCAGAGTTTCAGTTTTGCAAGATGAAGAAAGTTCTTTGGATGGACCGTGGTGATGGTTGCACACGATGTACTTAATGCCACTAGACTGTGCACTTAAAAATGGTTAAAGTGGTAAATTTTATGTCATGTGTATTTTACCACAATTTTAAAAAGATAAAGAATTAAAAAGTTTGGAATAGATAGTGTCCAATTAAGTTGTAGAAAAAAGTTGTAGCAATTTATTTTCCTACTGGCAATCTGTAAGAGCAGCCCATTAGTACCTGTAAGTCCATGGATATTCCAGGTGCTCAAGGAACAAACCAGAGAAGGAATAGCCTTAGTCTTCGAATCCTGCACCCCACCTACTTACCCAGTGAGCTGGGCACTCACCATCCCATGAGATGGTCTTTTCTGTTATCATCCTTTGCATGAAAAGCCACTTTGCATTTAGCTGTTTTTCAGACACATGGAGTGACTCACTTCCCCAAATGACAAGAGAAGTGTTTTTTTTTCTTTTTAGTGGGAAAAGCTGTAGCAATGTTAGACGCCAAGAAGAAACTCTGTATATCTCTGTGTGATTAAATATTGGCGTCTTGTATAGGAGTTACGTCTTCTTCTTATGTCCTCAGATATTAGACTGATTTCTCTTCCTACTTTCCTTAGGGGGTCAGACCAACCTTCGCATACCTCAAGGCACTGTGGGCCAAGTAATGCTGGATGACAGGGCTTACCTGGTGCGCTGGGAATACTCCTACAGCAGCTGGACCCTCTTTACCTGTGAGATTGAAATGCTGCTTCATGTTGTTTCCACTGCAGGTGAGGTCACCTTTGGGAGACATCACTAAGGGGAAGAAAAACAGACATGCTTAGAGGATATGGAGGATAGACAGAGAATTTCAAGATAAAATTCAGAACCATCCAGATTGCAATTAGTGTTAACTTGTTTATCTGAGTCTCAGAGAGTGTTCAGTGTTTTCCATGAGGTCATATACAAAATGGCTCTCTTTCTCCTCAGACGTGATTCAGCACTGTCAGCGGGTCAGACCCATCATTGATCTGGTCCATAAGGTCATCAGTACAGATCTGTCCATAGCAGACTGTCTCCTGCCCATCACGTCTCGCATCTACATGCTGCTGCAGCGGTGAGTGTCTGGTCACACCCTCCCTGGGTTAAAGTCCACACACGTTCCTCTATGGGAAGCCCTGGTTTGGTGTCTGTCCCCAGCTGAGAGGGCTTTCCTGTTTTTACATCCCTGCTGAGAGGAGGGCCTTGGGAAGAGAGCACTGGGAAATATTTGTGATGGAACAAACAGTATTATTCATTTTACTGAGTATAGTGCGCTGTTCCCCAACCAGGTTAACCACAGTGATCTCCCCGCCTGTGGATGTCATTGCTTCTTGTGTCAATTGCTTGACCATTTTGGCTGCCCGGAACCCTGCAAAGGTGAGACACTAAGTCTTCCTAACAGCCAAACAATGTTGCACTTGGTGTACCTGAAGACACATGGACATTTGACGCTTCTTTTCCCTTCTCAGGTCTGGACTGATCTTCGTCACACAGGCTTTTTACCATTCGTGGCCCACCAGGTCTCCAACATGAGTCAGATGATTAGGTGAGTCAGGTCTTAGGGTGGGGAGAGTGTATTCCCTGGGAGTACCATATCCATTTCAGGTCTAGGCTAGCTTCATTAGTTTTAAGGAAGCCTCTCTGTGCCCATTTACTCTGTCTGCTCCTTGCCTGTTCAGCCCTGTGACCCGAAATAGGAAGAATGAGTGAGGACAAGGCAAAGGAGATGATGGGACTTGAGGCAAGAGGCTGCTCTCCTCTTAGGCCAGCACTGATGGTTCACAGTCTTTAAAGCCTGAGAGAGAGAAAGAGAGGTATTTGTCATCTAGCAGCAGCCGACTTAGGTATGTGGGAGTTAATTTTCCAGCCTAGAGAATCCAGAGGTATGTGGATCCAGAGACTTGGCTTCCTTTTCTTAAGCCACAGTCACTCTGTACTTTTCCTTGTTTCATGGCTACTTGAGCTCGCCTGGTAGACCAGTTATTAATACACGGGCTCTATCTTACTACCTGAGCATTAGCTCCTTGCTCTCTCTTGCTTATAAGACAAGGATGTTTTCCTGATGTTTATTTGATTTTTCACTTTAAACCTCTTGATTTTGTATATCAATAAAACATATTCTTAATGTTTACCCTGGGTATAAAATTCCCTAAATTTGATTAATTCCTTTGCTGAGCTTTCCTCTTTTATGCTCAAGCCATCTAGACAATAACAAGAATGCTCTGTGATTACAGTTTCCTGAAACCTTGAAATTGCCACATCATATTTTCCCCTCTGCCTCTGTCTTTTCAGTGCAGAGGGAATGAATGCTGGAGGGTACGGAAACCTCTTGATGAATAGTGAACAGCCCCAGGGCGAGTATGGGGTCACTATTGCCTTTCTGCGCTTGATCGCCACTCTTGTCAAGGTAAAATCTGGTCGGATAGAATCATCTGAAATAGTTTCCCTGCCCCCTGCTACTGTAATCATCCTGTGTGTAGGCAGAATAGTTGTTCTGAGGTTACGGTGATAACAGTTTCTATGTACTGAGTGTTTACTATGTTCCGGATTCTATGGTAGGTGCTTTGTCTGTGTTATTTAATACTCAGAGGCAGTATGCTGTAATGTTGTGACTGTTAAGCAAGTTTTACCATAGCCCAGGGTAATACATACATATTGTATCACATCCCACTATACACATGCATGTGTGTATGTATCCTCTTGAAGCAAAGTTTTTTTTTTTTTTTTTTTTAAGATTTTTTTTTTATTTTTTTTTTATTTTTTCCTTTTTCTCCCCAAAGCCCCCCGGTACATAGTTGTGTATTCTTCGTTGTGGGTTCCTCTAGTTGTGGCATGTGGGACGCTGCCTCAGCGTGGTCTGACGAGCAGTGCCATGTCCGCGCCCAGGATTCGAACCGACGAAACACTGGGCCGCCTGCAGCGGAGCGCGCGAACTTAACCACTCGGCCACGGGGCCAGCCCCCTTGAAGCAAAGTTTTATACTACAACACTACTCTTACTAAGCAAGATGCACTGTGATATTTTCTAATAACCTAATCTCACAATCCATTAAAGGATCAGAACTCAGTTTGAAAAATTCTGGTGTAGCATGGATTTTGGAGTCAGACAGAATTAGGTGTACATTTCAGGTTGACCACTTACTACCTGCATGACCTTGGGTAAGTATAGAATTTCTCAGAACCTCTGTAAAATAGGAATGGTAAAGGATCTCTACCTCATGCAGTCGTTGAGAGGGTCATGCCTGAAAAGCACTCAGCACACTTCCTGCCTGCAGGAATCAATCAATAAATGCTTGAAAAGATAGAAACAGTCCTATATAGGGATAAGGATAGAAATATAGATGTTTTTATATAAATAAAGAATCTCGTTTTTAAGTTAAGGAAATTGATGTTAACAAGTAATATTAGGACAAAGAATTTTGAGTATCAGATCTTTCTGGTATTCTAGTGATGGGGTGGAGGTTAGGACGATGGCTGGTCATCAGGACAGTGAACCTGGCATTCTCCATTATTGACAGTCCTGTATCCTGCATGTTTAAGGTGCCTCCCTTCTGCCCAGATTTAGCCTTCATCCCTCTCTCTCGTAGGTGCCTTTTGTGACGCTGTCACATTGTCTTTTTAGTCCTTTTCTCTATTCTAGAGAAACCCACCTCTTGGACTCAGTTGAACTAGAGTAGAGTGTTTTGATGTTTCTTTTTTTTCCACTGATGGTCAAGGTCTGCCCAGATTCCCTTTGGACCTATGGTTTTGGAGTTAAATCTCTAGGAAGTAAATGACTCTTCCTTAAATGGCATAAGCCCTCACAGCATGGTTTCTTGTAGGGGCAGCTTGGCAGTACCCAGAGCCAAGGGCTGGTGCCCTGTGTCATGTTTGTGCTGAAGGAGATGCTTCCTAGCTACCACAAGTGGCGCTACAACTCACATGGTGTGAGAGAACAGATTGGTAAGGAAAGTGTGGGCCAGGGAGATCTGAGGAATTTCTGGGTCCCTGGAGATCTTTCTCTCCCTTTCTTGGGATAAGGGTCATCACACAATGCCACATCATTCCTGTGTCTTTTCTGGAGTGCAGGTTGCCTGATCCTGGAGCTGATTCATGCAATACTGAACCTGTGCCATGAGACAGACCTGCACAGCAGGTATGAGGGGCGTGATGATTACAGCTTGTACTCTTAATGCTGCCGCTCGCCAGGGGAAGACATGGGCTTCTCTGGGCAAAGCCATTTCATTCTTCCAGAAAACTCACCTTGGGGTGAGCCCAGACCTCAGTACTCTGAGGCTCTGATTTGCTTTCCACTAGACTCTTGATCCTTTCTCCCTGTGGAGAGAAAACACATGAACTGGGTATGAGATTGTATCCCAGAGATTGTACACACACACTCCAATCATTTTTTGTTGTCTTTAGAAAAGTTATGCATGTTCATTGGAAGTCAGTGCAAGATGCCCTTCATAAACCTATTTCCTAAAGATGACTTTTAACAAGTTAGTGTATATTCCTCTAGATTTCATCCTCTGCTTATGCTAACTGGTCTGTATCTTTATTTCCATGCCACTGCATATAGATATGTCTTGTTATAATGGTTCCATGCATTCCATTGTATGGATTAATCATGATGCATTTCCCTAAACGTATCCACTAATTGATGGATATTTAGATCATTTCTCAGGATAGTCTTTAAGGTCAAGTCTATTTAATAAAGAAAGTGATCAGAGTGCCTTCATCTGGCAAAGAGAGCTGATCTGTATCACTGATGCCCAGTTGGTTAGGTTTGGATAATGCCCTTTCCTTCCAGTAAAAAACTTGGTGGCTCTCTAATAACTCGGAATGTGTCTGTCTTCCAGTCACACCCCCAGCCTGCAGTCTCTCTGCATCTGCAGCCTGGCCTATACAGAAGCAGGACAGACAGTTATTAATATCATGGGCATCGGCGTGGACACCATTGACATGGTGATGGCTGCTCAGCCACGCAGGTAGGGCTCCCTCTCCACCTTCCCCCATTTCTGTCTATTGTGCCTGCACATTGTGAAAACTCTGGTTTAAGATAGCATGTAGTAGCTTTTTTTTAGGACAACCTTGTTCTTCCTAGGACATAGCCTTTATATAACCTAGTCGCTACTGTATAGACTGGCACAGAGCAAAGGGAGTTGATTGCTCCTCCTCTCTCCTAGTTTGGACTGGGGCCTCTAACAGAAGCTGTTGAACTCTGGGATTATTGTTGGAATCTAATTCATGAGAGCACATATATTGCGAATGAAGTCATGTTGTCTGAATCAACTTTGGTTTCCATTTGGCACCCTAGTGATGGGGCAGAGGGCCAGGGGCAGGGCCAGCTGCTGATCAAGACAGTGAAACTGGCATTCTCCGTTACCAACAATGTTATTCGGCTGAAACCTCCTTCTAATGTGGTATCCCCTCTGGAACAGGCTCTCACACAACATGGTATGTATTTTTCTTCCAATCAGTAACATTTCTGCCCATAAGTACATACTTCAGGCTGTGCTTTTGGAGGTCAACAGTATTTTCTGATTAACTCCTTGAGGAAATTCGGGAATGATCACCAGCTCTCATCCTGGACTTAGAAATAAGAGGAGTGGATCATACTTCATTTCTGCCTCCTATTGATGACAGAATAGTAGTTAAGAACCACATGTTCAAAGTCAGACTGTCTTGGTTCAAATTTTGACTCCAACCAGCTGTGTGACCTTGGACACATTATTAAACAACTCATTTAATCTCTTTGGGACCCAGTTTCCTCATTTTCAAGTAGGTGTTTGGATTATGTCTAAGACCTATCCTGGCTGTATCATTTTGGGATTTTTATGATTTTTGCCATGCTTCAGTGTGATATCTTTTTCTAACTTATTTATTAAAAGATTATCTATTTTCTTTGAAGTGTATCTTTTTCTGCTTTTTTTTTTAAGATTGGCACCTGAGCTAACATCTGTTGCCAATCTTCTTTTTTTTTCTTCTTCTCCTCCTCCCCAAAGCCCCCCAGTACATAGTTGTATATTCTAGTTGTAGGTCCTTCTAGTGTGGCATGTGGGGTGCCGCCTCAGCATGGCTTGATGAGCAGTGCTAGGTCCATGCCCAGGATCTGAACTGGCGAAACTTGGGCCGCTGAAGTGGAATGCAGCACGTGAACTTAACCACTTGGCCGCGGGGCCAGCCCTCTTTTTCTGCTTTTAATGAATTGCATTGAGTTGTTTACCCCCAAATGCCACCTATCCCCTTGGCTACTGAAAACGAGAGATAGATATGGCCACCTGGGTTCGCTCTGGCCCTCCAGGTAGTTGAGGGTAAATTCCCTCGCATATACGAGCCTTTTTGAACAAGCAGCCTCCCTAAGAGCCAGAGGCAGGCACTCTTGGTATCTCAGCTGTTTCCTGTGCTGTTTCAGGTGCCCATGGGAACAACCTCATTGCTATTCTTGCCAAATACATCTACCACAAACATGATCCTGCTTTGCCGCGCCTTGCCATCCAGCTGCTGAAACGTCTGGCCACGGTAGGATCCCACTTAACCAACCAAAGCCTCAGAAAACTGACTTTGTGCTTGAGACCACTCTTGCTTTCTCCCAAGAGAAGCAGCTAACTTGGACTTTTAAAGTGACGTGCACACATGTACATCTTGTGTTTTATGAGGGTTTTTTTTCCGGTTACCAAAGACATACATACTCACTTTAAAATATTTAAATGTAGGGGCCGGCCTGGTGGCGCAGCGGTTAAGTTCGCACGTTCCGCTTCTCGGCGGCCCGGGGTTTGCTGGTTCGGATCCCGGGTGCGGACATGGCACTGCTTGGCAGCCATGCTGTGGTAGGCGTCCCACATAGAAAGTAGAGGAAGATGGGCACGGATGTTAGCTCAGAGCCAGGCTTCCTCAGCAAAAAGAGGAGGACTGGCAGTAGTTAGCTGAGGGCTAATCTTCCTCCAAAAAAAAAAAAAAAATATTTAAATGTTACAGATAAATGTAGCACAGAAAGTTAAGGTACCTTATGATCTCCTCATTCCAAGAGTCCCTATGAGCAGGTTGGTACGCATTGCTCCAGATTTCTTTTTATCTGTGCTTATATATTAAAGGGTATTTGGATGTGCCCTTTTGTTCTTTACAAAAGTAGAATTCCACTAGACAAACTGTTTTGTGACTGGTTTTCTTCACTTCACACCATATCTTTCAGTCTTTCCATGTGGTACTGCTGGAGCTACTTCATTCTCTTTATTGCTCGTGTGGCATGCCATAGGATGGATGCATCCTAACTTATTTGAGCTATTTTCTGTCTCTCACTATTGCAAACAGTGCTGCAGTGAACATTATAATCCATAAAACTCTGAACTTTTGTTTACAGTTGCTAAACATTGATATCAATGAACATTTTAATTTTTATTAGACATTTCCAAATTGTCCTTTAAAAAGGATTGTAACAGGTTATACTCTGAATGCCAAGTCTTATATCCTTGCCACAATGACTTCATCAGTTTTTTAATCTTTGCTAAGCTAATAGCAAATCAGTATTGTCTCATTTTTTATTTTGCATTTATTTAACCATGAGAAAGATTGTACATCTTTTTACGTTGATTACTATTTCTCTTGTAAATTGTGGGGCATCTTGTCCTGTCATTTGGGGTGATAGCCCTTTTGACCCAGAACTATGTATCTGGATGTTTCCCTTTGTACCCATTTTCTGAGAGTTCTCCAGCACCCTTCTGTAGGAGCTTGTTGAGGTTTTTCTGGAAGTAGAACCTTAAGTCTGTGTATCCTGGTCTCCACCAGGTGGCCCCAATGTCAGTGTATGCCTGTCTGGGCAATGATGCGGCTGCCATTCGAGATGCCTTCCTGATCCGACTACAGAGCAAGATTGAGGACATGCGCATCAAAGTCATGATTCTAGAATTCCTCACGGTTGCAGTAGAGACTCAGCCAGGCCTCATTGAACTATTTCTGAATCTGGAGGTGAAGGATGGCAGTGATGGCTCCAAGGTGCGCCTGTACCTGGGATGAAGTTGGGAGATGGCTTCCTGGGAGGTGGGTGTGGGGCTCTACAGGTGCTTGTTGGCAGCGGCTGTGGGACTGAACTCGCGCTTGCCCCGCTTACAGGAATTCAGCCTTGGGGTATGGAGCTGTCTCCATGCGGTGCTGGAGCTGATTGATTCCCAGCAAGAGGATCGCTACTGGTGCCCACCCCTGCTGCATCGTGCGGCCATTGCCTTTCTGCATGCCCTGTGGCAGGACCGTCGGGACAGTGCCATGTTGGTCCTCAGAACCAAGTAAGTCTGCCTCTGGAGTTACTTTACCTGCAAGGCTCACGTCCTTGTCTGTAAGATGAGGGTAACAATAGTTCCTGTCTTAGAGGTTTGTTGTGACAGCTCACTGAGCATATGCGTAAAAAGTGCTTAGTGCCTGGTCAATGTGTGGGAGTTTTATTCTTAGTTATTCTCTTTTTAATGCTGCCACTAGTAGGTGTCATCTTTACTCTAAGGTAAAGCTGTATTTACCTTAGAGTTCTCACCTCTTATGTTCCCTGCCAACCCCCAAAATCCATTGCTCTTGAGAAAGAGTAGATTCAGATGAGAGTGGGTTGCTCAAGCCATTGAACTGCATGAAACACTCTATTCTCATGGATCCTGTTTGCACAAAGGGAAGAAACATTACAAAGGCTAAACGTGGGAGTCTGCTGTCCTTATTTCCCTCCTCACTCTCTTCCTTGTGAGACTATTGGAAATGCACAGTGGAATGAATCATGAGAGTTGTTATTGGTCGACTCTGTAACATACAATTGTGCTTCTTAAGGGGAAAACATAATTTTATCTATGGAACCCTTTATATTTATGTAGGAGCAAGAGACCTGTGAAAAACATGTTAGGGTTGGGACTGGTAAAATAGGAAGTAACCACCAAAGGGACATGGAGAGAGAAGGGACTATGTGGGAGAAAGTGTGATTCCCAACTTGTATTTTCTTTTCTAGACCCAAGTTTTGGGAGAATTTAACCAGTCCACTGTTTGGCACCCTTTCTCCTCCCTCAGAAACATCTGAGGTAAGCTGTGGTGGAAGGTGGGACAGTGACTGTGAGTCCCTAGGAGGAAAGGCCGAGCTCTAGAAAATGACAGCTCTCCTAATTAAACACCCAGAACATTTTCTTCACTAGAAACTTCTTTCTTAGAGAAGTGCTTGCTTCCTTTCCCTGTGATGCCTTGCTTTGAGAGAGAAAGTGGCATGCCCTGCTCTGTGCTGATGGCTGTCTGGGCTTCTCCACGCTCTTGGAGACACTGTAGGCCTGGCGCTTCTGCTCCTGCAAGTTAGATGCCTCTTCTCATTTGAGAGGGAATGTGCTTTCTTGTTCGCCAATTTGGGGCCTCTGTTCTGTTACCTTGCGGGAGGGTACCAGAGAAGACGTTCTCCTCCTGATTGGTACCTGCTCCGCTCTCTTCCTCCACAGCCCAGCGTCCTGGAAACTTGTGCCCTCGTCATGAAGATAATTTGCTTGGAGATATACTATGTAGTTAAGTGAGTCCTTTTCCCTTTTGAGATTTTAATTAAAGGTGTTTGGGGGACTGTGGTGGCCTCCCACTGGGTGCACGGCTGTGTAGGCCAAGGCAGAGGAGAGAGCTGGTTTGGGGCCATTTGTGGAGGGCCACTGAGCTATGTCCCTGGCCAATCCATTGATGGCGTTTATGATTGTCAGAAAGAGTTGTTGTGAAGCAAACTCCATGTGCTCGGGATTTTATGGAGGAGGAATCCTGGAAAAGGCCTCAGCCTAACTCATTATGTTGAGCAAGAAGTATGAACCCCACACATTGGAGATGATCCGGAGCCGACTGCCTTTAAGCCCATGTGAGGTTGCTTTCTCTGCCTCAACAAGGGTCTCTGCCCATCACATTCCCATCTGTTTTCAAAACCTAACTGTAGGTTTTGTTTTTTCATGACACTCTAGGGGCTCATTAGACCAGTCATTAAAAGATACACTCAAGAAATTTTCCAGCGAGAATCGCTTCACCTACTGGTCAGGGTATGTCAAGTCCTTGGCAGTTCACACGGCTGACACAGAGGGCAGCAGCTGCACCTCCTTGGTAGAGTATCAGATGCTGGTCTCCGCCTGGAGGATGCTTCTCATCATTGCCACAAGTCACGTAAGAACCTCCTGGGACGAGTTTTCACTTTGGTATCCTAGCAACGATGTGCCAGGATGCCTAGCAGATACAGCCCCTTGGGATAAAGAATGAATCGGGATTTTTCCCTGAGAGTTAAAATGTAACAGGTTCTGTGCCAAAAAATGGGAGCTAATATGGAGTGTTTGAGGGTGTTGGGTCTGACAAGAGACCCTAAGAAACGTGCAGAGAAGTAATTTTAAATCCCTTCAGATGTTCATACAAGCCTCCAGCAGCTCCCCTTGTGGCCTTGGATGGGTCTTAGGGGCTCTCTTCCTTCCTCAACCTCTTGTGCACATTTGCCTTGTCGGCAGTGGGCCCTATGGACACTAGGTAAATATTTGTTGACTAGTCAGCAGGTGGCTGTGACAGCTGCAGCAGCACCCTCTCCAGAGGGCAGTTTGTTTTCATTGGTTCTAGGAACAGTATTTCCTGGTCTTCTTAGAAAATAGAGGCCATTGTTTCTGCAATGTGTATCTACTGAGAGTTGGTTTTTAGAGAGAGAGTTAACATCTGGGAAGAGTTTGCATTTTTTTCTTAGCATTTTTTTTGTGGTTTGACACCATCATGCTGTGTAGTGAGGAGTTAGTGTTGGACTGTTCTCCCCTGGGGAATCCAGATTAATATCTTGACTTGATGAATAGCTTCAGCTTGATGGATGCCCCTTGTTCCCAGCACACTCTCACATCTTCTGCAACTTGTTCCCTAGTGCCAGAGTGCCCCTGGCCTTGGAGCTTTGCTGTGGCACAGTGGTTTTGGACCCTTGAGGCTACAAACCCATCAGAAGGCTCAGCCGTCTTTGGGGAATGATTGATTCCCCAGGGAATAACTGTGTGTCAGCTGCCTTTTAGGCCCTAGCTGGGCAGCACTTCTTGAATCGTACTCTGAAAATCCACCATCCTCTTCTTAGGAAGCCTGTCTGGTTAAGTCTAGGATATTGATCATTCATTCATTCATTCATTTAATGGATATTAATGAAAAGCTTACCTTGTTCCAGGCACTGGGGATACAGCAGTGAATAAGGCAGATAAGGTCTTTGATCTCATGGAGAGTGGCCTGGGAGGGAGGCAAATTGTAAACAAATTCACAAAGAAATATAGTTCCAGATTATGAGAATTCAATATGAAGGAAAGAATCAGGATGCTGTGGTTGTGAACACTAAGGTAAGATAGGAGTAGTCAAGGAGGCCCTCTCTGAGGAGGTGATGTCCAAACTGAGATCTGAATGTGCAAAGGAACCTTCCAGGTAGAGAGTGTGGAACAGAGTAGTCTAGGCGGAGAGACTGACTAGTGCAGGGTGCAGAAGTGGAAAGACTTGGTATGTTCAGGAGGAGGAAGGAGTCGATAGGGCTAGAATAGAGTGAGCACAGGTGGGCGTGACACCAAAATCAGTTGGACCAGATGCTATGGGTCCTCCTAGACCTTGTATTTCCCTTGCACTGGGAAGCCTTTAAAGAGTCTGAGCAGAGGAAGGATGTCATAAGGAGGGGGAGGTGAACCTGGGCTTGATTCTCACCATAGCTAAGCATGGGCAAAAAAACAGCAGGGCCCTCAAGCCCCATTTTAATCAGGGAGACAATGACTAATTGCCTGATAGAGGACCCCACATTTCTTGGCTTCTAAAGTCTGGGAAATTTTCCCAACTGATGTTTTTTCTCTGTTCCTTTGCAGGCGGAGATAATGCACCTGACCGACTCTGCAGTGCGTCGCCAGCTCTTTCTTGACGTGCTTGATGGGACCAAAGCGTTAGTAAGTGTGTCTGGGAGATTTTGCATTGCTCCCAGGGAGAAGGTCTCCGAGGTCAAATTGCAGCTCATGAGTCTGCAGCTGTGTGAGTGGTCAGGTCAGAGGGTTCAGTTGGCCTGGGAGGCCTGAGGCTGCGATGGGGAGTGGGGAGGCAGGGGTCTGCTGCTGCTGTGCCAGCCCCTGGCCTCTCCCTGTGTCCCACCCCTGTGAGCTCACTGCTAGGATAGAAAGGCATGAGGCTGAAAGGAGCTCTCTGGATGGAGCTCGAATCTTCTCGCCATGTCAGCTCACAGGAAGCCTGACTTCTATCTGGTCTGCTGTCTCCCTTCAGCTCCTAGTCCCGGCCTCAGTGAACTGCCTCCGCCTCGGCTCCATGATGTGCACTCTGCTGCTCATCCTCCTCCGGCAGTGGAAGAGGTGAGCACTGTGCCAGGAGAGGTGGTCTGCAGCCAGAGCCTGCATCAGGGCCTGCTCGTTCCTCTTTGCTGACCCGTCAGCTTCCTGAGGGGGAGAAAATGGGTGTGAAAAAGGCTGGCTTTCCATTGTAGGGAGTGGGGCTGACAGCAAAGCCAGGATGAGAGGCAGGCTGCCCCGCGGTGTCCTGGGATGGAGCGGTGCAGTTGTGGCCTCTCTATGAGTTGTGTTCTCCCCTCCCTCTCCACCCCATGTTATTTCTAGAGAGTTAGGTTCTGTGGATGAAATCCTCGGACCGTTGACGGAGATATTGGAGGGAGTGCTGCAGGCAGACCAGCAACTCATGGAGAAGACCAAGGCCAAGGTGTTCTCAGCATTCATCACAGTGTTGCAGATGAAGGAGATGAGAGGTGAGGGGCAGAGTGGAGTGGGAGGAGTGGTCTCCTCGCCCCTGCTGGCAGCCAGCCTGGGCAGGGCTTCCTCCAGCTCAGAGCTGGACGTTTCTCCTGTGAGGTTTGAGTTTTCAGTCTTAGAACTCTTGTCTTTAGGAAAATTCTTTCCCTCCCTCACTTGTTTCTCCTCCTCTCCCCTGGGACAGATACTCTCCTTCTTAGCACCATGCTACGTTCCCAGCCACCTGTCTGGGAAGGAAACCTTGGTGTGCAGTGAGAGTTGGCAGGGTGAGCATGATAATGTCCCCTCCCTGTCTGCTCTGCAGTGAGTGACATCCCTCAGTACTCCCAGCTGGTGCTGAATGTCTGTGAGACCCTCCAGGAAGAGGTGATTGCACTCTTCGACCAGACCCGCCATAGTCTGGCTTCGGGCAGTGCCGCGGAGGACAAGGACAGCATGGAGACTGATGACTGCTCACGGCTCCGCCACAAGGACCAGCGTGATGGGGTGAGGGAGTGCTTTTGGAAGCAGCCTGTCCTTCCCATGCGCATCCAACAAATATGAGCTGCCTGCCTGCTCTGTGGCAGGGCCTAGGGGGGATTAGTGAATAGGACAGATAGTCATTGCACTTAGGCGGAGTTTACAGCCTGGTCGGTGGAAGCTAACAAATCAGAGACTGCAGAGAAGCATCAGAATTCCATTGTGGCAAGTCCTGCATGGGAGAAATACAGGGAGACCATACAGCGTGGAGTTCTCACCTATCTAGGGCCTCAGAGAGAAAGCGCCCTGCCAGCAGTGACTTCAAGCGTTGGTAGAGTCAGGCAGGCACAGGGGCAGGGGAGATTCGGGCAGCAAACACAGTGTGTGGTGAGCTGTGGGGAAGAGTCAGCTGGTGACCTGGAGAAAGGCTGGTGTGAGCGAAGATGTTGAGGCCTGGACAGCTGAGGGCTAGACAACCGGCAGCCTTGTCGGGGTCTTTCATCTTGGTCCTAAGTGAAATAGGAAGCGATTTAAGGATTTTAAGCAAGGGAGAGAAACGATCAGGTTTGAACTCTAGAAAGATCATTTTGGATGGAGTCTAGAACAGTGTTTTTCAAACTGTGGGCCATGACCCACATGGATCTCGAAATTAGCTCATTTGGTTATAACTAGCAGTTTTTAAAAGTGAAGTGGAATAAAATGTAAAGGAAAATATGAGCATGCTTTGTGAGATGTAAGGGTAGGTACCATTCACTGAAATGTAAATATGTGCATGCTAGGGCACAATGTAAAAAATATTTATTGCTTTGGGTTGTGGTCAAAAATAAGTTTGAGGGGCTGGCCCCGTGGCCGAGTGGTTAAGTTTGTGCGCTCCGCTGCAGGCGGCCCAGTGCTTTGTTGGTTCGAATCCTGGGCGCGGACATGGCACTGCTCATCAGACCACGCTGAGGCGGCGTCCCACATGCCACAACTAGAAGGACCTACAACGAAGAATATACAACTATGTACCTGGGGGCTTTGGGGAGAAAAAGGAAAAAAATAAAATCTTTAAAAAAAAAGAAAAAAAGTTTGAAAAGCCACTGGTATCGATCAGAGAGCATGAAGAAGGACCATTTAGGAGGTGATTGCAGGAGTGCAGCACGAGGGGAGGTCACTGGCTCCACGCAGTGGCACAGCTGTGTGGAGTGACAGATGTGAGACGGGAAGTAGCACTGACTCGTATTGGTGGCAGTTGGGCAATGGGAGGGAAGAGTCAAAGGTAGTCTTGTCAGTGTGGGGGTGGCTCGTTCCCATGGAGGAGTTGCTGGTCCCCGAGGGGTAGACACAGAGCAGAGCAGGATTGGGAGAGGTCATGAGTTCTGTTTCTGTCAAGTTTACTTGGAGATGGGTGTGACCTGGCTGTCCTCTTCCTGTTCCTCCTCCTCTTCCCCTGCCCTGCTTCCTTCCCTTTTACCCGTCTTGGCCCCTGGGCCCCAGCAGGTGTGTGTCCTGGGCCTGCACCTGGCCAAGGAGCTGTGTGAGGTGGATGAGGATGGTGACTCGTGGCTGCAGGTGACCCGCAGGCTCCCCATCCTGCCGACCCTCCTCACTACCCTAGAGGTGAGCCTTCGCCTGAAGCAGAACCTGCACTTCACTGAGGCGGCGCTGCACCTGCTCCTCACCCTGGCTCGCACCCAGCAGGTAGGAGGCACGCCTGAGGGTGGGAGGGAGCCTCGGTGCTTATGCTGGGCAGGTTCCGAGACTGCCTGTGATTCTCCCAGAAGCTGCGGTCTAGCCTGAGAGCTCCACCTGCCCCTGGGCGGGGTGGCTGCAGGGACAGGTTCCCTCACCTTCAGTGTCTTTCCCTCCCAGGGAGCCACAGCAGTGGCTGGAGCCGGCATCACCCAGAGCATTTGTTTGCCCCTCCTGAGTGTGTACCAGCTCAGCACCAATGGGACGGTGCAGGTGAGCGCCAGTCAGGAGGCTAGACTGGCCAGACTGCAGTTCCACTGGGAAAGTTCCCCCTGCCCCTGTGCTTTCGCTTGCCCCAGAAGTTGTTCTCTTTAGTGGCTGATGCACTAATAGTATAGAATTCTCCCTGCCCCAACACTGAGCTCTAGCAAGGGAAGCTAGTTAGTGGCAGACCCGAGTCTAGAACCCAGGATTCTTGTATTTCTGCCTAGTACTCTTTCCTTGCGACCACTGGCCTCAGACCCTCTCTGGCCCTGCTGGTTGCTAGGCAGTGGCAGTGCCCATCAGGAGCTTTTCTCCTCCGAGCAGCCAGGCTGCATTAGCTGCTGTGCTGCAAGGAGGCCCCGCTGTACCTGTCAGCTGGGTTCCTGGGCGCCATGTCCTGATCTTGTCTGCTGTTTGTGTTTTAGACACCCAGCACTTCTCGGAAATCCCTGGATGCCCCCTCTTGGCCGGGGGTCTACCGCCTGTCAATGTCTTTGATGGAGCGGCTCCTTAAAACTCTGCGCTACAACTTCCTCACCGAGGCCCTGGACTTCATGGGCGTTCATCAGGAACGGACCCTACAGGTGAGGGGCTGCCAGCACCAAAGGGGTGGGGGCTGGGGGCTAAAGGGGGTCTGAGCCATTCAGGGCTTGAGGCTTGGCAGTGGAGGGGTGTCTGTGCCCCCATTTCCGCAGTGCTCTAAGGACTGCTAGCTGACTGGCCAACCAGTGCAGCTGCTTTGGTAAGTGAGAGGAACGGTCTGGGATCAGCTCAGACAGAAACTTGTTAGTCATAATGCCAAGCCGCCTGTTGTGCCGCCACCTCAACGTTTGTGGGCCCAGGACCTGTCCTTCCCACGGGAGGACAGGAGCAGGCCTGTCAGGTCTGTGAGTCACCCCATCCTCCCGTCTCTCCCCTCCCAGTGCCTCAGTGCGGTGAGGACAGTGCAGAGTCTGGCCTGCCTGGAGGAGGCGGACCACACTGTGGGCTTCATTCTGCAGCTCTCCAGCTTCATGAAGGAATGGCACTTCCACCTGCCTCAGCTCATGCGGGATGTCCAGGTGGGGCCTTAGGCCTCATTTCTTGGAGGGGTCAGGGCAAATGCTTGGGGACGGGGCGGTGGGCACCTCCAGTGAATTGCAGGCCTGTTCTGGAACGTGGGCTTTTTGCTTAAGGAGCATGGGATTTGGTTTCATGGTGCTTTCTCTGGAGCCAAAGTTTTCCCTCCAGAGCAAAGGGCAGCCTTGTAGTTTAAGAACCTAGGCTGTATCGGACAGACCTTGGTTCACATCCCTCAGGAACAGGCTTTAAGGTAGAAAGTATAGAGAGGTGAGCATTAGGAGGCGCTCAGTGAGAGACAGAAGTGCATTGGTGTTACGTAGAGACCTGTGTCGTTAGTCTGGTCAGTTGGCCGAGGCCGCTGCTAAGAGAACCCGGCCCCCCCTCCCCCGTGTTTGCTCCAGGTCAGCCTGGGCTACTTGTGCCAGGCCTGCACCTCCCTCCTGCACAGCCGCAAGATGCTGCAGCACTACCTGCAGGTAACGGCCCTGCCTGTCCCGGCTGCCGGGAGTGCCTCTCCCCTGGCTTCTCTGGGCTCCACCTCCATTTCTTGTCTTTTCCCCAGAACAAAAATGGGGACGGTATCCCCTCGGCTGTCACCCCTCGAGTTCAGCGGCCACCCACAGCTGCCCCTGCTGCCCCCTCCTGCTCTTCCTCCAAGCAGCCCTCTGCTGACACAGAGGCCTCGGAGCAGCGAGCCTTGCACACAGTCCAGTACGGCCTTCTCAAGATCCTCAGCAGGACCCTGGCGGCCCTGCGCCACTTCACCCCGGACGTCTGCCAGATCCTGCTGGACCAGGTACCAGCCTCCCAGCACTGAGCCACAAAGGCTTTGCTGCGCTCTGCTCTGCACTGAAGAGCTATCTGGGGTCCTAGCTGGGCCCTAGACCGCTCTTGTCTTACTTTGCAGTCCCTGGACCTTGCTGAATACAACTTCCTATTTGCCCTGAGCTTTACCACTCCCACCTTTGACTCTGAAGTGGCCCCTTCCTTCGGGACCCTTCTGGCCACAGTGAATGTGGCCCTAAACATGCTTGGAGAGGTAAGTTGGGTGCTGTCTAGCCACTCAACCCAGGTCTTTCTCCCAGTCTGCCACTTCCTAACCATGACCTTGGGCACATTCATCTAGCCTTCCCAAGCCTGTTCTTCATAAAATTAGTATGAGAGTCTACCTGTGAGAACTATTGCAAGGATTCAATGAGGTAACTGATAAAAATTGCTGGCACACGACCTGCCGACAGGAAGAAGCTCTCAATGAGTCGGAGCTGTTACTGTTACCTTATATTTTTACCCCTTCTCTTCCTCTAGCTGGACAAGAAAAAGGAGCCACTCACCCAGGCTGTGGGGCTCAGCACACAGGCGGAAGGGACCAAAACACTGAAGTAAGAAAGCCGTCCTTCTGGAATTAGTCTGGGGCTGGGGCAGTCACGGGCCGGCTATTCTCTTGGTTCAGCAGCCTACCTTGCACCTCCCGGCTTGGCCCTCTGTGACGGTACCAAAAACCTGCTCTTCTCCTAGGTCTCTCCTCATGTTTACCATGGAAAACTGCTTCTACCTGCTCATCTCCCAGGCAATGCGTTACCTTAGGGACCCAGCTGTGCACCCCCGGGACAAACAGCGGATGAAGCAGGAGCTCAGCTCAGAGTTGGTACGGATGGCTGGAGGGCTATGACTGGAGGAGGCAGGGCCAGTGGGGAAGAGTCTCGAGGGGTCCTGCCCCCGAGGGTAGCGGGAAGCAGGACCTCATCTCATCAAGGTGCTTTTTCTCTTGTAGAGCACGCTGCTTTCCAGCCTCTCGCGCTACTTCCGCCGGGGAGCCCCCAGCTCCCCTGCTGCTGGTGTCCTCCCCTCGCCTCAGGGCAAGTCCACCTCTCTCTCCAAGGCCAGCCCTGAGAGTCAGGAGCCTCTGATCCAGCTAGTGCAGGCCTTTGTCCGACACGTGCAAAGATAGGGCAGTGGCATGCCACCTTCCTACCACTCGCCACCAGCCTGCACAGCAGCCCTGGGCAGCAGGGTGCTGCTGGCCCTATGGGGCCCTGTTTGGGACTGAGAGCAGCTCCTGTCACCCTCTCCCCAGAGTGGCCACGACTCCAACCACCCTGCCCACTGGCATTATTTTTATAATAGATCAAGAGGTCAGCAGCAGGGGCGGGGAGCCAGGAGTCTGCTGTGCTCACGTGCTCATGTTCCAAATGCCCCAAAGAAGTGTATTCCTTTCCTTCAAGCATTCCCCCACAGCACTTGAGCCCAGCCTGGGGAGAGGGGGGCGCTGTATGCACGGGTTTGAAAATGTTTTCCATGCTCTGTTCTTGCAGTTTTTTGGTAATACTGTGGTCTATTTATACAAATATTAAAGTACTGTTTATAGACACCTGTGTGATGTGTGCCTTCAAAGCCCAGGAACGACCAGCCAGCTCTCAGAGCATTGAACAACAATCTGCCTCAGCCAGGGCCCTGCGAGTGGAGCACAGGTTTGGGGAAGGCAGGGTATTTACTGAGGTTGACTCACTCCCATCCCTCCCATTAATGTTCTGGGGGTCGGGGATGGGTGGTGGACACTGTCAAATTGTCCCTCCCTTGGCCTGCCCAGGTCTTATCCCCCTGCCCCTGCCACAGACTTGTTTACCAGCTGGCTGAGCTTACTGCTGAGTGTAGCCTTTCCTGAAGCTCTGCTCTGTGCCTCTGCCTCCCTTCCCACTCCCCCTCCTGGGAGAAGCCCCAGCTGTAGGGTCTAGCAGCCTTTGGCCTCAGGACCTCATCATAGAGTGCTGGGCTCAACCAAGGGCCTTAATCTAAAACCTGGCTTGTATCCCAAAGCCACCACTCAGTTTCTAGAATCTGACTGACCTGGGCTAGACTCCCTGTGTGGCCACTTGCCAGTTATGGAACCTTGAGCAGGTGACTCTTTCTGCTCTCCTCTTCCCTCACCTGTGAGGACAACATGAGAGTACGTGGTTCCATGCCATGTACAACATGCCTGGCTCCCTGCCAGGCACACAGGAGGCACTGATGGCCATCAACCCCATGCAGGTTTTAACAGTCCACTCCACTCTGCCCGAATTTAGGAAAGTTTTGCTTAGGAATAAAATGTCTCTTATGCAGCTTCATGGACAGGAACAGTGCTCACTCCCATGGGAGCAGCTCAGGCCCTGTGGGAAAAGGGAGGGCTGTGGAGGATGTACTTCCTGCTTCAAAGAACTTTCCTTGCCCTCTGCCCTCCGCCCCAGTGCTTCTGGGAGGGGGCCAACTGCTGTCACCCTTCCTGTACATCAACCCCAGCCAGGAGGCGCAAGGTGACGTCTTCTCTTCCCTCTCCCGCCCTCAGCACCAGCCCTGCGAGGTCTGCGCCCAGACAGGAGCCCAGACAACGTGCACACGAAGGATGGTTTATTCGTCACTGGCTAGAGAGCAAGCAGACAGGCAGAGTAAAAAGATCTGTTAAAAAGTGAGTGTGAAGAGGCGCAGGCTTGAGCTGTGGGACGGGAGGGGAAGGGCAGTGCCGGCGAGATGTTGCTCCATGGCCCAGCCCTGCCTCCCGGGCCAGGCTCCCCTCTGCTCCAGTTCATCCAGAGGGGACAGCACCCGGTCCCCGAGGCCTGCCACACACCTGCCTGCCTTCCCCCTTTGCTGCTTTTGGCAACTAAAAGGCAGGTGCTCTCTTGCCAAGGGTGCACCCTGGGCTTCCTCAGGCCGTCGGCGCTGACCCCCATCCGGGCTGAGGCGAGTGCAGCTGCTGCAGCCAGCCCCTCCCTCCTGAGCGGAGCTGGGAGGGCTGGGGTGCTCCGGGGATGCAGGCAGGGCTGGGGGCTCCAGAACCAGGTCAGAAGCAGGGCTGAGGGAGGGGCTGGGGTCATTCAGCCTCTGGGGCCCCCTCCCAGCTGGGTGACCGGGGGCAAGGACAGGATGGGGTTAGTCTCCCCACCCTGAGCAGCTGGGTCACCAACAGACAAGACAAGTGGCAGGGCTGCACTGGTCCTCTCCTGCCCAGGCCAGAATGGGCAGGGGCCTGGGAGGGGGCCTGTTTAGCTGAGCAGTTCCAAGTAGGTGACAGGGACCTTGCCCTTCTTGTTGCCTCTCTCGCCAATGAGCCAGTCAGGGTCCATGCCAGGCAGGCTGTAGACAGTGATCAGCTGAGGAGGAGGGTGGTGGGGGGAGGTCATGCCCTGGCCAGGGCAGAACTAGCCCCAGGACTAGGTGTGGACAGAGCTTCGATTTCCCTGATACATGGCACCTACACACCTCCAGAGGCGGGCGCTCACCTCCTCATCTGCGCTACCAACATGGCAGACTAGAGGTTACTTCCTCGGAGCTGGAGCTGCCTCCACGTACCCCCCTGGGCCTAGCTCTACCCTCAGGGCCCCTCAGAGACTTGAAGACACTGGTGTAAGTCTGCAAGCCCAATGCTCCCAGTTCCAGTTCCCTGGTGCTCCTAAGCCAGTCCTCTCCCACCATCCTGTGGCACCCAGGCCCACCTCATCAGCCAGCAGGGCCAGCTCACTGCTGTCAGCCGCCTCGTAGTCATAGAGCACCCGAGCCTTCCGCGTTCCACTGGCAGGTGGGGCCACCTCCTCCAGGCAGAGAGCGGCCTCCCCTGGAGGGCCCAGGCCCGCCACAGAGGGCCCCACAGGCATGGTGGCCGCGGTGGTGGTGGGCGAGGTGCTGCTGAGGGGCGGGGAGGTGGGCTCTGTGGTGCCCACGAAGGTGCCTGGAAATCTGGAGAGGACAGCGGGGGGCACATCTCAGCAGCCAGGAGCCATATCCCCATGGGAGTCCCACGTGCCCCACAAAACTCCAGCTGAGCCCACTGCCACAGAGGCAAGGAGACCCCCAACTACTCACATGGCTCCCTGGGAGCTGGCAGCATGAAGGGCGGAGTCAAAGAAAGGGAAAAGTGAGCTCTCCCGCCGCGCCCCCCTCCCCGCCCACACACTTGGAGAAGCCCCTCTCAAAGCTCTCCAAGGCCAGCCACTTCACTGTCATCCTGATGGGGTGCCTGGGCCCAGTCGGCAGCCCTCTGACCCACCCTGTGTGTCATGGGGCTTTCTGAGCTCGGGGAGAAGGTTCCTGCCCGGGGCAGGTCAGGCTGCTCATTGAGTCTGGGAGCCAGGGGACCCCAGTGGGCACCTGCCCAGCTGTTTCTGTAAGTCCAGCATGTGGCGGTAGCACTGTGCATAGTAGGTTGTCTGAGACTCGACGAACTCATGGAGGCAGCGAAGGTGGTTCACCTGCGGGGAAGAGGCCCTGCTGACGGGACGTGAGGTGTCTCAGGGCACGAAACCTCCACCTCTGCCCCGGCCTCTGCTAGACCCTCGCCCAGCGTCCCCACGTCTTCTGCCCCAGCTGCTTGCTCCTTGGGGGACGAGAGAGGCACCTGCCCTTTGGGACTTGCTCCATCAGGCTAAATTCCACCCTTCTGGCCCACAGGCTCAAGCAGTGTCCCGCTCTTCCCTGCCTGCTTCCGAGATCCAGGTTCACTCACTGCCTCATTATGGACCAGTCTAGTGGGTATGTGAGGGCAGGCAGAAGACGGTGGATGAGGGAAGGAGGAGGCAGGGGCAGGACTCACGTGAGTGCTACTGATGCCCTCCAGCAGGAGACGGGTCACTTCTGCCTGCCGGTCAAATTCTGTCTGGGCCACTCGGAGCTCCTGCTCAGCCTGGGAAGAGCGAAGTGTGAGAGTGTGTGTGAGTGAGGCTCGCCCCCAGCTGCCCTCCCATCTGCCTTCTCCCAGGCCGGCGGCCCGCCCAGGAGCGGGGTCCTCTGCCCTCACTGCCCTGGGGATGCAGACAAACAGCAGGGCGGCAGCAGTACACCTCCCACCCTGCCTTCAGGCCTGGAGCCCAGACCCCTGGAGGAGCTAGAGCCCCACTTGGACGCCCAGGGCCAGTTCCGCGATGAGCAGTCGCAAAGACAGACCCTTGGGGACTCTGCCATGGGTCACTCTTTTGCCCATCTGACATCACCACCCATCAAGGGGAAATCCAACCAACAATCGCCTCATAAGGGCTTACAGGTGTGCCTCGAGGCACTGAGGAGGGGAAGTGACACCCCCTCCAACGACCAGGGGCATGGGGCAGAGCCCAGAACCAGAACTAGACCTGACCCTGCGGCAGCAGGCGGGCCCGGACTCCACCCTCAAGGCCCGACTCACCTTGTCCACCTCATCATTCCAGAGCTGCGGAGACCACAACAGGACCGCTCAGCAGGGCAGGGAGGGAGGGGGGTACCAGTCAGCAGGGGAGGCAAAGGGGGGTGGCGGAACGCCAGAGCCCCCGCCCTGCCTCAGCTCACCAAGACCCCAACCTCTTCCCACCCATTCCCTTCCCAACTCCCTCCCCCAACCCGACCAGGAGCTGAGGCTGGGGTGAGGCCTGGTATGAGAGGGGACACTGACCACCACAGTCCAGTCCAACATGCCACATGCAGGGAGGGGGACAGCCAGCTGGGAAGTCCTGCTTGGGTTTCTCCTATAGTGTAAGCCCCCAGGCTTTGACTGGGGTCTCAAGGGAGACTGAGCATCCCACACCCAACCCTCACACTTGGCTAAGGCTGGTGGGCTGGGAGGCAGGACTGTGTGGCCCTGGGCCAGTCACTGAACCTTTCTGTCCTTCGGCAGAGAAAGGCAGCCTCGTGCCCGAGTCACACTGGGGTTCAATGGCAAAAGAAATAAACAGGGCGGTCTCCACCCTCCAGGATATTGCTCCTTCCACTCGGCCCAGGAAGGGGGACAGGACGTGTCATCCAGAGTCTAAAGAAGAAAGACCCCCTCCCCCCACCACAACTTAAGAGACCCACTTCTCCTGCCAACTGCAGGAAATGCACCCTGAGACGATAACCTGACACACGGACACAGGCCAGCCCTGCAGACAGAGGTGTCCCGTCACATGCCTCCCAACATGGGAAGCCACCTCCACATGGACAGAGGCAGGGGACCCGGCAATGGGGGCCTGGTGACTAAACTGTGGTTGACACCCCCGAGGGACGACGGCCCAGCCATTGAATGACTGCATGAATACACGCAGCAACATGCTTATGACAGAGGGGAGAAGAGCCAGAGGGTCTGTGCGGGAGGATGTCACCCATGGGGCGCATGGAGGCCAGAGAAAGAGGCAGAAAAAGGCAGAGCGGTGGTTGCGATGGGCATGATGGGATAGATGTGATTTGCCTACTTCCCAAACTAAATAGTAAATACCAAATATCTCAACAAAGCTGTAGGAAAAAGAGATAGCAAGGCATTCAAAGTCTTCACGACCCAGCCCTGCCCAGCTCCTGCCCCACGACTGCCCCGGCCCCCACCCTGCCCCGCACATTCAGCTCCAGTCCCTCAGGACACGCCCCACTCTTCAACCTCTGGGCCTTGGCACCAGCTGCTGCTTCCACCCGCCATGCCCCCCCTCTCCCTGCTCATTCTCAAGGCCTCCTGGCGCTCCCACGACACCTCGCAGATGTGCCACGAAGGCAGCTGGATGAACAGTGTTGTCCTCGCCACCTGCCTTTAGGGGTCTGTGAACGTGTGGAAGGCCAGGCCCAGGCTTCCTCTCTCCTCGGGGCAGTGCAGGGCCTGGCAGTCGTGATGGTGAGTGGGGCTGGGCAGGAGTGTCTGCTTTCAGAGGGGTCAGGGTTGTGGATGGGGCGGGCAGACTCTCAGGTCCCCTGGGGATGGGACAGCTGCCATCCTAAGTTTACCATGCTGTTCAGCACAGCTGGTCAGTCTCCACCTTCAGCATTTTGTAGGGAGAAGCGAGGCCAGCAACCTGGTCACGGGGCACAGGGGAGAGGCAGGGGACAGAGGTGGGCTGCTGCCTTCCTCCAGCCTCTCGGGACTTGTCCGGCCAGGTGGGCAGAGCCCTGCCTTACCCTCTGGTTCCTCTTTGCTGTGGGAGGGGGTCGGGGGAGAGCCCAGGGGTAGGATGGGGCGGGGGACGCTTACCGCGGAGGCGCTGGCCGAGAGAATGTAATTACGAGGTCTAGTCTCCTGAAAGTCAGGCACCGTCTGGCGGGGAACAGAGTTCATGGGGAGAGGGGGGGTCATGTGGGGCTGAGGCTGGGGCCAGGAGGCTGCCCCAGAGTCTCCCACAGGGAGATGCCAGGAGCCCCGGCCCCAGGGACGGAGGCTACAGACAAATACAATATGGACCCCCTTCTCCCCGTGCCGACCACCTGGAAAGGAGGCAGGCTTAGGGACTTGGAGAGTTGAGACAAAGACCAAGTGGGCAGACACACGGGTGCCCGGGAGAGCAGATGCGATGAGGAGACAGCCCGCAGCTGCTGTCACAGCACTTGCCTCCGGGCACAGACGGGCCAGCCCCTGGCCCAGGGGTCTCGCTCAGATGCCCCAGTTAGACCCACAGTCCTCCAAACAAAGCCCTCCCGGCGCCCCCCAGCCCAGCTTTCTCCATCCCAGAATCTGCGCACAGCACATCTCTCACTCCTGCAGCAAGGACCAGGCCCCTCCCCCACAATGAGGGTGGACAGATGGATGCATGGATGGACAGAGTGACAGGCTGTCAACATTTGCAAAGAGCTGACTCACAGGCTCCAACGCCCAGTGTCCCCCAGACCAGAGGCCACACATGGTGGAAGCTCTGATGGGGAGACCAGCTGCTTGCAAAACGCCCGAGGACGTGCCCAGGGCCGCCACAGCACTGTGGCCCGAGGCCGCGATGGGCGAACCGAAGCAGCACGGCACGCGGGACAGGTATACTCACATCTCCCTCACACTGAGCAAGTTACCCAAAGCAGAACGGGAAGGAACAAAAACAGAGAGTTAGTGAGTCCACAGCGCAGGCGGGAGCAGGCCCCCCAGGCCCTAGCGGGAGGGGACACTGGCTGGACAGGCGAATGGACACATACGGCCCCACCCTCTGGAAGGAGTCCTGATCTGTGTATGTGTGTGAGTTTAGAGGGGTAAGGATGAGGAGCAAACTGCTGGGTTTGAGTTCCCTGGGATGCTGTACCTGGGCTGCCCAGGTCCTAGCTGTGGAGAGGGTGTCCTGGCCTAATCCAAAGGCTTGAGGTTGTCCGGGCCAATCAACTGGAGAAAAGGTTGTGCCATTCCAGTGACTAAGGAAAGGCTCCCCTGGCCGGGCTGATAGAGGAAGAATTTGTTCTGGCCAAGTTACTCCAGAGAGGTTGTCCAGCCCTGAGTGACAGGGAGACTGTCCTGTCCAGGTGACTTAGAGAGATCATCCCAATAGCCATAGGTCATCCTACCCAATCCCAACAAGACTCCAGTGGCTGAGCCCCTGCCTCCAGTATGGACCCCACACACCTGGATGAGCTGAGATCCTGCCCACGGCTCTTGCCAGAGGCAGTGCAGGCCCAGGCTCCATGGCCCCAGGTGGCCACACTGTGGGAGGGGAATGCAAGGAAGGTTTGGGGCTGGAACTCTCCAGGGCAGCTGGGAGCCTGGGCTGGGCCTTGCCTTCTCGGGCGAGAGCCTGGGAGGCAGTGGTGGCGGTATCCCTCGCGCATGCCCTGGACATAGGGATTCCCTCCCTCCTCAGGGTGTGAGGTGGCCTTTAGGCCCCATACACCCAAGGAGCCTGGCATGCCAAGAGTGTGCTCACCCTCAGGCCCAGCTCTCCCAATCCTGGCCTAGCCCTGGTCAACTTGTCCCATGCTGTGTCCCAGAGGCCCAGCCAGGCTGAACCAGCCTCAGTGGGCTGCGAGTGAAGGGGGGCCAAGGTGGCCCAGGCCCTACACTAGTCTCACGGGGCTACCTGGAAGGCCCCTCAGACATGCCCCTGAGCAGGCGGGCGGTCCAGCTCCAGGCTTGTCCACACCATCACAGGTGAGCCTGAGCATAGGACGCCCTGGGACCAGCGCTAGAGCAGCAGGTGGCAGAGTTAGTAAGGGGAGCCATGCCCGGGCAGAGCCGGGAACAGAGCCGAGCATCCAGGGAGGGCAGGGCAAGGGCATGCGAGAAACTCCAACTGGCTACCTGTCTGGGGAGGCTGTGGGGTGCCCTGAGCCCAGGTCAGGGCACTGCTGGTCGGCCCACCCCATAAATGTCTGCCCTGGCACCCAGAGCTCTGGGCTGCCAGGGTTCCCTTGGGGGTGGGGACAGAGAGGCGTGACCTGAAGTGGCCAGCCCAGACCAGCGTCCTGCAGCCAGGCCTCTCCAGGCAGGGACAGGGGAGAGGGGTCATGCCAAACACCAGGTCCCTTCACCCCTACCCCCCTGGCTCCAACCAGAGCTGGGAGGAGTGGGAGGCCGGCAGGGACACCTACCGTGGCTTTGGCTTCTGCGGCCTTGGCCTTCTTCAGCCGTGCTTTGCAGGCGTCCAAGTCCAGACGCCGGTTTTGGAGGAGCCGCCTCTCCTTCTGCAAGGTGGGGAACAGAAAGCAGTGAGACAGACCCTGGGCAGCCCTGGGGACCCTCAGCCATGGAAAGACTGGCCCACAGGGCCATTTGGTCAAGACAAGGAAACTGAGGCCCAGACAGGGGAAGTCATCCACTCGAGTCACTTGGTCCACAGAGCCACATCTGGGGAGACCCCAGCAGTGGGAGGTTCCTAGCATGAGAGGAGAACCTATGCTCAGCAGCTCTGAGGACAGGGTTGCCATGGTTACCAGAAAGTGGAGTGGTCCCAGGTCGCTCACCGAGATGGTCTTCCAGTCCCCTTCCAGGAAGTTGCGCAGGGGGGTGAGGAAGTTGATGGAGGCCGTGTGGATAAAATCCCTCTCTGCAGCTCCCAGGCGCTTCTCAGCTTCTGCCACCTTGACCAGGGTCTTCCCTGAGAAGAGAGGTGAAGGGTGAGGAAGAGGGTCAGGCTCCGGCTGCCCTGACCCCCAGCGGGCAGAGGAAAGAGCATGTGCTGCTAGGAAGATGTGCTGAAGAGGCCAGAGCAAAGACAGTAAGTGCAGAATGGCTGCGCTGGAAAACTGTGGAGGCAATCTACACATCCATGCACTGGGGACTGACAAATAATTAGTGGGACATCCCAAAAATGAAACACAACACAGCCATTGAAAAGATTGGGGGGTGGTGGGACTTCTAGAACGACAGAGAAAGGATTAATAAATCCTTTCCCCAAAGAGGACTAATAAAACTGGACAGAATTGTCAGAAACAACCATTTCCAGACTCTGGGAACTGACCAAAAGCAAAGAACAGACTGAGAAGCATTTATTCGAGACCTGCTGGACCTTGGTAAGAACAACGGAGTCTACGGCTCTTTAGTCTGGGGGTGCTCCCATCTCCTCAGGCTCTGGGTGCTGCAGCTCTACCAGGGCGGGGCAAGCCTGAGGCTGGCAGCTCACTGCGGGAAGAGGGTGATTTGATGTGGGCTGGAACACAGAAAAACCCATGGGATGCTTTGAAAACAATAATGATCTCAATGGCAAATAATCCAGAAAGGCCAGTATCACGGCTAACCTGAAGTTGGAATGCTGGCTGGAACAAGCAACAGACCTGCTAGAAATTTAACAGGAGATCTGGGAGATGAGATAGTCATAGTGGGTCTTGATAAACTCCCAGGCATCTCCAGTGGTCTGGAAGGCTATGCACGTGTGGAGCACGCTCAGAAGGACTGGAGAGAACCCCCACTATCTACTCATTCTTGGCTGAGCGGGAGGCTGTGCATGCTGACAAAGTAAAAGCCGGGCAGACCTGTAAACTTCTTGAACTTTGAATGTGTTCCCCAGCCCACACACAAATTCGTAACTGAAGTCTTAATGGTGCAAGACATTAAGCACAACCTCTGACCAATCGTTGGCTGACCACTGACATATGCTGACCTAGGAGCAACCCCCAGGAAGCTAGGCTTAAAAAGAAAAAGAGTAATTCAAGAGGGAAAAAACAGCAGAGACACCAGTGGCTGCATACTGCCAGGGACACAGACTAAACAATTAGCTCAGGAAGTCTCTAAACAAACAGATGGCAATAATAACCCCCAGGGGGATCAGAATCCAGAGCTGCTATATTACGTAAAATGTCCAGATTTCAACAAAAAATTATGAGACATGCAAAGAAATAAGGAAGTATGGTTGATACACAGGGAAAAGAAGCAATCAACAGACACTGTCTCCAAGGAGGCCCAGATGTTACTGAGCAGACAGACTTCTAAGCACCTACTACAAATATGTTAAAAACAAACAAAAAACAACGAATAGAAACCAAGTTTAAAGATTTAAAGGAAAGTATGATGATGACTCATCAAATAAAGAATATTAATAAAGTTATAAAAATTATAAAAAAGAAATGAAAATTCTAGAGTTGAAAAGTACAATAGTTGATAGGAAAAATTCATTAGAAGGGCTCAACAGTAGATTTGAGTTGGCAGAAGGAAAAATCAGCAGTTTTGAAGATAAATCAATAGAGAGTATCTAATCTGAAGAACAGAAAGAAAAATGAATGAATAATAATGAATATAGCAGGGCCGGCACAGTGGTTAAGTGTGCACATTCTGCTTCTGTGGCCTGGGGTTCACCAGTTCAGATCCTGGGTGCAGACATGGCACCACTTGGCAAGCCATGCTGTGGTAGGCGTCCCACATATAAAGTAAAGGAAGATGGGCACTATGTTAGCTCAGGGCCAGTCTTCCTCAGCAAAAAGAGGAGGATTGGTGGTGGATGTTAGCTCAGGGCTAGTCTTCCTCAAAAAAAAAGAAAAAAAGAATAGAGCTTCAGAGACCTGTGGGACACCATCAAACAAACCAACATATGAGTAATGGGAGTCCCAGAGGAAGAGGAGAGAAAGGGGCAGAAAAAATATTTGAAAAATAGCCCCAAATGTCCTGAATTTGATGAAAAACATTAATCTATAGGCAAGAAACTAAACAAACTCAAAACAGGATAAAGACAAAGAGATCCACAGCCATGACATCATAGTCAAACTGTTGAAAGACAAAGACAAAAAGTCTCAAAAATAGCAAGAGAAAAGCAACTTCTCACATATAAGCGAGCCACAATAAGATTAACAAACGACTTCTCATCAGAAACAATGGAGGTCAGATAGCAGTGAGATGGTATATTCAAAATGAGGAAAGGAAGATCTCTCATCCAAGAATTTTATATACAGCAAAACTGTCCTCCAAAAGTAAACAGAAAATAAAGACACTCCTAGATAAACAAAGATTGAAAGAATTCATTGCTAGCAGCCCTACCATAGGAGAGATACTTCAGGTTCAAAGGAAATTACACCAGATGGTAACTTGAATCCAGATAAAGAAATCAAGAGCTCCAGTAAAGGTATGTATATAGGCAAATCTAAAAGATAATATAAAATTTTTTTTCTTAACTGATTTAAAAGACAATTGAATAAAACAGTTATTATAAAACTATATTATTGAGCTTATAAGATACAGAGATGCCGGATGTATGACAATAACATCACAGAGGAATGGGGAGGGAATGGAGCTATAATGGAGCAAAGTTTCTATATTTTACTGGAATTAAGTTAGTATTACTTGAATCAGATTGTGAAAAGTTAAAATGCATATTGTAATTCATATTGTAAAACCACTAAAAAAATTTTAAAGTTGAAAGAAAGCAACAAAGAAATTAGAATGTTACACTAGAAAATACAGTATCTATTCAACACAAAAGAAGGCAGTAAGCAGGAACCAACAAAAATGACCTGAGACATACAGCAAACAGTAACAAAATGGCATATGCAAATTCAACCACATCACTAATTACATTAAATGTAAATGGATTAAACACACCAATCAAAAGGCAAATATTGTCAGACTGAATTTTTTTTTAAAGATCCAAACATATACTATCTGTAAGAGACACACTTTAGATTTAAAGGCATAAATAGGTTGAGAATAAAAGGATAAAAAAAGCATAGCATGCTAACAGTAACCATAAAAGAACAAGAGTAGCTTTATTACTATCAGATAAAATGGACTTTAAGATAAAAAGAAAAAGTTGCAAGAGACAAAGAGCACTACTTTACAATGACAAAAAGAGTCAATTCATCAGGAAGATATACAGTTATAACCAGACAGACCTAACAACAGAACCCCAAAATATATGAAGCAAACACCGGCAGAATGAAGACAGAAACAGAAATTCAACAGAAATAATTAGAGACTGCAATCCACTAAAAAATGGAGAGAACAAGACAAAATCTGCAAGGATACAGAAAACTTGAACAACACTATCAACCGATTTGTCCTGACAACACTTTACCTGCAACAACATAATACACGATCTTCTCAAGTGAACGTGGAACCTTCTCCAGGAGAGACCATATACCAGGCCATAAACAAGTCTTAATACATTTAAAAGAATTAAAATCACACAGAGTATCTTCTCTGACCACAGTGAAATTAAATTAGAAATCAACAACAGAAGGAAAGTTGGAAAATCCACAAATATCTGGAAATTAACCACGCCTCTGCTGGTGGGGATGTAAAAATCACAGAAGCACTTAGGAACACAGTTTGGTAATTTCTCAAAAAGTTAAACATCAATTTACCATATGGCCCAGCCGATTCCGCTCCTAGGCGGATACCCAGGAGAAGGGCCAGCATACAGCCACACGAGGTGTGCATACAAACGTCTGTCTCATGATGAAGGGATAAAGAAAATGCAGTCTGTCCATACGATGGAATGCTATTCAGCAATAGAAAGGAATGGAATCCTAAAACGTGCCACAACATGGATGTACCTCAGAGACATTATGCTGGGTCAAAGCAGCCAGATGCAAAGCAATATACTGTAGGATTCCATTTCTAGGAAATACTCAGAAAAGGCAAATTTACAGAGACAAAAGCACACTGGTGGTTGGCTGGGGGTGGGAGTGGGGACTGACTCTGAGTAGACACAAGGGACTTTTTACGGGTGATGGAAATGTTCTTTAAATTAGGTTGGGGGATGTTTGTACAATTCTGTAAATTGACTAAAATCCATTGAATTACACACTTAAAACAGATGCACCTTATAGTAAAACTTAAAAAATAAAAAATAAAGACTGAGGTGGCTCTGTGCGTGTATTGTGAACAGATATCTCTAAGGCAAGCCCAAGTGTAAAAACCAGGTTGCAGAATAGTACACGCAGGATGATCCCGTTAAAAAAGGCCCACAAACCAAACTGGTTAAGAGAGGCTTCCATTTTCTACTTTATTTTGATCTCCACTGACTGAAATTTTTACAAGTAGAATGAAGTCAGGTATTTGTGTAATTAAAAATAACAGGGGCCAGCCCAGTGGTGCAGCGGTTAAGTGCGCATGCTCTGCTTCGGCGGCCCAGGGTTCGCTGGTTCAGATCCCGGGTGCAGACATGGCACTGCTTGGCACGCCATGCTGTGGTAGGCGTCCCACGTATAAAGTAGAAGAAGATGGGCATGGATGTGAGCTCAGGGCCAGGCTTCCTCAGCAAAAAGAGGAGGATTGGCAGCAGATGTTAGCTCAGGGCTAATCTTTCTCAAAAAAAATAAAAAATAATAAATAAAAATAAAAATAAAAATAAAGAAAGGAAGGGAGAGAGAAAGGGAGAAAAACTAGAGGGCGAGAGACCTTGACCCCTGACCCCAGCTGTGGGGCCTGGCTCACCGTAGGGAGTGGTGGGCCCCAGCTCACTGGCCGCCTCCGCCATGTACTGAGCCAGCAGCTCCCCATTGGTGACCCTCGAGGGCACCTTCCTGTCCAGTTTCTCATACAGGAACTCCTCCACTCGGGCACCTGTGGGGAAACAGCAGTCAAAGCCACAGGGCTCTTTGGTACAAGCCTAAGGATGAAAGCCACGGTGACAGAAACAGACCCAGACCAGGGCCTGCCCACAGGAGTGCCCAGCCTGTGACTTTCAGAATATTCTCTTGCTGACACCCACTTTGACCCTGTGGAACCCCTCACTCTAGAGAGGAGGAAGTCACGGCTCAGAGACATGAAGTGCCTGCCTGAGGTCACACAGGTGGGGGTGACAGGCCAAAGTCAAAGCCCGCCCACTTCTCCCTCATTACAGTATGATTTATGGAGCACAACACACAGATGACCAATGCTCTGGCCCCGGCCCCAGAAAGCTCGCAGCCACTCAGCTGCTACACAGCAGACTTATAGGCAGATAAGCATCTTGAGCGCAGGCCACCCCTCTGTTCCCATATGTTCCCCGCAGTCGTGCTTCTCAGTGCTCACGGTGTGACTCTGGGCAAGCCCTCTTCTCTGAGTCTCGCTGCCCTCTCTCAAATGACCCGGCTTGTGTTCTTCCTGCCTCTCCTCCCAAGTGTTTTAGTTTCCAGGCATTTCTTCAACTCCTTTGTGCAAAACTTAGCACTCCCACTGCCCCAGAGGGTGCGTCTTGGAGCCCAGCACCGAGTCTGCTGTTTTCTTTAACTCAGACCCCCCACCGCAGCCTTCGGCCCCAAGCGTCTGACCCAAGTCCCGCCTGCCGCCCAGCCCCACCTGCCTGGCCTCCCACCCCTCACCCAGGGCCACCCCGCGTCCACTCACTGGGGTTGGGCTGCAGGAGCACTTCTGTCTGCCTCAGGATTTTCTCTGTCCAGTTCTTGGTGCTGTCTGCCCGGGCCAGAAGGTTTTCAAAGTTGGCATCAAGCTCAGTCTTCTCGGCCTGGCCGAATTTCTCCTCTGTGAACTGTGAAGGGAGGGCTCAGAAGGGAGAAGGGAGGACTCCCCCTGCCCCACCCACCTACCCCTCGCCCCCAGCTGGAACCCAGGCCCCAAGGTCAGGAAATTTGCTCTGTCCCTAATCTTCTCTGCAACCCTGATCAAGTTACAACCTGCTCTAAGCCTCAGTTTGCCTCTCTGTGACCCGGGTTTGGGGAGCATGGCTTCTTTTGGAAATCCAATGAAAACAATAGACTTGCTCCCCACAGAAATGCACATTTATACAAAATCTGGCATACAACTTGGAGGGGTAAGGAACCACAGGGAGCTCACCGCTGAGAGTCCTCTGAGCCTGACCCTGAAGGAAGTGCTCAGGGAACCAATGAGGCACAAGGAAAGGTCTGGGGTTATCAGGAGGCCCCATGGGGGGCTGGGAGCCACTGGGGATGGGGTGCCACGGGTGTGAGTGGGAGGAAACAGGTTCCAGAATCAGAGAGCCCTGATTCAAGTCTCAGTTCTGCTACTGATGAGCTGTGTGACTTTGGGCAAGTGGCTTTGCCTCTCTGAGCTTCAGCTTCCTGAGCTGAAAAATTGGAATAATAAGTAATAGCACCTCCCTTGTAGGTTGTGAGGATGAAAGAAGAAAGATGTGGGCAAGACATGAAGGCCGGGGTCTGGCAGAGAGTCAGTGTTCAACGTAAGATGCTGCTGCTGCTGTTAAGAGCTGATGGGGAGAGAGATGGCTGGGAAGGAAGGGGAGTGTGTGTGTGGCGGAGGGAGGACAGCCACATGGCTGGCCTCTGGTGGCCTGGTGTGATGGGCGGGGAACACCGCCAGCCCATCAGAACCAACTCTGGACACACCAGGGCCCAGAAAGCTCGGCAGCCCCACCCCAAGGTGAGGCGGGGACCAGGATGTTACATAGGTCCCCCATCAGAGCTGGAAGAAGCCATGTGGGCCACCTAGGAACAACCAGAAGCTGGCCCAAGTCCTGGCCCCTCGGGTCTGGAAGGCCTTCTCCAGCCAGGGGAAGGAGTCTGCTCAAGGTCACAGCCAAACAGCAAAAAGGAGAAGACCCGCAGGAGGAAGCTGGTAACAACAACAGATACTGCCGGGCGCACCTGTGGCCCAAGCCTGTGCTCAGTGCTTTCCCCCAAGGACCCACTGACTCCTCCAACAGCCCGCCAGGGCGGGGCGAGGCGGGTTTCCCATTTCACAGATGCCACTGAGGCCAAGCAAGGGGCAGACTGTGCTGGAGTCAGGGTCATCATGGGCTGGGGGTCTGGAGGCCCTTCCGAGACTACTTGGCAGTGATGAATCATCTAGAGGCTGGGGACAGGAGCAGAGGCAGCTGACAGGCTGCTGGTCAGGCCGCTCCTGCTTGGCAGCCATCAATTATGCAACAGGGCTTGGGTTTCTCCCTGGAGGGCGGGGCAGATGGGGGGCGGGTAGGGTTATAGCCTCAGCTCCCGACCTGGGTACCAGCCGCTCCCGGTCTCCTGGGAGCTCTCCTTACTCCTGCTGCCCTGCTGCCACTGCCTCCTCTTACTCCTCATACTCCCCAAACTGGAGCCTCCCAGAGCCAGGCCCTGAACAGGCTCACCTCACCAGCCCTTTGAGGGGGTGGCATTAGCCCCATTTTCCAGATGAAGAAATCAAGCCTCAGAGGGGCAAAGTCACCTCTCTAGTCCTCAGTTTTCCCCCCTGAAGAATGGGGATAGCAGGACCCAGCTCACAGAATATTTGGAAGGTGCTTAACTCCATGGCCAGCACACAGCACAGGCCTGATAAACGTTAGCTAGTGCTACCATCACCGATAAAAGGCCTCTCTCATAACCCTCCTCAGCTCTCAGGAGCTACCTAGAGACCTCTTTACCCCGACAGCACCAGTGCATGTCACCCTAAACGTGCACCCCAGCCTCTCCCGTCCTTATCAAGGCTAATGGCAGCGCTCCCCACGGAGCCACCTGACCACCCGTCCCTCACACACCACATCCACCCAGGTTCAACATCCTACCCGGCCTCCCTGACCTCTGGGGCATCCATCCCACGTCCACGGCTGCCTGCCTGGCTCGGATGATGACGATGCTGCCACCTCCCTGGCTTTATTTTCATCATTTCTAACACTACCATTACTGTTACTGCAATTACTACAAATGGTTAGTACTCTCACTTCTATGCCCACTCCCACCCCCACTGGCATCTTACCCACATATGCCTTGGTTTTCCGGCCTTGGTGCCCGTAGCTGGGCAGTTTCCCACCACATGGACCAACTTCACAAACCCCTCCTGACTTTCAGGGTACAGTTCGGGGATGGAGAAGCCATCCCAGAATCACTCGTGCAAAAGGGATCCTGCCCTCCAGATTCTTATCCCAAGGCCAAGGGCTGGTTCCCGACCAGATGGGGGTGGGGTGAGGCTCTTAAAGGTGTGCCAGTTCTCGGAGGGGCTGGCGCTTCCCCAGCATGTCCTGGGACCTGGCAAGGTGGCACCTATGCAGAGGCGCTGCCCACGCATTGATAATAACCACCCCCCCAATCCTTCCTGGCTGATTTCTATCCCCTGGGCAGGCTGGCCTCAGGAGGGTCCCCTGAGTGTCCTCTCCTGCCCAGGTCACATTTCAGGCCCCTGTCTCCTCTGGCCTGCCACCCTGCCCCATCCCTGCCAAGGGGAAGGGCCCAGTGCTTCAGAAGCTGATGCCCGCAGAGTCCCAGGCTGCTCCCTGCAAGATGGCAGCAGCAGGGGGTGGGCGTGCAAAGCCAGAGAAAGCCTCTATTTATAAAGCTCCCGGCTCCCTCCTCCACACTGGAGGCTGGGGCCTGGGCACTGGCTCCCACTCCAGTATGGGCCACCCACTGGGCCTGCCCCCGTCAGGCCAGGCGAAGAGAGGCCACAGGCCCCAAACCTCCCCACGCCAAGAGGCTCTGCAGGCCCTGGCCAGGTCAGGTGCCAGGGCCCCACAGTAGCAGGAAACCGGCAGATCAGGTTCTTCCCAGATGTGGGAGATAGAGCGGTTGCCATACCAACACCTTCCAGATTCCCCACCTTCCAGATGGACTGGGGCTGGCCATGGGCTCTGGGGTCCTGGCATCTCCACTAGGGCTGGGGTCACCTGTGGGGCTTGGAACATCAAGCAGCAAATCCTCACTGGGGCGCTAATCCCCAAAGAGACACTGCACTTTCTAGTAAACATGGCCACATGGGCTTCCAAGAGGCTGTCTGCGGCCGAGCTCCTCTAGAGAGTCAACAACAACGCAAGGCGCAAACAGCAGGGCCTGTCCCCAGAGCACTGCGACGGCCAAGCCCCGAGTCTGCAGCCACCCTTGGTTACACCTGACTGGCAGAAGGGGACAGGAATGCTCCAAGAGAAGTGACTTGCCCAAGGTCACATGCTGCACAGGTGCAATATTAACCACATTAACACCAATCTGGGAGCCTGCCTTTAGTGAGGACGTTCATGCAGAGCGCCACGGAACCCTCACATCCATCCTGGGAGGGGGGACTGCTAATCCCATTTTTCAGATTGAAAAATTGAGGCCCAGACCGGAGGTCCCCGTCACAGAGGGAGCATCCACGCCCATAGCTGACTCTAGGTCTTCACCATTACATTAAGCTGCCTCAGTTTCTCTCCTTGCCCCTAAATGGATAGGATTTGCTCCAATCCCAGCATCATAGGCCTGGACAGCTTCCCGAGGAGGACACCCAGCCAGGCCCCAGCCCTCTCTCCGCCCCCAAGAAATAAGAGGAAACAGGCCTCCCACCGAGCAGAAAGGAGATAACCCCGTCCCTCCAGGCTTCCTGCCTGACTATCCAAGCGTGTAAAAGGGACCGAGGCAAGCATAGTACCACCTTGGACAGCCCAATGCACAGGTGCGGAGACTGAGGCTCAGAGGAGGGGTCGGGGCGGTGCATGAGTCCTTGGGCCTGGGACTCAGGCATCCAACCGCCTGTCCGGGAGTCAAGAGTCACTGCTGGGCAAGGACAGGGAGGCAGGAGCCGCCTGGTGCCCTCGCTCCTCCCCAGTGGAGACCCACCGGGGCCTGCGGCAGGCGCCAGGGCAGCGGGGGAACCCAGCCGGTGGAAAGGGTGGACACTGACACGTCCCCGCAGGGAACAGGGCCGAGGCCGGCTCAGCCCCCCGCGGCGTGCCACGGTGAGGGTGCGGCCAGGGGGCCCGGCCGCCCCGGGCTCGCTCTCTCTTCTGGGCAGCGCAGGAGGAGGGATGTCGGGGGCTAGGGTGTCCCCGCAGCGGGGAAGGGGGTGCGGCCTCGAGGGGCTTCTCCTGCGCCCCCGGACTCTGCTGCAAGGCGCTCCCGGCCCGCCCCACATCCGGGCCCCGGGAGCCGGCGCGCGCGGCCCAGGGCGCCCGGCCTCACCTGCACGGCCCGGGTGAAGAAGATGCCCGCGTCCGACGCCAGCTTCTTCATGTTGAAGTCCATGGCGCGCCCACCGCCGGCCGCGCCCGGCCCCAGCGCAGCCTGGCAGACCCCGCCCGCCGCCGCCGCCGCCCGCCCGCACCCCGCCCACCTGCTGCCAGGCCGCCCGCCCGCAGCCGCCGCCACCGCCGCCGAGACGGCCGAACGCGCAGGGCGGGGCCTCCGGAGGGGGCGGGGCCTCGGGGCGGGGCGGGGCCTCGGGGCGGCCCGGCTCGCTGCTGCCCCCTGCGTCCGCCGCCCGGCCGGCCTCCTCCGTTCCTCACGCCGTGGCGCCTTGTTCGTGTGTGTCTCTTCGTCCCTAGGACTAGGCCCTCTGTCTCCGTATTTCTCGGCCTCTTTTGCCCCGGGTCTCGCTGTGCCGCCCACCACCACCGCCTTGACCTCTCCAGCCCCGTCTCTTCTTCTGCCCCTGAACATGGTGACACTAAGGACAACTGAGCCGGGACCCAAATCTTCTACGGCTGGGGAACGGCTGTTTGTCCGCTGGAAGCCCTCTGGATCCCCAAAGTTGGGGGAAGGTGTGCCGAGGGGTAACTGGGAGGGAGGAGAGGTTCTGCCCAGGTGGCGGATTGGGCTGCCCTCGGGGCATGGACGTGGCTGACCTTGAACCTGGCTCCTCACCGCCCCGGACAGGCAAGGGGATGGCTTGCACGTACATCCCTCCTCCCGTGGGACTTGGAAAGGGGCTTACAACCTGTCTCCACCTCTCCCTGCTCTTGACCTCTAGGCTTCATCTCTTAACCTGGTGGAGGGCTCTGTCCCTGAACTGGTTCCCTTTCCTCCCTGGCTCTGTCCCCTGGATACCTGGCTTTGTTGATCTCCCTACACTTACTCCAGTTCCCCATGACCCACCCCAGCCTCTCCTGCAGGGGAACCCTTGAGCCACCTGGGGGTTTGTTCAAAATCCAGACCTTGGTCCCACTCCCAGCCCTGATTCTCTCGGTGCAGATGGGGCCCAGGCAGCTGGAGTTTTGAAAAGCTTCCAGGTGATTTAAATGTGTGTCCCGGGTTCAGAACCACTGGTCTGTATTATTATCTCTATGGAGCCATCATCAACTCTCACGTCACGCACATACCTTCAGTTCGTCATCTGTATGTGTTTCTTTCTGTTCACTATGTGTTTCTATTCGTCTGTATTGATCTTTGACTTATTTACTGGTGTCTGTTGTGGGGGACTGGAATTGGCCACGCCAAGATATGTCTCTTTGGCCTGAGGATTATTTGAGGCTGGTTGCTTTTGATAAACTGGGACAGGGAAGGAGGCTCTGAGGGGTGGAACTTGCTTGCCCTTTGTTAGGAGACATTTACATTGTAAAGGAAATCTCTATCTGTAAAGGTGCCTCCCTCTCTGTACCAGGAAGAAGAAAGGGGATGACCTTCTCTCTAGAAACTCTTAATCAATACCAAAGGCAAGGACTTAAATCTGCATCTTGTTTACTGTACTTGTGTGGTAATCTTAAGAGGGGACTTCAGCCATTTTGGCGAGTTGCTCAGCTTGCCTGCCCTCTCCCATGTATACATATTATAAAACTTTGTTTAATTTTCTCCTACCATTCTGTCTCATGTGAATTTAATTCATTCTCTGGCCAGAAGAACCCAGAGAGGGTAGAGGAAATGTCTTCCTCCCCTACGCTATCTATAGCTGACTATATCATTCATTTAGCCAGCATCCAGTCATATCCTGCAACAGCCTTGTCAATATAGTTATATGTTCGTTCGTTCATTAACTCACACTGAGCACTGTTAAAGAAAAAACTATTCACGATACTTATGAAAGACTGCAAAGAAGACTTTATTCAACAGAGACTAGTAAAGTGGGGGTTTTGCAGTAGGGGTGAGAAATCAGGCTCAACTCCAAATGCTTCAAGGACAAGTGGAGATTTACAGCTAAGGAGCCGGGTGGGGGTCGGTGATGGAAAATAAGTAAGAGGAAACATCAAGGCTAGCGGGCTTCTTGCTGAAGGCACGCCAGGGCAATAAGATAGTGAGGGTGGAGGATGAGAAATTTGATCAAATATGGAGGGTGACCAGATACCAAGGGTGGGGGATTCTTGCTAAACTGACTCAGCAGTGTTCTTGCTACAACCGTACTCCACAAGGACAGAAATGGAAGCCCAAGGTCAAGCCGGGTCAAGCAGAGGGCTCAGAGGAGCCTGACTCAGTTTGGTCAAGGAGAAAGTCTTTGCCAGCACCTACTATGTGCCAGGCACTGTTTCAGGCGCCAGGGAAGCAGTGGTGAACAAAACGGACCTCCCCTCTTGGACAAACAAATATATAGCATGTCAGGTAATGAGTCCTGGGAAGACAAACACAGCAGGGTAAAGAGGAGAGAGAGCGAGACAGTAGGTGCTAGTCATTGCTGATCTTACAGCTTCCCAATCCATATGTTTCATCCATTTATCTACTTTCCCCTTGGCTATTGCAGTTTTTCTCATAGCTGTGGCCAAAGTGTCCTGAGCCCATGCCAGGCTCAGCGCTGAGCACTTTTAAGTGAATAATCATCTGAGAGCCTCATAACAGCTCAGAAACCATCCTCCTTCTCATTTTAGGGTGAGGAAGCTGAGATTCAGAGAAGTTAAATTGATGAGGATTTTTAGGCTGCTTAATTTTAAAACAGTTTATGATGAGGATTTTTAGGCTGATTAATTTTAAAACTACGGATGAGAAGCAGGTTCTGAGGAGTGGAATTTGCTTGCCCCTTTGTTGGGGAACATTTACATTTCTAAGGGAAACCTCTATCTGTAAAGGTGCCTCCCTCTTTGTGCCAGGAAGAAGGGGGATGGCCTTATCTCTAGAAATTCTTAATGCCAGAGGCAAGAATTTAAGTTGGTTACTGTCTGGCAACCTCATGTAACTGATTTAGGGTGGTGGCTTCTGGCCTTTACTTAATCCGATTTGGTTCTTATCTAAAAGTCGTGGGACCACCCAATGGCCAGACCCCACCTGCACTGATACCATTTTAACTTTTTCCCATGTTCTTTCCTTTGTCTTGGTAAAGAGATGACTCACATACCTATGCCTTAAATTTAGCCTTACTCTCCACTCATGTTTGCAGCAGCAGCGGCTCTGCCTGCCCATGGGTCCTGTCCCCATGCCAGCGGGGGCAGCAGAAGCGGCAGCAGCAGAAGCTCTGACTGCCCATGGGTCCTGTCCCCATGCTATTCTATTCTCTAAATAAAAGAGCACTACTGCCAGATCTTAAGAGTCTAAGAAATCTTTCTTTCGACTCCTCGGCTCACCGACCCCGCATCAAAATGATTTGCCCAAGGTCACAGGGGAGGAAGCAGCAGATTTAGCCCAGAATCCAGGCAGTGAGTCCAGCAGTGGAGATGCTCCCCTTTGCTCTGGCTCTCTCTTCCATGGCTCATTGGCTGCCACTCTCCCCTGTCTCTGCCACCTCGAGTCAAAGATGCCAGATTCTCTCTTGCCTCCGGGTCACAGCCCATGCTGCTCCTGGAACACTCCTCCCTCTCCTCTCTGCCCAGCTAATTGCTGCTCATCCTTAGGTCTCGGTTTGGACCGTCCTTTTCTTTCAGCAGTCTCACCTCCCCGTGGGAGCCCAGGTGTCCCCACATTCCTGGGTTTCCCCCATTAGAGCAATATCATGCAATTGTGATTAAGTATCTCAGTTACATGTATCTCGTCCACTACTGTGCTCCCATGCCCAGCCAAACTGCTGGCACACAGAAATATTAGTTATCGAATGAATGAAAGAATGTGACCTTACTGATAATTATATTTTAAAAACTTAGATGTGCCCAGCTTTTCGCAGTTTTGAAAGGGCTGCCACACCGTTTTCTTCCTATTCTCACCAAAGCCCTGCAACTCAGGCAAGGCAGGAATTGCATCCCCATTTCACAGAGGGGTAAGCTATAAACTCTGAAGAGCTGAAGTGGCAGAACTTGATTCCAACTCAGGTCGGTCTGATTCCAAACCCAGTGATTGGTGTCAGGCAGTTGGGCGGTCAGATTTGAGTCACTTCACTCCAGCTCTCAGGGACACAATGTCTGGTAGGGGAGACAAGGCACTTTTGCGAACGCCTCCAGAAGAAGATGGAGAGTGGCAAGGCTTTAAGAGGATGCTGTGGGTATTTGAAAATGGGCGCTTGAAGAGCGGGAAGGACTTGTCCGTGTGGGGACCAGTAGGCATCGAGGAGCCAAATAAGAGGGCGCAGAGCGCCGCCACCTCCTTCCGCAAAGCCCCTTCCAAACCCAGTTGCTCTGTCTCAGTCCGTTTAAGATTAGCTGCCCTGCCTCACTCAGCCGCCCGTGTCAATCTAATCCCGATGGCCAATCATAGGAGAGAAAATAGCACTTCCGCGCCTCAACCGCACTTAGGGGGCGGGGCAGAGAGCGCCGAGAGGCGACACCAGATTGGTCATGTGACCCACCCCATTGGTCCGAGGCAGGAGCAGCGCGGGGCGGTTCGGCGACGCTGATTGGCCAGAGAGGGATTGGCCCCTCGTGAGGCCACGCCCCTCGATGGCCCGCGAGGTTGGTTGCGCGGGCGCCAGGGAAGGAGACGCTGCCCTTCCGCAGCGATGGGATCCCGGGTGAGTGGCGGCCCGGGTCGAGCGGGCAGGCGGCGCGGCAGGGGCCGGGAGTGAGGCTGGCGGCGGGCGGGAGCCGGGCCTACGCGAGGCGCTGGGTGGGCGCGCAGGTGTCCGGGCTCAGCCGGACTGGAAGGGCCCGCATTGGAATGAGCAGGTACCCGGGCCGTGGGCGGCGCGAAAGGTGGAAGGAGAAGGTACCCGATCAGTGAGGAGATGCGGGCCTGGAACGTTGCGGGGATCGGACGACCCTCAAGGATGTTCTGGTGTTCGGGGGCAGGAGAGGAGGGGGCTTGACCCGGGGCTGCGCAAAGAGATGTCTGGGATGGAATGAGCAGATTCTGAAGACAAAGATATTGCTGAGGTTCAATTCGGGAGTGCCCCGTGCCTGACCTGGTCGGCCTGGTGAGGTGTCCAGGCTGGAATGGGCAGAGGGTGGCTCAAGGGAGTGCCCGGGCTGGGGACGTTGCTGGGGTCAATGCAGAAAGGGGGGCTGCTCAGGCCAGAATCATTAAGGGGGTTGTCCAGGCCAAGGGAGGAGGTGGGCTGGTGGAAAGTGTGGGCATCCAGGCTGGGGGTGTTGTAAGTGCCATGGTGGGGGTGGAATGAGGAGGTTCCTGCCCGAAGTTATATGGCGGGAAAGACCACTGCCCAGGTTGGGGCACCAGGTGGGGAACATATCCATGGGCTTCTTATTGCGGAGAAGATGTGGAGCCCTCTCTCTGGATCATGCCAGGGGGATGAACAGGGCACGGTTGGGCTGGCTCTGGATCCGTCCCCGGCTTGGAGCAGGCTTGGGGATGGGTGTTGCCACCTTACACCTGCCGCTCTCCTCGAAGTCGGTCCAGCAGAGAGCGCTCTTCCCTCTCCTGCAGACAGGTGCCGGGCCGCCCCGGCTCACCATCTTCACGCCTTCACGTGGGCTCCTCACTGGAGGGTGCAGAAGTCCTTCAGGTGCAGCACGGAGGCACACGTGGCAGTTGTAGCTGGCAGCTCAGGGGAAACACCACAGCCTTGGGGTCTCCCGGAGCTGAGATCACATCCTAGCTTGGCCATTTACTCAGTGACCTCGGTCAGGTCGCTTATCTCTCAGAGCCTCAGTTTCCCCATCATAAACAGTGGTTGTTGCGAGGGTTCTGTCAGTGACTAGACTCGAAATCCTCTGTGGAGAGCCTGTTGCAAGCCTGGCCTGTAGTAAGAGCTTGGGAAAGAGTGGCTGTTGATCTCGGATGTTCTGAGGCCTGGGCCAGGCTGGGAGAGTGAGAGGGGTGGCTTATGATTTTAACCTGGGCCCTGAACCCTGGAGGTCACTTAGCTCAATTTGCAGCCTCCTGGCAAGATGTCCCCCACCCTTGACAACATAACAGATTCCTCAGCCCTAGGATATTTCTCTGCCACCCCCGTCACACACACACACAGCTCAGCCCTAGAGCTACGCTAATAGGATTGTCCATCCTTTCCTCTCACTGGGGATAAGCCATTTCTCGTGCTGGTCCAGTGACTTTGGCAGCCATCCCGGGTACAAAGGGTCTGTCCCAGGCTGCATATTCCTTCCGCTTGAGGTCCCAGGAAACCTTGAAGGCATCCTGGGCCTTGGTGGTGGCGGTTGCTGGTTGGTGCCCTGTAGGATCTTGGGGACTGGGCTATGTGAAGTCAAGCCACTGGTCAGTGAAGGCCATTTGTTGGCCTTGGAATGGGGCAGTGGGGTACCCTGGGGGTCTCAGAAGGCCCCAGGGCAAAGTTGCCCTTGTAGTTGGTGGTTCTGCTAGGGGCTTGCCACTTCCTGCTCCATATTCAGGTTAGGAAAAGGGGAGTAGTCCAGGAGATCTTGGTCCAAGTCCTGACTCCACCTCATTCCAGCTGTGTGACTTTGGATGCCTGACTTAGCCTCTCTGCGCCTCAGTTTCCTCGTTGGAAATTGGCAGGCGTAGGGGGTGGGAGAGATCGATAGCAAGTAGTTCACAGAATTGTAATGATTCAGTGAAATAATGTCCGTAAAGAACTCAGCAAGAAATACACACATAATGTGTAGTGGTTGTTATTATTTGAGGAAATACCCTGCTGTTTTCGTACTACAGTCTACCGGAAGTAAAGCATTCTTGGCTTCGTGGGAAGTGGAAAAGAGGTGATGATTCTCATCAGGGGCCTGACCCTTGGGAGGCCTGAGATTTTGTTTGGCACATGGGCCATGGGTTTGAAAAGACTGAGAAAGCGTGGCAGAAAGCCCCATCTTCCAGGCCTGGGGTGCACTCTTGGGCTAGTGTGCCAGAGACGCTGCCTTCTGCTCCCAGGGCGCAGGGTGCAGAGTGCCTTCTGCTGGCGGGTGCAGAGGGCCGGGGCCTGGTTGCAGGCCTGGCATTCCAGCCATAGGCTTGCTTCCGTCTCATTTCCCAGAGCACTCTTGTGTGCGTTTCTCTGCTCACGGGAGCACATCCTTGTGTCTGACTTGGTCGTCTGTCTCTCAGCTCTGTGGAGGGAGCCTCTGGTATGTGTGTCGCTGTCCTTTCGCGGTGTGGATGGTGCCCGGGACCCAGCCAGCAACCAGGTGAAGACGTTCTCCTTGGAAGCTCTCGGCCCCGAGGGCTGTTGCCTGGGCTGCTGTCTTGCCATGGCATTCCGGAGGACTGAGGGCATGTCCGTGATCCAGGCCCTGGCCATGACGGTGGCCGAGATCCCCGTGTTCCTCTACACGACGTTTGGGCAGGTAAAGACTGGGGTGGGCTATGGGCTCGTCCTATACACCCCTGGTCCCTGAAACACTGAGCCAGTCCTCCAGGCTCCCTCAGCATCCGAGAAAGCTGGGCCCTCCATGCTCTCCCAGGTGTCCGGTGTCTCCTCTTTGATCAGAGTGAGAAGGGCTGGGTTAGGAGTCTGGGGCCCCGAGCCCAGTCTTCACCCACCGTCCTGTGACTCTCGACCTCAGTTTTTCAGTCTATAAAAGGGGACAATAAAGCCCTTCCTGCCAACCTCAAATGTTTGTGGCTGACCAGGCCTCTCGACACTTCCTGAAGTTCGGCCCTGAGGGATGCAGCCCCTCCCGGGGGCTCGCAGGCCAGCAGGCAGAGAGCGAGGGAGGAGCAGCGAGTGGTAGGATGAGACTGCCTGGTGGAGTGAATGTTGAATGTCATCATCTTCGAGGAGTCGTTAAGAAATGGGGTCAGCCAGCCTGGGTTCGATTTCTGTTGCTCTGTCATCTTGAGCATGTGTCTTAATCTGCGTGAGCGTCAGATCTCTCACCTGGAAGGTCCCAGGCCTTCAGACAGGTGGCACAGTAAAATCCTGGTGCAGTGCCTGGCATAGCGAGCGCTCAGTCGCTGGAGCTGTTAGAGTCACGGCTGATGGTGTTCAGATACCTGCTGGACCCCAGATGCAATCTCCTTGGCATTGTCATTTTGCCATCCCCAGTGCCCCTCTTTACATTGCTGTGGTCCACATTTCACAGGGGCTGGCCTGGTCCCCCCTGTCGAGGTGGTTCCCTCTCCATGGTTCCTGGCCAGCAAGTAGCTCCAAGTGCCCCATGCGTCCCCGCCCCTTGGGCGCTCCTCAGGGCAGCTCGGCCTGCCTCAGGGCTCTCTGGGGGAGATGGAACCCAGCTGCCTCCCGCTTCTCCTGCAGTCTGCATTCTCGCAGCTGCGCTTGACACCAGGCCTGCGGAAGGTCCTCTTTGCTACGGCCCTGGGGACTGTGGCCTTGGCCCTGGCCGCCCACCAGCTGAAGAGGCGACGGCGGAGGAAGAAGCAGGTCGGCCCCGAGATGGGAGGCGAGCATCTGGGCACAGTGCCCCTCCCCATCCTCATGGCCAGGAAGGTCCCGTCGGTGAAGAAAGGTAGGTGTGAGGTGGTGGGGAAGGGCCTGACCTGGAGTTACCTCCCAGCTGGGCCCCTGTTAACCGTGGGGTCTTGGGCTAGTGACATTCTGTCTCCAAGCTCTGTTCGCCCCATCTGTGAAGTGGGGGTGACAGCAGAACCTCCTTCTCTGAGTCACTGTAAGGATTGGTGGGTGATGTGGCCAATGCTCGTCTCCATCGGTGATGGTTGTTCTTGTTATCAGACGACCCTTTGGGAGCACCCGGGTCCAGAGAGGGCTGGTGGGGCACAGCTCCTCTGTCCAGGGAGGGAAGTGCCCCGGCTTGGGCCCTGGAATGGCCCAAGTTTCCTGGGCCAGATGGTATTTTCCTCATCTCCCTCTTTTTTTAAAGTAAGGTTTGTGTTGCATACAGTAAGAGTCACCCCTCTTGGCATACAGTTCCATGAGCTTTGACGAACACGTGTAGTCATATAATCACCACCACAGTCAAGGACTGTTCTATCACGCTTTAAGCCCCCGCTTTGTGCAGCCCCCTGAGCCTGCGCAGATGCTGATCTGTTTTGTGTCTACTGGCATGGCTTTAAAACCTCTGTGGCCCTGGGGCGGCCTCGTGGACAAGTGGTTAAGTTCACGTGCTCCGCTTTGGCGGCCCAGGGTTTTGCCGGTTCGAATCCTGGTCACAGACATGGCACTGCTCATCAGGCCATGCTGAGGCGGTGTTCCACATGTCACAACTAGAAGGACCCACAACTAAAAATACACAGCTATGTACCAGGGGGCTTTGGGGAGAAAAAGGAAAAATAAAATCTTTAAAACAAAAAACAAAAAAACAAATGCTCGTCTGTGGCCCCGTTAACGCTGTGATCTGGCCCCGCGGTGTGTGCCCCGCCTGACTGTCTCTAGATCACTTTCCAGGGCGAGGGCTTCACCGACGCTCTCCTCTTGGGAGAAACCTGTCTTAAGAAGCAGAAGTCTCCCCTAGTGAAAATGAATTTTAACTGTGAATTGTCATTGCGAAAGGGAAGTTCTCTCTTTATAATTAGGGAAAGAAGTTTTCGATGAGTTGAGAGACGTGCATGTGGCCGGGTTTCCGTGTGGTGTTGGCGCCCGGGAAACCTGGAGCCATTTCCGCACCAGCCTCGCGCTTGCCTCCCCTGGACCACCACCACCACCTCTGCTTTCACCTTATTTCCCTTCCCTGTGTTTCTCACTTTTAAAAAATCTTTTGAGTATGTAAAAAAGTTGTTGCCTCAAATCCTGTTTTGGAAGGAGGAGAATTCCAAATGGGTCACTCAGTCAGCAACACGGGGGAGGCCGAGTGAGGAGGAGGCGAGAGCAGCCGGACCTTATCCTCAGCCTCAGCCCGGCAGGTCGGGGCCCCTCCTCCGGGCCAGGCCCTGTGCTGGGTGACAGGGATGTTTGGTCACGAGCAGAGCGACAAGCAGGAGCCAGCGCTCTTCTGCTGAGTGCACATGCTTGTGGTGCTCTGTCGTCACCCTGACTTCGACGGTCAGGACAGGTCCCCAGATGAAGAGGAAGGGAGGTGGCCCGGAGCGGGGAACGGCCTGTGCAGAGGCTGGGTGGAAGCCTGCGTGACCCCTGCCCTCGTGTTCCTCACAGGCTACTCCAGCCGGAGGGTGCAGAGCCCCAGCACCAAGAGCAACGACACTCTGAGCGGCATCTCCTCCATCGGGCCCAGCAAGCACTCAGGGTCCTCCCACAGCCTGGCCTCGGTGAGGACCTGGGGGAGGGCGCCAGGGTGCCGGTCATGCCTCGGCTCAGTCTCTGGCCTCAGGGGGCTAATGGACTGGTAGGAAGATGGGATAAGAGATTTCAGTCATTCAGCCTCTCAGCCGTTCGTTCATCTATCTGTGCCTTCTGAGATTGTCCTTGATCACTCTCTGAGTGCCAGCCCTCGGTGAGAGGAAGGGGGCGAGGTGCAGGAGAGAAGCTGATGGTCTCTTGGGGAAGATACTGTCTAGGAATAAAGTACATGTGTTCGTTCATTCGTTAGACATTGAGCAAGCACCTGCTCCGAGCCAGGGCCTCTGCTAGGTGCCGAGGATGTAGAGATAAATAAGACAAAGGGACATTTATTTTCTCATGGGGAATGGCTTTGGCTCATTCACTCAGCTGGTCATTCATTCATTCAGCAAGCACTGAGTGCCAGCTGTGAGCCAGGCACCGCCCTGGGGACCCAGAGGCGAGCAAGAGGTGGCTCCTGTCCTGGAGGAGCCCACAGCTGGCAGTTTCTGTGAGGTGTCGTCAGGTGCTTAGAGTTGTCGGTGGAACCAGGCTGTTCTGAGGGCTTGGCCGCTGTGGCGGGGGGCCAGCTTCAGGGGTAGTATTTGGAGAGAGCGTGTGGCATGTGGTCAGGCAGTAGGGGAGGCTCAGAGGTCCTGCAAACGGTCTGGGAAGCCCTCACCTCTTGCCCTGCTTGACGCCCAGACAGTGGCGGTGAACTCATCCAGCCCCATGGCTGCGAGTTCGGGACCATGGGATGCCAGAGGGATGGAGGAGTCCGTGACCACCAGTGACGGCAATGCCGAGAGCCTCTACATGCAAGGTACAGGCCAGGAGGCGGGCCCCAGGGCTCTCCTGGGGCGGGGTGGGGAGGACTGGCCTCCTCCAGAGCCAGGTCAGGCTCAGGACACTTCCCCAGGTGCTGCTTTGCAAACCCTTCGCCTGCCCCAGAACCCCCATTCAGTGGTTTCCAGCCATTTCTGGACGGGGCCAGTCTCCAGGAGCTGATCTGGTCTGAGTGAAAGCCTGTAGACTGACCTGCCCTGAAAACGTGATCAGGACCCAGCCCACATGGTCCTGCCCATTTTTGTCCTTTGGGGCCCTCCTGCCTCCTCGCTCTTCTGAGCCCCGTCTTGAGTGACATTGTATGGGGCCCAGCTGCTCCCCGTGTGCTGGGGGCCTGACTCTCCCTTCTCTCCCTGCCCATGCTCAGGCATGGAGCTGTTCGAGGAGGCCCTGCAGAAGTGGGAGCAGGCTCTGAGTGTGGGGCAGAGAGGGGACAGTGGCAGCACCCCCACACCCGGGGACAACCTCCGGAACCCCGAGACTGCTTCAGAGGCGATGTCCGAGGTAGGTGGTCCTCCCCTGCGTCTTTCCTCCCCACCCTGGAGAAGGTGGCATGGCAGAGGGACAGCCAGACTTTGGGAGGCCGGCCAGCAGCCCTGCCTTCTGCCAGCCAGTCACTTGTCCTCTTGCATGTGAGGGTTCCCCTTGGCGAGGATGTCGATCCAGGCAAGTGAAATATTCTTTTCTTGTAACATGCTTAGCACATCCTGGCCCTGGGTAATTATTCCATAAACGGCAATGGTGCTCACACCTGGTCCCGACTCTGAGGCATACTTGCCTTCAGGAAAGACCAGAGGGAAGTGGCTGTGTCCTTAGTGGAGTGGCTCACATGGCCTCGATCTTGGCTTCACAGTTTTTGGCACCGTCCAACTTTTCTACAGTGAACATTTATTTCAATATCAGGAAAAAGAAAGAAAGTAAAAAAGCTAAAATAAAAAATTTTTGTCAAAAGCACATCAAATATATATCCTAGGATGGGTGTTCACTGAAGCATTGTTTTGTAATAGTTGAAAACATGAAAAGCTGGAAACCATCTAAATGCCCATCAGTAGTGTCTGGAATACTACACAGCCGTTAAAAGGCTGAGGGAAAGCTGGGTGGGCTGATCAGTTGCTTTCTCCACTGATGTATCGTTAAGTGAAGGAAGCAAGATGCCCCATGTCTATAGTGTGACCTGAGTGTGTCCACTTTTGAAAACACATCCGCGCATATGGGCACCTGTTGGTAACTGCTGGGGTGTGTGTATGCTTTTATTTTCCTCTGGGCAGATGCACGGGAATTATTAGTGCTGATCTGTGGGGACAGGGTCTGCAGGCTTTTGTTTTACTCTATTGTACGTTTCAGTCTTTCTTTACTGTTTGACTTCTGTAATTTCAAGCACATGCTTATAGGCAGGGTTTGTGTAGGTGGTGGTATTGTGGGCTGTTTCTATTTTATTCTTTATACTTTTTGTATTAAAAAATACCCCCAGGGCCGGCCCGGTGGCATAGTGGTTAAGTCTACGCACTCTGCTTTGGTGGCCCAGGGTTCATGGCTTCGGATCCTGGGCACAGACCTATACACTGCTCACCATGCTGTGCTGTGGTGGCATCCCACATACAAAATCGAGGAAGACTGGCACAGATCTTAGCTCAGTAACAATCTTCCTCAAGCGAAAAAAGGAAGATTGGCAACAGGTGTTAGCTCAGGACCTCTCTTCCTCACCCAAACAAACAAAAAACCCCAAACGCCCTTGAGCTCCTGTCCTCTGCTGGAGCGAGGTAAAATGTGGGGACACGTCTTTGGGGAGCAGTCTGACAGTATCTGGAGAGTCAGTCCGAGACTGGCCAGGAAATGGGAACAACTTCAGGTGTTGAAAAAGGAGGGCGTTGAATCTCGGGCATTGGTTGCACAGGTGAGGGAGTCACTGAGAGGCCCAGGGCTGGCGAGGGTGTGCCCAGCGCTCAGGAGCCAGGGACCTCTTGTGGGAGCTAACACCACGATGCAGGCTGACCAGCAGAGGTTGTCCCCACTTGGTGTGTGGGTGGGGGCAGGGATATGGTGTGAGGCAGGACAAGGAGAGGAGAATTGTCATGTCCTGTCCCTACCCACACCCCCCATCCCCGGCCTTCTTTCTTCCACCTGTGCCTCTGTTGGCCGGGGGCCAGTTGGCAGGGGATCTGGGAAACAGAGTTTGCAGTACGGGAGTGGGGGCATGCCTGGCACAGCCAGTAACGAGTTGAAGGTGTGTGTGCTGGGGGCATTAGCTCAGAGGCCTGTCACCCAGGCATGACCGCTGTGGTTGTGGACGTGAAGGAAGCGTCTGGGGCTCAACAAAGCCTTCAGCACCCGGGGGCACAGCTGCATCAGGTCACCTCTGCCTGTGGCCAGATGACGGGCGCCTGCAGGGGTGCATCAGGGCAGCGAGAAGAGGGCAGGTGGCTTGGCTGCAAACGTTCTATGTATTGTTGATGCTATATCTTAAAATTATAGAACTTCCGTTGTCTTTCTTGTTGTGAAAACAATTAAATATTCTTCCTAGAGTAGTGAAAACTACAGAAATAGAAAAGAGAGGAGAACAAAAGCACCTGGGCTCTAATCAGACAGCTCATGGTTGTGTCGCGTGGGCAAAGGCCCTCCATCTCCCTGAGCCCTGGTGTCCTCCACGGGACAGGGTACCAGCTGTGTGATCCTGGCCCCTAGTCAGCGCTCAGTGAATGAGCTTTGTCATCAGCGTTATGATGCCTGTAACCCTTCATTCAGACAGAACCACTTTGTATCCTTCCAGGCATTTTTCTCTGCTAAACGTTGTTCAGCAGGTCTGTTGAAATATAATTCACATTGAAATATAACCCGCATGCTGTACATTCAGCAGGTTAAGTTGTGCAAGTCAGTGGCTTTTAGCATAGTCAGAGTCATGTGAATACATCACACCACCACAGTCGATTTCAGAGCGTCCTCATCACCCCAAACAGAAATCTCATAATCTTAGCAGTCACTGCGCCCCGTTCCTTCATCCCCCGCCCCAGCCCTAGGCAACCACTGATCTACTTTCTGTGTCTATAGAGTTGCCTGTTCTGGACATTTCTATAAGTGGAATCATCTAGTGTGTGGCCTTTTATGACTGGCTCCTTTCACAGTTTAATGTTTTCAGGGTTCATCCTTGGCGTGTGGGACCCTGTTTTGTTTCTGGTGATGGCTGAATGATATTCTGTTGTGTGGGTCGACCACATTTTATTTATCTGTTCATCAGTTGATGGACGTTTGTGTTATTTCCACTTTTTGGCCGCTACAAACATTTATGTACAAGTATCTGTGTGGACATATGTTTTTAATTCCCTTGAATATATCCTCAGCAGAGGAATTGCTGGGTCATATGGTAACTATATTTCACATTTTGGGGAGCTGCCAGACTGTTTTCCAAGGCAGCTGCACTGTTTCACATCCCAGCAGCGGTGCACGAAGCTTCCAGTTCTCCACATCCTCGTCAACACTTGTTGTTATCTGACTTTTTGATTCTAGCCATCCTGGTGGATGTGTCTAGCCGTCTCGTTGTGGTTTTGATATGTGTCTCCCTGATGGCTAATGATGTTGAGCATCTTTTCATGTGCTTATTGGCCACTTGTATATCATATTTAGAGAACCGTCTATTCAAATCCTTTGCTTTATTTTTAAATTGGTAATTTATCTTTTTATTATTGAGTTGTAAGGGTTCTTTATATAGTCTAGATACAAGTCCCTTATCAGAGATAGGATATGCAGATCTTTTCTCCCATTCTGTGGGTTGTCTTTTCCCTTTCTTTTTTTTTCTTTTTCTTTTTTTTCCTTTTTCTCCCCAAAGCTCCCCGGTACATAGTTGTATATTCTTCGTTGTGGGTCCTTCTAGTTGTGGCATGTGGGATGCTGCCTCAGCATGGCTTGATGAGCAGTGCCATGTGCGCACCCAGGATTCAAACCAACGAAACACTGGGCCACCTGCAGCGGAGCGCACGAACTTAACCACTCGGCCACGGGGCCAGCCCCATCTTTTCCCTTTCTTGATGATGTCCTTTGAAACACAGAAGTTTTTAGTTTTGGTGAAGTTCAGTATATCTATTTTTCTTTTGTCATTTGTGCTTTTGGTGTCATATCTAAGAAACCATTCCCTAACAAGGTCACTTCACAGAGAAAGAGCTGGCAGATCTCTGCCCAAGGGACAAGGCTCTCCAGGCCACGTGGGACGCAGTCTGGCCCTGTTGGAGAACTGAGCAAAGTGGCCACTATGCCTGGGGTCCCTTGGGCCTGGGGTCGAATCCTAGCTCTGCCAGGCTCTAGCTGGGTGGGTGCAGCCTCTTAACCTCCTTGAGTTTTCTCTGTTAAATGGGGTCACAGAATACCCCCCTTTGAGGGCAACCGTGAGGCTGACAGCGAGGTGCCTGGTCCAGGACAAGAGCTCAGTGAAAGGCAGCCATTTCCATCTTTACCGGCCCCTTTGAGCTCCTCCGGCTCTTTCTCCCCATTGGCCTCGGGCCCCAGCCAGCCCTGGTCTCCTCCCTGGGGTCTGGTTACCTGCAAGTGCAGCATCTGGCAGCCTTTGTGGAAAACAGAGTTGGGCCTGCCCTTGCCTGGCCCCTCGCCCCAGAAGCTCCTGGGTTCGAAGCAGCAGTGGCCTCTTCTTCCCACGCCTTGACTTGGAGGCAGAGGGCAGCAAGGGTCACCAAGGGGACAGGCTGCTGAGCCTGGGTGCAGTGCCTTCGCAAGCACGCATGGTTAATAGCAGTGGCGTGGTTTGAACCCAGCTCTTTCTGGGCTCCTGGCTGCTCCCTTATTATAGTAACAAGTACAGGAATTACGGTAATAGCTAACACGTTCTGATTGTCACCCTATGCCAGTCTTGTGTGAAGGACTTTGCATCTCTTATCTCCTTCGTGTTTTCCCTGAAATCCCAGGGAGTAAGCACTCTTATCTCAGTTAACAGATAAGGAAACTGAGGCTCTGAATGGGGAAGTTATTTGCTTGAGGTCACACAGCTCAGAACTGGTGGTGCCAAGGTTGGAACCCGGGTCTGCGTGGGTCCAGAACAGTGCTGTTCAGCAGGAAGCCCCAAATCTCATTTAAGTTTCTAGAGGGCCGGCCCGGTGGCACAGCGGTTAAGTGCGCACATGCTGCTTCAGCGGCCCGGGGTTTGCTGGTTCGGATCCCAGGTATGGACATGGCACCACTTGGCAAGCCATTCTTTGGTAGGCGTCCCACATATAAAGTAGAGGAAGATGGGCACAGATGTTAGCTCAGGGCTAGTCTTCCTCAGCAAAAAGAGGAGGATTGGCAGCAGTTAGCTCAGGGCTAATCTACCTCAAAATAAATAAATAAATAAATAAAAGTTTCGAGAGACCACAATAAAAAGCAAAAGGAAACAGATTAAATTAATTTGAATAATATATCTTATGTAATCTAGTATACCCCAAATATGATCGTTTCAACCTGTAATCAACATGGAAAATCACTGAGATAGTTTATGTTCTGTCTCTTTTTGGAGCTGTTTCGAATTGGTGTGTATTTATGCCTACGGCACATCTCAGTGGAACTGGCCACATTTTGGGTGCTCCCTGGCCACATGTGGCTGGTGAATCCTGTCCTGGGCAACTCGGGTCTAGATCTCTGCTCTCGCTGCTGGACCCCAGAACCTTCTCCCCTGTCCCCAGAGGCTAGGCCCCCATCATTGGTGAGGGAAGGGGCGGTTAGCACGTGGAGCTGGGAGGGCCTGGGGTGACGGTCATTGTGTTAACTGTAGCCAGAGTCACAGCGAAGGGAGTTTGCGGAGAAGCTGGAGTCCCTGCTGCGCCGGGCCTACCACCTGCAGGAGGAGTTTGGGTCCACCTTCCCGTCTGACAGCATGCTGCTGGACCTCGGTGAGCTGGGCCCAGGCACAGGCGGCGGGGTGGAGGCAGACGGGGGCAGTGGGAAAACCAGGGTGTGACTCCCTCAGTGCCTCAGGCAAACCGGGATCCCCAGGGCCCTCGGACCTTGTCTGATCCAGGGCCTCAGGGCACAGACAGGGAAACCGAGGCCCCTCAAGGGACAGAGGAGGCAGGCAGGAGCAGAGCTGGCATGAGGCCCCAGTGTGCTTTGCCCCATGGCCTTGGGAGCAGGCCTGGGGTTTGTGTGTCAACATCTCCCCGATAGCTGCCCCAGCCTTTTGTTTTGAGCCCTGTCCTGCAGGCGCGGGGCAGGCGGAAGGGACGGCTTGCATGGAGATTAGCCCAAGGCAGGCCAAAGGGCCAAGATCACAAGTCCTGCTGTGTCCGTCCCATTGAGGGAAAGCGGCATGGCCTCGCTATGAGGAAATGAAGTTACTCGGCCGAACAGCCCGTGTTGTCTGGTGCCTGTGGCGGGCCAGACCCTGTGCGCTGAAAGCTACTCCAGGTTCCTTTCCTGGGTGCTGTCAGCCCCAGGGGGCGACATTAGACCCTGAGTGTCCAGCTCTCTGTTTCTACCAGTGGGGACACAGGCCCAGCAAGGGCTGGCCAAGGTGACATGTCCTCCCGCGACCTGTCCCTGAGTGACTTTGCCTATTGGAGGACTCCTGCTTCCTTTGACCTCCCCACTTGGCAGAGAAGGCTGGTGGGCATTCAAGGTGGTGGCCTCTGCTTGTTTGTTCGACAAAACTTTCCTAAATGCCCTTGAAGTCCCACACCCCCAGCCCTTGACTGCGTGGGGATGATGCCAAGTGAGTGGCCTGTGGACTCCCTCGAGCCCTTTGGTGTCAGTGGCTAAGTTTCAGCTTGTCAGAGAGGGGAAGCAACTTGCCCAGGGCCACACAGCATGAAAGAGTCTGCTCCTCAGAGGAATTTAAAATTATGGACTAAGAACAGTTTAGTGGATACCAGGGGAAAGGTGGAGTGGGCACAAAGGGTGAAGTGGTGCACCTACAACATGACTGACAAACAGTAATGTACAACTGAAATTTCACAAGATTGTAACCTATCAATAACTCAATTAAAAAAAAAAAAAAGGAGTCTGCTCCTCAGAGCTCAGGGGCCACGAGGCCTCATGGTCCAGTGGTGTGGCTGTGAGCAGGTCTCCTCAGCAGCTTTGTTTCCACACGTAGCTGTGCCCACTTCCAGGGATGTCGTAGGATGGGAGGAGGTCATCCCTGGGAGGCGGTGAGCCCAGAGTCCTCCTGCACAAGTGCCCCGTAAATGGGAGCTTTGCCGTCGGCAGCCTCGTCCGCCCCAGAATTGGGCGTTAGTGGACTTTTCTATGTGCATTCCGCAAAGCTCGGTCATCTGGGGAGTCTCAGTTCGGCCCTTCTCTTGCCTCCCCAGAGCGGACGCTCATGCTGCCCCTGACCGAGGGCTCGCTGCGTCTACGCGTGGACGATGAGGACAGCCTGACCTCGGAGGATTCCTTCTTCTCCGCCACTGAGGTGACAGGGCGGGGGGATGGGTGCAGAGGGAGGGAGTGGAGTGAAGGCCAGGCCCCTGGCGACCCTCTGACCCTCCTGGTGAGCACTGGGTTGTGGGAACGTGAAGGCATTTCCTCTGACGGGAGCAGAATTTGGCAGTCACCAAATGCTGCTCCCCCCGGGACTCAATGCAATTGCTGGGGACAGAGAGGCCTGAGAAGCCAGGGGCTGTAGGACCTGTGGGTGAGGGCAGGGGTCCCCGCCCCCACTGGCTCCAGCCCACGCTGAGCTATCCCTTCTCCAGACCATGTGTCCATTGCTTTGCATTAGACTCCTGCCATGGCCACTTGTGTCCACCTGGCCATCCCAGTCTGCGGTAGGAGGATGTGGCCGAGTGTCCAGTACATGGTCCCTTCAGGAAGGAGCCCTGGAGATGGGGATGCTGAGGGCCAGAGCTGGACTCGAACCCAGGCCTCCTGCCTCTTGGGCCAGTTCCCTCTGACACCCCGTCTGAGAGGTGGGCAGACGCCCTCACCCCCTGGGATGCTGCTGACACAGGCTTTGACGAGCTCTTCCTCTTCCTCTTCCTCTGCACCCTCCCCCAGCTCTTCGAGTCCCTACAGGTCGGAGATTACCCGATCCCACTCTCCAGGCCGGCCGCCGCCTATGAGGAGGCCCTGCAGCTGGTGAAGGAGGGCAAGGTACTCTGCCGGACCCTCAGGTGAGCATGTGGGGAAGGAGGCAGGCGGGGTGGGCCCCAGCCCCCGTGGAGGAGGCCGGAGAGGCCAGCGTTGCTGCTGAGGACGCAGCTGGGCCAGGCTGGCCGAGGGCTGTGGGAGGCTGGCCGCCGTTCCTGCTCAGCCGGGGAGCCTAAGATGCCCCGGAGTGCCGAGACAGGCGGCTGTGGCATTAACAGTGACAAATTAATAGAATTAACTAATAAAATAACAATAGTTGGTGCTTGTTCTGAGTTCTCAGAGAGGCCCGGCCACAGAAACACAGTGGGCACTGTTCCTAAGCCCTGTGTCCCAATACACCGCTTTCAGTGGCAGCCCGGAAGCCAGCTCCGGGGACACACAGACCCTGACTCTCTCCACGTTCTGCCACTTGGTGGTGTGTGGCCCTCGACAAGTCACCTAACTTCTCCTAGCCTGTTTTCTCATCTGTGGTAGATTCGAGCTCTTATGCATCTTACGTTCGTTCTTCTGTATGATTTGACACTCAGAATTCGGCTTTTGGTCATGACTCCAAACGTAAGCGTGTGGATAGAGTTCCCTGAGTGAAGATGGCGGAGAGCCCCGGGTGAAGCCTTGGCGATCTGGTTACAGGAGAGCCAGGCCAGGGTGCCTCCAGCTGCCCGGCAAGGCCAGCCCAGCCCAGAGTGGGTAGTGACCCCTGCCCTGGCGTCCTGCCAGCTGGCAACAGTTTAGCCATTTTGGTCTTTTACCCATGAGGTTCTTTTGCTGGTTGAGGCTGAAAGGAGGCCGAGGTCAGCCCCACCCCCAGTGACCAGACTTGCCAGCTCCGCCCCATGCCATTGAGGCGACATGTCCTCCTCAGAGAGCATCCAGCCAGCCTCTGCCTTTGGTTCGGGGGAAACTGAGGCCTAGAAGGGGGCAGGCAGCTGTCTGAGGTCACACTGCCAGGCCAAGGCAGGGCCACCCAGGGCTCCCCCCGACCCTCATGGGGGCCTCACTGGGCGGGGCCCACATGGTGTGACTGTCTGTGCTTCCCCCTCAGGACAGAGCTGCTGGGCTGCTACAGTGACCAGGACTTTCTGGCCAAGCTCCACTGTGTGCGGCAGGCCTTTGAGGTGCGTGTGGTCCAGGCCGCCTGGGGAGGATGGAGCCGGCACTGGGGGCGGTCACACAGGTCTCCCGCCGGGCCTGCTCCCATACCTGGCTCCTCTGGGCAGATGGGTCACCCGCCCAGCCCCTTCTACTGCCCTCCCCATCGGCTCTGGGGCCCGCCAGCCCAGTGCTCATTCCCCCCTTCCTTAGGGCCTTCTGGAAGACGAGAGGAACCAGCGTTTCTTTGGGGAGGTCGGCCGGCAGATGGTGACGGGCCTGATGACCAAGGCTGAGAAGGTAGCTGGGCTGCGGGCTCCCTTTATTCAGCTTTTCTTCCCTCCTCGCCTTTTTTATTTTTATTTTTTTAACTTTTATTTGGTTCTGTGAAAAAAAAAAAAAGCCCAACTGCAATCCAGCTGGGGAGCTTGGACTTCCTCCTGTGGGTGTCAGGGAGATGGGAAAGCATCGGGGTTTCTTCCTGTGCTGATTTAGAAAAACGTGAATCTGTATTGCTTTTTATTTCTGATCACAACATAACGCAGTTTTACAAAATTCACCGACCATGAAATGCAAACCATAGGTCCCCCTGAACCCGTCCTGCTCGAGGGAGCCGCTGCGCCAAAACTCCCACGTCAGGGAGTCTGACATGTCCCTCCCACGCACTTTCATGGACTCGAATCCTTGAACATCGTTATTTAATTTCCAGAGCTCGGTGTGTGCCCTCCAGACTGGTCTGCAGCTTTATTTTGTTGTGTCAGAGTAGATTCTGTCCATCTTTCCACATCGGGAGAAGCAGTTACTTTTACTGACTGCGTAGTATTCCGTTGGGTGGCTGCCTGTGGTTTATGTGGTTCTCCTGTGGATGGACATTCGGACTGTGTCTGATTTTTCCTCATCACAGACACCACTATGATAATCTTCTACAGCTCTTTAAAGGTACCTGTGAGGTTTTCCGTGCGACAAAGCCTGAAATGTGGCAATAACTGGTCCTGGGCTCAGACATTTAAACCAAACCAAATCAAACCATCTTGCTGGTTTGCCCTCTGAAACGCTTTGACAGCTCACGTCCCCACCAGCAGGATGAGAGTGTGTCTCTTTACATCTTGGCCGATGCTGAGTATTCGTAATCTTTTAAATCTTTAGTTTATCCATTGTGCCACATCTCTTTGATCATTAATGAGGTCACGTGAATTTTCGTGTTTGTCAGCCGCTTGTGTTTCTTTTGTTGGGTTGGGTTCGAGTAAAGCCCTTGAACACGGCTCTCCCCGCTGAGTCCCTTCTCCCCACATGCTGGAGCAGTGGTTCCAAAGTGCACCTCTGACCTCGTCACCCAGCGCTTGAAACCCTCCTTGGCAGCTCCGGCTGCCCTTGGTGTGCAGACCAAGCTTCGTGCCACAGCTGCTGTTCTGTGCGCTCTGCCCTGCCCAGGCCAAAGGCCTCGCGAGACTGTGTCCCCGATTGGGGCCTTGGCATGTGCTGGTTCTTCTGCACCTGCAACACTGTTCTTCAATTCTTTTTTGTTATTGTTAACAACTTTATTATAAAATATACATAAGAGACTGTAAAAGTGTATCTGTAGGATTTGATGAATAAAAAGATGAACCCCTGTGTACCCTGCACCCACGTTAGGAAGAGGAACACATACCAGTATCTCGAAGCTCCCAGTCCCCCCCCCGCCCCTTCCTTGGTCACCCATCTTCTGAGTCCCCACCAGCCGTCTCTTTCCCCGGGAGGGCTCCGCCTGATTCATCCCCTCGGGCCCGAGAGCCCCTGTGCTCATCCCACCTAGCATGGCCCCATCACCCCGTGTCCTGCTTGCGGGTCACCGTGTGCTTCTCCTCGTGACTCTGAGTTCCACAAGGGCCGGGCCCACAGCGTTCCTGGCATAGGCGTGTGCCCGGCCCACGGCCTGGCCCAGGGCAGTGCTCTGTAGACATTGATGCTCGTTCTCTCCGCAGCTGCTCCTCACCGAGCAAGGAGCCCGCACCTTATCGCATTTCCGTACCTCCCGTGGCTCATTCAGCTTGATCACAGTCTCTGCCTGGCGGATAAGGAAGCTGAGCCTGGGGAGGTAAAGGGCCTCGCCAGGGTCGCTGAGCAAGGGAGAGGTAGAGCCGGGGTCTGAACCCAGGTCAGCCTGGCTCTGGCTGTGCCCTTATCTGTCCTCTGTGGCCGCCCCAGGAGGGTGAATGACGGACGAGTGAAGGACAGGAACGTGGGGCTGCAGTGGGCGCCGGGCGCGCAGCACACCGCTCGCTCTCTGTGCTTGCTCCCACAGGGGTCCAGAGGCGAGACTTGCCTCTTCCCGGCCTCCGCCCAGGGCAGGACTTAGGTTTCATTTTTATTAAGAAATCAAGAAGAGGGGCCGGCCCTGTGGCCAAGTGGTTAAGTTTGCGTGCTCCGCTCTGGTGGCCCAGGGTTTCGCCTGTTCAGATCCTGGGCATGGACGTGGCACTGCTCATCAAGCCATGCTGAGGCGGTGTCTGCATGCCACAACTAGAGGGACCCACAACTAAAAAAATATACAACTATGTACTGGGGGGCTTTGGGGAGACAAAGGAAAAAATAAAATCTTTAAAAAATCAAGAAGAGGGGCCAGCCCTGTGGTGTAGTAGTTAAGTTTGGCGCACTCCACTTCAGCGGCCCAGATTTGGATCCCGGGCGTGGACCTACACCACTCATCAGCCATGATGTGGCGGCAGCCCACATATAAAGTGGAGGGAGACTGGCATAGATGTCAGCTCGGGCTAATCTTCCTCAGAAAAAAAAGGAAAGAAATCAAGAAGAAGTTCAAATGGCTGTGTAGTGGCTCCTGGGTGCCAGAGCCTGCGCCAAGCCCTGGGACTGGAGTGGTCATGGATGCGCCCTGTTGGGTCCTTCCAGGCAGGCGGGGCTGGGGCAGGTGCGGTCTGGGAGGACTGGCTCTGTGGGCAGCGCCCAGGCCCTGGAGCTGTGGAAATCGGCCCACTTCCTCACTGTGTGTCCACAGCCAGATGTGAAAGCTCTCCAAGCTTGGGTCTCCTCATGTATGAACAGGTGTGTCCCAGGGACATTCTGAGATGATGTCAGACATGCTCAGCAGCCCGCAGAAGCGGCAGCCCTTATCGTCGTCGTGGTCATCATTTACACATGAGGAAACAGGGTCGGAGAGGTTAAGGCACAGCCCCGGGGTCATCCTAGCAAATTCTCTTTAAAAGTTAATGAAAATAGTTTTGTTTTTTTTTTTAATGAGTACAAAAATGATTCATGCTCATTGCAGAAAAAACTATGACAGTACAAAAGAGTAAAAGGAAAGAAAGACAAATTGTCCCCATTCCCATCTTGTTCACATTTTGGTGTACATCTGTTTGACATCTCCTCCGCCCGTGGTTCTTTATGAACCCGCCTGTGCTCTTCTGTGTCAGCTCCACCCTTCCTGGCTCTTGGGCACTTCCCTGACCTCCCGAAGCCTCCGTATTCTCATCTGTAAAGTGGGTGTAATCTGGACCGTCCCTCGTAGGACCGTAGGGATTAAATGGGTTGATTCGTGTTAGAACAGTTCCTGGCACATACTGGCTTTCCTCCTGTCCATAAATGCACGTCTGCAGATCCTGTCATAAGCCCCAGCTAAACCTCATGGGCTCAGAGAGTGAAGGATTCGTCCCACGTGCTGACAGACTTAGTCCCTAGCAGCAGCTGTCTGACACGCTGTTCATTGCTTAGGTCCAGGCGCTGGGCTGATGGTGTTACCTCATGAGCTCATCAACGCCCCCGGAATAGCCCTCTGAGTATGGGGCTGTCACTTCTCCTGTTTCACCAGTGAGGTCCAAGGTCATGGAGATTTGAACCTTTGGCTGCTGGGCTCATGTCGTCACGCATCTTTCCAGAGCGAGCTCACGCTGTGGCGTGTGCACATCTCCTGGAAGGCAGGCGGGGCTCGGTCACGAGCTGGTCTGAGACACTGCTATGCGCCCTGGTGTTGGGTCTCTCCCAGACATGCCCTGGTCTCTGCAGAGGCACAGCGAGGTGGGCAGGGGACACTTCCTGCCTCGTTTTCCCCACGGCTGCTGCTCAGGGATAGGCCCTGGCCTTGCCTTGGCGTGTCCTCCATCCGTGGGCCAGCCTGTCCCTGTGCATCTAGTCCAACGGGGTTTGGGCCCCTCTCATGACCGGAAGAGCCTGTGCTTCTCCCCACAGAGCCCCAAAGGCTTCCTGGAGAGCTACGAGGAGATGCTGAGCTACGCCCTGCGCCCGGAGACCTGGGCCACCACGCGGCTGGAGCTGGAGGGCCGTGGGGTGGGTTGGCTTGTGCTGCGCCCTGGCATTCTGGGGTCCCTCATAGCGGAGATCCTGGATCAGGAAGGGGGTACCTGTGCTGAGCTCTGCCTTGATTCTGGGGTCTGAGATGGTGCCATCACTGCTACAAGCCCCAAGTTGCTGCCCTGCCTGGGCCCAGGCTGGGAGGGAGATGGCCCCGGTTGCCCCCATTGCAGAGCAGAGATGTGTCTGCTCAGCCGTGTGTTCCCACCCAGGCCCCTACACGCCCTAGCCTCCTCTGGCCTCAGTCTTCCCATCCGACAGCGCCCTGCAGCTCGGGCACTCTGGGCCTCAGAGTGCCCCTCCCTCCCACAGGTGGTGTGTATGAGCTTCTTCGACATCGTGCTGGACTTCATCCTCATGGACGCCTTCGAGGACCTGGAGAACCCCCCGTCCTCGGTGCTCGCCGTCCTCAGGAACCGCTGGCTGTCGGACAGCTTCAAGGAGACGGTGGGTGGCTGCCCCCACTCCCAAGTGCACACACACTCAGGTGACCCCATGTGTTTGCCTGGACCCCGCTTCCCTCTGTCCCTGGCTTTGGGCACCAGGGCTCCCCACCGTCAGGCAGCAGTCACCCCTGGGCAGGTTCCCTCCCTGCTGTGATTTGGGGCTGCAGGGCCTGGAAGACCAGGCGGCTGCCCTGGAGAAGCTTCAGGGGATCGCACTGCTCTCCTCTGCACCAGTGTCAAACAGCCTGCTGTGCGTTTTCCATGTGTTCTATGGTTTCACCGAGTGGTTAATTCGACTCATTCTGTGCTGGCATGAATTCTCTTCAATTTTAATGCATCCTAGTAAATTAAGTTAAACTATGGGGAAGAAAACAGGACGAGCAGGAGAGCATCCAGCGCAGGGCCCCCACCGGGGAGGTGTGCCACTCGGGCAGCTATGCTGTGTGGCATGGGAGCATTGGTGGGGCGGGGGGGGGGGGGGGGGGCGGGTGCTGGTCATTTACTGGCAGTTTACAGGCAGTAACCATGGATCCCCACAAACACCGAAGGAGGTGGGGGTGCCGGGATATGGCCATTTTACAGAGGAGGATACTGAGGCCCAGAGAAGTTAAGTGGCTAGTCCAGGGACCCACAGCAGTAAGAGTTGGAGTCAAGATTCAGATTTAAGTGTTTCTGAGTCCTGATCAAGGGGAGGGAAACAGCAGAGCTCAGGCACCAAGCCCCATCTTCCTGCTGGGGTGGGGTGAGCTGGGGTAAGGGCTTGGTCCGGGGCTGAGGGATGGGTAGGGGCTGCAGGCTCGGCCCGTTATTCTGACACCCGGTGGGGTCCCATCTTTGATTTAGGCCCTGGCCACTGCTTGCTGGTCAGTCCTGAAAGCCAAGAGGAGGCTGCTGATGGTGAGTGACCCACAGGGTCCCTGGGGAGGCCGTGCTTGGCCCTAGGTGTGGTGCCCAGCTCAGCTGACCTCCATTCTGCATGTGCTGGCCCCTGATCTGGGGCGGGGGGGTGGAGGCAGAGGAATGGGGCTGGTGCAGGGAGGTCTTGCTGAGCCCAGGGGGGAAGGGTGTTGTCAGAGGGAGGAAGGGCGCATGCAAAGGAGTGGCGGCTGGCTTGGCTGGCTTGGCTGGCTTGGCAGGGGCAGCGGGGTGGGGGTGGGAGGCCCCTGAGGCAGGCAGAGCAGCCCCCTCCCACCCATCAGGCTGCTGTTATCTGCACTCCCAGGCGGCCACTGGCTGCGTCTCTGGCTGCCATCCATGTTCCCTCTGCCAGCCGGGCGCTGCTGCCCAGCTGATGCTGATACCAGCTGCCACTGCCACTGCCACGTGCCCCGGGCACTTCCTGAGCTGAGCCCCCTGGACCCCTCCTCGGGCAGTCCTCATAGCAGACCCATGGATACCCTGTTGTGCAGAGGTGGAAACCTGGGCTTCGGAAGCCCCAGTTCCTTGCCCGGGGTCATCCAGCCAGGGCGTGAGTGAGCCGGGCCTCCCTGTGAAGCCCAGCTCTTAACACGACCCCAGGGCCTGGCCGCCTCTCCCCGCTGGGTCCCCGCTCAACCTCGTGCCCTCCGCAGGTGCCCAACGGCTTCATCTCCCATTTCTACTCCGTATCGGAGTGCGTTAGCCCCGTCCTCGCCTTCGGCTTCCTGGGACCCAAGCCCCAGCTCTCTGAAGTCTGTGCTTTCTTCAAGGTGAGCAGGGAGCGCGGCGGCGGCTGTCCCCCAGCTCTGCCCGAGCCCTGGGACAGGAGCTCCGCGAGGTGCCAGGAGTGGAGCGAGGGCCTGGGGCTGCTCCCAGAAAGGGCTGGGCGGGGGTGCCTGCAGGGGGTGTGCTGCCCCTTCCCCAGGGGCTCTGGCTGGTCGGGAGGACACGGTGCAGGGGGGCAGGGCCTCGCCTGGGCCCACACCAGTGCTGTCCCCAGCACCAGATCGTGCAGTACCTGAGGGACATGTTCGACCTGGACAACGTGCGCTACACATCGGTGCCGGCGCTGGCGGACGACATCCTGCAGCTGTCGCGGCGCCGCAGCGAGATCCTGCTGGGCTACCTCGGGGCACCAGCGGCCAGCAGCGTGGGCCTGAACGGCGTGCTTCCCCGCGAGAACGGGCCCCAGGACGAGCTGCAGTAGTGGCGGCGCAGGCTCGGGGAGCAGGGCTGCTGGGGCCTCGTCCATGTGGCTGAGAGAAGGCTGCCTCTTCTCCTCCTTTGGGTCAGCATTGAAGGGCCCGGGTGGCCATGGCCGTCAGCAGTGGCAGAGCCCAGGCTGTGGTGGCCAAGGGCAGTTGCCCCTCACCTTGTCACCCCCCCCCCGTCATCTGGGAGCCCCCAAGGCCTGGAGGGCAAACTTCCTTGGAGAAGGATGGAGCCCCTTGGGGCCTGCCTGACTGTCCTCAGGTGTCCCTGGGGGAGGCAGAGGCTGGACCTGGCCTGTGGGGCCTGTGGGAGAGGAAGGTAGCGAGAGAGAGGAGAAGGTGTCGTGACAATTGGGACCAGCAGAGCTGGGATGCCCTGGGCGTGGGACCCTAAAACCTCCCACCACCCCAGGGCTGCTGACAAGCGGGGCTGGGAAGGTGGAGGTGAAAGATGGGGGTGGCAGCGCTCTGTGGTGTGAAGGTTATGGATGTTCTGAGCTAGAAGGAACCTGGGCTGGACAGTCAGAATTTAAGCCTCTGGCTGGCCAGTCCTGACGGCCCCCCAAACCCTGCCACCACCTTAGAGAGTTTGCAACTCCAGAGAGTGATGCTGGGGGGCACCGTGGTGGATGGCAGGCCTGGACTTTCCAGAGGTGGACCTGCTTTCCTTGTGCTCACGTCTGGGCAGGGACTGGACCCTTGACAAACCCAAGCGCCAAACCAGGAGGCTGTCCCCTGACATTCCCTTGCCCTGCCAAAGATTCTCATTTATCTTCCCACCTCTGCCACCACCAAAGATGGAGGAGGCAGGGCTGGTCCTCCCGTCCCCACCCACCTCCTCTCTGAACCTGGAACTCCCCGGGTGGGGCTAGGCGCTGAGCTGGGGGCTCTGACCAGGGGTCATCCCAGGCTCGTCACCTGTGCTGCCATCAGTGGTGACCCCAGGAGTGAGGAGGCCCGGGTACCATGTGAGGGGAGATCAGGGATGTAAGTGGCTGGCCCAGCTCCCCAGCCCTCATTGGGACAAGAAACTTTCCTGGCACTTTGCCTTCAACTCGACGCACAAATGCTCTCGTGCACATGCTCTGAGCCGTGCAGCGGTGTGGAGCCTGCCTCGCTGCTGCAGACAGGCTCGTGGGCATTGTCCCTGTGCCAAGGGTTTGTCAGCCCTGCAGACGCACTTCTCTCAGTGTTTTCACCTGCGGTGAGATGTTTTATTTATTGCCTTAACACTTTATTTTGAGGTTCTGCCCCTTCCTAGGTTGAGAGGGCTATGAGAGAGAGAGACTCCTGGCTCCTCAAACTCTGGAGTTGGAGGACTGGCCATCAGTCTGCCCTGAATGGCAAAGGAGCCCCAGGGGCCGGCGAGCTTGCCCACATGGGCAGTGGGAGAGGGGATGTGGGAGGGGTGATGCTGGGCGGGGCCCACCATCTCTCAGCCCACTCCCCTCCCCAGACTGGAGGACCGCTGTGCACTAATGCTGGTTCTGTCTCCCACCCACCTCTTCGAGGTTGATGGGTGCCGAGGAGGGAGCAGCCTCCCGGCAGGAGGGACCCAGGGTGGCCTTCCTTCATCCCGACATTCCGCTCATTTGCACTTACCCTGCGCTGTGAATGTAATCTTGGGCCTGCACTCCGGCCCGCTCTGATTTGCTCCCGAATCACACAGAAGTGGCATTTTCATTTCATCTTTGTTTACACGCCCACGCACTGCCTCTGGCACGCGATCTGTTGCTGCTTCCAACTTTTGTATAGTAGAGCCCGTGTGCGTCGACTTTGAGTCAAATAAATGATTTAAAAGATTTCCTTCCATGTTGCTGTGCTGCTGGGAACACGTGGGGCCATTTGCTTCCTGGGCCAGAGCTGGGGACCCGCTCTCGAGGGTGCGGCTGGTGGCAGTTCCAGGACAAAGGTTGAAGGTGGCCTGGTGGGGGGCTGTGAGTCAACTTTGTGCCACTTGGCAGCCTGGCAGGGTCCACGTGTCCCTAGGCAGGGAGGGCCCCTGGGGATGGGGGGTGAGGGGAGGGAGTGGCCAGTGCAGAGCTCAAGGGCACAGATGCGGATGGGCAGCCTGGGTGCGGATCCAGCTCAGGCGGCATCCAGGCGAGGTCGCCCCTCCCTGGGCCTCCACGTCCACATCTGTAAGATGCAGGGCTTGGACCAGGGGCCACTGAGGGGCTGGCACAGGCAGAACAGAGCAGATCCGAGCCTGCCAGATCTTCAAGTGTTTCCACAGGCAGACGGACATCACAAAGTTTATTTGAAAGGTACTTTTAAAAACATCTGCACTTTGAAAATTTTAAATGTACAGAAAAGTTAGCAAGAAAACTACATAAAGAACACCCATAAAACCAACACCTCAAGTCAGTAATTAACATCTTGCCATATTTCTTTCTTGTAGATATTTCTTTTGTAAAATATTTTAGAGTAAGTTTCAGGTAGTACTTCGCCCCTGAACACTTGAACAAGCAGATCTTACAAACAAGATAGTTCTCTGGCATAACCACAATACTGTACTCACACCTAAACAATTGATCAACAATTCTCTAATACCTGCTGGGATTCTGAAAAGAAGAGCTTTTCCTGGTCACCTAGAGATGGACTCCCGTTCCACCTAAAAAGGGTAAATGCTCTAATCGCCCAATTTTAGAGACACAAGCTGATAGAGTCACCACCAATGCTGGCAAATAAGTGTGTTTGGTTTAAACAGCTTTATTACGGTTTAATCTGTATGCCGTGTAGTGCACTCACTTTAATGACTTTTTTTTAGTAAACTTACAGTGGGGTGTAACGGTTACCACAACACAGTTCCAGAACATGTCCGCCACCCCGGAAAGATGGCTTGTGCCCGTTTGCAGTGAATCCCTCAGCCCCCAGGCTGCCACCAGTCTGCTTCCTCTCGACTTGCCTTTTCTGGACATTTCCTGTAAATGGAATCACAGAATATGTGGTCTTTTGTGCTTGGCTTCTTTACATAGAATACTGTTTTTGAAATTTGTCCATTTTATGGCATGTACCAGTATTTTGATTCTCTGTTGCTGAGTAGCATTCTGCAGTGAGTTTTTCCCCTTATTTTTTGAGTACCACGATGGACTCAGGTTTTCATTTATTCGATATTTAGAGTTAGTTACAATCATTCCGATGCTCAAATGGTCACCAACTTGGCCAGTGGGAGCCCATTTGAGCTGGCTCCTGGGTCCTTTTACCCTGCCCTACCCCCCCATCAGTCTTCAAGCACTTCCTTTCTAGCATAACAAGATGTCTCAGGAAGCCCAGAATCCCAGGGACCTCAGCTGGGAAGGCCCGAGGGGAGCCCTGGCCCATTTCCATGGCAGACAGTGGACTATTAGAATCACAGCCCCCAGGAATCATGCCTCTCTGCATCACGTCCTTGGATAATGCTCTCCCATATCGGCGCTGGACTTGGCCACGTGACCTGCTTTGGCCAGTGGGCCAAGAGCGACGTTGATGCAGGCAGAGGTTACATGAGCAGCTGTGCACTGGGGCTTGCCCTTTGGGGAGGCAGCTGCGGCCATGAAGGAAACCTGGCTCCTCTGCTGGGGAGGCCAGGCGGAGGAGGACATGGGCACCCTGTCCAGCAGCCCCAGCTCAATGCCAGACTTGAGGGAGACCCTCTCGGACCACACAGGCCCAGCCGAGTCGCCAGCTGCATGAGTGACCCCAGCAGAACTGTCCAGCTGAGTCCTGCCAAAATTGCAGCTCTTGAGCAATAAAACAGTGATGGTTTTAAGGCAGTAGGTTTTGGCCTGGCTTGTTACACAGTAGTCAATAACTGATTCCAGCTCCCTTGTTGATGAAAGGGGAAGTTGAAAGGGGAGGGGGACCACCCCAGTGCATACAGCGAGTCCACGGCAGGCCCAGGGGCACTCCCAGGTGTCCTGAACCCAGCCCAGTGCTGTCCACGCCCTGTGTCCCTCACCTTGCGGTTATTTGTATTTCTGCTGCGTCACGAGCAGCCCTGGAGCTTCTGCTGCATCCCCATGAACTGCTTCTCACCAGCGTGAGAAGGGCTGTGGAAGGTAAGGTGTCGTAGTGCTGTCCTTGTCCCGTGATGGGGCTCACACTCTGAGTGCTGCATAAGCAGTTGTTTGAATTACAATATAAATGGTTCCCAGGACAGATGCACAAATGTGACAGGACAGTTGGAGGATGATCACGCATCTGTTCACCAAGTCTTTATTGTGCACTTACTGTGTACCAGGTCCTGCCCAGGGGCTGCAGAGGTGGTGATGGCGTGCCCTGGGGCCAGCTTGTGAGAGCTGACTACGCTTCTCTCCCAACTCCCTGTTCAGTACCTCATGGTGGTGGCTTGAAAGTGACCCCAGGAGACAGTATTGACACCCTAAATCAGCAAATGCCACAAACCAGGGGGCCTTGCAGCCCAGGGGATGAGCCTGGCAATTTGTCTTGAGGACTTTGCCCCATGGTGTTTGGAACCCCAAGCCCTGCCTTCCAGAAGCTTCTATCCTAGGAGACAATGATTGCCTCCTCACAGAGGTTTTGACAACCAAAACTGTCACTTCTAGTTTGAAACCACTTGTCTTTCTCATCTTCAAGATCCAGGAGTTCCACAACCGCCATGGGAACGACAGTTTCTAGAAGGCAGTGCCCCTGCTGGTCATGTTCTGTCTTCATCCCCGATAAGAAATTTTCACCTATCAAGGTATATGGGTAGCTATTCTGGTTTAAACCTGATTCAGCCTGAACTAAAGAGGGCTGACTTATGGCCTGTCAAACATACATTGTCCGTCTGCTTTAACTGTTAAAGATAAAGGATCCATTAAACATTATCTCAAAGTAAAAGCACGTACTCTCCGAAGATAAGAATGCACATTTCCTTTCCTATGATGCCCGGATCAGCACTCCTGAAGATAAGTTTCCTTTCCTGGACATCAAGGTCATGTTGACCTGCTAATCTGTAACGAAATATCTCTTCGGATATGTATCCTGGACACATTTGATGTATGTTCTTTGCTCCTTTTTTTTTAGTGTTTTAAAAAGTTATTTTATTGAGGTCATACTGTTTTATAACACTGAGTAATTTCAGTTGTATGTTCTTATGTATCAGTTTCTGTACAGACTGCATCGTGCTCACCCCCAACAGTCTAGCTCTCTTCCGTCACCATACATATGTATGTGCCCCTTTGCCCCTATTGTCCACCCTCCAACCCCCTTCCCCTCTGGTAACCCCTAATCTATTCTCTTTATCCATGCGTTTGTTTGTATTCCACATATGAGTGAAATCATACGGTGTCTGTCTTTCTCTGTCTGGCTTATTTCGCTTAACATAATACCCTCAAGGTCTGTCCATGTTGTTGCAAATGGGATGATTTCGTCTTTTTTTTTTTTTTTTTTTAAAGATTTTATTTTTTCCTTTTTCTTCCCAACCCCCCTGGTACACAGTTGTATATTCTTCGTTGTGGGTCCTTCTAGTTGTGGCATGTGGGACGCTGCCTCAGCATGGTTTGATGAGCAGTGCCATGTCCGCGCCCAGGATTCGAACCAACGAAACACTGGGCCGCCTGCAGCGGAGCGCACGAACTTAACCGCTCGGCCATGGGGCCAGCCCCTGATTTTGTCTTTTTTTATGGCTGAGTCGTATCCCATTGTACATATACCACATCTTCTTTATCCATTCAACGGTTGTTGGGCACTTGAGTTGCTTCCACGTCTTGGCTATTGTGAATAATGCTGCAGTGAATAGTAATAGTGAATAATAGGGGTGCAAAAGTCTGTTTGAATTGTTGATTTCAAGTTCTTTGGATAAATACTCAGTAGTGGGATAGCTGGGTCATATGGAATTTCTATTTTTAATTTTTTGAGACATCTTCATACTGTTTTCATAGTGGCTGCACCAGTTTGCATTCCCACCAGCACTGTAGGAGGGTTCCCATTTCTCCACATCCTCTCCAACACGTTATTTCTTGATTTGTTAATTATGGCCAGGCTGACGGGTGTGAAGTGATATCTTATTGTAATTTTGATTTGCATTTCCCTAATAATTAGTGATGTTGAACATCTTTTCGTGTACCTGTTGGCTATCTGCATATCTTCTTTGGAAAAATGTCTGTTCATATCCTCTGCCCATTTTTTGATCGGGTTGTTTGTTTTTTTGTTGTTGAGTTGTATGAGTTCTTTATATATTTTGGAAATTAACCCCTTCTCGGATATATGATTTGCAAATACTTTCTCCCAGTTGATGGGTTGTCTTTTCGTTTTGTTCATGGTTTCCTTTGCCTTGCAGAAGCTTTTTAGTCTGACGTAGTCCCATTTGTTTATTTTTACTTTTATTTCCCTTGAATGAGTAGCCATGGTATTCGAAAAGATGCCACTAAGACCGATGTCAAAGAGTGTACTACCTATATTTTCTTCTAGGAGTTTTATGTCTTCAGATCTTACAGACAAGTCTTTAATCCATTTTGAGTTGATTTTTGTGTATGGTGTAAAATAATGGTCTACTTTCATTCTCTTGCATGTGGCTGTCCAGTTTTCCCAACACCATTTATTGAAGAGAGTTTCTTTTCTCCATTGTTTGTTCTTGACTCCTTTGTCAAAGATTAGCTGTGCATAGATGTGTGGTTTTATTTCAGGGCTTTCAATTCTGTTCCATTGGTCTATGTGCCTGTTTTTGTGCCAGTACCATGCTGTTTTGATTACTATAGCTTTGTAGTATATTTTGAACTCAGGAATTGTGATGCCTCCAGATTTGTTCTTTTTTCTCAAGATTGCTTTGGCTATTCAGGGTCTTTTGTTGTTCCATATAAATTTTAGGATTCTTTGTTCTATGTCATTGGGATTCTGGTTCGGATTGCATTGAATCTATAGATTGCTTTAGGTAATATGCATATTTTAGCTATGTTTATTCTTCCAATCCATGAGTATGGGACATATTTCCATTTCTTTATGTCGTCTTCGATTTCTTTCAATAATGTCTTATAGTTTTCAGTGTACAGGTCTTTCACGTCCTTGGTTAAGTTTATTCCTAGGTATTTTATTCTCTTTGTTGCGATTGTAAATGGGATGTATTCTTGACTTCTCTTTCTGCTAGTTCATTATTAGTGTATAAAAATGCAACTAGGGGCTGGCCTGGTGGTACAGTGGTTAAGTTTGCACGTTATGCTTTGGCGGCCCAGGGTTCGCCAGTTTGGATCCCGGGTGCGGACATGGCACCACTTGACAAGCTATGCTGTGGCAGGCGTCCCACATATAAAGTAGAGGAAGATGGGCATGGATGTTAGCTCAGGGCCAGTCTTCCTCAGCAAAAAGAGGAGGATTGGCAGCAGATGTTAGCTCAGGGCTAACGGTCTCCCCCAACCCCCCAAAAATGCAACTAATTTTTCTAAGTTGATTTTGTACTCTGCAAATTTGCTGTAGTTGTTGATTATTTCTAATAGTTTTCTGGTGGATTCTTTAGGGTATTCTATATATAGAATCATATTACCTGCAAACAATGAGTTTCAATTCTTCCTTTCCTATTTGGATTCATTTTCTTTCTTATCTTGCCTAATTGCTCTGGCAAAACCCTCCAGTACTTTGTTAAATAAGAGTGGTGAGAGTGGGCACCCTTGTCTTGTTCCTGTTCTCAGAAGGATGGCTTTCAGTTTTTCATTGTTAAGTAGGATGCTGGCTGTGGGTTTGTTGTATATGGCTTTTATTATGTTGAGGTACTTTCCTTCATAAAGAGTTCTATTGAGAGTTTTTATCATAAATGGATGTTGGATCTTGTCAAATGCTTTCTCTGCATCTATTCAGATGATCATGTGATTTTCATTCCTCATTTTGTTGATGTGGTGTATCACATTGATTGATTTGCGGATGTTGAACCATCCTTGCATCCCTGGTATAAGTCCCACTTGATCATGGTGTATGATCCTTTTAATGTATTGCTGTATTCGATTTTCCAGTATTTTGCTGAGGATTTTTGCATCCATGTTCATCAGTGATATGGGCCTGTAATTTTCCTTCTTTGTGTTGTCCTTGTCTGGTTTTGGTATCAGGATAATTTTGGCCTTATAGAATGAGTTAGGAAGCATTCTGTCTTCTTCAATTTTCTGGAATAGTTTGAGAAGGATAAGTATTAAATCTTCTTTGAATGTTTGGTAGAATTCTCCAGAGAAGCTATGCGGTCCTGGACTTTCGTTTTTTGGGAAGTTTTTGATTACTGTTTCTATCTCTTTACTTGTGATTGATCTATTCAAATTCTCTAGTTCTTCTTGATTCAGTTTTGGAAGGTAGCATGAGTCTAAGAATTTATCCATTTCTTCTAGGTTGTCCAATTTGTTGGCATATGGTTTTTCATAGTCTTCTCTTATACTCCTTTTTATTTCTGTGGTATCCATTGTAATTTCTCCTCTTTCATTTTTAATTTTATTTATTTGAACCTTCTCTCCTTTTTTCTTAGTGAGTCAGGCTAAGGGTTTGTCAATTTTGTCTATCTTCTAAAGAATCAGCTCTTAGTTTCATTGAGCTTCTCTCTTCTCTATTGTTTCTTTTAGTCTCTATTTCATTTATTTCTGCTCTAATTTTTATTATTTCCCTCCTTCTGCTGACTTTGGGCTTTGTTTGTTCTTCCTTTTCTAGTTCTGTTTAATGTAGTTTAAGATTACTTATTTGATATTTTTCTTGTTTGTTGAGCTAGGCCTGTACTGCTGTGAATTTCTCTTATAACTGCTTTTGCTGCATCCCATAAGAGGTGGTATGTTGCATTTTCATTTGTCTCCAGGTATTTTTTGATTTCTTCTTTGATTTCTTCATTGATCCAATGGTTGTTCAGTGGCATGTTTAGTCTCCACATATTTGTGACTTTCCTAGCTTTTTTCTTGCAGTTGATTTCTAATTTCATAGAATTATGGTTGGAAATTATTTCAATTTTAAATTGCTTGAGACCTGCCTTGTTTCTCAACATATGGTTTATCTTTGAGAATGTTCTATGTGCACTTGAGAAGAATGTGTATTCTGCTGTTTTGGGATAGAATGTTCTTTCTCTCTATATATCTATTAAGTCCATCTGCTCAGTGTCTCATTTAAATCTACTATTTCCTTGTTGACTTTCTGTTTGGATGAGCTATCCATTGACGTAAGTGGGGTGTTGAGGTCCCCTACTATTATTGTGCTGCTGTTAATTTCTTCCTTTAGGGGAGAACAGCACTTTAGGTCTGTTAATAGTTGCTTTATATATTTTGGTGCTCCTGTGTTAGGTGCATATATATTTATAAGTGTTATGTCCTCTTGGTGGAATGTCCCTTGTATCATTATATACTGCCCCTCTTTGTCTCTCATTGTCTTTTTATCTTGAAGTCTACTTTGTCTGATATAAGCATGGCAACACCTGCATTCTTTTGCTTGCTATTTGCTTGGAGTATCGTCTCGCATCCCTTCACTCTGAGCCTATGTTTATCTTTAGAGCTGAGATGTGTTTCCTGGAGGCACCATATTGTTGGATCTTGTTTTTTAATCCAGTCACCACTCTGTGACCTTTGATTGGAAAATTCAATCCATTTACATTTAGAGTGATTATTGATATATGAAGGCTTAATGCTGCCATTTTCTCTCGCATTTTCTGGTTCTATATTTCCATTGTTTTTTGCCCCTTGTATTTCTGACTGCCATTTCAGTTTGGTGGTTTTCTCTTTATTTATGATTTGTGACTTTGCTCTGATTTTTTATTTAATGTTACCATGAGGTTTGTATAAAAGATTCATAGATGAGATAGTCCATTTTCTGATAGCCTCTTATCTCCATGAGCCTAGGCAGGTTCCATCCCTTTCCTCTTACCCTTCTGAGTTATTGTTGTCACAAGTTATTCTTTTCTGTGTTGTGAGTTTGTGACTAAACTGAAGTATTTATAGCTATTTTTGATGCTTTCCTTCCCTTTGTCTTTTATGTTATAATTAAGTATTTACTAACCTGTTCTGATACAAAGCTGCAATTTTCTAATTCTATTTATCTCCTTGCTCAAGGTTTTGTAAACCTTTGCTTTTTAGTTTCAGATGGGAGGGCTCTTTTCAACATTTCTTGTAAGGCAGGCCTAGTGGCGATGAGCTCCCTCAGCTTTTGTTTATCTGGGAAAGCTTTTATTTCTCCATTGTATCTGAAGGATAGTTTCACTGGATAGAATATTCTTGGCTGAAAGTTTTTGTCTTTCAGTATTTTGAATATATCATTCCAATCTCTCCTAGCCTGTAAAGTTTTTGCTGAGAAATCCACTGAAAGCCTGATAGGGGCTCTGTTGTAAGTTATTTTCTTGTGCTTTGCTGCCCTTAATGTTTTTTCTTTGTAATTGACTTTTGCCAATTTTAATATTATATGCCTTGGAGAAGGCTTTTTGCACTGATGTAATTAGGAGTTCTATTGGCTTCACGTACTTGTAAGTCCAGTTCATTCCCCAGGTTTGGGAAGTTCTCCGCTATTATTTCTTTGAACAAGTTCTCTTCTCCTTTCTCCCTCTCTTCTCCCTCTTGAATACTTATAATCCTTATGGTGCTTTTCCTAATTGAGTCAGATATTTCTTGAAGAATTTCTTCATTTAAAAAAAATCTTAGTTCTCTCTCCTCCTCCACCTGAAGCATTTATAGATTTCTATGCTCTAAATCACTAATTCTGTCCTCCATAACATCAGCTCCCTTTTTCTGGATTCTAGATTATGTTTTATCTCATTCATTTTTGGAGTTTCAATCTCTTTGGTGAAGTATTCCTTCTTCTCATTAATTTTACTCCTGAGCTCACTGAACTGTCTTTCTGAGTTTTCTTGTAACTTGTTGAGTTTCTCTATGACAACTATTTTGAATTCTCTGTCATTTAGATTGTAAATTGCTGTGAATTCAGGACTGGTTTCTGGGGACTTGTCATTTTCCTTCTGTTCTGATGCATTAGTGTAGTTCTTCACGGTATTTGATGAAGTGGTCCTTTGCCGGCACATTTGTGATAGTATCAGGTCACAGTTTCCACCTGCCATCACTGTGGGGGGAGGGGAGGGTGGGAGCTGTGTTTTCTGATCCCACCCCACCTGCTGGAAGTTGTGCTGGTAGGGCTGCTCTGCATTTGCATGCTGGCCACAGCTGCTTGACACGTCACGCACACCCACGCAGGCGGGGCCTCTCTGCTCCACTGGTGGGTTGCTCTGGTGCAGGACTGCTATGCTTGGGAAGGGACTGGCTGAGCTGGTGCACAAGGCAGGAGGGGAGGGGTGCTTTCTTTAGTGTAGGAGCTGGCTCTGCACTTGCAGGCAGTTGAACTGAGCTGCAGTGCTTGGTGGGGGCTCCCTCGTGGGGGCTGAGCCATACCACTTAGTAGGGAGCATTCTCACAGGCAGGGCCGCCACAGCACGGTGGGTGCTCCCCCGGCCAGGCAACCACTCCAAAAGCCTTTGCATGCAAAAAGAGCCCCTGCCTCTTCTTACAGTTGCACCAGCTGCTGTGTGAGGACCCATGACCTAGATCATTGCCGCCAGGGAGGCAGAGGCATAGGGGTCTGCTCACCTAGTTCCACTGCTTCCCAGGGATCCAGTCCCCCCATCTTTGGATGCATGGCTGCATGGATCTCTTGGACATCCTATTGTGTCGTGTGGGGAATCCTCTGTTGGTTAATGAAAGTCTGCTTAGTTGTAACTTAGAGGGGAGAGACAAAGGGAACAACTCACTCTGCCATGATGCTGATGTCACCTGTTCTTTGTTCTAAAAAGGTATAAAACTGTACTGAAAACCATGCTTGTCTAGAATGCTTTCTTCCTTTGTAGAAACTGCCTTACTGGGCTAGTCCTCAGCTTGGCTCAAGCAAAACTCACCTTATCTGTCTTATCAATAGATTGGTATTGGTTATTTGCATTGACACCCCTGACACTTATACAGGGTCTGGCTCTTCTTACGAACTCAAGTAATTTCTGAAGCGAATGAATGAACCTCTAATCTAGAGGGCAGCAGCTGCCACATTTTGGGGAAACAGGCCCAGAGAGGGGAAGAGAGTTTCTGAAGGGATGGTGAGCACAAGCCAGGGTGGCTGGGGCACAGAGCACGGAGTTAGACTTTGTGCCTCGGATCTCGGGGCTGCCCTGTCTGTGAACTCCCTGCCAGAAGAGAGGTGAGAGTGAAAGGCCAGCCCTGCCTGGGACAGCTGGGCTCTGGAAAGGAGGGGGTTCTAGAAAAGCTCAGCCTCTGGAAAGGCAGGGGCTCTGGAAAAGCTGGAGCTCTGGAAAAGCAGGGGCTCTGGAAAAGCCCAGGTCTTAGGGCTTGTCTGCGGCCTCCTCCAGGCAGTGGGAGGAGGCAGCTAGCAGTTGGGGTCATGGGATGCAGGGAAGTTCAGAACCTGGGCCTGCCCATCAGGCAGACCTGGGTTCAAATCCTGGCTCTGCCTTATACTAGCCAGGTGACCTGGCAAATGGTGGGGCACTCCAAGCCTTACTGTCCTCAGCTACAAACGGGGAAATTAAGAGCTGCTTTGCAGGCTGTTGGGAAGATAAGCTGAGTGACAGGCTGGAAACCTCCCACAATGTTCAGAGCGATGCCGGGGCATCACTGGTCTAACCCTCAGCTCAGGGAGAGGCAGGTGGCTCCTGTAGCTTCCCAGGGTTTCCTTGCAGCATTCACGCCTGCCCCGCCAAGACCCTCGTCCACACGGCAGGTCTGACTTGTCACCTCTGCCATCTCATGGGACCCTGCAGTGGCTCCTAGGCACATCTCCATCAGAAATGCATCCATAGGTACACCAAAGACATGCACAAGGACATTCCTAGCAGCACTACTTGTAACATCCCAAATCTAGAAACACCCCAAATGTCCATCAAGGGTCAAATGGAAAATAAGCGGTGGTGTGTTCACACCATGGCATACCACACAGCAACGGGAGAGAACAAATTACAAGTAGAGGCCACAGTATGGCTAAACTTCACATACACAATGCCAGTGAAAGAAGCCACACACAAAAAGTACGCACTGTAGCATCCTGCTTATAGGAAGTACAAAATCAGACCAACCTAATATACGGTGTTAGGAGTTGGGATGGTGGTCACCTGGGATGACTAGATGGGGGTCGGGGGCTCCCAGGGCCCTAGTTCTTGATCTGGGGGCTGCTTTCACTTTGAACAGAAAGGTAGTCGGCTTTGTGTGACAAGCCCTCTCTTGATCAGGGGGCTGCCTGGTGTGTTTTGTTTGTGAAATTTCAAGCTGTACACATTCGACTTCTGGAAGTTCCTGAATGAAGGTTATATTTTAATTTTTTAAAAAAGCAAAACGAAACCAACCAACCCACCGATCCTTCAGAGCGCCCCTCTGTCCTCACCACCAGCAGTGGCCCTCAGAGTTTGGGGAGCCCAGGCCCCGGCTGACCCCCTCCTCCCTCAGCACCCCCTCCCTCTCGCCCCTTTCATCCAGCCACACTCCTGCCTCAGGACACTTGCTGGTGCAGTTCCCTCTGCCAGGAAAACCCCATGCGGGATAATGCCATCTCATTCTGTACTTCCTGATCCTTGTCACTTCCTTGGAACGCCTCCCTGAGGTGAGAAGACCCTGGAACCAGACAGGCCTGGGTCTCGGGGTCTTTGTCTCTCTAGGCCTATCTGCTCATCAGTGAAATAGTCACTAATCGGGGCAACGCAGCCAGACCTGGGATGGCTGCCCTGTCACAGGGAACTATTCTGGGAAACTCACAGCCCACTCCTCACACCTCCTGCTCCTCAGAAGCTAATAATGGCAGTGCCTGAGGAAGCCGGGGGCAGGTGACAGGGAGACGGGGCCAGCTGACCCACACAAGCCCAGGCTGGGCTGGCTGGGGAGCTGAGCACAGCCAAGGGAGGCCAGGGGGCCCTCCTGGCTGGCTGGTGGGTTCTGAGTCACCATCATCCCCCCAGCCCCCTGGGCCGAGCCCATAGCCCTGGCTCCAGCTGTCCTGCAGGCTCGGAGAGCGAGCCATTCTGCTCAGTGGGATTCCCTGGTTTATCTTCACTTCTCCCTACAAGCATTTATATCATTTATCAGGCACTTGTTCTAGGTCTGGCCTGGGCCAGGCTCAGATATGTAACGGGCCCTGTCTTCATGTTGTGCTGGGCTTCTCCAGGTGTGGCTAGAACCGCTTGTATCAGAACCCCAGTACATAAGAATGCAGACTCCAAGGCTCAACCCAGATCTGGACCAACCCAGGCCCCACTGGGACCCAGGGATCTGCATTTCCTACAAGCTGATCTTGGTGCTGCATGAAGTCAGAGAACCATTGAACCATTGCTTACTGGGACAGACAGACAAGGAACCGACTGCAGTCCAGTGTGGTCAGTGCTGAGGTAGGAGAGAGGATGCATCTGTGGGAGCCCAATGCAGGCTCCTCACCCAGCCACGAAAACCTCTAAGTGAGAACAAACACCTGAGCCAGACTGGGCCAAGCAAAGTGGGGCAGGAGGGGTGATGCATTCCAGGCAGTGGAACAGCATGTGCAAAGGCTAGGAGGCAGGAGGGGGACGGGCGCTTTACTTGGACTGTCAGTAATTCAATCTAGCCTGAGAGAGTAGGGGTTGGGGAGGGAGAGGTGGGTGGGAAGGTGTGGCTGTTTACGCAGGGCCTTGTAGCCCACCGAGAGGAATGTTTTGGAAAAACCGAGGTGTAGGTGGAAAACCAACCGGCTTCTTGTTTAAAACGCTCCCAAGACACCTCATTAAGCAGCATAAATGTGACTGAATCAATAAATCTTTGTTAATTGAATGAAAGGAGGAAAGAGTCTTTAACTTCAATTAAGCTCCCATTCTTATCATCCCTTAAGCTTCCATTTTTTAAGGCGTTTAGGGCGCCAACTGTGCGCCCCGCCCAGGGAGTTCCCTCTCCCATCCCACACACTTTTAACAGAAAGGTGGGCGGCTTTGTGTGACCTGCCCTGTCGCCAGTCAGTAAATGGGCAGAGAAAAATAAGGCCCCTAGGGGCCCCTATGGCCTCAGTTTACCCATAACTAAAAGTAGGTGGGTTCAGAACCCATCGTACCAAGGATGCTTCCCCGCTTGGAGCATGCGCTCTGACGAGCGCCCAGGTCCCGCCGACCCGAGGCGGGCTCCGGGTACCGGGAAAGCCTTCACTCGGCGCAGGTCTCAGCCAAACCAAAGCTCCCACCAAAGTTCTACACGCCCCCCAGGCTAGCGCCTGATTGGCCCGCCCTGCCCACACTGAGAGCCGGCATCACCTTCTGATTGGCTGCTCTGCTCTCTGCTGTGCGCTGGAACCCTCCTCTCCCCTGATTGGCTAGGCACCTACCTGCGCTCGTCCCGGATTGGGCGCCGGCTTGGCCGCTCGCAGGCTCCTAAGGGCCCCGCTCTCTGATTCGCCGCTCGGGCCGGCCCCACGGCCTGCACGCTGAATGGCTGCGCCGCTACCTGTATCGGCCTCCGATTGGGTGCGCGGCGCCTCCCCGGCGTGATAGGCCAGGACCACCGCCCCCCTGACTCCCCATTGGCTGCTCGGAGAAGCCCGGTCTCCGGGTAAGATGGCAGCGGACGGACAGTGCTCGCTCCCCGCTTCATGGCGGCCAGTGTCCCTCACCCACGTCGAATATCCTGCAGGTAAAAGGCGGCTTTGGCTCCGAGGCTTCCTTCCCGGGGCCGGCCCCTCCGCCCTGGGTGCTCGGGCCCGCGCGAGCCCTCGGAGGGGGCGCTGGGGGGCCGGAGTGGGAACTGTCAAACAGTGAGCCATGGAGGGGCTCGGCCGGCTCGCGCGCCGCGCAGGCGCAGTAGCGCGGCGATGAGCTGGGCGAAATTGTGAGCGGCTCGCTCGCGCACTCTGCGGCTGCGCGGCCGGGGCGCTCCCCCGGGTCCGGTGGCGCGGGTGGTCTGTAGTGGGTCGGGGGTCTGTGTGAGGCGGGAAAGGATCACTGGCCTGGACCTGGGGCTTTCTTCCCCGCCCTCCCCGGAGCCAGGGAGGCCGGACTCCCTCCTCGGCGTGCAGGGAGTGCCTGTTTCCTTCAAACAGTGCTTTGGGGCTGCCTGGAAGAGAAAGAGCTCCCCGTTGCTGGGAGTGTGCAAAGCGAGACCGGGCGACTATTCGTTGTTTGAGTACTTCTGGTGCTACGCCCTGAGCAGGGCATTGCTCCACAACACTGGGGACCCGGTGAGGGGACAGGCAGCCCCCGGGATCTTGACTTCTGGAGCTTTCCATAAGATGCATCTCTAGAAGCGCAGAGTTTTCCAGCTGGGAGGTCCTTTAGCGACCTTTCTGGAGACGGTCTAGTAGAGTGATGCAGAGCTTGGGCCTTGGGGTCCGGGGTATCTGGGCTCAAGTCCAGGCAGAGGCCTTGTGCAGGTGACTTCACCTCTCTGCTCAGTTACTTCGTCTCTAAAGTGGGACTGATTGCAGTGCCTGCCTTCTCGTTGTGGTGTGAGAATCAAATAACAGGAAGCATGAGAAATGCTGAGTGCAGTGCGTGGACACAGTAAACATTTAATGAGTAACTGCAGCTTAATAATGACTGATAATACTTTATCCCGCTTTCCCAGGGCCCTCTCAAGCCCGCCCCACCCTCCCTGGGTAGGATGGTTGGGTGTTGGGGGAGCCCCTCATTGAGACCTAGTTGTCTGAGGAAGGGCCTGCTTGTGCTGTGCTCATGGGCAGAGATGTGAGAGCCTAGCCCTGCTGAGGACCCCAGGGCGGGATGCCAGGGAGCTTTAGGCTGGGAGACTGGGTGTTCTGAGTTATACTGGGGCTAGGGCGGCCCTGCCAGGTCCTGGGCCCTACTTGCCTGCCTGCTCACCCACCATCCATCCAGCCAGCCAGTATCCACTGAGCGCCTCCTGAGGGCTAGGCCCTGGGCTGGCTCTGGTTTAGAATGGTGAGCAGGCAGATATGTCCCCACAGTCCTGGACTGTGGAAAAAAGAACCCACTTTACAGGGGGCAAGCTGTGGCCTGGAGATGGAAGGGACTTAGCTAAGGCCTCAGCACCTTCGTCACTTGCCCCCCACCCTCTGGCCTCAGAGGAGCTCACAGTCTAACCAGCAAGAAGAAAAGACCTGGCAGTTGTGAGCAGTATGATGCAGGCTGTGACAAGGGACCTTTGCAGGAACTGTGGGTGCCTGGAGGAGGGACCTGGCTGTGCCCTGGGGCATCTGGCAAAGTCTGACCCCCGGCTAACTCTTCTGTGGCCCCCTGCACTTCTCCTTCGTACCCCTCAGCACACTGATCCTTGCTTCCTTCATCCATTCACTTAACATCGTTTTTGAGCTCTGCTGGGCTTGAGGGGCCCCATCCTTGCTCTTTCACGGAGCCTACCGTGGAGAGAGAGAGACAGACGCTGGCCCGATATCTACACTAACAAGCATATCGTGAGTGATGCCTGATTACTGATTCCTCCCAGACGGAGGGCACCACAACAGCAGGAGCATATCTTTTTTTGCCACTGTGGTGGGTAAATAATTTATGTTGAGTTAACCTGGGCAGCATCCCAGGTGGAGGAACAGTGTGTGCGAAGGTCCAGAAGTAGGGCAGAGCAACGTGCGCTCAGGGAACCTGAGTTCAGTCCCTAGAATTGGAGCAGAGGGTGGGAGGAGTGCATGGCCTCATGAGCTGGGCAGAGGGAGCCACACAGGGGCTTGGATCAGAGTGGCGGGGCCAGAGTTGCTGACAGCATCTGTAGGAAGGCTCAAGGGTGTTGCTGGCTGTGGGACAGGCCATGGAGATGGCCAAAGGTTTGGAGGCACCAGCTACGCCCTGTCCTCACAGCCCGGTGCCCTGGGCATCAGCTGGGCAGCTGAGAAACCCAGAATTTCAGGGCTACAAGGGACCAGGCCACTGTGTGGATGAAGAGACAGGGGTCCAGAAGAGGGAAGAGCCTCACCCAGTGTCACCTAGCAGGCCTGCAAGTGATGGCCCGAGAGCTGAACCATGCCCTCTGATCCCAGTGTGGCCACGGAGCTGCCCTGTCTCAAATGGTGGGGGTGGCCTTTGGACTCGGCATCACCTTGCCCTTGGGCAAAGGGGAAAGTGGCTCTTGTCTCTTGGCTTCAGTGTCCTCATCTCTCAGAAGGGTTGGTGGTCCCCATGCTGCCTCCCTCCCAGGCCAGTTAGGAGGGGAAGAAGCGAGAGGTCAATAGGTAGCCATTTCTTGCCAGCAGGGAGGCGGTGAGAAGCGGGGGTGGTGCCAGGCAGCCATATTGGGCTATGCACCCTCCACCCAACACTGGCCTTGGGTCAACCCAAGTCTGTGTGGTGTCCAGAGAATACCTGGGTCCCCTGGAGGCTGAGGCTGGGCTGGGGCAGCCTTAGCACAGGACTGCGGTCCAGGGGCCCCCATGCACCTGCCCGGCTGCCTCCTGGTACAGGGCTTGGGCTCAAGGGTCTGACGAAGCCAGGTTCAAATTCCTGCTCCAGTGGGGTAATGAGTATCGTGCCAGGCCACAGACAGGGATTTTAGTCCAGATCCCACCTCCTTCTGGCTGTGTGACTTTGGGCAAGTCACACAACCCCTGTGGGACTCGGTTTCTTCATCTACAGAGTAGGGACAGTGAAGGCACCTGCTTGAAACTCACAGTCTGAACTTCAGTGCTCAGGAAATAGACGCCGGCACGTTGCGCCCGTGACCGAGTTGTTCCAGCCAGCTCGTCGACGGAGGCTGCCACAGCAGCCTGGCCCTGCTCCCGGGCCTGCTGGGACCTCCTTCCTGGCTCAGGCCCTTCTGATGCCTGAGCCCCGTCCTCCTATTCTGTCTCTCCCAGGTGATCTCTCTGGCCACCTCCTTGCCTACCTGAGCCTCAGCCCTGTGTTTGTCATCGTCGGTTTTGTGACCCTCATCATATTCAAGCGGGAGCTGCACACGGTGAGTGAGTCTGTCCCCACCACCCCTCACCGCCCCCCCTGCTCCCCAGTGTCCCCAGCACTGGGAGGAGGGGCTGCACCGCTTCATCCCTGCCGTGCCTCCACCTTTCTAGAGATGTGGGGAGGGTCCTGGCTGCTCCCAGGTTTACCACTTGGGTGGGGAGGTTCAGGTGGAGGCCCCATCTCTGAGGCTGGACGGCGGCCAGCAGGCAGAGTCCCAGCTCATTGCACATCTTCCCGGCAGATCTCATTCCTCGGGGGCCTGGCACTGAACGAGGGGGTCAACTGGCTGATTAAACACGTCATCCAGGAGCCGCGGCCCTGTGGAGGTAGGGCCCGGGCAGCAGGGGTCTGGGGTGCCCCAGGTCGGGGCTTCCCTGGGAGGCCTGCGTCCTCCCATCACTCCCTGTTCCTTCTCTTTCCCAGGCCCCCACATGGCAGTGGGCACCAAGTACGGGATGCCCTCCAGCCATTCGCAGTTTATGTGGTTCTTCTCCGTCTATTCCTTCCTTTTCCTGTACTTACGGTGAGCTTCTGGTCTGGCTGGGGCGGCCCTGCGCTGGCCCCAGACAGCTCTGTGGGGCTCACTGCTAGCCTTTTGGATGCCTCTTGGGGTTGGCCTCTGTGGGGGTGGGAGTAGCTGCAGCCAAGGCAGAAGGTGCCCATGGAGCTTTGGGATGGGACCAGGGGCTCTTTGGGAGGGCTGAGGCTGTCTGACAGGCTTGTTTTCCCAGAATGCACCAAACAAACAACGCCAGGTTCCTGGACTTGCTGTGGAGGCACGTGCTCTCCCTGGGTCTCCTCACCGCGGCCTTTCTAGTCTCCTACAGCAGGTATGGAGGGAGCGAGAGCCCCCCCCGCCCCGACACCCTACCCACTGGGGTCTTGCTGGATTCTTGGTCCCTATTGAACCCCATTGTGGACCCGCATCGCAGAGCCTAGAGGGCAGGGCTGGGAAAGGGGTCCCAGGCCTCTAGTTTTAAAGGGATGGGGCTCCAATTGCCCTTTCCAGCTTAGTCCTTGCTCTCTCCTCCCGGCTGAGCCCAGTGTTCTAGGGGCACCTCCGCACGTCAGCCAGCTGCTCCCAGCATCCTGGAGGAGCCCCTTGTAGACAGACTCAGAGTTCCGGGGCTGGATAGAAGGGAGGAAAATCCCAGCCAAGCCATCCCTTCATTTCTAGACTCAGGGGAGCCCCTGGTGGGGTCCAACCCCCTGCCTCCTTCTGGAAGTAGATCTGAGGCTCTGTGTTCCCAGGAGTCTGTCCTGTCTGTGTGTGTCCCCCGTGTGCATGCACAGGTCCCTGGGAAGCTGGCACTTGGCACGGGGGATTGTGCAGGCCTGCCTCTGGCTTGCTCTCATGAGCTTCCCTCTGTCCTTGGCCCAGGGTCTACCTGCTGTACCACACCTGGAGCCAGGTGCTCTATGGGGGCATCGCCGGAAGCCTCATGGCCATCGCCTGGTTTGTCTTCACCCAGGAGGTCCTCACACCGCTGTTCCCCAGGATAGCAGCCTGGTAACTGTCTCCTGTCCCTGTTGCTGTTCCCGCCTTCCTGGGCACTATGGCCTCTGCCCCCTCCTGCGGATGGAGCCATCAGTGGGAGGACCCAGGCATCTTGACCCCAGCCTCAGTCTCCCTGGGATGACAATAGTGCCCAGATCTCTGAAGGGCATAAGGCTACCGGCCTCACTTGCCTGCCTTCCCCCCCACAGGGGTGCCGTCCCCGGCCCAGAGGCCGAGTGCCATCCTCTGTCTTTGTCAAGGCTCTCTGGGACTTAGAAAGCAAGCTGAGTCCTCCTGGGCTGTCTGTATCCTGTGGCGGTGCCCCTGCCCTAGAGTCACACAGGTGACACATCTGGGTCTCTCAATCTCAGGGGTCTATGGCCAGGCAGAGACTCAGAGCAGTGGGGGAGGGTACAGCGCCAGCCCCAGGCACTGGTGGAGGAGTCTGGCTGGTGACGGGCTCAGGTCCTGATGTGGCCCTGGCTTTCTGGGTGTCTGTCTCTCCAGGCCTATCTCTGAGTTCTTCCTAATTCGAGACACGAGCCTCATTCCCAACGTACTCTGGTTTGAGTACACAGTAACCCGAGCAGAAGCCAGGTGAGTTAAGGGGACGACAGTCACTGGGTCCTGGCTCCATGGGGCACAGCCCCAGGGCAGCCACTGCTTCCATTTTTGGAGGGCTCCCCAAGAGCCAGGCACCTGCCTAAGCACTGTTCTCGCACTGCCTCATTGAGTCCTCCCCTGCACCCCATTTTACAGATGAGGAAACTGAGGCTCAGAGAGGAGAGGAGGAGTCACTTGACTGAGAACTTACAGATGGTGGGTAGGGGAGCTGGGCTGCGACCCAGGCCGTCTGGCCCAGAACCAGAGAGCTGGGCAGCCGAGATTCCCAGGGCTCCTGTGTGTGGACTCCCCTTGGGGCTGTTTAGCCCAGACTCTTTCCTGGAAATGGGTAAACCGAGGCATAGTGGGTGAGAGGCTGCCTGTGGTTGCACAGCAAGTCGAGGCAAAGAGGGTTTTGGAGCCTCTTGACTCGGCTGTCCCACTCCACTGTCCCACTCCACTCACCCCAAATCCTGGGTGGGGTGCCTGCAGGGTGGGGCTAGGCCTGGCTCCTCCCCAGGTTCAGAAGGGAGCTGAGGGGACGTCGGGCTCCAAAGCAAGGCTGGGAGGTTTCCCAGGAGCTGGTGAGAGGAGCCATGGTGGGCAGGGCGTCGGAGCAGCCGGGAAATGTGTCTAGTGCATCATGGTCCAAATTATCCTAACGAGCTTAAGGGTAAAGTCCTGGATCGTGAAGAAAGGGGATTTGAGGGGGTTAGGGCAGGCAATCCCATTATTGGTGGAAAGGGCCCAGCTGGCCCAGGCCCAGCTCTCCACCTGGCTACCGGAGTGTCTCTGCCCCACCTGGCCCCGCCTGGCCCTGCCCTCCCCACCTGGCTGGCTGCCACCTGCCTTCGTTTCCCACAATCTGTGTGCACATCTGCTCTGTGCCTGGCTGTGTGCTGGGTGCAGGCACAGAGTGAGACAGCCACAGCAGGCAGGGGGCACACAAAAGAGGCATCTACCCGTGTGATCAGTGCCCTGTGCTTGGGAGCTCGTGAGAGGAACCCGCTGTCGGGGGAGGTGGTCAGGCCTGATGTCCAGGGGAGACAGACCTGAGTGAGGAGAAAGAACAGGCCTGTTGGAGCTGGGGTTTGGAAGGGAGAGTGCACTCAGAGGGAACAGCATGTGTAGAGCTGCGACGTGGGAAGCTGGTGAGTCCACCCGACAGACAGGCTTGTGTGGCTGCAGCCAGGTAGCTGGGGGTGGGTGAGGCTGGGCCACATCATGCAGGACCTGTGGGCACAGTTAGGCTTCTGGATTCTACCTGGGACCCTAGATGAGCCCCATTCTTCTTTCTGAGCCTCAGCCAGCCCCTCTAGAAAATGGGGTGATTATTCCTACTTCCCTCAAGGATAATCCTGGCCCATCGTGGATGTAGCCACACCCCCAAACCAGGTATCCAGTCCCCTCTGTAACCTCTATCAGTAATCTCCTGCCTTTACTTACATCCCTCCCAGCCGGAGGGCTCACTACTTCCTTGTCTCTTTTGGTTGATGGTAACAGAGCCTGCTTGTGCTGGCTTATCTGTAAAGGGGAACGCCCCATCGTTAGCTGGAACCCAGCCAGGGCCCTCTTGTTCTCTCATCCAGGCCCCCACTCCTGCCCTAATCTCTTGGCTCTGTTCCTGGACTCTAGGGCTTAGAAATCTGCGATACAGGCTCAGCCAGAGAGATTGACCCTCGCTAGATCCCAAGTCCAGGGCAGGAGCTCTGACTGACCCGGCTCGAGTCAATCACGGGCTCCTGGGGGGGGCATTCACCCATCTTGAAGGGACTGTGGATGGGGAGGGACAGCTGAGAGCGCAGGTCGCCGAAAGCCAGGAGGCCCTTCATCTGACCCCCAGGCATTCTCCCATCTCACCCCCTGCCCATTTTGCAGGAACAGACAACGCAAGCTGGGGACGAAACTGCAGTGACGAGTGAGTGTGGCTGGGTCCAGCCTACAGATCTGGCCTGCACGATGCCTTGCAGGATGGACGGAATGACAGAGGGACAAAGCAGAGACCTCTACAGACCCAAGTCACCAAGTGGAGCCTTTTTTTTTCTTATTTTAATTTTAATGAACAAGGTGGACCAAAGGGCCAAGCCAGCCCCTCCACCAGGACCCTGGAGGGCCTGCTGCCAGGGGGCCACATGGCCAGAGAGCCTCGCTGTGCTGCTGCCAGCCCCCGGTCGGGCGGAAAGTGCCCTTGCTGTGGGCGCCAGGGTGTGGGGTACAGGAAGAGGGCTTGCACCTCTGGTCTTGGGGCCAGGAAATCCAGGAAGCGTGAAAAATACTATTTATTTCTTGGTTTTGTCAAAGGCACACGGGATTTTGGAGATGGGGCTGGAAGAGCCTGCTCGGCAGTGGCTGCCCTGCGTACAGAGGGGCCCAGGTCAGCTTCCCAGGCCCTTTGCCCTGAGCCCAGGGGCAGGCTGCCTCTCCCTGGGCCTGAGAGGTGGCCTGGGGGCCCAGGAGGATGGGAGCACCCCTATGCCCTCCCTGCCACCATTGTCATTCCAGAACCTCGTTCAGTGTTTCCTTGTCTGGGGCCAGGGCCCAGAGAGCACGCATCTGGCGGCTGCTATCACTGCGTTCTACCCCATATCAACCCTACACCATAAGGGCTTTTTCTGGTCCCCTGTCCCCAAGACAATGGTCCTTTTCTGACAAAAGAGCCTGCACATGTGGGTGAGCACACCCCGGCTGTTTACAGCCCTTCCGTCCTGCCATCCGGAGCAGTTAGTCTTCATCTCCAGTCGAACAAGACGTGAAGGAACCGGGAGCCGCTGAGCACAGTGGGGCAGTGGGTGCCTGACGTCCCCACACTTCCCCTCCCTCTGGATGCTCTGAACATTCCTCGTCCTTCCTGACCCCCCTCCAAGACGCTGGGAGCCTGCTCGGGGTCACCCTTGAGCCCGGGAGGCAGGCTCAGATCCCCGCTGTCCAGCTCGGAAGACGCCTCTTCCTTCCTCAAGGGAGCTGGTCTCTCAGTTGCTCTGAAATGGAGTTGTGGAGAGGAGATGCTTCGAGACTCTTGCAAGTTTCTCGAACTGAACCAGGCTGCTTGGGTCCTGTGTTTGAATCCCTCTCCTGCCCCGCCTTTTTCTTTATGGAGGTTCCTAATCTGCTGCTGAAGCACAATATTTTGGTGCTTTCTTTTCTCATTTGTTGAAGACAGTGTCCAAAAGCCATTCCAGATGCCAGGACCAGGGGCCTATTTCTGGGGAAGCTTGGTCAGTCCCCACATTTTCCTCCCCTTCCCTTCTTATTTTTATTTTTTACTTTTTGCCTGAGACAAGCCAGGTGTGAGGTGATTTAAGAAAAATCAATGAAATTGTTTACTATTGTTTTAAAATAAAATCTTGAACTCTGGCGGCTTGAGCACATGTTGACTGAGCTCATGGGAGGAGGCTGGGGGCCGTTGTGGGGACATGTGACCCTGAGGGGCAAGGATATGGTTAAGCACATAAAATCACGAGCATCTCCAAGACATCGAGTCCCTTCTAGCCCCCAGAACCGGGGTTTGAATGCCACTGCATATTCTCCACGAGTCTGGGGAGACCTCAGCGCCATTCAGAGTTAGGAAGTTTCCCCTTTTTCCAGTCCCAGTCAGCTCCCTGTGTGGTCCTGGCTGGCTCTGCCCTCCGTAAGCCTAGTTCCTCCTCCACGTGACACTCTTGAGGACCGGGCACAGCCTCCGCCCGGCTGAAGGCCTCCGCTCCTTGTTGAACTCAGTCTTTCGTGAGTATGTGGACAGGGGAGTGTCTTGCTTTGGAAGAAGTAACTCTAAACAGCTGTGTTTTTGGAGGCCTTGGCGAAAGAAATGAAATGTCAAACTCAAGGGCCTGGCCCAAGGCAGGGAGTCTAATCCTTCCCCGATTTGTTAAACCGAGATGTGCAACGGCTGCCCCCGCAGGGTGAGGGTGAACCAGAAGTGATCCCGTCCTCGCCTGGGCTGCAGGCTGGATTTGGGGGCCACAGTGGACCATGGAACCTCGCAGTGTGTTAGGCGGCCGCCCCAGGTGTGTGGCAGAAGTGCACAGATCTCTGGAGGAAGGACCCTTCATCCTGGACTTCAGTTATTTGTATAGTTTTTAAATTACAATAACAAAATATAGACAAAGATGGCCACGTACCCAAGGAAATGACAGCATGATTGAGAACCAGCAGAATAGTAGACCCACAAGTACCTCAGATCCTGGAATGACCAGACACAGACTGTGCATTGTTTTACCGTTTTAAAGAATGAAAAGACAAACTTGAAAATATCTGCAGGGAACAGGAAACGTTAAAATGAGCCCTGGCAGATTTTACAGTGAATCAAAACTGAAAAATATAATAGCTGAAGTCAGAGTTCAGTAGGGAGGCTGACACAGCTGAAGAGGACTGGAGGAAAGCTCAGAAGAGTCCAAAATGCTGCAAGGCGGTGCGGAGCGGGGTGCTGTCAGGTGAGCTGTGGGATGTTCAGCCAAGCTCACTGCTTTCACTCCGATTGGCACACACCCGCAACCCTACCCTCCACCTTGGGCTCTTGGAGAACCGCCCAGCACACCCACCTGTGGGTAACCCAATCCAGCCTTTCCAGTTCAGTTGGTCGCCAAGTCTCCTTGCACTCCGGCTCATAAGCATCTTTGAAATACTCAATTTCCTCCACCTCTCAGGCCACTCTGGGTCCAGGTGCCACCAGTCCCAGCCTGCGGGCAGCCAAGCCTCGCCACAGGCTTCTGTCATCCCCACCCAGTCAGGCCCCTTCCATCCATTCCTCAGCGTCTTCCTGAAAGCCTCCTATGTCTTGGGATAAAGCCCAAGTCTTTCTGTGGCCCTGCCCGCGAAGAGCCAGCGAAGAGCCAAAGTCAAGTTCATGCCAGCCTGCATAGAGACACTTCTAGAGGATCTAGGTAAAAGCCATGTAATCTTTAATTCATTAATTTTATTACATTCTCAAATTTCAAATGATGTATTGCACAAAATATATTAATTTAGAACCGTTCTTTTTCACTCCTTTTGCAAAAAAAAATTAAATCAGTTCTTCATGTGTGTCATTGGCATCAGGGTTTGGTTGCCCAAGGGACCACCTCTGGGTCAGCTGACCGATTATCGTGGGTCCACTGGCTAAACAGTTTGAGATACAGCAGCACCTCTGGGTTCCATGTGTGACGCTGTCACTGGAAAGTTTATCCAAAGCCACAAGTGCCATTGGCACAACATTCAGGCAGCTGGGTTTTAAAAATCAATGGTGTAGGAGTGTGTGACCCCAACGCTTCCCTCCCAGTGCTGAGACCTTAGAGCCCGTGCTTGCCCCGCATCCCACCGTTGCAAAGTCTCAGGTCACATGTCACACCCTCAAGGAATAATTACTAACTCTTTATTGTTTCCTTGCCTTTTTATCCCTTACCTGTTCCACTAGGGGACCTCCAAGTGTCCCATCGACACTGCCTGGGGTTGTTTAGGTTTGAGCGTGTCTTCCCCCAACAGTACTGGGCAGCTCTAAAGAACTGAGCGAGCCTCCGTATCACGAGATGTGTAACAACTCCAATGCAAGAGGATGCTCTCACTTCTGAAAGATTATTTTTTTGGGAAAAAACTCTGCCTTATATTCAGACCCATAGGGTTCTTAGAACCTGAATTCCGGGAGTCCTGGTGTCTGGCCGTGTGGCGGCCTGGCCTGGGTCCCTCTCCCCTCCCCAGCACTGCTCACACAGCACTCCAGCTCCTGCCGTGGGCCCTGCTTCCCGGGACTCCCAGGCGCTGCAGAGGGAGCAGCGTACCTGCACTGTACAGACAAGACCCAGGCTGGGGGACGCCAAGGGCAGCCTAAGCGGGGCAAGGCGCGCCTGCTGTCGTGGGGGAATTCTCTGCCAGGTCCCCATGCTCGTGACCCCTGAACAGGCACTCACATCCCCCTTCCCCTGGCTTTACCCCACCCTGCTGGCCTTGCTGGGGTCCCGAGGAGCCACCAGGCCTAGGACAACGCCCCCCAACCCCCATGGTCTGGGGTCCACTTCTTGTTCCCTGGGACTCTGGGTAAGTGGTATGCCTTCTTGGAGCCTCAGTTTCCTCATCTGAAAAATGGAGAAAACTCGTGACCATTGCAGGTCAGCCAGGCCACGAAGCACCTGGCTCACAGGCTCGGTGACCTTCCCGCCCTATCGCCCTGGCCTCTGCTCTTGGGTTTCACATGTGCCTTCCTCAGGGCCAGAGTGTCCCTCAGAGGGAGACTCTTCTCTCTACAAACAGCCCAGCTGACTTTGGGGGGACACCCTGCCTCTGCCAGGTGCATGGGGCTGGGGGCAGGTAGAGGGTTCTGATCAGGTGGCCCCAGGCAGTGGCTAGCGCTGGGGGTGTGTGCCTGCTCAGCCACCACTCCTGCTGGGCTCAGCTGGGGGTGGCAGGATGAGGCCTTGGGCCCTGGGTATCCATCACACACTTCAGCCCTCCAGACCCGAGGCTACAGGGCCCCACAGCCCCCTGGGAGAGCTGTCCCCACCCACAGCCCATGGGACTGGAGAGGCCCAAGTCATGGGTAGGAGGGAGCTGTCTGTGAACACAGCCCTGGGTCTGGGGCCATTCTGGCCCAGAGCCCTGAGGTCGGAGCTGACCCTTGGCTCCCTGACCCAGGCCTGAAGTCCCTTCCTCTTGGCTCCTCTGGGAGCCCTTGGACCACTGGCTGCTTGGACACCAGCTCCCAGACGCAGAGAAAGCCGGTAGAAGGCGTCCGTCCCCACCCTGCCCTCCTCCTTGGCTGAAACACCTCTTCACCAAAAACTTTCCCCTTTATTAATCACCTCACATTTCTATGATACAACCAGGAAGGTGGGTCAGGAACCGAGCTGAGTGAAAGCAAGCGAGCGGGAGCTCTTGAGCCACATTATTCAAAAGAGCATGGCAGCCACAATGGAGATGGCAGCGCGATGCAGGGTCGGGCTGAGGCGAGGCCTTGGGCGAGCCCTTCACCAGTATACCTCACATCCCGGCATCTTAGCCTTGGTGGGGCCTGGAGCCCCCAGCTCCAGGTAATCCTGCCTCTAGGTCCTCGGGAGCTTGGGGATTGGCGTATAGACCCCAGGTGTGCAGATGGTAGGGACTGGCCAGAGCTGAGCTGGAGAAAAAAGGTCCTCCCAGTCTCCCAGCCTGAGGGACGCTCAGCGGGTTCCTTCCCCGGGGGAGGCCTCGGTGGCCTCGCTGGGCGCCTGGCCTATGTCCTGCTCAGCCTCTGAACTCAGCCCAGACTTGGCCCTGCAGGCACTGGGGATGAGCCGCCACAGGCACGTGGCTCCGGCCTGCAGGCCCTGCTGGGGGTGCTGTCCCTGGTCCAGTCAGACCTGCAGGCCCTGCTGGGGGTGCTGTCCCTGGTTCAGTCAGACCTGCAGGCCCTGCTGGGGGTGCTGTCCCTGGTCCAGTCAGACCTGCAGGGCCCGGGGGAGAAGGAGCAAAGGAGGGGAGCCCTGGTGGGTGGCCCACCCCAAGGTGGCTTGGCTGTGGCATTGGCAGGCCTGAGCAGGGGAGGCTCAGAGCTTGGCCCGGGGGTGGCTCTGCAGCAGAGCACGCATGTCCAGGAGTGCGTTCTCCAGGTAGTGCGCCAGGCGGACAGCGTTGGTCTCAGCACAGCTGTTGTAGGCCGACACGGAGAAGTTGATGTGGGCCTCCATGGGGTTATAGCAGACACCATAGCCGTCTGGGACCACGGGCCCAAAGAACATGACACAGTCTGTCTTGGCAGGGACCTGGGGACAGCACAGGACCAAGGCTCTCATCTTTACCCCGCCGGCTACCCCCAGCCCCACGGTAGCTCTGCTCCAACTGTGCTCTGCCTCAGGTGCCCCGTTCTCTTCTCCAGCAACCTGGTTACTCGCGCTCATCCTTTAGGGGCAGTTCTGGTGTCATCCCTCTGCGGAGCCTTCCTTGACCTTCCTGCAGGGGGCTTCAACTGCTCCCTCCCTGGGACTCCCTGGACCCCCCAGCACTTCCTGGGGGGGGGGGGTCACTAGCCCCTGGGGCAGGGCCAGTGGTCTGTCCCTGATGTGTCCCGTGCCCAGTACAGGCTGGCACGGATCACACATTCCTTCATGTCTGACCAGTGAATGAATGAAGCTGATTCTCCTGTTGGGGGGGAGGGGGGTCCCAGTGAAGCCCCTGACCCTAGCTCTTCTGCCAGAACTCAGCTTCTTCTCAGTGGGCCTGTCGTGGCCTGGGTGGGCCACATCACTAAGGTCTGACCACGTTCTAGACTGGAGCTCCATTCAGTGCAGCCTGTGTCCAGCTCTAGCTCCAGTGGGTTCTTCTCCATCCCCCCAGGGCAGTGGCAGAGGCCCAGAGGGCAGGGACCCCTAGATGGCTCTGGGGCAATGGCCCACCTGGCTGGTGGAGAGGTTGAAGTGCATGGCAATGGCGTAGGAGGTGTCCATGAAGATGTCTGGCATGCTCACCAGGTCCTCAATGGCCTGTAGCTTCAGGCCCAGCAGGTGCCGGTCAAAGGCCTCCCCGCGGATGGCCTGCAGGAGGGGGAGCTGTCAGGAGCAGGGGCCGCGGGCCCACAGGGTGCTGCTGCCCTCCTCAGAACCCGTGGCAGCAACACCTCTTTCATCCACTGGCCCCTTGGACTCATGAGACCAGAGCAGCCAGGCAGGAGAGCCCTCACTTCACAGATGGGGAAACTGAGGCCCAGGGAGGCAGGACACTGCAAGATTTAAGAGCATAGGCCTGGAGCTGGGTGGCCTGGCCCCATCCCGGCTGTGGGATCTTGGCAGGTCACTTATATCTTGGAGCCTCAGTGTTTTCATCTGTACGATGGGGACTGTCACTGAACTCCCCTCATGGGATGTCTGCATGTAAGATGGGCAGAGCCTGGCAAACACAGGTGCTCGGAGCCAGAGCAGATGGGAGCCCAGCCCTGCATCCCCTTGACTGCAGCACAAGCCGTCAAAGGGCAGGAACCCCACTGTCTGCCAGACCGTGCACACCCTCAGCCTCCTGGCTCCAGGGGTACTGGGGAGAGAGCATGACACAAGAGCCAGAGGCCACGCCAGGACAGGGCAGCCACTGGGCTCAGCCTCTGTTTCTCCAACTTAAAAATGGGGATATTCAGCCTCGCTCCGGGTGCACCAAAGCTCAGGGGAGGGATGGCTGATGCTGAGAGGGTGAGCAGCCATTTGCTGCAGGAATGGACAGACAGGTGGGAAATGTCACAGGTCAAGCAAGTAGGGACAAGAGGGGCTTACTCACCCGATCAGTGTAGGCTCGGTGGGCCTGCACTGCCTTCCGTAGCAGCTCCACCTTCTGCTGCCCCTGGGGGGTGAGGGTAGGAGGGAGTTGCTGTCCCTGCCCTGTCCCTGCTGCCCACCTTGGCAGCCCACTCCCCACCTGGACCTAGATGCTGAGCTCCTTGAGAGCAGGAACCGGAACTGCCATCTCTCTAGTCAGTCCCCAGCCAAGGCCTGAATAGGGCAAATGCTCATTGCCGATGAGCAAATGAACGAATAATTCCTTTTTCTCTTTGGCTGCCAGAAAGCTCAGGACTAAACTCATGGCTCCTTTTTCTGTTAGATTCCCACTGCTCACCATAGTAGGTACTCAATGCACGTGTCGACAGAATGAACAGGAAGGGAGAGAGCTCAGGCCCAGCGCCCCCATCCTCACCCCAGACCTCTCACCGCCACATTGGAATCATCCATGGCTTTGACGAAGGTCAGCGAGTCTGTGGAGGCTGAGCGGATGGTGTCGGTACGGCCCAGGTGAAACATGCGCAGGGAGGCGCTTTCGTACGTGGCACAGGCCTGCCCATAGATCCTGGGTGGGAGACGGCGCTAAGCACACCCCTGGCAGGTCGCCCCCACCTCTGCCCCAGGTCTCAGCCCTCCCTCACGGGCAGGCAGGGCAGGGTGCACCTGTAGTAGGCCAGCTGCAGTGCCATCTGGATGAAGGCATCCGGGCTCAGCTTCTCCGACTTGGGGAAGTCCTTCCCAAAGTGATGGAACATCATGACAGTGAGGTCCAAGTCCTGGATCATGCTGGGGCGGGAGAGGGCAGGTGAGGAGCAGGCACCTGGTGGCCCTGCCAACCCCAGGGAGGGCCCAAGAGCGGTCTCAGAATGAGCCAGGTATAACGATAGCCCCGACGGGAGGCTGTCAGGCCTGCGGCCCAGCGCCCAGCACCTACATGCTGAGGTTCTGCTTGGCCTTCTCGATGTCGCTCTTGATCTCAGGGGTGATGTTGAAGCGCAGCTTTTTGGGCATGGGCAGGGGCACCATGGGAGACCGCACGAGCTCAGGCTTCTTCCTGCAGGAGACACGGGGCCTCAGGCTCGTGCTGGTGCTTGGGGAGCCTAGCCCACCCCTGCGATTGGGGTGGGGAGGATGCGTCCCTGAAGCTGGAGGGGGCCAGCCCCAGGAGACTCCTGGGTTTGCTTTTCTGAAAACTGTTTCACTCCAGCTTTCAAGTGGCCAAACGGAGGAGGCCAGGAGAGGGGAAGAGACTTGTCCAAGGTCACGGAGCTGGGAAGTGGCAAAGCCAGAATTCCAACCCAGGTCTGACTGACTCTAAAACCCAGGCCTTCTTCTGGCTCCCTTGGAAGAAACAGATTCCCAGGCGTAAGGGAGGAGCCAGTCTGTTGCCTATGTGTCACCTGTCACTGGAGCTGGGGACCTGGGTGGAGAGTGGCAGAACTACACTCACGTGAATTCAATGACGTGGTCCACAAGGGCAATGATGGGGGGCCCCTCTGCTGCTGCGTGCTCATAAACGAGCCCACAGGAGCCGTCCTCGGCCACGATGAACTGTGGAGGGAAACGGGGCATTAGCCAGGCCCCCGGAACCGCTCTCTGGCTGGGTCCAGTGGGAAGAGCCTCTCTAAAGCCACCTAAGGGGTTGTGCTGACATTACTGTTATGAACAACGGCTAACACTCAGCGGGGGCCCATCCCAGGCCATGTCACGCACGTCCCGTGCTGACATACCCCACTGAGTCCCTGCAGCTACCCTTCCGGGAGTCCTACCACCACCCCATTTCACAGATGCAGAGACGGAAAGTCATGGCTGAGATCGCACTGCTCTGCCTGGCCCACATCGCAGGCTCTCTCTGACGTGCTGCAGGGGTGAGTTGGGGGTGACAGCAGTTTCTGGGCCAGGCCCAGTAATGACATGCTGATGGTCTGGTAATTACAGCCGCGTTCACCTGCTGGCTTCCCACCAGCTTTACAAGCTGGGAGGCCGGGACGCCCAGGTGGAGGGGCAGGAAGTCCCGAGGCTGCAGTGGGCTGAATTTGGGTGTGTGTCTGGGGTGGGAGTCATGGCCCAGCCGGGTCCTCACCTGCAGCGTCTTGTCGAACCAGCGGTTGCCACTGTTGATCTTGCTGCCCCCACCGTGGAGCATCTGGCCGGCCACGCGGCTGCGGTACACGTCCTCTGAGACCCGAGGCACGGGCGCGTCCAGGCACACGGTGAAGATGCTTTTCTGGATGGAGCGCACCGAGTCTCGGTTCACCTTGTCTGTGGAGGCATGGTGGGGGAGACGCAAGACGGGGAGAGTGTCAGGCCTGGGGAGGCCTCGGAGGCCTCCAGAACATTCACCGAGTGCTAAGAGCTGGCTTCAGAGCTGGATACTCACTAGGGCCCTGCAGCACCCCGTGAGGCAGGGCCCAACACCTGACCCACTTTAGAAGCGAGGAAACAGAAGCCCAGGGTCAGTGCGGCAGTCTGACTCTGGGGATGACGCCCGTGACCAACAGAGGATTTGGGGGGAATGGGGAGGTAAAGGTGGGCTCCTCAGTCTGAGGACTGGACTCTCATTGCAACTTGCTACTTAATAGAGGGAAACTAAATTAACCCAACTGAGCCCAGGATCCTCATCTGAGAGATGGAGCCGACAACACCCAACCTGAGTTGAGAGGACTCATTGAGAAATGTGGCCGCCCAGGGCCTAGTGTGGGCAGAGGCTGGGATGTGGGCCTCCCTCCCTTCCCCATGCCCTCCCGGGGCACCTTTGATGAGGGTGTTGTAAGCCTTGGCCCAGGAGTTGCGGTGGTTGGAGGTGAGGATGCCCACGGGCTCTTTGTTGGTCTGCAGTGACGAGTTCCAGATCTTCTCCAGCTGCGTGAAGATCTGATCGGAAGTCAGGGGCGTCCCATCGCTGTGGTACACATCCAGCTCAAAAAACTGTCAGGGTACAGGCAGGTGGAGAGAAGGGGGCTGGTGGGGTCTCAGACTGGCAGCAGTCACCTCCCACCCCAGCCGCCTCCTGGCCTTGGCAGCCCAGAGGTCACAGCCAGCACCGTCCCAGGCCCCGAGGAGGGGATGGGGTCAGGCCAAAGGTGAGACGGGGAGGACGTCCCTGCATTGCTCTCCCCAGGCTGTGGGGTAGGCCCACAGCCCCTCCTGCCCTCCGTCAGGCCAGGGCCTCGCCGGGCCCCAGTGGAGATGCCCAGGGCATGCCTATCCTGGGGAGTCCAGGGGCAGGCGAACTGGGGAAGCTGACTTTTGGCCTGGCCGCCTCCTCCCTGGTAGCGGCGTGGGGGTGAGGCCTCAGGGGGCCCACCCACTTGGTAGTTGTGCACCACGGTGATGTGCATGGGCGGCTTCTTGGTCTTGCTGAAGTTGATGACCGAGTCCTGCTTGGGGCCCGGCACGCGGCAGGAGGACAGGATCTGATAGTACTGGTTCATGCACAGCGGCTTTCCCCCCAGGTACTCCACGGGCAGGGTCTCGCTGTGGGGGCAGGGGCATGGTCAGTGGGGAGGAGGGCAGGACCAACAGGGAGCTGCTGGGCCAGGCCGCGGGGGCTCACATAGCAGTGTCGCGCCCCTCACGTCCCTACTCCCACTCAGCATGAGCAGGGGGTCTGTCAGGGCTGGGCTGGGGTCAGGAGGCCTGCATTCCACCCTGGACAGGCCCTGCTTGTGAGTCACCCCGGATACTCCCTTCCCTTCTCTGCACTTCAGTTTGACACAGAAGACATGAAGAAGCGAGTCAACTCCCGAGGTCCTCTTTGGCTGGGATGCCAATTCCAGGGTCTCTCGGGATGTCACCAGGAAGAGGTCCCAGCAGCTGGAGCAGAGTACCTAGGCATCCCAATGCCCATGCTCTGTCTCCCTAACCCCAAAAGAGGCCAGGCCAACAGGAAGAGAAAGGCACCGGGCTCTGGGTCTGCCCAGCACACGGGCTGACGTCCTGGGCCAGGGCTTGGGGCTGGGCTGTCGCTGGGTGAATAATTAGGTGGGTGGGGCAGGGGCAGGGCAGGGCTGCTCACTTGTCAACCATGGCCTTGAAATCCAACACACCCTCGATCAATTTGGCAGCAAACCTGGGGAAACCAATCAGAGATCAGAAGCTGTGTGAACGTTCCAACCAAAGGAGGTCCCTGGGTCAGACGCCCGCTGGGTGAAGGGAGAGGCCGAGGCAGGAGAGGAGACGAACCGCTCCACTCCTCAGGCGCTGCTGCAGGGTGCTGGGCCGAGTCCAGGCGCAGGACCTGTGTTCAAGTCCCAGCTCACCCTTCTGAACCTGCTTTCTTCTAATTTCTAGTGGGAGGACTGTCAGGAGGGCTCAGGGAGATGCTGGTGGCCAAGCACCTAACAGGATTTAGGTGCTAATAAATGGCAGCATGATTATGGCTGGATTATGGGTCAGTACTGGCTGATTCCACCCCAAAGGGCCTGAGGCTCTGGTCCATATAGCCTAGAGTCTGGAAGGAGGTCACCCAGCTCTGAAGCATCAGTTATGGAGGGACCTGGGACCTCGGGGCAGGGGGAGTGGGACTGGGAGGGCAGTGGCTTGTGGTGTCCCCTTAGCTATGTCCCTTCCTGTTTCTGGGCCTCTGTGTCCCCCAGGCCACCTCCCTCAAGCTGGCCTTCCTCCCTGGACTGTCTGGGCCACACCAACCATGCCTAATGCCTGGGGCTGCCCCTGACCCCCAACATGGGGAACATGGGCTAGAGTTCCTGGCCCTGAACCCCTGGCCCTTCCCGGGGAGCCCTGGTCCCTTTAAGAGAAGCAGGTGGTGGCTGTGAGTGGCTAGCCCTTGGGCAGGAGATCCCTGTCACTGGTATTTTTATCCTAGGTAGGACTGGAACAGAGGCCAGGGCAAGTGACATGGCCGAATGTGGAAAAAGGGACTGTGTACAAAGGTCACCCTGGAGCCAGCTGAGAAGAGAGGGAAGGAGGGGTGAAGAGCCAGAATTGGGGAGAGGGGTAGCTTCAGGCACAGGGGGAGGGGAGGGACCTGGTCCCCAGTTTGGTGGTTAACAGTTATGAAGCTTTGGAGCCGGGAAAACCTTGCTGCCTGTCCCGGATTGGCTAATTCTGAGAGGTGATTTTGGGCAGGTCCCTTCACTGCTCTGAACCTCAGTTTCCCCATCTGTAAAATAGGGATGATGTTCCCTACTTCATAAGGCTGTTTGTGGGGATGAAAGACAATGAACAGGGCTGGGGCCCCTCCAGTCTCCTGGGGGAAGTGGCCCTCAGGGCCCTGAAAATGCCTGGAGCCCTGCTCCTGCTGCCCCCTGGCCCTGCCCCAGCCTCGGCCACTCACCGGAGCTGTCCCTGCAGATCCACAAAGTCCTGCTTGGGCAGCATTACACCAGGGCTGGAGTAGATGACCAGGGGCTGGCGGTACTGGAGGTAGGCTGTCTTAAGCCACCACTCGGACAGCTGGGCAAAGAACCAGAGCCTGTGAGGAGGGGTGGGCAGGGACCTGGTGCCCCATAGCCACCAGGCCCAGGGGACCAGGCTGGGCCCCCTCTGGCCTCTCTATGGAGCACAGATTCTCAAAGTGAATGCTCAGATCTAGAACCCCCACCCGCCTAAACCCACCAGCAGCATTCCATCATCTTCCCCTCAGCCTGAGCCAACCAGCATTAGCAAGAGAAGCAGTGAGGGAAAAGGGCTGTCAGGGAACCGGGTGGGGAGGGCGAGCGGGCAGGAGGAAAGAGGCAGCAATGTGAATCCTTTTGCTTTATCTTACAAATCTTTAGTCAATGATTTTACTACTTTTAGAAATAAAAATGTATGTCTGATAGACAGAAAGGAAAAAAGATACATAAAAAGGAAGTCTGCAGAAGGCGTCTCCATGGAGACAGGAGCCCAGGGCTCAGTGCGGCCCTTGGGACCCTGGTCCTCTGTGGCCTCAGTGTCGTGGGCGGCAGAGTGGGGAGTGGACACCCGCCTGGACCTCAAGGTCAGGGAGATCTGGAGGAAGCTCACTGTGAGCATAAATCATCGCACTAGTGACAAGATGTGGGTGACCCACTCTGCATCTCCACCCAGCGATCTGGCCTTTGCCAGAGGTGAGGCTGTTTCCACCAGGTGAGCAGTGTCTCTCTGGGGACCAGCCATGGACATGCTGTGACAGGCTCCCGTCTTGGGGCTGTGTAACTCACCCTTGGGCCTTATGTGCTGACTGCAACATCCCCTCGCTGTGCCCCAGAGCACAGGGCCAGTACAGCCCTCTCTGGCAGGTCCCTCAATCCCTGGAGACCGGGCTCCCACTGTGTTTCCTCATCCCATCTCAAACAGCAGTGGGACGTGCCTCTTCACCACAGATTCCCCTTGGGGACCTGATGGCCTGTGGCACCAGGCCACTAGTCTTGAGCCTTTGGCAAGAGGCAAGGGAGGGCAACATGCCCAGGTTGCACAGCAGATCACTGGGCAACTGCTGTCTGCTGACTTGTGGCCAGAGAACATGGTCCCTGATCAGCCAGATCTCCTCTATAGCTTGGGACCTCCCTGAGAGCTGCTGTGTGGCTCTGGGCTTTCAATCTACCTCTCTGGGCCTCTGTTTCCTCATCTATAGATCAGAGAGGGGCAGCTAGGAGCTTCTTCCCCTTGGGGACAGCTGGGCTGCCCTTTAGCCAGGGGCCCTCCTCCACCAGGGATCTCAGAGCTTCTGGCCACAGTTCAGGAAATGGGGGGAACCCTGCAGATGTGGGCATTCTCCCAGAGAGAATCTGCTGGGCAGTGGCAGAGCCCTTTAAGGGGCCCTGTGAGTGTGGAAGGTGGGACCTCACCCCTTTAGCCAGAAGCTTCTGTTTGAAGAGGAGTTCTGGGCTAAACAAAGTTGGAAAACTGCCGGACCCCAGACTCTCTAAGCACCTTCTGGGGCCAGCTGCCTGATTCCAGAGACTGAGGCCCGGACCTGCTGAGGCTCAGAACGCACGGCCCACCCTCCTCTGTGCAGCCCCCACTCCCCTCATAGCGCCTCCCACTTTATTGTTCCAGAACTGGCTCGGTTTCCTCCCGCACCTGTCTTCCCCGGCCATCCCCATCTCTCCCTCCCCCAGTACAGTTACGTCAGGCCAGAACTGCTCCCCCCGCCCCCGGCCCCCAGCAGCAAGGGCCACTGGTGCTGCTTCTAACACACGTCCTGGCCCGAAAGCCTTTCTACCCTGTCTGCGCCAGCCTCTCCCTCGGGCGATGGCGCGCCTCTCCCCCGATGGCACCAGCCTCCCCACCTGCCTCCCACCCCACTTTCGCTTCCCTCCCGGCATCCAGGGTGGTCTTTTTCACTCTATGTTGAGGCATAAGACGCATACAGAAAAGTGCATGGAGCATCAGTGTAGACACATTTCCACAAGCTGAACGCACTGGCGGACAGATTGAGACACAGAACCAGGGCGATCTGTCACAAACACCACAAATGCCCTGCTTGAAGCCAGCCTGTGGCCCCCTCTGAGCTCAAGCCCAAGTGACTTCTCCGGGCACCCCTGCCCTTGCTCTCCACTCCAGCCTCTGTCCCCAAGCAGGCCGGGCCGTTGGACCTTTGTCCACGGTGTTCCCTTGTTCTCACTCACCCAGTTCTCCGTCTTCCTGGCCCTGCGCTCCAGCCCTTTCTGCAGGCGCTCCCCCACGCCCCCTGAGGTCTGAAACTCTTCCACCAGCTGCTTGGTTTGGGCCCACTCCTCCTCGCTCACGATGGGCTGCAGCGCCTTGAGGTAATGGTCCAGGGACTGCCGCAGCGGGGGCACGGGCAGCCGGGGCAGGGAGTCCTGGTGCGCCTTGAAGCGGCCGGAAACCCGCGTCAAGGAGGAGGGCTTGAGGAAGCCCAGGGGCTTCACCTGCAGATGGAACATCTTGATCATTCTCTCTCGGCTCTGGGAGGCCCTGGCAATCCCAAAGCTGCAGTCCTGGCACTTATGTGTCCATCCCTGGGGGCAGGGCCAGTCTCTTGGGTGGTGCCCGCCCTGGCTTCCCAGCCCAGAAGCGGTAGTTGTCCCCGCCTCTCAGCGGCTTGGAGATGCAGGTGGGGAGGGGGCGGGGGAGTGTGGCCACTGATCTTGGCAGGGCTCAGTGGAACCAAGGCAGGACGAATGGCACCTGTTGTGGATGGCACAGGTGAGGGATCTCTCACCTGTCTGGATGCACAGAGCCCCGCCTTTCTCATCCTGGGATGACGAGCCAGCCAGCAGTGAGGTGACTGCTCCCTCCCAGAGGTCCCCACTTCCTTTTCTCCCACCCTTGCCAGGTTATAAAATAAGAAGGAAGAAGAGAAAATCAGAGGGAGCCAGATGATGACAGCACCCTTCGGCGAGGGTGGAGGCCTTGGCCTTTCTCCTGTCTGTGGGGTAGGGGTAGGGGTGCCACGGGGACAGCGCTGCAGCAAGAGAGAGCTGAGCAGCCTGGCAAGGAGGGTGAGAAGTGGCAGAGTGAGAGAATCCAGGAGACTCTGGAGGCGGGCAGAAAGAGAGGCGGGAGGGTCTGAGGCTGCTGGCAGCAGTGGAGAGGCAAGTAGCAGAGGCTCCGTTCCATACCTTCTCTTTCTGCTGCCCGTCCTCCATGGCAGGACTGAGGTTCTGAGCCCTGTCTGTCTGCCTTGGCTGGATCACTAAGACTAACTGTGCTACCAAGTGGGCGAGCAGAACCTAGCAAGAGACAGCCACTTGCCCCGGCTGGAAAGAGAAAAGAGTCAAGATTCAGGGGGGAGGCAGAGACGGCAGTGGAGACTGACTCTGGTGGCTGTGGTGGCATCCAGGGTTGTGGCAGCAGCAGGAGCAGCTGCTCCACCCGCCCCAGCTTCTAGAAGCGGAGGAATCAGGAACAGGTGAGAGGGCTGGCTATAGGCACTGGAGTAGGAGAAAACCTGGAAAACTTTCTCCTTTCTTCTCTAGATGGGCCCAGTGCCAGGGAGACAAGCCAAGAGGTATTAAAAAGTTCACCTGTTGAAATCTACAAGGTCTGTTTGATGAGGGAAAACTTGGCTGGAAAGCAGAAACTGCCTGGCTGCTGAGGTTAAACCACAACCCTGAAATCAGTCCTGAAAATTGGGGTTGGTGCAGGGGAGCAGACACGGGGAAGGGCGTAAGCGCACAGTGGCTGCAAAGAGCCCTGCCCACGCCCCGTTTCCCTCCAGGCCTCCTGGGGGTCCTTCCAGGCTACCCTTCCACCAAAGCCTGGTTCTCTCGAACTTTGGCTTATTCAGCTGGGCACCAAGAGTAGAGGACTTGAGGGATTAAAAATAAACCAAAGAGGGGCTGCCCCGTGGCCGAGTGGTTAAGTTCGCGCGCTCCACTTCCGCGGCCCAGGGTTTTCACCGGTTCAGATCCTGGGTGTGGACATGGCACTGACCATCAGGCCATGCTGAGGCGGCCTTCCACATGCCACAACTAGAAGGACCCACAACTATAAATACACAACTATGTACTGGGGGGCTTTGGGGAGAAGAAGAAGAAGAAAATAACAAAATAAACCAAAGGATGCTGGCTTTGGGATTGGGCTAGATTTGAGTCACCAGATCCAGGGGATTCTGGCTAAGTCTCTCCTTGCCTCAGTTTCCCTGGCAGTAAAGTGATCAGGCCAGCCCTGGTTAGGTGGTTAAGATTTGGTGCTCTCAAGCTGGGGATCATTTCCTGGTCAGGGAACTCCACCCTCCATCTGTCGGTTGTGACACTGTGGTGGCTGCATGTTGCTGTGATGGTGAAGGCTCTGCCACCGGTATTTCAAATACCAGCAGGGTCACCCACGGTGGATAGGTTTCAGCAGAGCTTCCAGAGTAAGACAAACTAGGAAGAAGGACCTGGCTACCCACTTCTGAAAAATTGGCCATGAAAACCCTGTCAGTAGCAATGGAGCATTGCCTCATAAAGCCCAGAAGGTGAGAGGATGGTGCAGAAAGATGGGCCAGCGTCCCATTCTGCTGTACACAGGAGGTGAACCTGGCTTGACAGTATTAACAACAGAACAAGTGATCAGGCCACCCGGCAGGTCCTGGACGATGGCCTAGAGGCTGTCTGTGGGATGGGGGACACAACCCAGGTGGCAGTGGCAAGGGCGAGGTGGAGCCTTAGGGTCCTGGAAGACCTGCAACAGGCTCTCCACTACTGGCCCCAGATGGGTACTCTCAGCCCTCTGGGACCGGAATATTCTTCTTGGCCCAGAGGGAGATACAAGCGGAGATATGCTTGGAGTAGAGAGAGCAGGAATCCAAATCAGGAGAGCAGCACTGCTTGCTCCAGGGTGCCCTCGGAGGAGGACTGGAGGCTGGATGTGGCCAGGTTCGGGGAGAGACTGGTAGAGAGGGAGGGCATGGAGCTGCCACCTGCTGCCTCCCGCCAGTGCTGAAGATGTCTGAGCAGCCCAGCCCGATGCCTCCACGTGAGTTTCTCTGGCCACACACAGTTCCCCAGGAGCCATCTGACAAGCCAAAGGAGGCTGACCAGCTGGATGGGGTTGGAGAAGTGGCTCTAGCCTTGGCAGAAACGGCCCAGGCTGAGCGTGCGAAGGGTGTGTGTCAGAGAACAACCGTGAGAGAGGCACTCCCCGTCTCTCTGCTCCTTGGCTCGGGGTCTAAAGGTGAGATGCTGCCTGAGACCAAGGTGCCCACTGTCTTTTCCGGGTCGTTGGAATTTAGCGCCATCGGCCGTGGGTTCGATCCGGCCTCTGACCTTGAGCCTCAGCCTCTTGCCCGGCCAAATGGGGGAAGCCCACCTGTCGACTCCACCCCAGCGGCTGCAGGCTGGGCTGCGCGGCAGCTGCCCGGCCGCGTCGCCTCGACGGCCCGTTTCCCCCACTCGGGCGCAGGTGCACGGCTGGCCCGGCCCGCGACCCGCCCGCCCCGTCCAGGGCCCGCCAGGCCGGGCTCCCGGCAGCACTCACCACGGTCCTGGCTGCGAAGGCCAACATCCCTGCGGCCCGCCCGCGGACACACGGTCCGCTCCGCCCCCCGCACGGGACAAAGTCCGCGCCGCCGCCGCCGTCGGTGGGTCCCCGCTAGAGCTTCCGGGCCAAGATCGCCCAGTCACCGCCGCCGCCCAGGAGAGGCGGCCCCGCGCCCACCCTCGGGGCCCGGAGGGCGGCGGACTGGCAGTCCCGGGGCAGAGGACGCTCGGGGCGGGGCCTCCAGCTGGCAGCGAACCCCGCGGCTGACCGCGGGCGCGGGCGGGGCCGGGGGCGGGGCCCGGCGCAGAGAACAGTTGGGGGACGCGCGAGGCGGTGGGGCCCGGGGCGAGGGGCGGGCGGAGTGATGTCCAGCTCGCTCTCTCCCACCTCCCAGCGCCGTCCAAGCCGTTGGAGGCAGTGGTGTGCGCCCCTCTCATTCCGCTACTCTCACAGTGATAGGAAAGCACAACCAGATTGACAGGGCAATGTCCTCTGCTCTTCCTCGAGATAGGGTCAGAGCCACGCACAAAGATGGCAGGCGCGGACGGCCCCGCAAAAGCATGGCCGCCGCACTCGTT